>NC_048267.2:33802784-34427784 GCF_005286985.2 Setaria viridis | reverse complement strand
CCCTAATCCGAGGTACATGTTTAAATGGGAACAAAAGGCAGCTACTATATATACACTGCTAATTTGTAGTGTATGTCAATTTGAATATGCCAAGAGAAAATGGATGAAGAGGAAGAATTTACGATGGATTGAAAGTTTGTTTGGAACTGCCGGCCGGACTGACGAGCCTTCAAATCAATCGTTGATTACAGGAACTATTACCGGTGCTCGACGGAGGGCTGCAACGTCAAGAAGAGGGTAGAGCGAGACAAGGACGACCCGAGCTATGTTGTGACCATGTACGAGGGGGTGCACAACCACGTTAGCCCCGGCACCATCTACTACGCCACCCAAGACGCCGCCTCTGGCCGCTTCTTTGTCGCCGGGATGCATCAATTCGGTCCTTGATGATTAAGCACAGCAAGTTAGCGCAGATGGACATACTGACTACGTATAGCGTAGACACATCCAAGTATACATTATCTTAATCAATCCGCTCAACATCGAAAATTAACATGGCTGTAATATCTCAAGCTGGCCTCTTAGCGTTTTGTTTTATGGTGAAGATGTTAAGTAGTTGCCCCCACACCTGATTTTCTGCTACTAATTATCGTACTCCCTCCGTCCCAAATTATAGGTCATTTTGGCATTTTAAAGTTCATATTATATATTTAGATACATAGCAAAAGCAATAAACTTAGAAAAGTCAAAACGACCTATAATTTAGGATGGAGGTCGAACTTCCTTCAACCTAAAAAGCAAACATTTCCACTACTACAGAACAAGCTATTACCAACGGACTTTCGCCGTCGGTTTAGGAGCAAGTAGGGGCAGTGGCATTTAAATCGGCGGTGATGCTCCTTCTCACCGTCGATTGGTAGCTAAAACTGACAATGATACTATCACCATCGGATTTTAACACCAACCAATAGTAAAACAGGACGTGGACTTGGAAAAACACTTCGATCCACTTAAATCATGCATCTCAGGTCCGTTGCCTTCTCCCTTCCTCTACTAGCCTCCCTCCTCCTCTCTCCCTCACGCCACTTCTATATCTCCCCCTCATCTAGAGGTTGCTCACTCCCCCCCCCCCCCCCGCGCGCTCTCCCTCCCACTCTCCCGCTCTCCCTCCCTCCCCTCTCCTCCCTCCCTCTCTTTCTGCTAGCCGTTGTGCAAATCCGCCACCTTCGTATGCCTCCCCTCCGCTCCCCCCTCCGCTTGCCCCTCGCTAGCGGCGGCGGCGGCGGGGCTATGAGAAGTGGCAGCGGGGGTGAGGAGCGATGGGGCAAGATTTGGAGCAACGAGGTGGGGCTTCGACGGTGGGTGGCAAGGTGGGGCTCCGAGGGCGCATGATGAGGTAGGGATCCGGTGGCCGGGGGCACGTGGTGAGGTGGGGATCTAGCGGCTAGCGGGCGCGAGCTAGCTACGACGGTGATGATTGCGGGTGCGAGCACGGTGAGATGGGGATCCGGCGGCCGACGGACGAGGGATGTGGCTGTGGGCGCGGGCTCCAGTAGCACGGGACTATAGCGCTCTATCTCTCCCCCTGGGTACTGCAGCAAGCGGCATGTATGGGCAAGCAGGGTGCGGCTAGGGATTCTTTTTTTATTTTTTTAATAGGCATCACCGCCGACCTATATCCGCCGATGGTGATGCAGGTTTTTGGGACCATCAGGTGATGCACTGTTTTGCAGTAGTGTTCGTATTATGACTACCATTCCATCCATTATTGTAAAAAGAGTATACTTCAATTTTAGTTCAAGTCACACTATCTTAAAATTAACACATGCATTTAATCTCACATATGTTGATACTCTTCTCTATAAATTTGGTTATACACTTAATATCGTTTGACTAACGACAAAACTAAATGATACTTTTTTGGTGCATTCTGAAAAAGAAAAAGGTTTGTTGGAACTTTACATGGGAAGATAGGCATTACAGTTCCCAAGTGAGTGTAGGTAATTTTCATATGGGTTTAACCTGAGCACTTTGGGAAATATTTTTCTTTTTATTTGTTCACATACCTATAGATAATTTAATCTGTGGCACTATCCGCTTCAGTTAAAGGAATAAGATATCTATATGCCACTCATGTCACCCTCACGGAGGCGATAGAAGCCGGCATGTGTGCCTCACACGTCGGAGTTGTCTTCTTCCTCGTATGCTTGTCCAGTTGTCCTTCTCCCTCAGCACTTGTTATCATTGTGCCTCACCTTTAGTAGGGTTAAGCTTCAGATTTGGGTGCTAGGGTTTTGCATTTGGGGATGAATCGCTTGAGCTTGAGAGGGATATCATTGTGCCACAGGGTAGCCAGCATACGATGAGTTGTGGATAGGAAAACAAGAGCAACTAGCTATGGGCGATGGAGGGTCGTTGGTAGTCACAGAGGTGGCAGAGGTGCTATAGCGACGTTCCAGATGTAGTTAGGTTAGGGTGGTCGTGGGCGCCATGACTATAGGTCAATCTGTCACATATGCAGGGTCTACCTATCAGCTCTCTCTTCCTCCTCTCCTTCCGTTTGACTCCCCCGGCTTCCTCCTCTCCTGTTAGCACGCCGCCGCCGCCGGGTTAGAGCTTCAAGGTGGTGCGGCGCGGGGGTGTCCTGCCGATGAGCACTCGGGTTAGGTTTTTTGCGTTTTGGTGGTTCGGGGCTGTCAGGGGGAGGTTCATGGCTGCCGGCCTTAGAAAAGGGGGGATGGGGGGTAGGGAGGTCCGCGGAGGAGGCGGGTTGCGAGGCAGCGCAACACAGCAGCGGGGACGCCGCCGGCCGGGGACGGCGGGTCGACAGCCGGTGAGCTAGGTATGGGTGGGCGCGAAGGTTGGAGGTGAGCTCCTTGGCGGAGCCGAGTTAGGGCAGCGGAGGGTGGTGGCGGCGGAGCCGGAGGAGGAAGGCAGCGGGGGAGCCAAGTTAGCACGTGGGGGGAGGGGGAGGATCGCCGGCGACGGGAGTCGCCGGAGACGATGTATGTGGGCGGCACGGGGGCGTGCGGGGTGAGGAAGGTGGTAGTGGCATGGGGATAGGCCGGCTGCCGTCGTGGGCCAACGACAGTCTTGGGCCGTGTGCTCACTGAAGGCGACACTGTTGTTGACGCTCGTTAGTGATACCTTTTTGGTACCATTTAAGTGGTATTTTTAGACTTATTCTTATACTAACCCGCCACTTGGCACCTGAAAAAATCCCATATTCGCCTATGTGTTGTGTTTTGAACCATATTGCAAAAATCATATGAAATACAACATAAATGAAGGGTTTCTCTACAAGTTGGATTTGGGTCCAAACTTTGGATATTGGAAGGCTCAAACACGAACATTAAACTGCAGGCTCGCAGGAGGAGCTGAACTTGCACAGGGTGTACCTTCCTTCTCCGAACTCTAATTGGGATGAATTTACAGGAAAAATTGCATGCCTCAAAAAAATCTACAACTTTCATATGAAGCGCTCGGGCATTGGAGGCTAAAAGAGGGTAGGCTGATCGACCTATGGGGATCCAGGCCAATTGGCCTAGTCCGTTTTCGGCCCCGATTGACCTCCCCTTTCATCAGGAGGAAGCCCACGATATTCCTAGGGTTTTTCTCCAGATGCTTCGCCTCGAAGGCACCCTAACCGATGCCACCAAATATAAATACCCAAGACATTCAACAAGGAACACAACCCGATGAGTTTAGACCTAACCACCGCCGCCACAAGATGAGAAACAGAGATTAGATCAGATCACCTTAACGACCAACGCCGGCGAAAGTTAGGAGGCGCAAAGAAGCCTCGACCAGAGGAGCCCTAGGCCAATCGGCCTAGGGTGTTCCTGCACCCCCTCATCGCCATCTTCAGTGACGACGTTCTCCAGAGTCTCCATCACCCCTTTGTGCATCGATCTTTGTAAGATGATGGGGTAAAGCCTCTATTCATCCCTAGGATTATTTGGATCCTTGATATGTAACTGCTACATGTACATTATGCATATCAATGCTTCATGGTCTATGGCATTGCAATACTTTATTTACATATGTGAGCGCTTCGTATGTCCTTGGTAGAGTTTGTGGTAATCGTAGTGATTAGCTTAACTCTGCGGAAAATACAGATGTGTGAGTAAGATTGTTGATTATCCCTGTGTAGTGATGGTACGGAGGAGGGAAAGAGCTGAGCGAGCACATAATCTCTGTGATAGCTAGCGAAGGCAACACCCATTTGTGTAGTAGATGCATATTCATGTGAACCTAGATCATAGGGATGGAATGCATATCTATCTCTGTTATCTTTATTGTATCAATCTTGGCTCCTTATTTAGTTTAGATTAGTTTGTTTCTCTACACAACCCATATTGCCTGATTTTGTTAGTAAGATTAGTATAAAGTGAAAGTCATCAATCCACTTGTTCCACGGATTGATAAACCTTGGGGATACTCTAAGGAAAAAGCTATAATTGATCCTTGTGCTTGTGGTTCACCAATTGGCGCGCTAACTGCCATCAACAATTGTGGCTTTCAACTGCGCGTCTGTGACGCATAGGGCCTGTTTGGATGCGCTATTGCTAAAGTTTAGCATTTCCACCCATTAGCACTCCCGTTAGAAAATATGACTAATGGATAGATCTAAAGTTTATGAAAAGTCACTTTTGCCCTTTTATCTCGTCACCTCCTCCCTTTCTCTCTCCCCTTTTTGTCTTTTCACAAGCTATTAGCACTCATTAGCTCCTTCCCACCAGCTAATGCTTTTACATTTTTTGAGGGTAGGCTAAAGTTTAGTCCTCATATTAGCTCTTCTATTTGGATAGGCTAATGTATAAAGGTGTTAAACTTTAGCACTTTATATATTAGCTATGGTAGCTATGGGATCCAAACACACCTATAGACGCATCCGGTCGTGGGCAGCCTAGGGACAAACGGTGACAGAAAGGCTAACACAATATAGAGACTAGGCAAGCGACGGACGGTCAATACGGTTGCTAGATTATATCATGTTCCCAGTCATGGTACATCCGCTACAATGTCACGCACCCAAACAGGCAAACAGAATACCCATTCAGCTGCGATTTTTCCTTGCATAGTTGTTTAGTTAATTATTTTCACTAGATATATTCCCAGATTGGAATGTGCAAATATCACCAAGGTATGAAGTGTGCAGGAACCTGAATGAGTTATATCAGGTATAACGAGATAAGATGACCTAACGAATGTTTGTCCACCCAATTTGCTAAAATGCGGGGTAAAAGAAAAAACTCGACCTAGTGTTTAAAGTGCGTGTGGAATCCCTGCTTTATGCCGATTCAAAGGAGAGAGAAGTCTTTCAATCGGTTCAAAGGAGAGAGAAAGCTGAACTATTATACTTCAGTCAAAAATAGTCAAAAGCACACGAAAGTGAAGTGCCGTCAAATGTGAACAAGCAAGGCCCATGGGCCGCCATGGGATGAAATTCTGGTTAATTGCCATATGGAACCCAACAACTTGGGCCCGCTGCTTAGTCTCGGCCTTCGGGCAATAACTTGTGCTGTTTCCTTTTCTTTTCTTTTTTGAAAAAAAAAAGTGTATTTTTCATCCGTATCGCAAAAATGTGACATTCATCCTTCATATTTCATTTGGTGCAAATTAAAACTAAATTAGTGCATTTATTATCTCCACTTTAGTTTAACAATAATTTAGTATCATATAATATCAATTTAGACCATGTAAAATACACTTTAAGGGTTCATGCTTGAGTATTTTGAGTTTTTGACGGTGTTGTGTCGAGCTATATAATCTGGCAGCACCTGCGCGCCTCGGCGCCTCCCACGCGAAGATTTTCTTTTATTGGTGGAGGAAATTGGATCTATACGATCAAAAGATTCTACTTTAGATATTTAGCATCAAAAGATTACAAGTTACCTTCCGTCGATGGAATCGCTTGGTTCTCTCTATTTTTGCCGATTAAAGATTTACAGTATTCCAATTTTACCCTCCACCCAAAACTACAGGTGCCTTCTCCCTAGCGACGATCCCCCGAGCCCCGATGGCCTCTGCCGCTCGTAACTCTGGCGGGTGCTGCACTGCTGGTCGCATGTGCCGCGGCAGGGGCGTTCCCACCCTTTTGGCGAGCTGGGGCGGTTGCTTGGGTGAGCTCGCCTCCAGTACCCGTCGATGCACCCATAGCAGGGGCTGCTGCATGCTTGCTGGTAGCTGGATGGAAATGTAAACGGTAATGGTATAATATATACGTCGGATGAGAGTAAAAATATCGAACGGACATTGACAGACTCGAAACTTTTTTCCAATACAATTAACAGCGAGTTCACGTCCAGTCATTTTTATTCCTGCCCGTTGACTCTTATCCATTCCAACACAGCCACCAAGCAACCAAATCCCCTATTCTTTCTCCCTGCTCGCTAAGTGCTGCAACCTGCAAGACTGCAACCAATGGAGCTCGAGCTTCAACCACTCATTTATCTCTCCTATCTCTCTCCCTTGCTTCCAATCCAGATGAGCTCTTGTCTGAGCTGCGGTGGTGTGGCCCCTCTGCACACGACCCTCATCCAAGCAAGGTTGCCGATGGTGACAATGAGATCCCCATACGGGGTGGAGTTCTAGCTCGGCAATGGCGGTGGCCTATGCGATCTGTGGCGAGCGATGTGGTGGCGCCACCAACAATGGGCTTGGCCGCCTGAGGAGCTCCATGGGGAAGGGTGCCGAGCACCGCTCCCCCGCGGTTAGGGGCGAGCCGCGTCGGCCCGCCATCCTCCTCCTCCACCACCGTTTTCTAGCTTCGGATCCCACTGTGCAGTGCTCCTCTTGCCAGGCCTTGCTGCATGTTGCAAGCGTATGTTTCAAGTATTTCAGATTTTTCAGAATAATGTTGCAAGTGTTTCATGTGAATGTTGCAAAGTAGATCTAGATGTTGCGATGTTGCATATGTTTCACACACATGTTGCAAGTGTTTTATCTGTATGTTGCATTTTCAATGAGAGATTTGAATGTTCCATGCAACACGAAACAGATGTTGCGGCAGGTCTTTTTTTTCCTCATCATCAACAGATGGCTAATAAATTTTTTTCAACATATTTTTTGATGTTGTAGACGGTGATTTTCTATGTTGCAAACATTTATTTTCTATGTTGCAGATGTTATTTTTTGATGTTGCGATGGACCAACGGAGCATCCGATGGGAAGTTTTCCCGTCAGATGTCCGAGCGCTAGCAACGCCAAATATAAAAGCTATGATCCATTCTTTCTGCTATATTGGCATACGTGATGAGCCCTGGTAGAGCTCGAGAGACCGGCCAGCTAAAGTAGTAGAGGCGCCGAATGCCACGATGTCTTGGTGGCGGCCGGTGGCACGATGGTCTAATGGAGGGGAGATGAGGGAGGAGATGCACCCACAGTAGCACCTGTTGCTGGAACGTGATGACATTGATCACGTCTTGTGGAAATGGCCAACCACGATTCGACGAAGGCCAACATTGCTGCCTCCGTCGCCGCCGACGAATCCCCATTCGTTCACCCGACCTACCACTACTCTCTGCTCCTGAGCTTCCTGTTTCTACTGAACTTACTGAGAAGAATGTTGAATTAAACAATACAAAGACCTTCCTAATTTGATGGATAATATTAAAATCATTGAGAAGATTTATACAATGCAAGAAATAGCCATTCTAGAATGGAAGGGCATATCTTGTCTTAGCCTATTAGGAAGGGTAGAATGGTCAGAGTTAACATGGAGATGACAGAATGGTAAGCTGCTAACAAATGTGATCTTTTAATGATATATATCTAAAGTTCAATCTTTTGCTAGTATATATAGAATGGTTTTTTCGATGGTATAGATCCAATTTAGCCTGTGTTTGGATACTAGATGCTAAACTTTAGCCCTGTCACATCGGATGTTTGATACTAATTAAAAGTATTAAATATAAGCTAATTACAAAACTAATTGCACATATAGAGGCTAATTCGCTCATATTTAGCCCTTCTAATTACAAAATTAATTAGGCTTAGTAGATTCGTCTCACGAATTAGCCGAGGACTTCTGCAATTAATTTTATAATTAGGGCCTGGTTTGGTTCTGGTTGCTTATTTTTAGCACCCGTCACATCGAATATTTAGATACTAATTAGGAGTATTAAATGTAGACAATTTACAAAACCCATTACATAAGTGGAGGCTAAACGGCGAGACGAATCTATTAAGCCTAATTAGTCCATGATTTGACAATTTGTTGCTACAGTAAACATTTGCTAATGATGAATTAATTAGGCTTAATAGATTCATCTCGCCGTTTAGCCTCCACTTATGTAATGGGTTTTGTAAATAGTCTACATTTAATACTCCTAATTAGTATCTAAACATTCGATGTGACACGTGCTAAAAATAAGTATAGGGAACCAAACACCCCTAGATCATATTTAATTCTTTTAATTAGCATCTCAGTATTTGATGTGATGAGTGCTGAACTTTAGCCGAGGATCCAACACGCCCTTAGGCTAATCCCAGTGGGAGTTTCATAGAGGTTTCATGCACATTAAATACAGTGACACATCAGCATATGTGATGACATGGCATGGTAGTTATAAAGTGAGAGAGGGAAGGAGTTTCATCAGGATGAAACTGTGTATACACTGTTTCCAAGACTATGAAACCTATTGAAACTTGCATTGGGGGCTATAGAGTTTCATTTCATCTAACCCTATCCAATCACATGCCTCACAATTAAATGTCATGGGCATTCTATGTAATCGTGAAATGAAACTGTGCACTGGGACTCCCTGTTTCATTCATGAGAATACACCTCATGGGATGATGTGGCATCTTTGGAAACAGTGCAATGAAACCTTGCACTGGGACTAGCCTTAGGCCCCGTTTGTATCCGCTTATAAGCGGCTTATCGGTGGAAATAAGCGAGAATCCCGCCAAACGCTTTGCTTATTTCCACCGATTCTCGCTTATGTGGTAAGCCGCTTCAACGATTTGAACTACGAGAAGCGAGAAGCGAGAAAATCTTCGCTTAGATTATAATCTAAGCGTGGCTGGGAAAAGCGTATACAAACAGGACCTTAGCCTTATTGGTGACGCTGCCTGCGCTGCCAGAGGACGTACCTTCCACTCTTCCAGAGCAGGCAGCCAGGATGAACTTTTTCTAGGATTTAATATCCGCGCCTTTCTTCGCCAAACGAACCCGCCTCTCCTCGAAACGCAGCGGATCTGAGCCTCTGGAGTAGGGGTGGGAAGAATCCTGGCGTGGAGGTTGGATGTGTCTGGATGCGATGGGCTCAAGCGCAAGTCGCCCGCTGCACCCCCTCCGCTCTCCGCCACAGGGCGTGGACTCGTGGGGATCAGGTGATGGGCAACCGCTATTCGTTCGTGCTGCCTGCTCCATGCAGGTGCGTGCGGATCGAACATCTCCCACTTCAGATTTCGGCTGTTTAATGTTGGTTGCTCGGCGATTTTGATCTCTTTCTCATGCGATCTGGAGTGTTCGTCGCTTTGTGTCTATGCGACGGGGGGGTTCCGATCAAGTGATGCTGGTTCATCCCGCGTGATATAGATCCTTGCGTTCCTTGTTATTTTCCACTTGTCTCCTTGATTATTTTTGGATTTGGATGGCACGATTTGCTGCGCAGGTTTTTTTTTTTTGGGGGGTGTTTGTGGGGGGGGGGGGGGGGGGGGGGGGGGGGGGGGGGGGCGAAGGATCGACTCTGTTCCTTGCTTTGCTTGTGAGGCGATCAAATTGCATTGTTTTAGCTTTGTCATGAGCTCGTAATTGCGCCAGGATATTTCTCAACTAGTTTTATTTTCGTAGTAGATTCGTGTTTGCTTCAGTAGTTTCAAGAAATCTGCAATTGTCTGATCATACAGTGAGTTTTGCTTGTTCTTCAATTGGAACACCTGTGGCTGTGACATTTCACATTCTTCGAATTACTGGCTTGGTGCCTTACCGGAGGAGGCCGAATTCTTTCCCCTGTGTGAGCAGCTATGAAGTTTTGATGAATAATAATCGTGTAGGGATAGATTGGCTAACTGATGTCACAAGCCAGATGACTTCTGATAAGTTTTCTGCACGCGTCAGTGTACTCTGCTCTGCAAGTGGTTGGTTATCCGTTAGTTTTCAAGCAGTTTGAAAACGCCATTTTACCTGATTTAGCAAACACTTCAATTTTCTTTTATTATGATTAGATGTACCCTTCATCACATCAGGTTTCACGTGGTCATTGATTCTTCAATCCCCCAGTTAAGGAAAAGTACGATGAAAAGTACGATGGCTTACAACAAATGATCTGATCAGTGGTTACAGCACTAACTGTTTGGAACTCTTTTAAAATACTGTAACTAATTGACTGGAGGAGGACAACTGGACTCCTGGTTATCATTGTTAACTTCGAGTGTGTGCATTGAGTGAGCACTGTGCATCCCTTACCTTGGCGTTAACACAATGTCCTTTATATAGTGTTGCTAATCTGACGATTTACAGCCATATATCCAGTTTGTTGTGTAATTGTGTTCAACTCTTCTCAGCGAGTGTTGGTTTCAGCTTATCCTCCATGACCCTGTTTGCCTCAATTGATATAATGATACTGACCCTTCCTGTGAAGCTGTCATATTTGAACCATGACTCATTGACGCTGCGATGTCTATCACACTTTCATTGTTTTAGGAATTATTTTTTCTATCTTTTCCACTGTTACTATTACTACTATTATAGATTAAACGGTTCTCTCTATCGTTGCTATACTGATTACGGAGGACATAATTGGTGACTTCAATGTGGTATTTTTCTTAAATATCTGACAATACATAATGGCCTATGTTGACATGTTTGCCAGTCAGCTCTTTGAATGAAGCTTGGCTGCAGAAAGATTTTAAAAAGCATTTTCTTCTTTACACAAAATAGCAAACTGGTTATGGAGCACATGGTGCAGTAGAAAGGAATCAGAAATAGATATTACAGTACTATATTAGGGCACCTTAACGAAATGATAAGCGTACATAGCTTATACTCTTTAACTTGGTATCTTTTGGATTGGATCAAGGGTTGCTGTGACAAAATTTGAGTTTGGTATGCACTGAACAAGAATACTTATGCTAGGAATGTGATCGGAGGGAGCCGGGTGGGGGTGATTTGCTTAGGCTTCGATGCGACCAAATACTGTATTACAAAAACAACCTTTGCATATGGATAATTAAGGTCGTTTTGTATATATGAACAATAGAGTTGCAGGGACGCTGGTCATGCCGCGCCCATATGTTTGGATCTACTTTTGTTTACTGCTCCTTTTTTTGTTTTTTTTTTCCCTTCCCTACCCCGCAGGGGTTGGCACTGCCTTGCTTGCTTGATGGGGCGCTTACTTGAGGAGGTAGGTCATCCACCAGTCATCTCGTGCAGGTCTGGTGAACAGGGTCTGAATAGTCTTTGTCAACCCCGCGGTTTGTTGCCTCCACTTGTCCGCTGCCGGTTTCTGATTAGTCGGCACAGGTGGCGTTCACCGATGGAACAAATATTGCTTCTTCCTAGCAATTTCCGACTTTTGTCCAGTAGTCGTCAGCATGAACGTCATCCTATCTTGATGCGCCGATGCGCATGGCTGGCCATGGCTGCCCAGTTCGACGGCGTCGTTATTGTCTGTGTTTCATGTGATAACAAGCAGAGGAAACTGGAGAAAGGCCACACACACCATCATGCGTTTGATAGGCTCAGTTAAGCCCAGAAAGGGGATGATGTATCAAGATAAAAACAAAGGATTGCATATATATAGCTGATAAGGGCAGAATTACAGCGCAGATTACCAAACATAGGTTCCCGATCAAACGAACAGACCACGAACACTGGGTGGCTGATCAAACAGATCAATGGACCCGCAAACACAGGTGGCTCATCAAATAACCACAGCAAACAAATTACGAGGAAAAAGAGGGGGAAATGTGGCAGAAGAACTACATATGAGGTAACGCAATCGATAAACTGGTACAGATCTTTTATTGATGACAATATGTGGGTACACAGACACATGAGCAGCTAAGTCAGTATGCACGAGTAATCCAGTGCACTCAACAAGACAGTATTGGCTGGTGTAAATCAGGATCCCCTCGACCGTGCTGCTTGTTGGCCCCATCCAAAGCGGCTTTGGGAGGCTGCTCATGCTGCTTGTTCGCTCCATCCTCGGCGGCTTTGAGAGGCTCGTCGTCGCTGTTGACTTGCTCTGCCTCTCCACAGAGGAAGAGCATAAAGAATCCGCCGAGCACTGTTGCCATGCCCATGGTCCAAACGGCGATGGCCGCCGCCAACGGCATGAGCGCTCCTACCTTGCAGGAGAACATCACGGTCAAAATCGAGGAGAGGATCCACACGCCAGCCTTCGCGCGGCTCCTCGCGCGCGACCCCAGCGGCGAGCCTTCAAAGCGGGGGAGCAAGTAGAGCAGCAGCGCCAGGTCGGTGAAGGACGCCGCCACGAACGCCACGGACCCCGGATCGTGCCGGGAGTGGTATATGGCCCCGCAGCAATTCAAGAGCAGAATCAAGAGGCAGAGGCGTGTGATCCTGGCTGAGCTACCGGCAGTGGACGATCTTGCTGTTCTGGAGGCAGGGGACGAGGGTGCGGCACTCACCATGGCGATGGGGCTTAGCGGCGGCGACAAGGAGTCAGTGGTGTGAAGTCCTGCAGAGGGGTTGTGGCAGCTCGCCTCCATGTTAATAGAAAAACATCACGAAACGAAGGTGGGGGGAAATTACGCTTTCGTTTCAAGGTAAGTAGGTAACCATCGTATAGTAATTTATTTTAATATATATATAGAAAACACCATACAAGTTAAATAAGTTTTTCAAATAAACCCTGGAAGTTTCCAAACTTACCTTTAAAGTTTCAGAGGAGGACTTCGTTCACAATGAAACCCACCGTGCTAAAGGAAGGAAATTTATGAAAGTTACCATGTATATTGGTTAAGACAATATAAAAGTTACCTTCACTGCCACAAATGTTGAGCTTTGCTTGATGCACATACAAAAAAAAAATCATTGGGGCCTGATTAGTTGGGCATCAAAATGTGCCAAACCAAAATCAGGGCATTGGTATTTGTGTTTTGGCATCAAACCAATTGGAGAAATTTTGGCTGCCACATTTTGACACCCAACCAAGTGCCATCCTAAAATTTTAGCCCAGATTTTGGTAGGCAAATTTTGGCATGCCCCAATTTTAGCAGGGCAAAGGCCCTTAGCATTTACATTCAAGCTAAACCGGTTGAGGTAGGAGATGTAGTCGTGGTATTGTGCACCTTAACCAAGTTCGAGTTCTCAACTAAATTATATTTATTTTGTCTTAATGAAAAACAATGTAGTCCTTACTAGATCGAATCTCGTTTCTAAGAGATGAGCTTAGCTTAGTTAGTTAGATGGGACTGTGGGTGTTCTTGTGCGTCTCAACCATTCAGTTCGAGTTTTTCTTCCACTCAAATTTGAATGTCTATTTCCCTCTTATTATGAAAAATCCCCAAAATGAAGATGCACTGGTATGCAGTTTCTCAGATCGAGGAATGGAGTGCATCCTGATGAACTTCTCTTCTCCGAACGTCTCAAATCGAGATAGAACTAGGGGTGTGTTTGGTTTGAGGGTTGAAGGGGGTTGGAATGGGTCGGATCTAGTTGGGGACAGTGTTTGGTTGAAATTTTTTTTTAAACTTATTTGGTTGAAAAGCTAGTGGGTTGGGTTCGTCCCAGTAAGGGAATTCTCTCAATATCCAGATTCATTCGGTCCGGCCAAAACCAAAAAATCCACTCGACCCACTTGAACGGCGTCTCCCTCCGTCTCATCTGCTGCGTGCTGAGGGAGGGTGGTACAAGGCAGCTCCGGACTGGACGGCGCTGCGTGAGCTGTTGGAGCTGGACAGGGAGGTGTTGCGCGGGCTGGCGGAGCAGCACGGGTGCGGTAGAGAGGCCCCCGCAGGTCCGCGTCGGCCACGAAGTAGGGCCGCACAGGTGTGGCGTGGAGGATAACGCATATGAGCGGAGGCGGGCTGTCTGGTGGAGCGGTGGTGACGATGGGGAACCTGAGACTAATGGTGGATGGAGCAAAGGCGAGCGGAGGCTCGGGTGGAGGATGAGGAAGAGGATAAGGTAGAAGAAAAAAAAACAAGAGAATGACACTGCTGCAGGCTCTACGAACTAAGATGGCATCCATCCGTAACCCTTACAAGAAAAACTAGGTTGGACCCATGCTCATCAACCAAACACGAGGTTGGTTGAACCTTAAAAAAAAATAAGTTGAAGCTGACCCGATACCAAACACATGCTGGATGGAAGAAACCTACCACACCGCACAGCAGCGAGTGGTGACGCACACCAGTGAATCAGTGATCCACTCCACAATCTCTGGTTGCGGCTTTAAGCAGGCATGCTTGGATATAGAAGATTTGAGTTCCAAATGCCTAGTATTGCTCAATGGAGGATTCATTTCATACAAACAAGCCTTTGATTTTTTAGGCACCTTTTCCCCTATTTTCTCTCGTTACATATATATACAGATCAGATCTACTAGCTACTGCTGTCACCATAGTGTGATACCGTGTGCTTACAGTTCAAGCGTTAAAAAACTCGGCCGGGGACGAGGGCAGGTCTTTCCCCCTACAGTCTTAAACGTGGCTAGTATGTTCGTGAAAAATTCAAAAGATCGAGCCAAATTAAATCTGTCACGCATCATAAGTTTGACGACTTGGTCTCCCAAGAACCGCAACCCCACAGGCCCACATAACACGCAACACGCGCTGTAAGTTGAATTGTTGCAAGATACTTAACATCCAGTGGTGATTGATTAGTACACGGATACGTTCTTCACTTCTTCGATACATTAATCTACTACCGGTATCAGGTAAAGTAGTACCGGATATGTTCCCCAATACATTGAGCATAGCTGTGGAAAGCTTTTGTTTAAAGAGGGGATCCTTCTATCTTTGTACTTATATATCATTATATTGAGAGCTTTAACGCATAAGCAATCGTGTGAGAAAGATGTAGCAAACTTATCCTAGGAAGCAACAAGAGCTAATATCAGACAAGAAGATAATGAATTGAAGTTTAAAACTACTCATCCAATGTACAGTTTTATATTGTTTTTGTTCAGTTATTTCATCCTGATAAAAACCGTTTCCTTCTCTCAGCTTAAATTTAGGTCTTCTTCCAGTAGTCCAAGTCAATCTTTCGTTGTCTTGTTCCGGGCGTGGACTGACCTTGTCAACCGGATATGTTTCGTTGTCAGGAAAGTTTCCTGGAATCTTCCATGCAGCTTGGGTGCACCTTGCGCTCTGGATGGTAATGGCCGAAGGATGTTCCCTCTGTCAGCCAGCAGCATTTCCCTCTTTGCTCGGGTATTTCATTGTTTAAGCGGATATCCCGTCACGCCCGCGCGAGCACTTTTCTCCGCGCCTAAACTTTTCAACCATACAAGAAAACCCTAGCCGGGCGTACGACATTCTACTCTCGACTCTCGTACATGTGGACTCTATGGATGCGATGTTGCTGTGCTGAACTGCTGATCATCGGTGGCGCAAGGTTTGCTGCTGAGACGAGGACGGGGTGAATCGATTACTTCCTCTTCACCAACGTGCATCTACATTGAACCAACCGCTTCAACTATTCTCCGTTGCGCCGTACGTTTAGTAGTAACAATCCATAACCCTATTACTCGCATATTCCTTGAACATGGTAAATGATACATTATTATAGCTAGTGTAACCTATCCAACAGTACTGTACCTATTCCTTGACTTGTCCATCATCTTAGTTGTAATCCTATCTTGCTATCTACGAAACCGCCTACATTGCAATAGCATTCAGCAGATTTTCTTTGAAATTCCACTATTTTTTTTCTAGGTGAAAATAGCGTACTCCCTCCATTCAACAACTATAAGGAATTGTGTGGTTTAAAGTTATCATTTTATCAACAAATATAAGGTATTTTGGAGAGAGTGATCCTCAAACTTGTCACATTGTGTCATCCTAGTTCCTGAATTTGCAAAATGCAGATTTAGCCCTCTAAACTTAACTTCGGGTGTCATTCCAGTCCTTAAACTCGCAAATTGTAGATTTAGCATCCTAAACTTAATTTCGGGTATCATCTCAGTCCCCCAAAGTCGCAAATATGCATTTTAATATGCATTTTCAAAATATCTTGATACATATTTAACTTGAGTATATGGTCAGAGAAAGATGCTCGTGTAATTGTGTGTATATTGATTGTTGTGTAGCCAATCAAGTGGGGGACATGAGTTTTGCCTTAGATCTGAGAAGCATGGTGAAAATAATCTAAGTTGCCGAGATCGATCCTTTGGTTCATGGCTTAATGCTTTCACCCGATCCTTTCATACATGCCTCTGCCAAAGCTAAGTCCATGGCCTGCAGTTCATGTTTGCGAGTTTTGGGATCGAGATGACACCCGAAATTAAGTTTAGGAGGTTAGAAGGTTAGATATGCAATTTGCAAGTTTAGGTATCGGGATGATACCCGAACCTAAGTTTAAGAGGCTAAATCTGCGATTTATGAGTTCGGGAACCGGAATGATACAACGTGACAAGTTTGAGGGCCGCCGATGGACTTTATTCTTTTGGAGACCATATATTAACTCACTGCAAAACAAAAGACCCCCTCTACTAATTCTCTACCAAATCTCATTAATAGAGCAGGTTAAACATTTAACCCTAATAATCTACAGGAATTTAATGAGGGGTACATACTTCTTTTTCTACTATTCGGTTTAAACAAAAATTCTGAAGGAATTTAACGAGGGGCTTCCTTCGGTTTAAAGCTAACCTTGCACGAGTAAATTAGACAGTCCCCAAATGGCCAAATGTGTGCTCGATTTTTCATGTCCAAGTAAGCAGTCTACAACTCAGGAAGCCTGGGTGTGTTTGGAGGCCCATAAAATGAAGAAGGGACATGATGCCCCTATACAGTACAGTACAGTACAGGCCGACGTTATGGGCCCTCCACAGCAGCATTCAAATTCAAACTGGACGCTGCCGAAACTACCTTTTGGGGCCCGCCTGCGTTTTGGTACCATCATATTTCTTGGAACAGTAGTCAATTACGTTTGCGAGAACAAAGTGCAGCAGCTTCATCAATCATCATAGTATATTTCATAAAACATATTCGGATATTCCAAAACTAGACTGCTTCTAAAACTATTTTCAGTTCTGACCCTTTTTCTCCACGCTAATGTCGACGGCGCCGTAGGAAAACAGGTTGCAGCCAAGGTGGCACAGACGCACAGTTCATGCTGATGTGGCCGTCAATACGCGCCAGCAGCCTTGGCGTGAGCGCTCCGCGCCGGCCTTCCTGGCGCGGAGCATGCGCACCGCATCCTCCCTTTACTTTTCCTATAAGCTGCGGCGAGCTCACGGTCCCAAATCTTAGCACAAAGCTTGGATAAAATACCATGCAAACCGTAGCTTCTCGAGGTGAAATCTTTCATCCATTTACTCAAATCAACACACACTAACATAACATAAGAAAGCAACGCAATTCTGAACGCACTGTCACTTTTTATAATGGGATGGACACGCGTGCCTGATGAACATGTTTTGCATGCCCCCTTCCTGTGTGCGTCGAGCTAAAACATTACAAGAAAAAAAAATCTGGAGAACATCCTACAAACAAAAGCGTTTCTACTGAACAGAGTAAACAATTTTTTTATGCCAAAATTTGAGTTAGTGTAAATCGGAATTTTGGGAAGCTGCTTGATTGATAATCATGTTTCGTGCACTTTGATTGATGCAGTGTGGGGCGTTCACGGTTTGCGTGACAAAAATTCGCGAAGACATCTGCATGATTGCTTCATTGCTTGCTCAGCTCGGGTAGAATTCTGCCGTGCCGAGCTCGGAACAGGTCCAATGGCTCCGAGCCTCCGATTCCCTCCGGCTCCGAGGCTCCGATCAAAAAATGCTTTGACAGAAACGAGGCGGCGGCAACCTGCGGTCGTTCCGTGGGGGCACTTACTCTCTGATGCGGACCTACACCTAGCAGCATCCGTCGAAAATGACTCTGACAGCAACTACGCGAGGCAAGAGAAGAGTTTGCATTTTGACTTAGGGGCTATTTGGAACAGGGGCTAAAGTTTAGTCCTGTCACATCGGATGTTCAGATGCTAATTAGAAGAACTAAATATAAACTAATTATAAAACTAATTGCAGAACCTATAGGCTAATTCGCGAGACGAATTTATTAAACCTAATTAATCTATCATTAGCAAACGGTTAATGTAGCATCACATTGTCAAATCATGGACTAATTAGGTTTAATAGATTTGCCTCACGAATTAGTCTCCATCTGTGTAATTAATTTTATAATTGGACTATATTTAATACTCCTAATTAGTATCTAAACATCCGATGTGACAAGGCTAAAGTTTAGCCCCCGGAGCCAAACACCCCCTAAGAGTCGTACTTTGTTTCATGACTCGTGTGACGGGCAAAAATCTCTAGCCAAAACATGAGATGTTGCATGTCTAATTGGCAAAGATTCTCGGCAAACGGAGTGCATGCCAGCAGGCACAATTGGCATGCTCCGGGCTCCGGCTAACAGGGTCATTAGTTCACAAATTTATGCCCGTGGGGCGTGGACACTGTAAGCATTTCGGGAAGATGCTTGATTTATTTCCAGCAACGCTCTTTGTACCCGCAAGTTTGCCATCAATGTTTCCCAAACAAAGTAGTAGTAATAGCATCAATTCAAATCCCTGGATACATCGTACATGCATTTTTTTCCCTTAGGTCCCGTTTGGGTCCCTTCATTTTGAAGGAATTGGAATCTATTTAATGGAGTAGGTTAATTTATGTTGGAATGTGGCATTCCACAACTTTCCAAAGTTTAGATATAAGCCTATCTTAAATTCATGGGGTGGGAGATGGAAATTGATTCTATAGATTATGGTTATTAGAATGGAATTCAATTCTTATAACACGCTCTTAGACTTGCTTCTCTATAGTAGAAGTGCAGCATATAAGTATCTCCCCCATATCACCAACTATAATATACAACTATATTCCACATACAATTATATTAGCTTAATTAATTTGTGTCTAAATTATGATTATTAGGATGGAATTCAATTCCAATGATCCAAACGGGGCCTTAATGAAACAAGTCCAACTGCTCCAGCAAAACAAACACGAACAAATCAAACGCCGCGGGTGTAAACCAGGAGAGCAGCTCAGGCTCGAATTGGATTCCCCGAGTGTCCACCTTCCAAATCATCAACGCATCGCAATCCCATCAACCACCCACCAACCAACCCAGCAGAAAACACATACCCCAGCCCATCCGTCTGTTTCACGAGCCGAGCTCCGCGAAGACGACATCTCCATTCTGTTTCACGATTCACGTGGCAAGAATTCCCTTCCAGATCCCAAATCCAGCTCACTGAACAAAGCACCGCAGCAAACGCACCGCGTCCTGGAGTACTAACAAACAAAACGCACCACCAAAGCAACGCATCCCCCGCCCCGCTCCGCATTCCCCCTCTGTCCGCCTGGGAAGCCCCCGTCGCCGGCCGCGCCGCCCCCTTCAAAAATCCCCAACCCGACCCATCCCAAACCCAAGCGCCGCCAGCCATGTCATCCCGCTTCCCCCCTGGCGCCGGCGCCGCCGCCGGCGACCACCGCGGGGGCGACCCGGGGGACGCCGCCCTCGCCCGCGACATCGTCACGCTCCACAAGGCGCTCTCCCTCGACCCCTCCACCCGCCGCCGCCGCTCCCTCCCGCTCCCCTCCCCGTCCCCCGCCGCCACCGAGCAGCCGCGCCACAAGCCCCGCCTCAAGCCCTCCTTCTCCTCCTCCTCGTCGCGCAGGCTCCTCCCGTCCTCCGCCGCCACCAACTCCTCCGCCGCTTCCACTTCCTCCTCCTCGTCCTCGTCGTCTTCCTTCTGGAAGAAGTCCCTGACCGCCATCTCGCACCTGGGCCGCCGCCGCCTCGACTGCGCGTTCGCGCTGCACGTGCACTCCATCGACGGTCTCCCCGCGGCGCTCGACGGGTCCGCGGTCACCGTCCAGTTCCGCCGGATGTCCTTGTTCGCCTCCACCCGCCCCGTCGCGGCGGCCCTGGGCGCCGCCGCGTTCGAGGAGGCGCTCACGCTGCGCTCCCCGGTCTACTTCTCCCGCGGCGCCAAGACCGCGGTCAAGTACGAGCCTCGGGCCTTCTCCGTCGCGGTCTCCGCCTCCACGCTCGAGCTCGGCAAGCACGAGGTCGACCTCACCCGCCTGCTCCCTCTTTCCTTCGACGACCTCGAGGACGGCGGCGACTCCGGGTTCGGGAAGTGGAGCACTAGCTTCCGGCTGTCCGGCCCCGCCCGCGGCGCGCGGCTCAACGTCACCTTCTCGTGTTCGCTCGTCGGGAGCGGCGGCGCCGGCGAGCAGCAGAAGGCTGGGGAGGTAGCGGGGCTGCGGCGCGGATCGATGGCGCGGCCGGTGTCAGTGCAGGCGCCGACGCCAGTGCCAGCGCGGAGCAGGGACGTGAGGGTGCTGCACGAGGTGTTGCCGAGCTTGAGGTCTGCCAGGGCACTGCCATTTGATGGTGATGGGGGTGTCGATGCGAGGAAGGAGGAGGTGGCAGCATTGGACTCGACGGAGGAGGGGTCTCCGGAGGCAAAGCACTGCACATCAGTAGAGGTCAAGAAGGAGGACTTGGTGCATCCAGAGGGCCATTGGGGTGCTGCGGAGTTCAATGTTGTTGAGCATGGAGTTGAGGTTGAGGTTGCCTCAGGTGATCCACAAAGGCCCAAACATGTCGAAACTAGCAATGCTGCTGATCAGGAGGAGGATTTGGGGTTCAAAATCGACGATGAGGGATCATTTAAGCCTGCATTAGTAAGTAATGATATCGCTGAAGATCAGACTGCTGAAGTGATGCTGGAGGAGGCAGTCAGTGATGTTGCTGTTCAAAGGGAGAATGCGGAAGACAAACATGATGGAATAGTTAAAGCGGCTTCACTGCCTATTGCCTCTCTTGAAGTAGAGAATCAGTTTGGAAGGGATGCAGAATTGGAGGATCTAGAGTGTATGTTCAATGACCTGTCAATTGCTGAGCCAGAGGAATTTGAATCACCAGTTGTCGAAGACAAGTGTTCTAGGCGATTAAGCTGCACAGGCATGACTGATAGTTACAGGTCTGCCAGTAGGAAGGGCAGATCGCGCAGCATGGATGCTTCATCAGATTCTGTTGCTACTGAGTTCTTGGATATGCTTGGAATAGAGCATAGCCCATTTGGGCAACCCTCAGATAGTGATTCTGAGTCACCAAGAGAGCGGCTTTGGAAGCAGTTTGAAAAGGAAGCCCTAGCATCTGGGAATGCTATTCTTGGTTTAGACTTTGATGATGGAATGGAAGAACCTACCTGTGAGGATGTTGTGGAGGATTTCGATCTCTCTGCAATGATACATGAGGCTGAGCTTGAGCTTCAGAATGGAAGCCAACCCATAGATACCAGATTTCGAGCTAAGTCGCTGGAAGATGAGGAAACTGAAGCCTTAATGCGTCAGTTTGGGCTAAACGAAAAGTCCTTCCAATCTTCTCCACCTGAAAGTAGAAGTGGGTTTGGTAGCCCTATTGACCTCCTGCCTGAGCAGCCTCCTGAGCTACCACCATTGGCCGAAGGTTTAGGCCCATTTATTCAGACAAAAGATGGAGGATTTCTGCGATCAATGAATCCAACCCTGTTCAAAAATGCGAAGAACAACTGCAGCTTGGTTATGCAGGCTTCTTCACCAATTGTGCTGCCGGCAGAGATGGGCGCTGGGATTATGGATATATTGCATGGTCTGGCATCGGTTGGAATTGAAAAATTATCAATGCAAGCAAATAAGCTTATGCCCTTAGAAGATGTGAATGGCAAGATGATGCAGCAGATTGCCTGGGAGTCTGCCCCACCTCTAGAGTCTGCTGAAAGGTCTGTAATCTTCCTTTTCATGCTTGTTTATGCTTTTCCTACTTTATCCTGTGCTTTGTTTAATTTTTTTTTTGAATCAATGCAGATATGACCTATTGAACAATCATAGCATTGATGCTTTGGTAGGAGGGGTGGGAAATGCCACCTCTGGGAGGAAGAAGAAAGGGAGGTGTGCTGATCTGTCATCATCCTTGGGTGGGGAGAATGCTTCAGAATATGTTTCACTTGAGGACCTTGCGCCGTTAGCTATGGAAAAGATTGAAGCCCTCTCCATTGAGGGTTTGAGGATACAGTCTGGCATGTCAGAAGAGGAGGCACCCTCCAATATCAGTGCCAAGCCTATTGGGGAATTTTCGTCTCTGCAAGGAAAGTCTGCAGAGAATACTCGGTCCCTTGGTTTAGAGGGAACTGCAGGCTTGCAGCTTCTGGATGTTAAGCAAAGTGGAGAAGAAGTTGATGGATTAATGGGCTTGTCTATCACTCTAGATGAGTGGATGAGGCTTGACTCCGGGGTAGTGGATGAAAAAGAACAACACAGTGACAGGACATCGAAGATACTTGCTGCTCATCATGCTAAATCGATGGAGTTAGTTGCTGAAAAACGGAATGGAGACAAAAAGAGCAAGAGATCTGGTAGAAGATGGGGCTTGTTAGGGAATAACTTCACTGTTGCTCTCATGGTTCAACTACGTGACCCACTACGTAACTATGAGCCAGTGGGCACACCTATGCTTGCTTTAATTCAAGTGGAAAGGGTTTTTGTCCCCCCAAAACCCAAGATCTACAGTACTGTTTCATATAAAGGTAACAGCGAGCAATATGATGAGGAGCCCAAGACTGAAGAGGTTCCAAATAAGGCATTGGTCGCGGAACAGAAGGTTGAGGAATTAGAGGATTCCATTCCTCAGTTCAAGGTTACAGAAGTGCATGTCGCTGGTTTCAAGAGTGAACCTGAAAAGACGAAACCATGGGGCAATCAAACACAGCAGCAATCTGGTTCAAGATGGTTGCTTGCAGCTGGCATGGGCAAGGGCAACAAGCATCCCCTGATGAAATCCAAGGCGATCACAAAGCCGAGCCAAGAGGCAGCTGGTCGGCCAGGAGACACCCTATGGAGCATCTCGTCACGGGTCCATGGCGCAGGGACCAGATGGGGCGAGCTAGCAGGAGCTAAGAATCATTCGCGGAACCCAAATATCCTCCTTCAGAAGGACAAGAGATTTCGGTGATGGTTTGGTGATTCTGTAGTTAGCGCTTGGAAGAGAGATCTACCTGGTTTGATGGGGGCAACTTATTTATCTGCTATCGACCTCTCGCTGGAGATGTTCCTAGTGGATTGTTAAATTATGTACATTGAGTTCTCTTGCATACTGAACCAACTTGGATCGGTTCGTTTTTTATGCTTTGCAATGTGCTGTGTTATTTCCTTCTGAATTCCCTTGGGCTCAACTGTACAGAGAAACTGGTGTTTCTCGTCACAATGAAAAGAGCGACTTCTACAGTGAAGGTGCAATACAGTCTTCCAATATAGGAGTAGGTTTGCCATTGCCATCATTCATCTCTAACCAGCTAGTATTACTCATTTATTCGCAATCTGTTGCACTGATCTTCTATGCATGCATGCTACGCAATGCTATTCTCGCACTGCTAACTGTCTTTCTTTGAGAAAGAACACTGCTAACTGTCTTGGGTTCTTGGCATTTATGTATTTCACTACTCTCTCGGTGTGTTCGTGGAGCAAGTCCAACTGCATGGTTACTCTTTTTTTTCCCCTAAAAAAACGCGAGTTATTTTTCTGCTGCAGAAACAATGGAGATGAAATGAAGCAGACCTGTGTCGACGCCATGCTATCTGCGAAAAGAGGACGCGATTTTGCTAATCCTGCTAGATAGATCCCCCATCCCCTGCCGCGTTCTAGACTCTTTGTCAATGTTACAATGTACTATAAAATCGTCCCCTTTCTCTTTTACGGATGGGCAGCGTTGCAGCATGGAGCTTTCTAGGCAGGTTAGTACAGCCGTGCAGATTAGCTACGTGTTCATGACATCCCGTGCTCGCCGTGGATGCAATGATTCTTCCATCTACGACGAGGGTCCCCACGATCGCATAAAAAGTTCGTTGGTTGGACGCAAATTTTTGTTTAAGGAATTTTGCGGGTCGTGTCGCGTTCGACAGCTCATCGAAGTCGTATTATCATTCAGCACAGGGCAAAAGGCAACCCCACGGAATCTGTTGTCGACTTGTCGTGGATCTCATCCGACGGACGCTCGACTATTGGCCATGAGTCCATCCGAACCAAAGAAGATGCTGAACCCTCGTCGTTTGACACGAAAAAGGAGTCTTCAGTCTGTTTTCGACCTGGTTCCTTGTTCGTTTTTTGCGTGCTCGACTTGAGCAGCGCAAGCCGTTTTCTTTCTGACGAGCCATTTCGTCAGGTTTCATTTCATCGAAGAGCCCAGAGCTGAAGTAGAACTACGGAAAGCTGGACACAGATGCTAATAACGGCAGTTGCGTTAGGTGATCTGTGATCAGGTACGCAAGGACACCGCGGGTCGCGCAGTGTGCGGTGGTAGCCGTAGCTACCGCGTCTGATGATGCCATGCGCCATATGCCAGCTCGTCCTTTCCAGAGTCCCAAACCCATGTTTGGCATTAGTGTGAGGCTTACACGTTCCCTGACTGACTGGTACCCACGGCCATCTTACTTGCTTGCGTGTTTAGTTGCCGGCATCTGATTGGGAGATGACAGTTTCAACCTAGAGCGATGCAAGCAAAGGTTCCAGTTACCTGAGACCATGGAATGCAGTATTTAATTTCTTCTGAAAATGTCACTATAAAAAAAGAGAAAAATAATAGTTCTGAAAAATGCTGCCTGGAGAAAGGAGAATTCCATTCTGTTTTCTGTTATTACAGTTTCAGACCCCATCTTTCCAGAATCAAATTAGTGTAGGCTGAAATGGACGGCACGCCACAATGACTCGGCGGTGGTTGCACTTGCGCAGCGTCGCCATCATCGCGGTGGCGGTTGATTTCTTACCTTCTCCTCCAGCCACCTTTTCCCCTACTGCACTTGTAAAAAGAGCGAGTTGTACATGCACCGCAGCCAGTACGATTGTACGAACCCATGAGCTAGCGGCCAGGTTTGGACGGACGGCTGCCATTGCCAGCGCCCAGTCTGCCTGCGGCCTGCCTGTTTCCGTAGCCATTTGCCCATTTCAAACTCTGGGGCCTGGGGGTACCCTTGTCGCCGCACGATCTCTGTTTATACTCCAAACCAGCTCGTCCATTCCGTGGATCATCGTGCGCACGTTGGGGCAATGACATGCGCCTGTGCAACCCGCGGGTGTGCAGCTGTTAAAAACCCGGGAGCTGGAGCCGGCCCGGGATGGCCGCGCTACGAGCACATGATGGCCGATGGGCGCAACGTCTTGAACCCAGGGGAACGCAGCGAACCTGCTGCCGTACGTTTCCGGCTTTCCATAGCTGGCGGTAGTGGCGAAAACGTACCCGCACGACCTTGACACAACTACACTCACACCTGATTAACGGCACGCCGGGGACCATAGACAAGTGTTGACGGCAGCACCGGGTTTTGGTACTGGACGGGGAGTTTGAACGCCCCTGGTCTGTCGGACTACAGTTGCTGCCCCCTTATGCACTGTTCTACCATCCAACGATAAGATGTTCCGTTCGATCGAGCTGGAAGGATGAGGATGCAGCCAATTTCGTCATCCGCGTTGGGGTCCATGACAGGCGAGTATGTGCCTGCACAGCTGAGCTGATGATAGGGTCCGTGGAGATGACAGATGAGCCCAGCAGCGGGGCTTAGCTTAGTTCTTCCATTTGGCGCAAGCAACGCGTCATGATCATGGGCTTTTCCCATCGAAAATAATGTTTCGTGACCTTGAATTCATCAGAGGGATTTGGTTGCGCCATCTGATCAGCGACCTAGCTTTAACTTAATCCGTTGAATAAAAATAGCTTATAGCTATAGTACGTCGTTCAGGTTTTTGTTTATATGTCTACAAATTCAATACGGAATATCATGCGCATGTAGTCCATGACAATAGCTAACGTCATATGCTGATAAGATGCATTATTATTTTCTTTCTCAAAGGATGGAAGGCTGCATTATTCGCACATGGATCACCAACATCACGAACGAGCACCGTTGCCACCACGGAATTCATGATTAAACAGTTGTAGCGCTGCACAACTTGATACCAACGTGCGTATGATGCTAGTTGGTACAGTAATTACGATATCATCATTTTCCAGGCGACTCTACGCAAAGGCTTCAACGGTACACGTACCGATGCACGTAACGGTACAGTTCATAGCGCGAGTACGGCTACGCCGGCACCGACTTTCCAGCTCTTTCTCTCTGCCACCCTCGCCGAAAGCCATGGAGTTTTTCCATCAAATCTACCCAAAAATGACGACTCGCTGCCTAACTGTCGGCCAGGTGGCCCCCGCGCCCTCCCGCCAGTGCATCCACCCCGCCGCTGCCCGGCTGTCCGCTCCTGCCCCCGCGCACATGTCATCCTAACCACCTGCCAAACCCGCCCCGTCAGAGCACTTTCCCCACGCTAAACCGCACAGAGAGCACCATCAGAATCAAATCACAGATCGCCCGCCGTGACCCGATTCTAATCTCGCGCCGGATCCCCATTCCCCCCATTCGTCTAATCTCTCCCGGTTCCACCACCACCGCCTTTCCTTTGATTCCTTCTTCCCCGTCGCCGTCGCGCTCGCCTTTCCCTCCTGTTCCTCCACGGAGAAAGCTGGGGGAAGGTGGCGGTGGGCTTTTGGAAATGTCGCGCGCAGCCGCGCTGGTGCGCTCGTGGTGACGACCCCGATCGCACGTTGGCGCGACCGGGCGGCACAGTTCCATTCCGCCTCGCGCACCGAGATCCATTTGTTTAATCGCGTTACATGACAGTCGCGCCCGGTTGGCTTCCCCTGGCTGTGGCTCCCCCCTCGCCTCACCCCCTCCTCTGTCCTCTCTCTCGCTCCTCCTGTCGTGCCCGCGGTCGCGTCGCCCTCCACCTCCACCACCACCACCACCCCACCAGCCCACCCGCCTCCGCGTCGCTGCTGCTGCTGCCACCGTCGCCCCCCCCCCCCCCCCCCCCCCCCCCCCGCGCGCGCGCGCGCGTTCCCTTCCCGGGGGCGGATCGCGCCACCGCAGAGGCGATCGGCGATCGGCGGGCGCCCGAGGGGAGGAGATCGCCCGTCGGCGCCGCAGCTGCTGCCGCCGCCGACCGAGCCGCGACTCCTCCCGTCCCGGTCCCGCTGCAGCGCCTTCCGGGGTCCGTCCCTCGAGGCAGGGGGCGGGGCGGCTCGATCGCCGCAGATGAGACATGGTGCGTGCCTGGCTATATGACGTTTCTGTTTGTTTGTCCTTTTGTTGCGATGCTGATGTGTCCGAGCGCGAGCTTTGTCTGCTTCCGTTGGCGTCAGTTTTTGGCTGGGTTTGGGGAAGTATCCTGTGGTTTTGCAACTCGTGTCTGGGGGAAAGTGAAGTGAGATTGGAGTTGGCCTTTTGCGGAATTTTGGAGGGTTCCAGTTTTTGAAGCGACGAATTGTTTGGGTTTCTCTGGTGCATTTGTTGGGTGAGCTGAATTCTAGCTTTCTCGCGCAGAGGCAAAATGTAGCCTTAAATAGTTTACTTTTGAAGCCAGTTGGCATCATGTCAGAATAGCAAGCTATGATGCGCTCTGGCTTAGAAAAACTAATGCATTTAATTCAGCTCAATTACTGGTATGGGAGTTGAATGAAGTGAAGTCTGTTCACTCTGGGGAATTAGCAGAACTGCATACTGTTTTCGTTTTGCTATGAGAGTTTCAGGACAGAAGTGCACAGTGCTGGAATAGCTATACAATACATATTTACATGTGATCAGACGATCTGGATTATCATAAGCACTCTGGGGAATCAGCTGAACTGTATACTTTTTTGCTACGATAGTTCCAGGACAGAAATGCACATTGCTGGAACAGCTATACATGCCATGTGGTCAGGCCTGACCGGGATTATCATAAGAAAAACCTGAAGGGTACTTGGTTTGGTATACATGTTATGCTCTGTGAAACCTGCTGACATTTTGTGATTTATCAGGGTGCAACATTTATATATGCATGTATGCTAGTCTGTTGATCTGCCTTGAATGCAATTTAACATGTTGAATTTGCCACTTGTCACATTTTGCAGGCTTCGATGCTAAACATTGTTATAGGCTCTCATGTATGGGTGGAAGATAAAGATTTAGCCTGGGTTGATGGTGAGGTATTCCGAATTGATGGTCAAAATGCCCATGTTCGCACAACCAAGGGGAAGACGGTATGTGTTGCCATGCTGATGAAGTCTGCCAAAAGTTCTTGTTTTGTTTGCTTTTGGGTTCTTCATGATTTCAGCGTTTCAGTTTCTTGTTCAGAGTGCATTTACAACTTTACTGTGTCTGTGTGTGCCACCGCCTGTCATTCTTCTAGTGTTCATTCAAGTATAAAATGATCTTGGCATTTAACCACAGAGTATATTGCAAGACTGTTCCCAGACATACTGTGCCTTTTGTTGGAAGAAAACTAGTGCCTTATGCATAGCCAAGAAAACTTTAAAAACATTGATGAATAACCTGACTGTTGACTATTGGGATGATATAATACTCACTAATGCGTGATTTTATGAGTACTTCTTTCCTTAAGTATATCTAGTGATTGCTTCTTGAAGCTATATATGTAAGGTCTGCAATAACATTGTGTTATACCGTGCCAATTTAGGTGTGTGAATTCCATGCACCTTATTGGATGTCTGATGTCTGAGGAGGTGATGGGGTGGCTATGCTGGAAAAGATGCTCTTGCAATATGCTTAAATCAGGCAAAACATAGCATAACCAGTTTATAACCTTTCTGGATTGGAAACCATGATTTAAAATCTGCAGTATGTGAAATCTCAGTGTGCATGTAAATCATGAGCACAGTAGTCGTACCTGCACGCCTCCACCATCAGACCAGGGCATATTGAACATTCGGCAATTGCCAACACCTAATGGCATCTTACTATAATATGTACCTGCATCTACCCTAAATCTGTTTTACATATTTTAATTATCACAGACAAGGAATTTTCCTCGTAACGGAAAACAAACTACATCTCTATGCCTGTGTGGTTTATAAATATAACAGGCACAGGATTATTTGAATCACTTCTGTCCTGCTTTGTCTCGTAAGGTATCTGAAAATTCTGGTTTGTTATGGCCACAGAAGTGGCCCAATGATACGCTTTTAGCATAGGTTTAGAAATAACCCTGTATCTTATTGATTTGATTGGTTTGCTGTACCTTCAAACTAGTTTGTTTCCAAGTTTTTTAGCTAATAGGTTAGGAACAGACTGATTATATTAGGTTATCAGGGGAATCTGTTTGGAACCTGCTGATCACCTCTTTGAGATCAAGCGAAAATAGACCAAGAAACACCCTACGATACATACCTCCCTCTCATGTTTCTCCCTGTTCTCCTGAACTCCTCTCTAGTCTGTCCATTAATTGCTCTCCTCCCGTGGCACTCTATGACAAGTTCTCACCGTTTGACGTCCCTCCAATGAATGTTTAACCCTCCATGAATTAGCTAGCATTACAGGGTTGCACAAAATGGAGTTGCTATTTGTCTATTTGATGAATATCCCTGCCCACCACCAACTATTTTGTTATTTTTATGTAATTATTGAACCCTTCTTTTCCTTCCCTAGAATGAGAAACTCCACGCGGTTAGAACTCTATGCGATCTATCCTTAGGTGTAAACAAAATTCTCAATAGCGGTTGGCCTCTACCCCACTGCATACCTTGGCTTCTCTTCCAGAGCAGTGAAACACTAACCTGTATTATTGTATAGACCATCTTTGTCTGGGCAAAACATGCGCAAAGATCTGGTAACTTCAGTTTAGCACTAAGAAAAAGCACACAAGTGATTCAGCACACTACCATGTGTACACTGACGAATGTAAATATGTCACTCCCTTTGTTCTACTATATTTGTCCGTAGCACACCATGCGCACAGACCAAGGAAGTAGTAGTTTCAAGGAAAAAAAAGTGAAATGACCATCCATACCCCTATTAGATGTCATAATACAACAGCTGCTCTTCTATTGGAGCATTCAATTAGGGGTAGTGAGTGGCAGTATTGCAAGAACTGCACCCTTGGTATCCTCAATGGACAAACATTGTGGAACGGAGGGAGCAGTATTCTTTACATGTGCCATGATTGCCCTATACCATTACTTCTTTATTTGAAGTTTTATTGTCTCATGAAACTGGTTATCCTTCTGTTTGTAATCAGGTCATTGCAAATATATCAGATATACACCCTAAAGACACAGAAGCACCACCTGGTGGAGTGGATGACATGACAAGGCTATCATACTTGCATGAGCCTGGAGTTTTAGATAACCTGGCTGTCAGATATGCAAAAAATATCATTTATGTGAGTGATGATTCATTACACTGTGGGAAGCACAATTATTATGCAAGTCAACTTTTTCTAATGCTCTTTTCTTGAGTTCCCAGACCTACACTGGCAATATTCTGATTGCAATAAATCCATTCCAAAGGCTGCCTAATCTGGTTGATTCCCGTACTATGGAAAAATACAAAGGTGCAAATCTTGGTGACCTGGATCCTCACGTATTTGCAATAGCTGATGTCTCTTACAGGTGAATGTTTAGACTACTACCATCTAATGTTATTTGTCAACTGCCTACTGGAGGTGCCCCTATATTGATGGTACCATTTTGCGTTCATTTGAATAAGGAAACAGGCAAATGATAAATGAAGGAAAGAGTAACTCCATTTTGGTCAGTGGTGAAAGTGGTGCTGGTAAGACTGAAACTACAAAATTGTTGATGAGATATCTTGCATTCCTGGGTGGGCGATCTGGAACAGGAGAGAGGACAGTTGAACAACAAGTTTTAGAAGTAAGTTAGAAAATTTTGTAAGTCTAACATTTCTTGCTGATGAAAGCAAACATTATATGATAGTCTTGTAAAACTAATCATTCCATTTGTATCTATTGTTTCCATTACTTATGTTTTGGGTCCAGTCTAATCCAGTCCTTGAAGCTTTTGGGAATGCGAAAACCGTTCGGAACAACAACTCAAGGTGATTCCTTTTTCATGGATATCATAATATGGAACTCAGAAGATGTTCGACATGTCTTGTTGTAGACCTAAAGTACAAAACCTTGGTGATAACACCAATAAGTTGAAAATATACAACTGGGTGATAGTGCCCATTGCCTTGCATAACTGAGGGGTATGATGAGATTGCAATATTTGTAGTTGTTAAATCTTGTGGGTGAGTTGGTGCATGAAACTAGATATCAGAGCCAAAGATCTTATGTTGGAGAAATCAATTTGCTACCTCCCTGAAGCCTATGTCCTTGCTGCTGGCTTGACTTTGTGATTTAGGCATGTGAGGGAGGGTTAAAGTATACTGCCTACCTTTTCTCAGCAGCTAATTCATTGGTTTTGTAAGTGTCAAATTGACCAAAGGTATGACCTTACAATTGGTCACGTTTTGTTGAAGGCTTGGGGCACTATAAACGAAAATTATGACAAGGTTGCAATAATTCAATATTAGACCTCAATTTGAAAGCTTTGTAGCAACTGTTTAGTTTTGAGGCACATAGTATCTAACTCAGAACAGTTGCAGCAAATCGGCAGTCGACAGAAAAGGTTTATGTTGAACTCATCCGCTTTTGGCAGATTATTAAACAAAAGAAAAAGCCTGCTGGTAGAACCTTAGGAAAATCTTGTAGCAGCTCTATTGAAAACCAAAGTTACTTCAAACTTATGTGGCATACCAGAACTTTTTATGGTCACTGCAGTCACTAGCCAAACTAGCCTGTTGATAGAAGGAATAGTAGTAATTTGAAAAACTACAACCATTACAAATCTGTGTGAGAGGTCAAAATATTTGTAGGTCATCTGTTTTCACTATTATATAGAAGGATAATTATGTAAACTATATCATTTATGCTCTCGTACTTGCACATACTATAGTACTGACACTTGTTAACCTTTTCTGTCCATGTGGGGAAGTCGATTTGGTAAATTTGTTGAAATCCAGTTTGACAAGAGCGGAAAGATATCTGGTGCTGCCATTAGGACTTACTTGCTTGAGAGATCTCGAGTCTGCCAAATTAATAGCCCAGAGAGAAACTACCATTGCTTTTACTTCCTGTGTGCCGCACCATCTGAGGTAATTTTTTTTTCCAATTTTGATGTAAGTATTTATTTCAGGTCTTCTAACCAAGTTGTTGCATGTGCCATTCTCTATGCAAAATTTGTGGTTGCAGGATCTTAAGAAGTATAAGCTTGGGGACCCATCTTCATTTCACTATCTCAACCAATCAGCTTGCATTAAAGTTGATGGAATCAATGATGCTGAGGAATATCTTGCAACAAGAAATGCAATGGATACTGTTGGCATCACTGAACAAGAACAGGTTTAAAATTCCTCCTCTTTAAGTTCAGTAACAAATTGTTCTTCCAATGTGGATACAGGATCTAGACTGTTAGTAATTTCTTTCTCAAATGGCATGACTATCTACAGGAAGCTATATTCCGGGTTGTTGCTGCTGTGCTTCATCTTGGAAACATAAATTTTGCAAAAGGGAGAGAGGTCGATTCATCTGTAATAAAGGATGACAAATCTAGATTCCATCTTAATACAGCAGGAGAGCTCTTGATGTATGCCTGATGTTTTCCATTCTCCACTTCTCTTTATAACTTTAATGTTATATATTACATGTCTATAATCCATGTTACACTTGGAATGGTCATTACAGGTGTGATTGTGGGAAGTTGGAGAATGCCTTGATAAATAGGGAAATTAATACACCAGAAGGAGTGATTACCACTACAGTTGGTCCGAATTCTGCTACTATTAGCCGGGATGGTTTAGCAAAGCAGATATACTCTCGATTATTTGACTGGTAATAGACTTGGCAATTTATTCCTTACTAATTATATAGTTGTTTTCTAAGTACATAACTTATATTATTGCAGGCTTGTAAACAGAATAAATGCATCAATAGGACAAGACCCAGACTCGAACAAACTGATTGGGGTACTTGATATATATGGTTTTGAAAGTTTTAAAACCAACAGGTAAGTAATTAGTTCCAGAAAGAACAGCAAATTTGTTAATGTGAAAGACCTTTCTGAGGGGTGCTTACTCTCCTACTTGTATGTGACTGTTATAACAGTTTTGAACAACTGTGCATCAATTTCACCAATGAAAAACTCCAGCAACATTTTAATCAGGTATTAAAACGGAACTCATATTTTCGATGGAATTTTTCTTTTTCTTGTTTGCATGAGCCAATTAATACCTGGTGCTTGTTACGGTAGAATGTCTTCAAAATGGAACAAGAGGAATACACAAGGGAGCAGATTAATTGGAGTTACATAGAGTTTGTTGACAATCAAGATGTACTTGACTTGATTGAAAAGGTAAGAGTTGGTTACTTTATGAGATGCATTGCCTCGTGGTTACTAAGGTATTGGTTTATTAAGATTAATCTATCCAAGCCTAGCTTTATCGTCGCATAGTTCAGCTACAATGCCCTACTCACATGATTACAGTAATCAACACACTTGTGCTGTTGTGCTTGACTTCTTGTTGCTCATTCTTATCTATTTCCACCTTTTATCCTCTTATATTCTCATGTTCATCTATCATTTTTCTGTGTTCTGTGTCCAGAAACCAGGTGGCATTATTGCACTTCTTGATGAAGCCTGGTGAGTTTACATGTTTCATATTTTCCTCTGACCAAGCTATTGCTGTGCTTATGTATGCATGATGGAGAGAACTAAAATTATTAGATACTTCCAGTAGGACTATTTTGAGTTTGGTGCACTTCCAGATCCTACTTTCTGTATTCTATTGAATTGAACACCCAGTTTCTACTTTCAAATTAATTGTTCACACATTAATAAAAGATGCACATTCTTGCATAGTTGCATTAATTTTGTGAATACATGCATCTAACAACAGTTACCCTCTTGTCCTGACATTCACCAGCATGTTTCCAAAGTCCACACATGAGACATTGTCTCAAAAGCTGTATGAAAAGTTCAAGAACCACAAAAGGTTTACCAAACCAAAGCTTTCTCGGACTGCATTCACAATTCAACATTATGCTGGAGATGTAAGTATTTCGCACTATAACACTATTCCTGTCGGTCGGTGTTCATATTTTTTGCCCGAGTACAATCATCTTCCTTTTTTATTCCCCCAGGTAACATATCAATCTGATCAATTCCTGGACAAGAACAAAGACTATGTGGTTGCAGAGCATCAAGAATTACTTAATGCTTCTAAGTGCTCTTTTGTATCAGTGTTATTTCCACCGGCAACAGAAGAGAACACAAAATCATCAAAGTCCTCGATCGCATCTCGCTTTAAGGTAACATTTCTACAATATTTAATTTGTGCTTTATATTCCGTTGGCATCTTTATACTATTGACAATCTCTTTGTTCGATCTTTTAATGCAGAAAAAATAAATCTGTTTAGTCGACCTTATAATGTTTTGTACTTTGGATGCTCTTGCTTTGAAAAATGATTTCCTCCTGTATTGCCAAATGCCAATTATGAAAAGTGAAAAGATGCCATGGTTTAAAAATTACCTGTTAGCATGGCTACTAGGTCTGTTTCATTATATTACACTGGGCATTTTGTATTACTATTTAGTGGCTAAAAAGGCATTTCAGGACAAGTAACGCACAGTGCTAGGTAGCTTGATTGCAAATGTGTTAGCTTCTCTGCTAAACAGGAATGTGGGATTTTGACCTTTCTTATTCTTTACACTGTCCATTGGTATCTCCCAATTGATGCACATTACTTCTGTCTGTATGCTGCTGCACCTACTGGGTTACAAGTATATAAGGTTATGGGTTGGGCCATTGATGGTAGGGAACTTGATTGGGAAGGAGCAGGATTATGCTGTAACAGACTGAAAGAAAATATCTGTTAAAACATGAATGTGCCAATGGAGAAATTGTTCGCTGCAAAATATCATTTCACATAATCAAGAGTTGCACTGCAGAATGTAGAAATAATATATTGATGAATGTCCTTTTCTTTAGGTGGCATATTGAGCATCATAATAGCATGGTACCATAGTAGACAGAAGTTTACTTGAATATAGCATTACACATTGAGACTTGATTGAAGTTTAGGGGCCTAGTTGATAAAGTTATAATAAGTGGTACTTCCTAGTAAAGGATGGAGTTCTGATGATATTTACTTTGCTGTATTCTTATGAAAGCTTTGGTGTATATGTCATTGTTGCTGTGTATTTGATTTATCAATGTAATTTGCAGATGCAACTTCACGAGCTCATGGAGACTTTGAGCTCTACAGAGCCACATTACATCAGATGTATAAAGCCAAATAGTGTCCTTAAGCCTGCTATTTTTGAGAACACTAATGTTCTTCAGCAGCTTCGATGCTCGGTAAGGAAACTGTCTAATCCATTTTTGCAAAATTTCTAGATGCTCATTTTATGGTGCGCTTCGCTGATGATTTTCCATCCTAATAGGGTGTTCTTGAAGCCATTAGGATCAGCTGTGCTGGTTATCCCACGAGGAAACTATTCCATGATTTTCTACATCGCTTTCGTGTCCTTGCTCCTGAAATTCTGAAAGAGAAGTGAGCATGATTGGTCTACAATGAAATGCCTTTCCCCTCAATTTTATCCTGTAATTATGACAGTGTTCTTTTCTGATAGAAATGATGAAAAGGTCGCCTGCCAAAAGATTTTGGACAAAATAGGACTGCAGGGTTATCAGGTGAAACACAATTTACTTACCAATCTCCTCAGCATGTACCAAATATTGACATGTTTCTCCTTTCCACAACTTTCACACACACAAAAAGATGATAGGGCATAGAGTCTGGGAGGTTATTCCTTGTTGAGAGAGGGTGCAACATACATAATTGTAAATTTTTTATACAGGGCAAGTGACCCATGAGCTGAAATGGGTGTAAACATTTTACATTAAGAATAGATGGGCAAGTCATGAGGTGGAATGGCCTAAAATTGAAAAAATGGACGGCCTTTGTTTTTGTTTCAGTTAGGAGAACAAGTGGAGAGACCATGTGAGGCCCAACTTCATGTGTTGTTTGGGTTTCAGTTGCGTTCTAGATTATGTTATGTTCTAAGCTGGCAAGTTTCATTGCTTCGAGTCAAAGACATTTTGTTGTTGTATGTAGGCAACATGATTTCTCTCTCTCGAATATATACACAGCATGAGTTACCAAAAAGATTCAAAGAATAAGGCATTGTGTTCACTTGAATGGTACCAATTCACCACGAAGAACTCATGATGCTTTAAGTATAGCGTTGGTTGTTGGTGAGGTTTATTGTGGTTGGAGTGGCAGTGGTGGTGCTTGTAAAAGAAGGAATAAGTGGTTTCAGCAGTGGCCACTCTGGCATTTTATGGCCTTTGTTTCACTTTTTTGTGTAGGCTTATTTCTGTGTACTTTTGAGTCGCAAAAGATTTATCTTGTGTTGCTATTCTATCTAGTATCACACAAAATTGTATGCTTTAGAAGTTTATATACTCATTGCTTTCATACTGTAAAATGCGTTCTGAGCAACAGATAGGAAGAACTAAGGTATTCCTGAGGGCTGGTCAAATGGCTGAACTGGATGCTAGAAGAACAGAGATGCGAAATAATGCAGCAAGAGGCGTTCAAAGTCAATACCGTACCCATGTCGCTCGTGAGCAGTTCCTAGTACTACGAGACGCATCTATTTGTTTGCAGTCTTTTGTTAGAGGTAAAACCTTTCCATATGGTCTTTGAAATAAAATGCATGCTCATAGAGGCACAGTGGAGCCTTTGTACATATAATAAGATCACTGTTTTTTAATTACAGCAAGATTGGCTTGTAAACAACATGAATTCCTGAGACAGCAAGCAGCAGCATTGAGAATTCAGAAAACCACCAGATGGTATTTTGCCTGGAAAACTTATTGCCAACTGCGCTTGTCAGCCGTTACATTGCAGGCAGGGCTAAGGGCCATGGCAGCTCGCAATGAATTCAACTTCAGAAAGAGAAATAAAGCTTCAGTCCATATCCAGGTAGTTTAGCTTTTTCTTATAGCAATTTGCTGCTGTTTTACTTAGCAGATGGACATTAATCTCCTGTCTCTATTATACATTCTTCTAATTTTTTGCTTCTATTTGGACCATCACTATGACACTTCCTGCTGCAGTCCCAATGGCGCTGCCACAGAGATTACTCGAATTATATGAAGTTGAAGAGGGCAGCACTAACATATCAGTGTGCTTGGCGAAGAAGGGTTGCTAGGAAGGAGTTGCGGAAGCTCAGAATGGTACTTGAGCACCTAGTTGGTATTTGATTGATTCTGAAAGATTTATTCTAAGCCTGTTTTGGGTTGCATGCTTTCTAGGCTGCAAGAGATACACAAGCTCTAAAGGTGGCAAAAGAGAAACTTGAGGAACGTGTGGAAGAGCTAACAAGCCGCCTGGGCCTAGAGAAGAAACTAAGGGTCAATACTTGGTCTTGAATCCCATTGGAATTGTTGAAAAATATTTAAATACTTGGCTACATGAGCCTATTCTTTTAAACCTAGAAGTACACCAAGCATCCTGTACTGACACACATAGTGCAACCGCACTTTTTATGCTTAAGTATACATAGCATCTATGAACCATACTCATGTATATTCAATTTACAGGCTGATCTGGAGAAGTCCAAAGAAGAAGAAGTTTCAAAACTGAAGGTTGCTCTTCATGAGATGGAGCAGCGAGTTGAAGAAGTCAAAGCAATGCAGGAACAAGAATCAGCTAAAAAGGCTGTTGAGGAAGCTCTAGCTCAAGAAAGAGAAAAGATCAGTTTGTTGACTACTGAAATTGAGGGCCTCAAGGTATGTTTTCACCCATGATATTACTGTTTTTTTTGCAACTCATCTACAAGCAGAAGGATTCAAACAAGGAAGTCTTGTTCTGTTTTATCAAATGAATATTCTTAAGTGAATATACTCAATAATATATTATCATAAGATTTCTTTTAGAATTTAATTAAGTTGTAGCCTAAACTTAGCGCATTAGGCACTGTTCAGAATGTTTGAGAATGGGTGCATGCTATTATTACAGGCACTGCTAGTAGCTGAACGAGAGGAGAATGATGTAGCAAGGAAAGCACATGCCAATGCTCTGGAAATGAATGAAGAGTTAAATAAGAAAGTCAGTGATGCAGATGAAAAGATCAAGCAATTTAATGATACTGTACAGAGGTTTGTTGCTTAATTTCCTGAACTTCATGACATTGTTTCTTGACTCTTGTACAGAGCTGGTCCAGATGCATTTAGCATTCAGGATCTATCAGTGCTAGAATGGAAATATTATAGCAGCGGCAGCCAAATATATTTACGATTTTATGGACTCCAAAATTAGTTAGCTGCCATAGCGAGATCTTTTTCCTCGAACTACGCATGAGAGCTGCGTGTCATTTCATTAAGAAAGAAGAGAACAGTACAACGATCCTGGAAAAATCCAGATCGAGCTTAACACCACACACGCACACACACGCACGCACACATGCACACACACAAGACTTGGCACTAAAAGGGAACAAACATGACCAGGTGACCTTCGGGGTTTTAAACCACCGCAGTCAACGACTGAGCAAGGAGCTCCTGGAGCCTGGATGCTCCAGCCAGGCACCACAAGCTGCACTCATCCGCCACCGTACAGGCATTGGGAGATCTTAACTTAAAACTGTCGTGTATTGGAAAATATATCTTCTTACCTATGTTGAAGGGATGGTCCCTTGTCATTGTTGTCTAAGGGAGCTTCCAGAAACACAGGTGATTAGAGCTTCATACATAATTCTACTGGTGAAAGCTTGCATGCAGCACATGAAGACATGCGTGCTCATGCATACAATGATGGAAGCACATAAGTTTTCTCGTTCAGATATTATTTCACATGTCAATCTTTTTTTTCTCGAATACGCATGAGATTTGTGTATCGAATGAAACAAGTGCAACACCCAATCCACCTAACAACAAATTAGAACATGTGCGCCAAAGAATAACGACCCAACCAACACAGCCTCTACACCTAGACAGCTACCAAGATCAAATTCATGTGACAATTATAGTTGGATTTTATTTGCATGATGCACAATTTATTCATTTGGGGAACGAGAACTGAACCAATCTGATTGTTGCAGATCTAGAATTTTATTTGCAGGGGCACTTCATAATATATGTTGTGATTTTGAAACAATGAGTGTCTTGTTAATTTAAAAAACTGGGAGCTTTTGTTGTCATTCGTAGATTCACTCCTGTATGCTCCAATTGTTCTGGAAGTTGTCACAGTTTCTGACTTTGATAGGTGGTAATATTTCTAAATTATCTTAGGCATTACTCTGATAATGTTTCCTTTTCTGTATCGGTGTAGACTAGAAGGGACTATAAGAGAAGGAGAGACCCTTTTGCTAACTGAAAGACAACAAAATGAAGCAGCTAGTGCTACACTTGCTGAATCTCAAGCAAGAAATGGAGCATTGGTAAGCAAGCTTGAAGATGCTGTGAAACAAAATGATCTCCTCCAGGAAACTGTTCAAAGGTTTGTGCTTATTCCAGAAAATAATGTGGTCAACTCTGTGAATTGTAGCATCATCAATAATCCCTAATTTGCATATTTTATAAGGTCATAGCTACTTTTTGGAAAAGAATAATTGGCCTGAAAGAACAATGGTGTTCATGATTGTTAGCGGTACAGATTTAATCTTCCTTCTATATATGTGTTCCATTTCCAATAGCTCGCCTCATTGTGGAATGCAGATTTGAAGAAGCCATGAAAAATCTGGAATCTTCTCTAACATTTGAGAAGCAACAGCACGAGGCAAGTTTGGTAGAACTAGCTGAAGCACGAGAAAAAATTGAAGAACTTCAAAGAGAAGTTGGGGACACTGATGAAAAATCCACCCTGCTTCAGACTGCTATACAAAGGTTTTCCTTTTCTTCCCTTTGCAAGAATTATAACCTCTTGCGTTCATGCATTAAGTTTTTCTGAGCATTTTTTTATTTGATGTTTTCTTCGCAACTATATATTTTATAATTGATAAAACTCCGTTAAAATTTCCTTTTACCTTTTGAGGGGATGCATCAAGAGAGAGCCTGGTGTAAGAAAATAGTATCTAGTAAATAGAAAAGATATGTTTTGAGACAATGAACTAAAAAGTTACAATGTATGGGTCTATTTTCACAGAGAAAAGGAATTGATCAACTCCTCACTTTTTTTGGGAGACTAACAGTTGTTCCTTTTCTTTCATGGGTGAACGTAGCCTTGAAGAAAGATTAAGGGAGAAGGAGGCTCTATTGGCAACAGAAAGACAAGAAAGTGAAGCAACTAAGAAGTCGCTTAGTGAATCTGAGGATAGAAACCAGGAGTTACTTATGAAAACTGAAGTCGCTGAAAAAGAAATTGCTCATTTCCAAGAAACTATCCAAAGGTCTGTACTTAATGTTTAACTTTGCCTATTTTTATGCTTGAGGGCATTTCATTTTTTAATTCCAAATTTCACTTACTAATTCTGCAGTCTTATGATCTTTTTTTCCCTCTCTGGAACCGGCAGGAGAGCTGCCCATCATTAGTTAGTGACCATTCTTATTCTCTTAGCTAATCATTTGTTCCCCATTGTGTTAGACATGAAGAAAATATGGCAGCACTAGAAACTTCGTTGAGATCTGAAAGGCAGCAAAATGATGCAATCATGAAACAACAAGCTGACTCTCAGGCGGAAATAGGAGAGCTGCAAAGGAAGCTTGAAGATGCTGATGGAAGAAACAAGCTTCTTCAAGATTCTTTACAGAGGTTCCATTCTTACCTTAGTCTCAGATGCCTACTTATTTGTCTGTCAAAATGCATGCACCATGTTACTGAACTCACATGGATAAGCACTCTTGTCCTGTAACTATAAAGGTTATTTCTTTTCCAAGATTAACATGTTGCTGAATAGTCTCAAGAAAATCAAGCAATAAGTAAAGAAGTTAAAAAAAATATTACGAGAGAAAGTTAAAATGTCCATGTCACATGCTCAATCAGATTACCATTGGACAATAGAACATGACAACCTTAGCAGTTAGTTGTCAGAAGAAGGAAAAAACTTGACTAGGAGACCCTAACATCAATATGTAGAAGGTGAGAATCAAACCCTGGTTGGCTGGGTGACAACCACCACCACTAGCAAGTATATCTCAGGGGGATTTTCAGCATATAGTTGTTAGAGATCATCAATCATCATGCTTAGCAGTTAACAGAGCTTTTCTATGATCGTAGACGTGTAAGAAATATGAAGCTGTAGCTATCCACTATATAGGTATTATTAGCGTTCAAGTTAGATTTGATATATTCGAGGCTATGGTACCAAGTTCAAAGCACATAAGAGCTATTTAAATGGTACCAAGTTAGATTTTATGAGGCCTTTTAATTAGCCACGTTGTATTCTTTCGCAATACAACTTAGACTTGAAGAAGATGCTACTGCACGAGAGGCTTTAATGGTTACTGAAAGGCAAGAAAACGAAGTGACAAAAAAGACACTAACAGAAGCTCTGGATCAAATCGAGGAATTAGTCAAAGAAGTTGAGTGTGCTAACCACAGTGTGCATCAGCTTCAAGATAGTATACAGAGGTACTGCAACATAGCAGTCGTTTATGGTACCTAATTGTGTTTCTTGATTTTTACCATTTCTATCCATCAACGTAGACTGGAACAGAGCGCAGTTGCAAGAGAGGCAACTTTACTAACAGAACGTCAGGAAAAAGATGCAATATCAAAAGCTTTAGCAGAGGCACAAGGAAGGATCGAAGGTTTACTGAAGGAAATTTATTCTGCTAGTAGAAAAACCGATCAACTTCAAAATACTATAGAAAGGTTTGTTTTTTTTGGTTACCAGAAAATCACTTCAGTTACATACCTGTGTTTGCATGGGAATTCCTTAGAGCTAAGGAGTGCTCATGTACTCTCGTAATCTTTTCCACTTTGTAACTGTGATAAACTGATAATTAGTGTTGTAATTGGCCATGCATAATTTGGAGAAGATGCTGTTGCAGCTATCAGCACATTTCCTCCATAGAATAGTTGTTGGAGTGGAAGAAAAATATGTGACTAAGAAGATGATGACTTCGTTGATCTGTGGATAGTGGATGACCTGTAGACCCTTTTGTACCATGATTCAGGGCTGGCGAGCTTGTTGACATTAAGTGAAGTAGTAAATTAAGGAAGCCATGTCCATGAAGCTGTGAAGTGGGGCGAAGATAACCTAATAACCTAGTATCGTGATGTTTCTTTTAACTTGTGCTAATAAAGATTCTGTAGAAACCAGCTGTTATGTGTTGACACAGGAGATGTTTAGTAACTGCTCGCTTGTTGAATGGGTATCTTGGAAATCACTTGACGATTTGATGACACCTGGCTTGGTTGTCTATTTGATCATCAAATTTATGGATCATAACCATTTTAATCTGATCCTGAACGTAGGTTAGAAGAGGGTGCAACAACAACAGATGCTCTTTACTTAGAAGAAAAGCAAGAGCATGACCAAACGAAGAAATCACTCTCTGAAGCTCAAGAGATAAACAAGGAATTACTAACGAAAATTGAGGAAGCTGAGAAAAACATAGATCAGCTTCTGGAGAATGTGGAAAGGTCCGTTTTGGTTTGCTAACTCTATTTGGTAGCAAAGGACTGCTCTTTATCTTTTTTTTTACCTTCTGACCTAAACCGGTTTCCTTAATTTTATTCAATTAATATAGACTGGAAAAAGATACAACTGCAAGAGAGTCTATACTGCTTACGACAAAGCAAAGTTACGATGAGACTGCAAAATTGCTACTTGAATCTCAAGAGAGAAACCAAGAGTTAATGCACATAGTAGAGGACTCAGCAAGCAAAATTGTTCTGCTTGAAGACTCAGTAAAAAGGTTTAATCTCTTTTCTTACAAGTATTGTGAGATTCAAACCAACTTTCCACTAAGTGTAATACTTCTCTTCTTTGTACATAGACTTGAAGAAAGTACTGCAGATAAAGATTCTTTATTGGCTATAGAAAGGCACGAAAACAGTGAAACCAAGAAAGAATTAGCTGGTTCGCAGAAAAAGATTGAGGAATTGCTAACTGAAGTGCAAGATACCCGTACATGTATTGCAGAACTTGAGGAATCGGTTAGGAGGTCTGTAATTTGTCCTTATAGGGTTGGGTCATCCTTCTATTCAGACTTCAGTGCACTAACCTTATTTTTATCTTCAATTGCATAAAACGACAATGTGTTCCAATTCGTATGCATAGACTTGAAGGCAATTTGGGAGTAACTGAAGCTTTATTGCTAACTGAAAAGGAACAGAATGCTTCTACTTTAAAATTACTTTCAGAAGCACAATTGAGAATTGAAGATTTAATAAAGAAACTTGAAGGTGCAGATAGAAAATCTGATAGCCTTCAGGATACAATAACAAGGTTAGATTGCTTTCTTTCTTTTCCCTCTTTTTTTGGGTTGTTTCAAGGATTTTCCCACTGTGTTCACACGTCAGTAAGATAACGGAGCAGGAAATCCTCTAATTATCTCCAAAAGAGTGGAAAAATTGGGAAAAAACCATTGATTTTCCCTTTTCTAGTGTCAATTGTTGGGGGTATTTACTACATGCATTGTTTTTTTTTAGATCTCTCAAGTTTCTTTTGTAGAGTTAAAGCTTCAACATCAATCTTTGTCAAGTTATGACCTAGAAGTGATTTTTTGTCCTTTCCCATTCACAGACTTGAACAAGAGGCCACTGCCAAAGAGGCTTTATTGCTTACTGAAAAGCAGGCACATGAGGCAACAAGGAAGACTCTCAGTGAAGTTCAGGAAAGGAATGAAGAATTGCTGAAGAATATTCATGATAATGATAAACATATTCTTCAGCTTCAGTTTACTATACAGAGGTCCATTATTGTTCCTTGGTTTAGTTGTTGATACATATGAACTTTTGCTAGATTGTACATAGTGCACTTTGCACTTGAAAATTTTCTCTAGGGCACTAATTATTAGCTGAACAAACTCCATCCCTCAAATATTTGACATATCAACTATTATTTTCTTTTACAAACACAGGCTTGAGGAAACTACAGTTGCGAATGAGAATTTGCTGTTGAGAGAGAGGGAGCAGAATGATGCAACATCAAAAGCGCACGTTGAGAGTCAAGAAAAATATGAAGAATTACTAAAGAAATTTGTTGATGTTGACAGGAAAATTGACCTTCTTCAAGGTACCATAGAAAGGTATGACATCTGCATTTTCTTATTAGGCCTAATTTCGGACTTGTATGTTTTGGCAGTGCATAAAATCTCCTGTATTGTTATGAGATTTTAATGCTTCATATCATGTCTTCATTTCAGGCTTGGAGAAAATACAACAACAAAGGATGCTCTGCTGCTATCAGAGAGGCATGAAAAGGATGCAGTTAAAAAAGCACTTACTGAGGCTGATGAGAAAAATGAAGAGTTACTGATGAAAGTTGAAGATGCTAATGAAAAAATTGAACACCTTCAAACTATGATTATTAAGTGCGTACCTTCGCTGGTATTTTGTCAATGCTTTATTAATATTGTACACCTACCAATCCATGCATGCTTGCATACCCGTTCATGGGCAAAAGCAGACATAGCAATGCAATAAATAAATCTGTACCTTGGCCAATGATCACACAATGTTTTATCCATATGCCACACCTCCCACCATGTGTGCATGATTGCTCACATGCCCATCATGTGCTATATCAAATCTTATCAAATTACATTATTGCTTCTGAATAAAACAGGCTTGAAGATAATGTAGCTGCAAAAGATGTTTCTTTGGAAGCTGCAATGAAGGAAAATGACACAATCAGGAAATCTCTTACTGAAGCTCAAGAGAGAAATGATGAATTACTCAAGAAAATTAGTGACAGTGAATACAGGATCCACTTACTTCAAGACACTGTACAAAAGTTAGTATCGCTATTATCTATGTATCTTTCTGTAATTGTCATATGCTGATATTATTATTATATTTTGAAATCTAATTACTTTCTTCTCTGAAACAAGGCTTCAAGTAGATGCAATATCAAGATTGTCTTCTTTTGTAATGGAAAAACAAGAAAGTGATGCTGCAAAAAGAGCTGTTACTGAAGCTCATGAAAGAAATGAAGATTTACTGAAGAGAAATGAGGACCTCCTCAAGAGGAATGATGATTTGATTAAGAAAATTGAAGAGTCTAATAAAATTGTCATTCAACTTCAGGAAGCTCTACAAAGGTGTGCAGTTGCATACTTCGTGTTCCATTATCTCAAATAGATATAATTGGTATTTCTTTATATATTATTATGAACTCTGACCGAATAATTCTTACCTATCCTTACTTAAACAGAATTGAAGGAAAAGCAGCCAACTTAGAGGCTGAGAACCAAGCTCTTCGTCAACAAGCAACTGCAACTCCACCATCTACTGCTAAATCTCCAGCTTCACGCTCAAAGATCACAAGGATCCATGTAAATGTCTCTTTAAAGAACCTTCTTTAAATATACTTGCACAGTCATTTAACACTCAAAATTGGAACTACTGCTGTTTTTCAGAGAAGTCCAGAGAATGGCCATATTTTGAACGGTGACATGAGGCAAACTGAGATGAAGCCGTCGACTAGCACATCAGAAGCAATAACATCAGCAGTGAGTTTAACCATGTATAAAGCTTCATAATGCATCTGAAGAATTTCTCCAAAATTGAGCTGTTAAATTGCATTATAAAATATGTTTATAGGGCAATGTTCCTGACTCGGGTGACCAAAAGGAATTTGAACATGGAGAAAAACTGCAAAGAATACCAAGACAGAAATATCAGGTATGCTACATGCTGTTTGTTGAATTGAACTCTTAATTTTACTGTTGTAATGATAGTTTTGTTATTTTTTTGAAGCCTTCCCATCACCAGCAGCCCCAGGACGATCAGCAGTGGTTACTCACCTGTATTTCACAATATCTTGGATTTTCTGGGAGCAAACCTGTTGCAGCTCTCCTTATATACCAATGTCTTCTCCATTGGAAATCATTTGAAGCAATGAAGACGGGTGTCTTTGACAGCATTTTGCATGCTATAAACTCAGCCACAGAGGTTCCTGTCACTTAGTTTGTTTTTTTAAACAAAGTCATCGTGATGCTTTTTAAGATTGATGAAGCACTACTTCTACTTGGTGAAAAGAGAACTAGAGAATTTTATTCATCAAATCTTATAGTAATCTGAACACAAAAGCACATCTATTCAACATGTATATGAAATAAAGATTGGCGATATCAGAGCCTACATGCACACTCAGTCACTCTGGAAGCCTAGAAATTTGGATAAAAATGGAAAGTGAAAAGCTTACATGCCAACTTTGGCGATTCCTTTTCCATTTATTTTTATATTGCATACAAGACCACATCATGCTATTGTACTAGAATTTGACTAATTGTCCTGTTATTTTCTTCCCCTCCTCAAAGGCTCAAAATGATATGAGAACATTGGCGTATTGGTTGTCCAACTTGTCTACGTTAACAGTTCTCCTTCAACGGTCATTCAAAACTACTAGGACGGCAATCTCAACTCCAAGGAGAAGATTTTCATCAGAGCGGATCTTTCATGGAAATCAAGCTCCAAATGCTGGGCTGGCTTATCTCAGTGGACAATCAGCTGTTGGTTCTGCTGGATTGCTTCAAGTTGAAGCAAAATATCCAGCTTTGCTATTCAAACAGCAGCTTGTGGATCTAATTGAAAAGGTTTATGGTATGATAAGTGACAGTGTGAAGAAGGAGCTAAACCCTTTGCTTGAATTGTGTATACAGGTACTGCTACCTTAAAGATGAACGCTGATTCGAAATTTTATCCCCAATTGAAAGATGTCTAAACATAAAACTTGTCAGGATCCACGAACTTCTCACTCAAGTCTTGCAAAAGGCCATCTTAATGGCATGGGTCAACAGAACCAACTCACACACTGGTTGGGCATTGTGAAAATCCTCACTAGCTACTTGGATGTACTGAAGGCAAATCATGTAAGTGCTAAACTATTATTGACCTGTGGCATCCATTAGCAAAATATTTGGAATGTACATATCTTACTCTATCGAATTTGTAGGTTCCATCAATTTTGGTGCACAAACTTTTCACTCAAATATTCTCACTGATTGATGTTCAACTATTTAACCGGTAAATATGTTGTCCTTGTTATGTATGATGTTATCTTGTCTTCATATGTGTAATGTTTCTCTAAGATCTTTGCTTTGAAACTAGATTACTTTTGCGGCGTGAGTGCTGTTCATTTAGTAACGGGGAATATGTCAGAGCTGGACTAGCTGAACTAAAACATTGGTCTGACAATGCTACTAGAGAGGTTAATCACTCTTCCCTGTTTTGGGATTGGTTTCCCAAAATGCCATTGGCTTATATGTTCTATATTTAACACAGTTTGCAGGTTCAGCATGGGAGGCTTTGAGGCACATCAGACAAGCTGTCGATTTCCTGGTGTGACAACACATTATTTAATACTTGACAATTTTCGGATATGTTTTCAGATAACAATTTTCTAATCATAAATACGTTGGTCCTTGCTACTCTTTTATCAGGTGATTTCTCTTAAGCCAATGAGGACATTAAGAGAGATACGCACTGATGTGTGCCCTGTAAGTATTTTGCTTGACCAAGTTTCTTCTGCTGCTTATCTTTCCTCTTACGGTTGTACTCATATTTTTATGATATATTTAGGCCCTCAGCATACAACAGCTAGAGCGAATAGTTAGTATGTACTGGGATGATGTGAATGGTACAAACACTATTTCAGCAGAGGTAAGTTGTCAGCTTCCGTAATGTAGTTTATGGTCTTGGCACACTTAGGTTTGTGTGCCTTTCGAAAAAACAACAGTTGACAAATCCAACCTATCTATTTGTAGTTTACATCGAGCTTGAAATCTGCTGTACGTGAGGAATCGAATATGGCCACAAGTTTTTCTATACTCCTAGATGATGATTCCAGGTTCGTTATATGTGAAAAATGTTAAGCCATATTATTTTTAAAAACTATTACCACCGATATCTCAGGATTTCACTCATTCCTCAATGCAGTATACCTTTTTCACTTGATGATATTACAAAGACATTGCCAGCCATTGAGGTGGCTGATGATGACTTGCTGCCTTTTGTCCATGAAAACCCAAGCTTTGCGTTTTTATTGCAAAGAGGGGAGTAGTCAGTTTTTCTCTCACCATGGAGATTTCGCCCACCTGTGGATAAATCAGGATTCCTGCCTAGGATGTACAGTATGCGTGATTCTTTTTATACCAGATAGCAAGGCATTGAAGATTAGGTGCTAGGTGAGTTTATAGGCTTCTGATTTTCATTGATTTGTTTGTTGATTGTATATTTGTATTCAGGTTCTTGCCATTTTTTTTCGTTGTAGTCATTTTTTGGGCATGTATACTAGGGGCTAAGGGCAGAAGGCCCTGCCCTGTGAGCATAGAAGCACGAGGTGTTGCTGTAAGTAGGGAAGCTGTACATGTGTTGTAAATGATAAAAGAAATAGAAATCCCATTGTCCAGCTGGTGTGTAGTGATGGCGTTGCGGTTGGTGTGTTGGTACCTTTTCGTATCATGTATTATTTGTTGTATTGTTCACCAGTTCTAGTGTACATAGCACGCTGAAGACTTGTTCTGTGGTGCCAGTTTGAATGTGTAATGTGCTACAAGGATGTCATGCTTACTTGCATGTCCTCTCTGATGAACACCATTTTAACAGTTATCAGGGTTTCTGTTCTGAAATCCTGAACCCGAGTTTTTGTGGTCTTATCGTAACACTCCTGTCGAATGACCACGGTTGGCCCGGGCCAGTAAAGCATGCTACTACAACAGCAGATCTAGAAGCTTGGCCAAATTACAATTGTATCGGAAGGCCCGATTGCCATTTTGCCTGGATGAAGTGAAACATTTCCCTGGAAGGCTATAGCACGGCGTCACAGTAACTTCATCTGTTCCTTACGCAAGAACTAGGAGCCATTTTGGTATTCGTATGCATATGGAATATTCGGCGTGCAGCCATTGGGACCGGTGCTGTCAATACAAGGAGAAATGAACTAGGAGCCACGGCCGCGAGTACACCTAGCCGGCCGGGAGGCTCCAAAGTATACCATCTTTTTTATTTTTTAGCTTTTTTTTTAAAGATTCTCACAAATACATTCCTGGCGGAACCAATTTCAAAAATAAACCCTTAGCTTGGCACCATCCACGCTGGCGTCAAGCTTACACGTCTCGACGCCAGCCATCCTGGCGCCAAGGTCCATGCGCAGCTTCTGACGCGGATTGCGGAGGCTTGGCGCCAAGCTTGGTGCCGTAGGCCTTGGTGTCGAGTAATTTACCCTATGCCTCCTGACGTTTCGAACGAAACAAGTATAATTATTCTGAAGAGTGTGCAACAAACTATGCTCTAGTTCAACTGGTTAGGACGTGAGCTTCTCATCCCAAAGACTTGAGTTCAAATCCCTTTGTTGAATCTTTTTTCTACATTTTATTTTTTCTTCTAGCGTCCGGCAAGGGGATTTCCTGCCTCTAGCAGGGGGAAACAGGGGTTTGAACTTAGGTCTTTGGGATAAGAAGCCCACGTCCTAACTAGTTGAACTAGAGCCAAGGCTTGGCGCCATCATGGATGGCGCCAAAGTCCCACCATGTCGGCATCCGCGCCAGCAACTGCGCGTGAACCTTGGCGTCAGGATGGCTGGCGTCGAGACGTGTAAGCTTGGCGTCAGCGTGGATGGCGCCAAGCTAAGGGTCCATTTTTGGAATTAGTTTCGCTAGGGGCGTATCGTGAGAATCTTTCGCAAAAGACTAAAAAACAAAAAAGTCGGTCCTCTGGAGAAACACACGCACGCACACGATGCCATTGACTTGGGGGGTGTTTGGATCCCGGGCTAAATTTTAGCCCCTGTCACATCAAATGTTTGGACACTAATTAGGAGTTTAAACATAGGCTAATTACAAAACCACTTTCACAACCCCTAGGCTAAATTACGAGATGAATCTATTAAGCCTAATTAGTTCATAATTTGACAATATGATGCTACAGTAAACATTCGCTAATGATGGATTAATTAGGCTTAACAGATTCGTCTCGCGATTTAGACTAGGGGTTCTGCAATTAGTTTTGTAATTAGCTCATGTTTAGTCCTCCTAATTAGCATCCGAATATCCGATGTGACACAGACTAAACTGTAGATCCAAACACCCCCTTAATACGGTGAACCCAGAGACCCCGGCGTCCCACCCCTCTGCTGTTCCGGGAACGAGAAAGCGGCTCAACTTTTCCTTACGGCAGAGAAGTGCAAGCGAAGAGAAAACTCAACGCGTTACCTAAATCCTGGCTGTCCGTTTATTCTCCATCACCGGTGCGCACCTTTGTGCAGCCATTTAAACGGACTCCCGCGAGCGGCTGGCTGGCAGCGCTGCAGATGCTGAAGAAATGATAACCAATGGTTCAAACAGTAGGCGCACACACTAACATCCCAATTATATGGCATGAAACTCCGTTCTTAAATATATTCTTAAATATATGACCATTTTTAAATATATGACGCCGCTGACCAGCAATATTTATTTAATTAATTAGTTTGGTAAAGTTAAATAAGCATCTTAGATCCAACACCACAACTACTTTAAGCTTAACTTGTGTATTTATCTATTTGTATAATTATTTATAGAAAAGATGAAAAATCAAATGAATGTAAAAAGTAAATTGTGTCAAATATCACTTTTGCCTTCAGAGACCGGTGGTTGAGTGCCAAAATTTGCCAACCTCTTTCATTTATCTTACCAAAATATTGGCAGGTTGTTTGCCCAACTTTTAGCTAGCCAAAACTTTGGCATGCCAAACTTTTGGCAACAACCCAATCAGGCTCTTAGCGACAAGACAGAATGACTCCGACTGCTTCTGTTCCTTATCTGTTGTCTCATAACAGATACCCGTGAACATACCAACAAACCGTGCAGAGCAACGATTGCATCAAGAACAGACCTTCAGAAGGTTTTAATTTTTGTCCCATCATCTTCAATTGCAACTCTTGCACTCTAAAGCCACAAAGGCATGAATGAACTAATTGTAGGGATGGCTCGTGCAATCACTCTCAGTAGTCAATGTCATGATACATTCAGGCTGTGGCTACTTGGACTTGGTTGATTTCTCCTTTTTTGGGCGTGATTCTTCATTACTTGCGAGATACGATTCCACTCTGACATTCTCCTGCGCCTCGTTCTTTCTGAATTCCTTAGCTTTTTTCTGCAAATATAAACTCAAAATAAGTGACCATAATAATTGAAAAAAAAAATCCCAATACTCCCGAACAATTTAAGATACGAGTCATTGGTATACTACAAGAATAAATAACAGTGGCAATGTACCTTTAATGACTTCGCTAAATCACCTATCCCACTGTTGTCATTGGCAGTCTTGTCAGATTCAGATGGACCTGTGGTGTTCTCCTGCAACAAATCATAAGGTGTGTTTTAATCATCAATGCAAGAGAGGGATCATCAAAACAATATTTTTAAACAGGATAAATATTCTATAACCTTCGGAGGAACAAATGCAGCCTCTCTCTTTCTTTTGTTTTCTTCAGCTTTCCCTGATTGCTTCTCCAGCTTCTCTTGCCATTTCTTTTCTGATTTCTTTTTCTCACTCATGAAATACTCACCAGTCATAAGCTCCTCATCAATCTACAGATCCAGAACAATAAACCAGTCAAGAGCACAATATGCAACATGAGAACATAAAAACATATGAAGCGCGTTCAACTACAACTTAAACCACAAAATACATCAGAAACAAGGAACTGGTTCACTCCAAATCCTAGTAGCATACTAGGAATAGCACTAATCTTGTAAAGAAAATGGCATTGACATAATTTTATGTGCGCATGGACAGCTAACATAAGCATAAGCTGTAGGACAGGACCGCTCAGCACTAATCATCACTAGTACACTGGCCATGAAGGTTGAATTTGATGAAAAAGAAAAATCACTTGTTTACCTTGCTAGGCTGTTGAGGTGGCGGAAAGGGTGTGTATGGTTTCTTCTCCTTAGTTTGAGGCTTCTTCTGCTTGACATTCTTCCTAAAAGATAAAATGGTAACAAGGAATGAGACACATGTATATCTGATATTGAACCTCTAACAGAACTATGATGCGAGTCACTTACTTCTTGAACTTGGGGAGAAACCTATCCCAGCTTTCAGTGGCTAGAGCAGGATTTTTGGCTAGCTCGCGTTTGATTAGGAGTTCCTATATAGTTTAATAGTAACCAATAAACAACAAAAATCATTTTCCTGTGAACATCCCTACAAAATGACATCTAGAAAGGGTAAAACCTGTCACCTTGATGTGGTACACTGGATGCTTTACATTCTTTATGCAATCCTCTACAATCCTTCTAACTTGTTTCAGTCCCCTTCCCTTATAGGAACCCATGGCTGCAACTGTGTTTCCCTTTTCATTGGGAATGGCAACAGCAGCAACAAATAACATCAACAAATTGTGTCAATGAGAGGAAATTTAGAATGTAGACATATGGTAATAAAATATGAAAACCTGCACTAAGATGTAGCAGCCAGTCAAAATCTCAATGGCCTGTAGAACATGAAACCATGCGTAAGCAACAAAAAATACTTATAATTATTCTGAGTTTGACATTAAAGGAGGTACCCATAGGAATGAGAACAATTTATACCTTAAGCGTAGATAAATTAGGGCCTAAAAGGCGTTCTCTCCTTTTAACAAAACGTTCCTGTAGAGAACATTACTGGAATTTAGTTCAATAGGACCAACAAATTGTGAGCAAGGACACTAAATCTCTAATTATATTTAGCATCTTATCACAAGGTCACTCCCGTTGCAATGATTGTTACAAGTAACAGAATGATAATTTAAAATAATAAAATAACGCAAACAAAAGAAACATTATGAAATATGCTAAGCTTATATTCGAGAAATTCTATGAAGGCAGCAGAGTAAGTATCATGCAGATAACTAGCAGAAAGGTTTGCCCATTTTTATTACATGTACAGAACAGAAAATTCACAGGTAGAGGAATAGCTCTGATGATTGATAGAAAGCATGAGTCTAGCAAACATGAGAAATGTAGCACTATAGAAGGAATGGATGACCAAACATTGTTTTTATCCAAGATATTACCAACTATGTAGTGTCATTACAAAATGAATAAAACAAAAAAAATACCACATTGAATGTCAATAACACCTTGCAAAACAACAAATGGCATGTGATAAATCAAGTAATCGGGCAACAACAAAATGTAGTTGACCATGTTATGATGGTTCAAAAAGTTATTTAGTTTTCTCGTCGGATAAGTCCATTTAACTTTATTACAAGAACGGTCTTTACATTGTTCCCCCAGAGCAATATTTCATAGCACACAGAGAAACACCTCATGACACTGAGTTGATTAAGGCTAACATTTCGAATAGATATAGACTTGAAATTGAATGATGAAAAAGAGGCTTACCTTATTTCTTACAAGGCCACCAATCTTTATAATGTCACAGTTCATCTCATCATCGAGAATTTTGATCGCCTGCAAATATGTATGAGCAATATCAAATTAAGTTCCATACAGTTACCCCAAACAAATGAATTCTCAAAACCCAATCAGCATGCAGTAGTAGATCATGCAACGTGTAAATGACATACTATACTAGTATACTCCAAGGAGATAGCAAACTAAACTCAAACCTGATCAGATAAGCAAGGAACTCAACACAATTACAAAAGCTGAACAACAATCTCTGCGCATAATACACAGATTTTGACACCTGAATACACAAGGAGTCGTACCTGAGGTGCAGGGACGCTCCTGGACAATAGCTTTATCAGTTCTCTGGCCTTTATAATAATGAAGGGGTCCCTGGTCTTCCTGGTGGTCGAAACAGTCATGGATCCCTCCACCTACACACACAGCAAGAGCCAAAACAGGTCTCCAATCAATCAAATACCACATAATGATCAAGCCACCCAATAGCAATCAGGAAAAAAAAAAGGGCTCATCACGTACCAAATTAAGCTCGCACGAGATGCCGTGCTCCTTCAATGCGCCCTTCACGATCGGCCACGACTCCTGCAGGTACTTCTCTGCACCCAAACGAGCAAATTCTCACTAATTCTCCTCCAATAAATTCAAAATGCGTGCCAATCAGAACGAGTTCGCATTTCATTCCGAAGGAATAGCGGGAGGCGGGACGACAACAGGATGGGGTGCTAGTGCTTGCCTCGGTACTGGGGGAAGAGGGTGGAGAAGGAGCTGACTTCGAGCATGCCGCCCTCGTTCCAGGACGGGTCGAACTTCTCGATCTTCCAGTGGTCGATGTTGGGGTCCTCGTCCCACGGCTTGGGCTTGTCGTGCTTCCCCTTCCGCCGCCAGGTCTTCCCCTCCGCCGCCTCCGCATCCTCCTCCGCCGCCACCGCCGCAGCGTTCGCTTCGTCATCCGACGCCATGGCTGGACCGAAGAGGGGCTAGAGTTTGGTGGGGGCCTCGAGGAACGGGAGCAGGAGGATGCGGCGTAGTCGTTCGCCGTCAAGATTAGGGTTGGTTGCTTGGGTTACCGCCGGCTGGAAGGAGAGGATGGGGGAAGAAGAGGGTTTGGGGGTTTGTGGGGCGCGCTATTGGGCTTAAGCTTTGGGCTTCAACTGTGAGAGGAGAAGGCCTTGGTGTGCTGCGAATGACGGGCCGGGGCCAGATCCACAAATTTTCTTAATTTTGTGGAAATTTATCTCTAGCCCCAGGGCCCAGGCTGCTTGGGAGCTTTACAGGCTTACAGCGTTTGTGTTAACACACATTTGTAGTACGAGATTTGTGTGCCGACCAACACGCATTATTTCGGTATTTCTGTTGCGTGCTGATCGCAACAGGAACAACGTCTCTGTTGCAAGCTTCGGGGCGATCGACTGGTTTCCACGATCGTACAAAATACAACATCCAGCATGAATCACTTGTAGTGGAATTTGAAATCATTGTCGATGGCAGTTAATCTTTGTCCTGCTCATGTTTTTGGAGAACATTAATCTTTGTATTGTATCCACACAACAGAGCAGCTCCCAGATCCAGAGTCTGCTAGACACCGTGATTGTGAGAACAAATTATTCACAAGTCTATCACACGTTATGCAGGAGAAGACTGCACCCTGTGCAACCTTGACACCCATGCTGAATTCGGGCTTTAATCACAATTCAAGCAAAGTTGTTTGATCTCCCCTCGAAAAATCTATTTTACTATCCTCATCTATTCACTTTGTCCGCTTAACCCTCGGACCAAAACTTAGGCTTGATTTACTCCCCTCAAGTGACTTATAACATGATCCTCTATATTAGAAAAATACATTAGCAATTTTTCATGATTACTTTCATGTATTTTTTATTCCTAGGATCAATTCCATATTAAATATTCCTAACCTATGAAAATAATCATAAATAATGCTTAACATATTTCTAATATAAGTCATCATGCTCTCTATCTATTTAAAAATATGAATTAAAAATTCAGCTTGTATGCAGAGAAATAAAAAGGACAAATCTCGTTAGGGGTAAATTGGACCAACTGAATAGTTTAGGGGAATAAATCGAGCCTAAATTTTGTTGAGGAGGTTAGATGGACAAAGTGGATAGGCGAAGGTAATAAAGTAGACTTTTTCAAAAGAAAAAAATGAAGTTGACCTGATGATAGGGGGAAAGCACACATCAGTACTAGGAAGCAAATCTAGTGGTACTGTGGTACACAAGCAAGTTTCAGTGACAATCCCACTGCTCACTGCTGTACAAGGCTCTACTATTGGACAAAAGACCACTACATTCACAAGGCTGTTCTGAAACTGATGCAAATCACAATACTGAACCGCCCGAAATTACAGAGGGATAGACAACCGACCACCCCATTCATTGGAATTACACCTATAAGGATATACAGATACAATTATTTAAAACTACAGAAGAAAAGTTGCCTTGCAACGGCTGTAGACTAGCAGCAGAGGTTCCAATAACTCTTCTGGCTTTGGAATGAGAAATGGTTTTACATATCGGTGCCCTGCATGGCGATGGAAATATCCAGTTGATGTTAGTAATGGATGGTAGACAAATGTTATCCCGTTCACAGAGAAATTGGTTGAACTGAAGAGAACAACTTAATTTCCATGGTTGAACTGAAGAGAAACAGCCAAAGTTATGATAATGGAAGTGTTTCAGTGGAGCCAGATGTGTCAACAAATACAACTGATAACCAGTATTAGCCATTGTCAAAACTTCCAGAGCCATTGGGCATACAGGACGCAACTGACTTACCGATTGACCGTGACATAGCAAGTATACCAGAGACTCGATGACCATTCCAGTTGATGACCTTCCCTCCTGCGGCCTCAATCCTCGCGCACTCATCTTTCCTATCAGGCTCAAACAACAAAAAGCATGTAAGACGCAATTCACCATTACTAGATGCAGTCTAACTCAATAGTTGGTGTCGAATGTACTTTGTGATCCATGGACAGAACCATGGGCTCCTTCCCGCGGCAGAGCACCACGCGTGAATCCCCGCAGTTCGCAATTATGACATGAGAAGAGCAGACGACCGCCACAACAGCAGTGGAGCCGACGTTGGCAACCGCAACAGGCTTGCGCCGGACCTCGCTGACGCCACCGCAGAACCTGCTCGCTTCCCCCGACACCTCGTCGTCTACCTTCTGGAAACAATCACCAAAAACCTTGTCCCAGTGCTCCGTGATGTCCAGCTCCCCCAATTCCTCCAACCCTGTCGCGGCTCTGCTCAGCACCTCCCTCAGCACGACGTGGATCCTGTCCCCGCAGTAGTTGGCCATCTGCGCGGACAACGCCGGAGCACGCATGACGACTGGTGGGTGATGGATCGAAAGGTTGATGTGCTTTTTCGTTGGAGTTAGGAACGCGGAGCCCGACCTCGGATCCGCCGTGCCCGTCGTACACGCCGAAGAGGTGCATGGGCAGCTGCAGGGCGGCGGCGGCGTCGACGCCGATCCCGAGCGCGTCCAGCTCCCGCGCACCCGCGAGCATCCGCACCGGCACGTCGGCGAAGCGGGGCACAGCGGCGCACGCGTCCTCCATCCCCGCGCGGCGGCCGCGGGTCGTGGCGCAGCCCCACACCGGCACGCACTCCATCAGGTACACGCTCCTCCGCCTGCTGCCGCCCCTCCCGGCGGCGTCCCCCGCAGCGCCGCGGGCCTCGGCTGCCCCACCGGCGCGTCCCGCCGGGCACGCCGTCGCCATCGCGGCGGCCTGGCGAACTGCTCCAACGGCCGACCCCCCGAATGCACCAAGCGTGCGAGAGAAGGGGGGAGGGGACAAGTGTACACGAGGAGGTGGGGTCCGGTTTTGAGGGGGGACGCGAACGTGTACGGCGCACCAGGTAGACGCGGCCGCGAGCTCGTGAGTGGGCCGGGAGGCCGCTGTCGCGTATTCGGGCGCGGGAGAGCGGATGCGGCGATGCGCGGCGGAGGAGAGCGGGGAGCGGAAGGAAGCCAAGGCGAGCAGCGGATCGGGTGCGGCGCGTCGAACAGCGACTCTCTTGGAAATCAGCACACCGCACGCACGCACGCACGTACATCCATTGGTAATGCTTAAACCTGTCTATATATAATATTTAAACTCAGATCTTTAATAGAGTAAATTAGAGGATCCTTTACCACCCGTACGCACACCTAGTACATACTGCGTTTTGTGTGACGAAGTTTGGTCCATCATTTCGTCATGACGTTTTTTAGCGTCGATGGACAGAGAGCAAATCCAGTGCTTCGGAACCTTCTGGTGCTGCCGTGCACCCGAAAGATGCACGGCGTCAGATTTGACTAGTTTTCTTATCATTGCTTACATCAAGGTCGTAGACAAACAATGTAGGCACACATGACCCAACCACAGTTTTCAATTCTAGTCCTACAATTTTTTTAAGGGCTGCGAGTGTGCGACCGTGTGGTAAAAAGTAATATGGTGCACAACTTACTACAAAATTCTATGATTGTGATTTTTAAAATAAATTTGCACTTGCCTCAAACTAAAGTCATAGAAATTTGCACTTTTCCAGAGTGTTGAGATTTTAAGCCGCTTTATAAATTAGTCGGAGAACGTCATAGAAATATCCATCAAGGTTCCACTTACGTGAACTATACGAGAACCTCATGACATTTTCCTAGCCTTTGATCCCCGGGGTATTATATCATTGCCCCCGGTCCCCGGGAACCCAACCAAAGAAGAACACACAAACGACCTAGAGAGGCCATGTGTCCCGCGTCCGAGTCTAGAGAAGAGAAGCGTCACAGTTGTGGTACCTGTTCTTTCCGTGGTAGCGTGGTGTTTCCGATTCAATTTCCTGGTGACTTTGTTCCCGCGCTTGACTTGGCAAGCGCAAGCGCGCTGGCGCCATCAGTCCATAACGAGGGCTCGTCCCTCCCGCGGGCGGCGATAGGAACCGGACGCTCTCGGGCTAGGCAGCCGCCAGGCGCTTGGCCACTGGCCAGGTGACCAGGTCGTATCTCGGGCCATGAGAATCGCATAGGGTCTTGTTTAGGTGCCCAACTTTGGTATGTCAAAATTACTGTAGCAACATTGTAGCGTTTCGTTTGTATTTGTAAATTATTGTCCAAACATTGACTAATTAGGCTTAAAAGATTCGTCTCGCAAAGTACAACAAAACTGTGCAATTAGTTTTTGATTTCGTTTACATTTAGTACTCCATGCATGTACCGCAAATTTGATATGATGGGGAATCTTCTTTTTGCATAGTGCCAAAGTTAGGATTTGGGGGTGAATGATTATCTGATCGCACCGTGCCTGTCTGCCTTAACGTACTTCCTCTGAGCAACTGAGGTTCGTTTGTTACGAAAGCACCGTGAGAATGACGATGGCAGCGACACGATCCTCTTCTTTTCAATTGCGAGGGAATGGCATGATCCCTTTCGTGCATCTTGTGCCCATTCCCAAATCCCATCGATTTTGCAATGGGCGACCTGATGGGTCAGCATGTTGACACATGTCGATCCATCTTTTCTTTTCACCAAGGTACGTGTCCGCTTCATCCGTGTTGAATCGGCCTTCGCCCATTGCAACGAGCAACGAGCTTTTTCGACCAAGAGGGTAAACGCACCAAATATCTGCGACTACAGCTTCTTACAGTTTTTTTTCCGGGTACAATGATGCACCAAACTGCGACAGCTTTTCAAGATATTTTGACGTGTCAAAGATATAAACTACGGGTATGTTTGTTAGGACTCTGACTCCTTGTAACATGACTCTGGCTTTGACTTCAATTGAAAAACAAATTATTTTAGTGAACTGAAGCCATTTGAAAAAATATTTGGCAAAATGAAGTCTTAGCTGTACATAATTCAGGAACAAATGCTTGGGGGAGGAGGGAGAAGGCAGTAAAGTAACTTTTTCTTTTAAGGCTTGCCAGCACCCGGACGTCCGGCGGGAACAACTCCCATCGGACGCATGTATCACCATCCGTTTTAAATCTGATAGCTACAGTAGTACCATATTAAATACCACTAATTATCCGATATTCCGTTGCAACATCAAATAAAATAGTTGCAACATCGAAAATCTATGGTTGCAACATGAAAAAGATGCGAAAAAATAGCTCAATGTAAACATAATATTCGTGAGAAAAAATTCCCACTGCAATATTGAACACATGTTTCATGCAACATTTTCAAAAAAAAATCATCATATGTTGAGTTGGGGTTGAGCTCGTACGGGAAGAAATATTGCAACATGAAAAATGACAGATAAAACAACAAAAGTCAACTATTGCAACATCGAAACATCTCAGAAAATCAATCGTGCAACATCAAACGATACGTTCATCCGCAACACTCGTGCGCATTTACAGCTCTTGCAACATCCAAGAATCCCTACTGCAACATCGTGAGATACCTATTGCAACATGGCCGCCGCCCGATCCTTCCCCGCTCGGATCTCGCCGGGGTCGGGGAGAGGGCCACCGGGTTCGGGGGTGTTGGGCGCTCCCGGTTGGTTGAGGACGCCGGAGTGGGGGAGGGGCGCCGTCAGGGTGGGGGACGAGGTTCCCGGAGTGGAGGAGCGCACCGCTGTCAGGGTGGACGAGGAGGACGCCGCGGTGGGGGAGCGCACCGCCGTCGGGGTGGGGGACGAGGCCACCGGGGTGCGGGACGAGCCTGCCGGGGTTGAGGAGCGTGCCGCCGTCGGGATGGATGAGGAATACATCGGGATGGAAGGTTGAAGAAGAAAAGGGATGGTGAAGAAAAAACGGTAGAAACAGATAAGGAACGGAGCGGTGGGGAGCGTCCGACCGTCCGGACGCCCCGACCATAGCGTTTCCGTTTTCTTTATTGTCTCGATCCTTAAGGGAGGCTTCTTGGATGAAGCCGTTTTCCTTTTTAACGGTTTGAACAACGTGTCATTTTCATAAGAAAAAAGGCAGCACGCGTGACTTTCCTATTTTCTTTCCATGCATACAGATCCAAAATCAACTGGTGCAGCGAGTTTTTTTTTGTTGTCCTTTTAATTGCTTTACTTTTTAAAAGAAAATTAAAGGTCTACACTCTCATTAGACCTCTTACCTCAGGTAACAAGACCCAACTCAAAAATCAAGAACATGCAATCACATGTGAATGCCTTTATAACAACTCGATTTGGTTGCATATGTTAGCAGAAGTAACGCGCTGTACTTTTTTTTTAGCTCAAGGGCCTTGCCCCGGCCAGTCCAATTAGCATGACATCAGGACCAGGGTTATTGCGAATCAGTTCTATACACGCATCTGATAACGGGTACATCAGGAAAGAGAAACACAACGAGACACAATAGAGACTACAGAGGCCGTAGGAAACCGAACCAAAACAAAAACAACACTAATGCAGCTCAGAGCATTTCAGAACCCAACATCAGCTCTGCTCCTTGCTCCCGGCCTTTCCTGCATCTTTGCGGTATTGACCCATGGGTCAGCGTCTCCACACGTGTTCGTTCGGGGTCACAAGCCAAACAGGACGACGACATCGACTTTCTTTGCGAGCTCCTGCATCCTGTACGTGCCGGCCAAACTACGTACGTGCCGAGCTCGTCCCCAGTGTATGTGGTCATGGTGGCGACTGGCGAGCTTGCTCAGGTGTTTTTGGTCAAGTCGTTACCAATCTGTGTCATTTGGACGTGGCCACATTACGGTCCACATTCGTTTTGCACGCACATGTTTGCCGTGACCTTCGACCGAGATATGATGGTCTCAATATCGAGCAACAGATTTTTCTACCTCAAGCTGCTATGCACAGTCACAATTGGTTACATCGTTCCCTTTTTTGGTGATGAAAATGACACATCAGTCGAACTGCGACATCTGAGCCTCTTTTGATGTCAAACTGGAACGGTGGCTAATCTGCTCAGGGCTCAGGAATGGGCGCACCTGTGCTTTGGTGACTAGTCTTCAGTGATCAGAACAATCCATGGATCAATCCGTTGAGCTTTCAGAGAAGCCTGACCTGGCGCAGCACATCAGAGAGGTGTTTTCCAGCCAATGCAAAGAACCAGTTCCGGAAGTATCGTTTAGACGAACACAAAAAGGGTTGGCAACTTGGCATCCATGACGCCCAGATGAGGGCCTGCCCAACCACGTGGAAGTTGCTCAAACCAACTACACCAGGCTCTTAGCGAAGGTAAATGCACAGGGTGTCTTTCGTTTATGTACCTGCACACGTTCACGAGGTGGAAGAAACACCAGAACCTCGATCGTCGCAGCGTTGCATCTGATGCAACTTTCAGTTTTGCAGAGTTACCCTTTTACACATAAACAGCAGGCGATGGTCAATCATATTCTACAACATACAAAATGAGGACACCGATTATTTGGATGTACAGCGATGGGCGTCAACGAGAAGATTTCTGAGCTCCATGCAGGGGATTGCCTGATCCATCAGCAGATTTTCTGCCTGGATCTCACATCAGAGGCCCAGACTTTGGGTAGGGAAACGAGGAGCTCCCAGTCTTCTCGTCATGGAAATGCGTAGCCAGGTTGACGGAGTGGTTGGGGCCCAGGGGATTTGCCATGTCCATGGAGTCACCAAACGGGTCAAAGAAGTCGGAGTACCTCATGTTGGCTACTGGTATCTCTGGCAGGGAGTTCAGTATCCCGTCGAATATCTCGTCGGCTTGGGGCACAATTGCGAGCATATCAGCTTCTGGTGCAACAGGGGCTGCATAGTCGTGGAATACTTGTGGGGCTGGCAATGTGGCAGAGAGATGCATATGCTGATGGATTTGTGGAACAGTGGCAGTCTGTTCATAGCCCGCCTTCTTTGCTCCTATCACCTTCACAAAATACAGCACACCATAAGCAACTATTGACAGAATGTCGAAAAATGTGCAAGTTCGTTAAATCCTGATGAGGAAAAGTGAGTACAAAGCGGTCGTTCCCGTCATCTTTGTATATCACAATGAAGTCTCCTTGCCGAAGATCATGAGCTTTTACATAATCTCCTGGTATGTTTAAAGAGGTGTAGAAAATGTAAGAGCATTGGCCTAAAATAATACCCTCACCATCCATTATTGTAAAGCTTATTTTATATGAAAAAAGTTTTCGAACGTACTTAGACTTTAACTTTTAATTTCTCTTTCAGCATATTGCCAATTTCTATAAAATCAACATCACAATAAAAACACCTTGAAACATGAACCTAATGGCACAACCTTTTACACAAAACATTCATAGAAGTTGACTAATTGTAGGTGAGAACTTGTGAAAGTTTACTTTTCCAATTTATAATACAAAGGAAAGTACTCACCCGTATTTTCAAGTACATACATCCTGCTTTTATTGTTGGGCCAATATCTGCACGAACAATTGTAATCTATCACTCTAGTTGATAAGCAGAACCTTAATAATAATAACAGCAGAATGAAACCACATTTCTTCCTATTCACAGGAAGAATCCGCATCACAATAAAAAAAAAATCAGTTTGCTTGTAAATAGTAACATTTCTAGAAATGATTTTTTTTAAACGGCCGGCATTACTGCCGTCGTGTATTGATATAGAGGAGTTTTCTGAAAAAGGATTATAGTTTAAACATTACTCATCTCAGGGGATCATAGGACGTAGTTCTAATGATTTCCCCTAAAAAAGAATACTGGCACAAGATCAGCCGATCGCCACAAGCCCACAACTTATCTGCAATTTCCTCTTCCAGATAAACTTACTCAATTTTGATAGTATTCAACTCAAGCTAAGATAACATCAGGAACAAAGTATGAAAAGAATTAGTATGTGTTGCTTCTCATTAATTTTATGTCCACAAATTGTTCTGTAAGTTGCTTGGCAGCATAACATTTTATTCTTCTTAATTAATTTTAGCAAAGTGAAGGATTCAGTGCACTCAATGTAACATGCATTAGAGCCAAATAATTTACAAGATCTCACCTGTACTTGAAGGTCCACAGTTGTGCATTTAGCAGATCATACATACATAAACTTCTTCCATCCTTCGATATTAGAGTGGGGAGGTAAGACTCTGCCTCCTTCTGTGGAATTCATTCATGAGTAACAAATATCAATCATTAGAGAGGAAAGTGTGTATGAAATAAGTGGAATTGGGAAACTCTGAAGAGAAAATTGATTGCATTGATAACTGACCTTTGGAAGAACAATTCTCCCAAGCTGGCTTACATCGCTATTTCGGAGCTCCTTCTGCAGAAGAACTCTCAATCCAGTAGCATAGTGCTAAACAAACATTGCAGAATCTATTAACCCAGAAGAGTGGGCTCTAATCTGTTAACGCTTTCTTTCTGAAAAGGAATATTTACTCTAAATGTCTGTATAAACCTTACATCTGGATCAAGAGCAGCCGTATTCAAGTCCAGCTCATTTACCTGCATCAAAGATAGATGCATTCAGAGACCAATAATTGGAAAAAAAGACTGGGGCAAAAAACAACAGTTCTTACATAGGAAGAGCTATTCTGTATTCGCAAACAAGTTCACTGATCTACCTTCCAATACAGATAATCAGATTAATAACATTTCCAAATGACCACATAGTAGACAAGCATTATACAAGTATTCTACTACTGTTCACGTCATAGCAGAGTCATGCCACTCATCAGCAGTAAATAAATTGTACCATAAAACATAAATTTCTGCTAATTTGAACATAGCTCCAATCCCATGTCTTCTAATCCTTTTCAGGAACACAGCAGAAGGCTCACGCTCTCACATGAAAGAGGAGATTTCCCACTATCAGAATGGTTAGTACATTTATTTTTTTTAAAAAAAAATGGTTAATACATATCAAAACATGGAGAACAAAGGCAGCACTTTCTATGGAGAGATCTATTATCTTTGCTTAAATGGAAGGTTACATGACCACTGAGGGACAAGAATACCAGGGCCCAATGAGCCACTCTTTAATTTATACCATATATGGTGGCCCAGTGCTGCCAATCAGAATAGTGGTCCATGACAAATATCAGTCACTTTGCATCAATTCAATCACTTGTGTAACTTCTGGCTAGTGTCAGTGGCTCAGCGTCAACCAACGATTCACACTGGTACAGCCAATTCCTACCAATTTTGGGCTGCGGCACACAAATATATAAGAACACACATGTACAGACAATGCACACAGTAACAAGCAAGTTGTGCACTCGCGATGACGCTACTATCGCCCTGAAACAGCAATATGATATCTACATATATGCCATCTTCTAACATTGTGCCACGTGTGACAGCACGTGGTCAAACTGCACAATGCCAAAATTGTACTACTCCGAATCTCCGATCGACCCAAAACATAGGTAATTCGCCATTTCTTACCCACAAACAACACTGGAATGAGGTGTCACTATAACGAAATCGACAGATAGTATGCTTCACCACAAGGCGCATTCCTCAGCCTACCATTAACGCCAACATCTACAGCATACATCCGCCAATTGATCACACCTACGCCATGGTAGTCAGGCACACATCCGTACACTAGATCCCCCAAATTGATCGTGGAATTCAGACAAAACCTGCAAGCAGCTGCTAGAAAACAACGATCCGCTAATCCGATCAGCAGTCGTACGGATCAGACCCCAAAATCGCCTACGAAAATTCTGAATTCCGGCCGGATTGCCAGTTTCCTCCCCTCTGGGCCTCCAGCCCACCGCACCACGACGGCCCAAAATCGCCTCGCGCACGATGATGCATAAATACCCGCACAGCAGCAGGATGGAGGAGACCGTGAATTCCGAGGCACTCACAGGTCGAGGCGCCGGAGGCCTCCTGATGGCGCCGCGGGGCCCGCGGCGGGCGGACCTTGGCTTCCGGGTGATCCGCCGCGGCATGCCGTCGCCGGAGGAGGAGGAGCTGGAGACCGGGGAGGTTCGACGCTTGCTGATGCCGGCCATGCCGGTGGAACCGGCGGGGAAGAAGAAGGCTATGGTGGAAGGAGGAGGAGGAGGCAGCGGCGGTGGCGGCGGCGGCGGCGTCGGCGCCTAGGGTTGGGGAGGGCGGGGCTTTTATAGCCGGATGGGGCGGGCGGGCGGAGACGCGGAGGCGGGGGGCGCGCGGTGACAAGTGGCGGGCGGGCTCTGAAATGGGTGCAGGTGGGGGAGAGGCAGCGCCCCCTCGTCGCGGGGCGAGGCCGCGGGGGCGCGGCCAACCGCGCGGGCGCGAGGTGGCAAGCGCCGGGTGGGAGGCGCGGGCTGGCATGGCATGCGTTTGCGATTCCCCCCCTCCCCGCGCATCGGGATTCCCTGCGGGCGCCGGGACAAATGGCCCGGCTGTTTCGAACTCGACCCGCCGGGGTCGCCCCTGCGCCCTGGTTTTCCGGATTCCGGGGTTGAATTGGGGTGCTGCGTCGCCGCTCTGCTAGCTGCATGCCTTCGCCGTTGGGTGGCCAGTGGCCTCGGTGGTGGTTGGCTGGCTGTGGTTGGGTTCACTGGTTCGTTGAGGCTGCGGTGCAGCTTGAAATATGGGGTGGGCTCGCCAGAAATAGGACTAGCTCTCCTGCACTCCTGCTAACTTGGGACTTGCGATCAATTGTGAAGGAGCTAGAGTGTCCACGAGCGTCCACTCCAATTCTAGAGGGATGAAGAAACTCTGCCTCCAAAGCTGGCAGCATTGGCATTGCGTTGCGAGCGCAAAGATGCAATCGATTGGAACCATAGGGATGTAGTACCGCTGAGAAGAGATTGCACAGAAGCCTGCACTACTGCCGTGCCGTGGGCCCGTGGTGCACAGCGCTATGCAAGGCGCAATAAATACGCTATAGAGAAAGGGAAAGAAAACTCGAATAGCCAAGTCATGCTGCTGAAATACGCTTGTCCGTTTCCTCTACACCAACCAAAGTCATGGGCTGCTGCTGCTCTGGGCCTCTGGCTAGGTAGAGAGCCTCAAAAGATGAGCGATCCATTGTTTCATCAGGCGTACGTGCGCCTCCTTGTTACCTCTGGACTCCAGGAGTATCCTCGAGAGTGGACTCAGACAGGAAAGCATATGGAGCGAGATACAAGTACAATTGTCCTCCGCTAGGCGTATCACCATGTATATATGTTTCGTCATGAGATATGGAGTATATACCCATTCATCCAATGGCATTAACCACCTGTCTTGGCCGTTGCCCGTTGGTAAAAGACTACTGTGCGTCTGTGCCTCAACTCTCAATATCACGATATGGCGTGCAGGTAAAATGGGATGGGATGTGAAATTCGCAATGCGCAAAACAGCAGCCCGCATGATCATCTCGTCAGGCCAGCCAGAGACTGCGAGCTGAATCGAATAGACACAATCTAAAAAATGTTTCAAAAAAAAAACAATCTAAAAAAGGCTTGGCCCAAGCCCAACCCGCGATTCAAGCTGAACAGAACTGAGCTTAGCCAGCTCGTCAACCCAACAAACTGCTCTTGCTCCGATAAAAAAATGTTCAAAAGTTCCGCTTTTTTTAAACGACAATGACATTTTCTTTGAAACGGAAAAAGTTCCTTTTAAAAAAAACAAAATTAGAAATGGAAAATATTTTGGTTTTCTGTGGAAAGTTGGAATGCAACAGTTAGAACGATTACTGTTCATAGCAATGTTATGAAATCGTGTTATCGAACCTAGTCGCTATGGCACCGATAAATCCCTGATCGGACGATTAATCGTGATTAATCGGGACTAATCGGCTGACTAATCGGGATTTTGCCAAGTCGCCTCGGGTTCGACAAGGACGACTTGAAAACATTGGTTCATAGTAACCTTTACAATGGTTAGTGCTATTGTTCACAAAATGCGCATGTGACAATAGTCAATTACCAGCACATACTACATGGCATGCATAAACACAACCCCCACAGTTACGGTTCAGTTGTCCTCGACGGGCTTGGAGCAGCTGATCCGCACCTGTCCGTCCAACCCGGTGAGCGGCGCGAGCGCCGACAGCTTAACCATGGCGTGCGCGAAGTCCTCGCGGAACACCTCCTCGCCGCGCGCCCCGGACGCGTACACGCGCACCCACCGCACGGTGCTCCCTGCCGTGAGCTGCTGGTCCGCGCGCAGGATGCCCCGCCCCTCCAGCAGCTTCGCGTAGTAGTGCGCGCCGAACCCCACCTCCCGGCCCTGCCTGTAGTACCCCATCTCCATCGGCGCCGCGCCGTCGCCGCCGCACACCGCGCGCATCTCGCCCACCATGTCCGGGTCGATGGAGTCGTCCGGCACGCCCGTCCCGGCGAAGTTATAGATCCTGTCCGTGAAGAACCTGCACCGCACCTTCCCGATGCTGTGCGCTCCTGCGGGAGCGCGCGCGCCAAGAAGCGTGAAAAGGCGTCAGGCTACTTCGGAGGCCTCAAATCGGCAGACAGAGGACGCGCGCAGACGGACCTAAGAGCGCGACGGTCTCGCGCTCGGTGAAGCCGCGGCGCGCGAACGCGTCGAGCGTCATGGCGTAGGTGGCGTTCGGCCCCGGGATGTTTCCGCCCACGTCGTAGTAGGAGCTCTGGGCGCTGTCGCGGCGGCCGGTGAGCACCGGGTAGGTAGGCCCGCCCACCAGGACGAGGCTGTCCCGCGCGGCGAGGGCCAGGATGTCCGCGCAGGAGACGGTCCCGGGGCACGCCGCCTCCACCCTCCGCTTGATGGCATCGACGGCGCCGAAGCCTCGCAGCGACTGGTTCGGGGCGGCGTCCCGCTCCGACTTGCGGCCGCCGACGCGGTCCAGGAGCACCGAGGCGTCGCAGCCCTGCACGCGCGTCATCCAGGAGAGGACGGCATCTCGGCATGTGCGCGCGTGAGCGTCGCAGGCAACTAAAATACGGCGACATGAGGAGGCCGGGCACGGGGTTTGTGTCTGTACGTACGTGGATGAAGCAGTCGTGGAAGAAGAGGCGGACGAGAGCGGCAGCGACGTTGGGGTCCGTGTGGTAGAGCCCCCGCACCGTGGACGACACGATCTCCTCGGCGTCCGGGCACGTCTCGTCGTAAAACCCGAACACCAGCCCGCGCGGCCGCGTCTCCGGGAAGGTGAAGGAGAAGGAGGGTGAGCCGTCGTCGCTATCCTCCTCGTAGTCGTCGAGGGAGAGCACGGCGGCGGACCTGGTGGCATCGGAACGGAGATCGACGGTGCACAGGACGGTCGAGACGGCAAGGAAGCAGAGAGCTCCCCACGCCAGAGGTCCGGACATCGCCTCCTCTGTTCTTGTACTGACGAAGTGATGGTGATGATGCGTTTCCCAGTCCCCAGGTCGTTGGGGTATGCCAAGTGAACGTGAGGATTTTAAATTGACGCGGGAAATTTCTTAATGGGCCGTTTGCTGCGGGAATGTTCACCTGTCGCGCTTCGTGCATCTCTGGCTCGTTGTTTGTACAGACCGGAACATGACTGAGAATAGGAAACCACGTAAACTCCATAAAGGCAATTGGAAATTGAGCGGATTTCCTACGTGTCAGGTGACTGAAATCTCGGTTTCATTCAGTTGACCGTGTTATTGGGAGATTGGGGCGAGCTTCGCGTTACTTGCGTGGAGAAGCAGCAGCAAGCTGGAATCGGATGCCTGATTGATTGTTGAAAGCTTCGACCGAAGAAGAACAAAAATTCAGGAACATATATTGTAGCAATTCCTATTTTAGGACCCTGTCTCGTTTAGTGTGGCCAAGAAAGGCGTGCGTACTAGGGCCATGGAAGTTATATGTTTTTTGGTGATCAGCTACTTCTTGTGACTGAGCAGTTGATGGCTCCCTCAAGTGCCGAAGTTGAAGGTTATCTCACTGGTATATGAAACCTGAAAGATGTGAAGATGAATCGTAATATTTTTATTATGAGCGTGAGGCACATTGAAAAGAACAGGAGGTGAACAGAATCAGCGTGGGTAGTAGAAAGTAGAAACAATCCAAAATATTATTTTTGGGGGTATCTGCAAATCATAATGGATTAACGGCTCATAGTATCTTACATTAGTTACCACTTCGACTGCACTATGGATTTAATGGATGGTCAGTCGTTTCTATTCTTCATTGAGAAAAGTATAAAGAAATGGTACCGGAACAAGAGGCAAGAAATGTGATAGTGATGCCATCTGAACGGTGTGTCTGCAGCCAATCAGCAGCAGTTGTTCGACTAAATGAAATAAGCAATTAAAGATATCTATGTGTAAGATGCCAAGCATCTTGAGCAGTTGGTAGGGAGGAAAACCATGATGCAAATATGACTAGGTACAAAACATTTGCGATTTTTTTCCTTAAATAGTGCAATTGAATTCTTTTAGATAAGTCCCACTAAAAGCGAGCTATGTAGATGCTCAACTGTTCGCTAGAACTTGACCATCTCGATTTTCTTAATCATGAATGCTCCTTAGTTCATTTGCAATATACTACTCCATCCGTCCCGAATTGTAGATCGTTTTAGTATTTCTAGATGCATAATTTTTACTATGCACCTAGATATGTTTAGATCTAGATGCATAATAATGTCTATCTTACTATTACTAATTGGAGGCTCCTTTTAAAGCCTCCAGGTGAAGCCACCTAGGATTCCTAGGTGGACACCCTAGAAAAAGAGAGAAATCCTACAAATTCTCACAAAAAAGCAAGACATCCAACCATCAATCGATAGATTCAAATCATCATATACATTGGATCTATTATGTTTTAAAAAAAATTACCCACCTACGCCATTATGAAAATAGCCTAAAGTAACCCCCTAAATCTATATATAAATTACCCACCTCTGCCATTATATAAAATAAACTAAAGTAACCCCTTAATCTTCATCAAAATTACCCACTTATGCCATTATAAACAATATTTAAAATAACCCCCTAATTTGCAACTGAATTGCCTACCACTATTACTTAAAGTAACCCATTAAATTTGCATCTATATTACCCACACATGCTATTATTAAAAATAACATGAGGTAACCCTACGTTTTAATCAAATAACCTTAATTAAAAATATACAACAATATATGATTTTAAATCGTCTATATCTAACACTATTGGTATACAATATAATAATCAAGGTCTTTACGTATGATGTGTGTCACCATTTATAAGGATATAAAGTGATGAGAATATAAATTTCTATGCTAAAATTGTATCTCAAAATTAGGGTTCATTAAACAAATTCAAGCGCATACCTGTGATGCAAAGTGAAAAGTTAAAGATTATCAATGTGGATGAAAATATTATAGAGTAATTACTAACTAAAATCTATCATAATTAGATAAAGATATTAAGTATATATCTACATAAGTATTATGTTTGAATATTTAACAAACGAGAGGTAGCTTATGGTAATAGTTTTTTTAGCAATGTAGTCTTATTTTGTTCCATTGGAGACTCTGCATTAGTTCCCACTAGACAAGCTAGAAAAAAGAGATATATTATATTTTCTAACCACAAGACAAGTTAGAAAAAAAGAGACAAATTCTCATAAAAATTAAAAAATATCAAACACCAATCATGTAAACTCTAATAATCATAGCCATTGATCTATTATATTTTCTAAAAAGTTACCCACCACTGTCATTGTGAAAATATTCAAAAATGAGCTCTAAATCTATATCTAAATTATCGAGCTCAGCTATTATAAAAAATAATCTAAAGTAACCCCATAATATTCATCCAATTTAGTAATACACATCATTATAAAGCATAACTTAAAATGTCATTAAAAATTTTATTTATGTTACCCACGAATATCGTTATTAAAAATAACCTAAAGTAAACACCTAAATCTTAATCTAATTATCTTCATGTGCATCATACAGAAATGTCAAAAAATAAAGTAATATATGATTCTAAATTACCTATTTATGTCATTGTTAATATAAAAATACTAATTTAAAGTATATACACATGATGAGTGCCACCATTTAGACCATTTATACAAGTATATGAGGAATCAATGATAAATATTGATTTGTATGCTAAACGTAATGTATGGAGGATTGGAGGTGTGATACAAAATAGAAAAAGTATGAATATAGATGAAAAAGTATATAGAGTAATTATTAATTCAAAATCAATCACAACTGGATAAAGATAGGTACATATCTATATAAGTATTATGTTGAAGTATTGAAAAATAAGAGAGTAGTAATTAAACAATTTTGATTATTAGCTAGAGTTTAATTTCTAAATAATTTCTAAATACAATAGCTTTTAAAAATATTAGCCCGTGCGGGAGCATGGGTTGATGGACTAGTGAATAAAAAAGCTAAAACGACCTATAATTTGAAACGGAACGGAGGAAGTAAAAATGTTGGTTGAAAAAACTTTGTCCCACTCCTTGGCTGTTGGCTTCTTGAACGCGCTGTACTGCACTGGATTCAGAGGCTCAGAGCTGTCCGGCTGTCATACAAAGCAGAGCAGGCAAGACCGCAAAGAGGAAACAAGGACACGCCAGAGAGTTGCGTGATTTGGGCGCTGACATAGGGGCAAGACCGCAAACCTCCCAACTCCCAACTTTGACATTATGCAAAAAGAAGATTCCCTATCACATCAAACTTACGGTACATGCATGGAGTACTAAATGTAGACGAAATTAAAAACTAATTGCACAGTTTTGTTGTTCTTTGCGAGACGAATCTTTTGAGCCTAATTAGTCAATATTTGAACAATAATTCACCTCCCAATTTGGCCAACTAAACAAGACCATAGATGACGGATGCGCCATACTGACCGTACCGCGGCAGCTACAAGATCACAGGAATGGATCAGCCCCGGCCAGGGCGCATCACGAGCCCAGAATCTCTCACCTGTTCTTGTTCGTCCGGATACAATGCGGTCGCACCCGGTGGCCGGTGTGACGGCGTGGCGCGGAGCCTGCAGCGACTGTGAGGAGGACGGCGGGTTCTTGGCCCGAGAGAAGCCGCCGCCCGCCGCCGCATCAGAACATGATTTGCCGGCGGATAAGATACGTGCAACTGGTCGGTACGGCGACATCTTTTCTGACGGATCAGTGGCCGCGCCGCGCGCGGGGGCGTTTGATCCGAGATGCCGTCTCGCGCCTCGCGTCTGGTCTGGGAATCTCGTACCCTTGCGGGCTTGCGGCGCCGCGTCAGCCGCCATCCGTCAAAGCATCAGCAAGTCATTTCTCCTGCTGCCGCCTGCCGCTGTTCCTCACATGGTCAGCTCCTCCGTTCCCCTTCCTCCGTGTGACGTCTGCGCTGCGGGTCTTGAGTCGAACACAGCCGGAACTCGCAAGGCCGCGGGCGGTCCTGCCAAGTTTTTTGTGAGACTGGCTCGAGATGGGGAACACGGCAACACGGCGCGGCACGGGGCACGGCAGGCTGAAGTGCCGGTGAACGCGGCGTGCTTAGCCGATCGGCGAATCATCATTAACCCTTTGTCGGAAGCATGAAATCCAAGGTCACCAGGGAAAGAGGTAGAGAAAGAGGATAGAATCAAGTTGAGAGCAAGAACTTATCCAGCGCAGCGAGGGGAACGGTTCTTAGCGCAGATAAGCATGAATATTTTTGTGCGATCCCGTCTCCCTGTCTCGATGAGCACGCATGCTCGATGCACGACGCAACGCAACCCCTCCGCCTCAAGTAGTAGTCCTTACTCCTTCGTTGGCCCAGGCCAGGCCACTTGAGGAATCAGGCAGGATCCGATGTCCGCGGGAGGGAAAGCATTAAGAAAAGCTAGCAAAGGAATCGCGTGGCGATCAAATTGTGATTCTGATACAAGCAGCACATGGGTTTCTGGATAGACCAACCTTCGGATGGGACATCAAATGCGCCACGAAAATTTAACTTTTGCGGAACTCTGTTCGCGTAACCAATTTAATACTTTTTTCGATTATTACAAGGATGACGCATATATGCATACACCAAAATGTATTTGTTTTATATTGCGTCTATAAAAAAAAATCGCTATGTATGTATAATTCGTGGGTGCCTTCTGTCATTCACTAATATACTACTACAAGTTCAAGGTGATTTGTGAAAAATTTGACATTCAGCAAGTGCTAACCTGCTAAAGGAATTTTGTTGGGAATTGCTGTACCACACTATCACTACATGACAACCGACAAATGGAGGAAGCTAAAACGAAATTAACACTGTCGTTGACAGCTACGGAACTGAAGATAGGAATTGGGTATCGCCCTCTGAAATGACTTGTCCGCTGATTAAAACTTGATTGCGTCGCGAAAGCTGAAGGGAAGCAAAAAAGGAGAAGAAATAGAAATTTATTCTTGGTTGGGATTATGTTAAACCACTAGTTGCTCTTCCACTCATTTTCCTCCTCCCTACCTTTATTTATTTCCTTCTTTTCCCCACCAGTTCAGTGGACATTTCTGAGAAATGATTGAACTTGACCCCAACAACTATTGATAGATATCACGATCAATTCTTTACTTGTTCAAGAAAAGGGTCGTATAGTGGGCTATTAAATAAACACTTCAACTCAAAAACCATTATTCAGCTGTCCCGAAGTCGATCTCAATCTATCAGAATAGTACTGTCCAAACATCATTACCATGAAAGGGATTTTTCTTTTTGCTTCTTCTACTATAAGACATCTACAGGAGTAGCTGTTCTGGAACAAGTAGCATCAGCTCCCGCCTCCTCTTGTAGTCTTGTGATCCCAGGCAGGTCACAGCTCACACCTACGGAAGCAGCCAAGTACACCTCCAATCCAAACAAAGTAGCCAGTACAGCTGTCAGCCGTGCAACCACCAACCAATCCAAATCCAGGCACCGTTCTGGCATTGTGAATTTGTGATTGCCTAGACAGTAGAAACGCGTTGGTCTGCTGCAGTGCTGGGCACTTAACCACGAACCGCAGTGGCAGCACGTACGCACCACCGTTTCCAGACACGGGGCGCCGCTGGCCGTTGCTTTTGGTGCGCTCCCTTTGCGCACCGGGCTAAGCAACCTCGCCGCCCGGCGAGCCGGTCTGGTGCCGCCGCAAATCCACGTCCGGCTACGTGCTCGCTTGCTCTGGACGGGCCTTTTCCTCCGTCATCTCAGTGCGAGTCCGATGCACGCCTCACTGGGCTTTTTCTCTCTGTGTGCCGAGGAGGGGTCGAGGGGTCCCTGTCGCGTCGCCTTTTGCTTTGAAGCGCGCGCGCGCCCTCCACGGCGAAGGCGCGGGTGCCACAAAGAGCCCTCGAGTTCAATGCCACGGCCTAACTCGGAGGCTCGGTGTCGGAGCACACCGTCTGACCAGTGACCACAAGCCGATCCCATCCCACTAGCGTAGCGTCACGGCCGGACGCTCCCCAGACGAAGCCATCCCTGTCGTTCGCTCGCTTGATTAGCAGAGCACGTTTCCCGTCTCGTCAACCGGGAGGCACTAATCGCATTGCTAATTATTCCGGTAGCTAGTAGTGAGCCGGAGTCCGCAGGCACCACCGACTCGTCTGCCTCACGGCATCGTTTTCGTCGCAAGGAGCTGGTCGGATCTCGCACGCGACGGCGAGAGACGGCACCGCGATCGGATCTGCTCTGCTCGGAGTCTGGACGCGATGGACGGGCCTCACAAGTCACACACAATGGCCTGCATTATCGTCGCGGCAACAATAATTTAGTCGCCGGAACGTGAATCACACGAGGCCGCTGGCCGCCAACCAAACGGCACATCGATAAACACCATTAACAAGTGCGTATAATTGAGACCCGGCTGGTTCAGTATCGGTGGTACGTGCCAAAACCGCTCCATCAACGTCCAGGCTCCCAAGAGCCGCTCAGATTCATTCGTTCGCGAGGAAAGGGCCGCGAAAGCGACGCCGTCAAGTAGAGCCGTGCATTTCTGGTGGGGCACAGGCTGGGTAGCAGTAGAGGATGGATCATCGTTTGGATCGTATCGTATTGTATGAGAACCATATCATTGGTCAAAACTGACCGGTAATTAGAAACACTTTCCCAATTATCTTTCGCTCCTGTCAGGAATGGGTGGCTTCAGGTTGCTGGGCCTGTCTAAAACCAATTTATCGTCATCTGGCAACCATATCACTTGGGCTCCCAACGTGGCGAGGTTGTCAGATTGCACTGTGACACGTCGAATGCAACCTTGCGGTGACCATTTGTCAGCGTCCATCGCTTTCGTTTCCAAAGCAGAGCGCAGAAGGGGAAAAAAAATCGAAAAAGAAATAACGAGACACTTGCGTCCTTTATAAATAGCCTCGCACCACAGCCAGTAGAGCCCCCCCTTCTCCTCTCCTCTCTTCTCCTCCACACTTCGAGGAAGCGTCCACGCAATTCCTCGTTAGGAGGCTAAACGCGATTAGGAGGTAGCGGATCATTTACTAATAGTCTAGTTAGAGTCGGATCTGAGCAATGGGGGAGGAGCAGGTGTCGCCGAGGCCGGAGGCCGCTGCCGCAGCGGTGGAGCTGACGGGGTTCGTCATGAGCGCGGAGGAGGCCAAGCGCGCCGCGGCGGCTGCCGGCGTGGCCACCGTGCAGGACCTGCTGCCGCTGCTGGTGCCGTCCGCGATGAAGCGGGCGATCGCCCCGATCTCGCGGTTCCCCGTCGGCGCCGTGGGGCTGGGCGCCAGCGGCCGCGTCTACGTCGGGGTCAACCTCGAGTTCCGCGGCCTCCCGCTGTGCCACTCCGTCCACGCAGAGCAGTTCCTCGTCGCCAACGCCGCCGCCGCGGGGGAGTCCGCGCTGAGCGCCGTCGCCGTCTCCCACATGCCCTGCGGCCACTGCCGCCAGTTCCTCCAGGAGATCCGCGGCGCCTCCGGCATCCAGATCCTCGTGACCTCGGACGCCGAGGAAGGCTGCGCGCCTGAGTGGCGCACGGTCGCGTCCCTCCTCCTCCGCCCCTTCGGGCCCCACGACCTCCTCCCAGAAGATGTGCCCCTCGTCCTCGAGAAGCACGGCAACCCCCTGGGCGACCCCGTCCCCGCGGTCGCCAATGGCTTCGCCGCCGGCGACCTGGAGGCGCGCCTGAGGGAGGCCGCGGAGGCGGCCGCGCGGGCGGCGCACGCGCCGTACAGCGAGTGCCCGTCGGGGTTCGCGGTGGCGGACGGCGACGGCAGGATCTACGCCGGGGGCTGCCTGGAGTCCGCGGCCTACAACCCGACGCTGGGCCCCGTCCAGGCGGCCATCATTGCGATGGTGGCAGCCGGAGGAGGCCCCGCCGGGGATGTTGTGGCGGCGGCGCTCGTGGAGAAGGAGCGGGCGGCGGTGGCGCAGGAGGCGACGGCCAGGATCTTCCTGGACGCCGTGTCCCCACATGCCAGTCTCCACGTGTACAACTACAGGCCGTCCGATGCGTGATGAGCCCCGTCTGGACCACTTGTGGCGGTGGGAGGGCAGGACGTGAGATGGGATCGAGATAATGTTCATAAAAAATGATTCGAGAATAAGATGAGAAAACAAATCCTGTGAAGTTGGATGAGCTGTTAATTCCACGTGGCGCTGGGTTATTGGCCAGCAGGACTGGGAGCTGGGTCCTACTTGAGTACTTGTTCAGAGAGATTTAGTGTTCTTCTATTGTCATGTGTATTGTTGGAAAAAAAAAATCAACGAAGAATGACAAGATAAAATAGCCGTATTAAATAAATAACAGAGTTATTTTCCATGAAACAAAGCATACTTGCCTTGCGAGCTGCGCATCCCTTTGCTTCACGTTCTCCTCTTCCCGTGTCCTACTGTTATCTTTAGTCCTAATGTTATCTTTGGGATGTCATGGTAACCATCTTTTCGAGCGCTCTCCCGGGCGGCATACGAATTCCTCGCCGCTAGGCCCTCCCCACCTACTCCCAGACCTGCCAACACCGGAGCTTGACGCCGGACACCCGGCGGAGGGCAAAAAAGGCAGCGGCAGGCCATTTTCTTCTTCCCAACCAATGGTGAAAGTCTAGCACGCAGGATGCGACCTGTGGAGGGGCCGCTCAGCTTGGTGGTCGGGGCTGCAGATCCAGCCCCACTGCGGTCGGATTCGACACCCCCCTGCCTGGATCTGCGGCCCTTGAGTCTGGAGCAGCTCGCGCGTGGTGGGGGTATGACGCGGTGTCCTAGCCGGTAGGGTCGACGAGCTCGGCTCCTGTTTTGGTGCGGTAGGGGTCGCGCGCGTGGTTGACCTGGGCAACACTCTCCCCAGTGGCCGGGAGGGGGTCGACGGCGATGGCACGCGAGTCGGTGCAAGGCTCGGGCGGATGGCATCGCGGTTGGCTTGCTCGCCAGCATTTCGACGTGGGGCAGGCGGAGTCCGGTGCGGGCCGCCAAGGCGCACCGGCGACAGTGTAGCAACAGCATGGCAGCGCACGAGCGGGAGGAGGCCGGTTGCTGGGCACGTGGAGGTGGTACGTGAGGGTGCGAGCGCCCGTTGCACACGCGGGAGAGGCGCGGTCGTGTGGCTGGTGGCGGCGGCGGCATGGCTGGGAGGCCGCGGAGGCGGCGACGTGCAGGAGCGATGGCGCTGCGCCTGGGAGGCAAAGTCTAGAAGGAGGATGCGCACGGAGGAGGCCATGCGGCGTTGGGCGCAAGCGGCCTGGCTATGGCAGCTAAGGCGCCTGGCAGCCGCGGCGCGGTGGACACCTGGGCGGACCGTGCGCGGCAGCAACCATGTGCATATGTGGTTTGGAGGCGTCATGGTAGCGCAGCCATGAGTGGTCTATGCGTGGCGCGAGGAGGCACGACGGCGGTGCTGCCCCAGAAGGGCTTCCATGGTTGTGGTCTTGGGAGTGCCGGGCTGTGTGTGTGCAATGCTAGGGATGGGATGCTCCGAGCGAAAGCCTTTGCCAGCAATCTTGCTAGTGGTGATGGCGGCGGGCCTAGGGCGTCGTTCTCCCCGTCAGGGGCGTCATGTTGGAGCCCCATCCTTGTTGCACGGGGCTCTCTGGGTGAAAACCCTGTTCATATTCTGGACAAGCGACGACGGTGCCATTAGCGTCGTCCCCTCCTTGGAGGTATCGTCTCTAGAGACCCAACTCGGCTTGTGGCATTGTTGGTGACGTCGTTGGTCCCGCCACGACGGATTTGCGGCGTGGCAAGACGACATGTGCAGGATGGCAAGCTTGACGGGGGTTGACGAGCTCACGTGGAGGCGATCGCAGTTATGATGACGACCAGGGGTTGTCGCATGTTTGTCAGGTTTGGCTGCTTGCAGCGGACTGCGGCAGCTAGCATTGCTTGGCAACTGTCAATGTGGCGTGGGCTGCATCGGAGTACGGCGCGTGCAGTAACGACATCGTGGGATGACTAGACTTGCAGCGGATTGCGGCTGGTTGCTCAGCATTATGGCTACTTCGGTGCGGTACAGCGTCGGAAGACGGCGCAAGCGACTTCTTTGGCATGCTGGCACAGCGGCGAAGGCTATGTGCGGGGGTGGAGCAATGAGGCGAAGTCGACTTGCGGCAGTGGTTTGGCTGTTTGATGGAGATCTTGGGAAGCGGGGCAACATTGCTCACCATTCTGATGGCGACATAAGAAACGGATCCGCGACATGGAGTACTATGGCAGATGTGGCGAGGCCCCCGCGCGCGGTGTTTCTTCGAGGCGACGAGAGCGAAGTGGAGTCCAACAGCGGGTGTGGTGAGACCCCCGTGCGTTTGTGTTATCGTGGTGGTGGCTACGAGGGAGCCAGCGAGAGGTCCGGATTTGGTGGTATCACTTTATCGGGTGGAGTGTGGTGTTGCAATGCCACTACGACGATGGGTCCCGCATGGCGGTGGCCTTCTCGGTGTGCGGTCTGTTCCTCTCGGTTTCCTATCGACGAGGGGTCACGCTCGGAGGTTTCGGCGACTACATGAGTGTGAGAATGTTGGTGAGCGCCGCGGTAAGCCTTTAGTTCTGCCGCCGTTGTGGAGTGGAGTGGTACGGCCGTGTTGATGTCCAATCCAACCGATCGGGTTTTGGAGGTGTAGAGTTGAGTGATTACCCACATTGACGTCCCAATCCAACAGGGCAAGTCTTGTTTATTTTTCTTTTCTTTTCATTCTCCTGACTATGGCCTCCTAGGATCGTAGTCTTGTATTTTCTGCTATATCAATAGAAACTCGCACTATCCCGTGCGGTTTGTTAAAAAAAACTGTTATCTTTGGAACTTTGCATGATTTGCACTCCATATAGTAGCTTATGACTGATAGAAATCGGATCAATAATGCAGCTGCGGCTGCATCACGTACCATGGGACCTGTGTCTGGTCCCTAGCATTGGTCATCCAATCATGCACGCGCGGGTTCCTCTTCCTTGCAAGTCTCAAACACATGACCGATCGCTTTATGGACTTTCTTGGTGGGGTCGACCTGAACTGCACGGAATGATATAATGGTGGGCATTAACCGGCCTGTTCTTGATTATATATAATCCATAACTAATGCCCTTTCTTAGCTACTACTACCTCCAATTCATTGTATCTGACGCTTCTGACGAGCAAACAGAACTGATTGTAGGCCAGAATCCCTATGCGTGAGACATAAAAATAATGGACCGGGGGTAGTAGATTCTACAAACAATGGAACAATGTGATTGTGGTAATCCTTGTTAAGATAGAGAATATCTCTGCCCTTGCAGTTCTTGCATTAATTTTCAGATAAATCCTTTTTGGTGAGTACCAAACTACATTTAAGCTGTCATCTTCTTATTGTTCTCGTTAGAACATAAAAGTATCACGAGGAAAACAACAAGGGACATAGAAAACCATATGCCTCGTGAAGGACAAGGGAGTAATAAGAATAGTCAAATTGACCCATCTTAGAAAATGGCAGCAGTGAAATGCTGACTGCGAGCCCATTATGGTTGCTGGTTGGATAATATATTGTTTAGTTTTCTTGTCAGATGGGATCGCGGTCTGCATCCAAGCTGATTGCTCTCTGGACTTTGCTGGTTATGTTGCCTGATCAGACTCTACAACCAACTCAAATGGGCTTTATCTAATGTTTTTCGACTGCCTGGCATGCAATCAAGCACAAGTGGCCAAAAGATAGAAATTTTTGTAGAGTACAGTGCACTGGTGGTTCTTCAACTTGTCATGAAGTGCCATCCAAGTCTATGAATTTTTGAAGCTGCACATGGGTGTTTTTGAACTTGTTAAATATACCATCTAGGTTTAATTAATGTGTCCGATCCAAAAGTACCCCCATCTGCTGATCTCACGCGTGGTTCTTTTGGGCATGTTAAAGATGCTGACGAATCGAACATTTTAACAAATTTAAGGTCCTAATTTGAAAAATTCAGCGTTCATAAATCAAGATGACACAAGTTTAAAGGCTGCAAGTGGGTTTCACTTTATGCGTAAAGAATTTATGCAGGTTAACTATATAAGACAGATTTTGCGAAATTTATCATGAAAATTACTTTCATAACGTTTAACTTACTTATCTTTGCTTGTTAGCAATTCTTTATTTTCATAGAAATTGATGGTTCTAGTCATCTTTGGAGCCATGTTGATGTCCAAAATATTTTTTAAATCTAATTCAACTAATATGATTAATTAAGTACATTCTTATCTAAAAAAACATCAGAAATTTTTACATGAAGGGTATAGATCGAAGTCATCAAACAAAACACTTAATTTCACTTACGGAGGAAGAAGCTTAATTACTCTCTCGTTACGTAAGTGGATGATTATGCCGTCCAAAATGTGTGCTATCCGAAATTCCGAATGTTGATGGTTATGCAAGTTTGTGCTAGGTAGCATGAGCAGGCTCTATTAGCAGCTCAGGGCGTGTTTGGATCCCGGGCTAAACTTTAGTTCCTGTCACATCAAATATTTAGATACTAATTCGAAGTATTAAACATAGACTATTTACGAAACCCATTGCACAGATGGAGGCTAAATGGCGAGATGAATCTATTAAGCCTAATTAGTCCATGATTTGACAATGTGCTACAGTAACCATTTGTTAATGATGGATTAATTAGGCTTAATAGATTCATCTGGCTATTTAGCCTCCATCTGTGTAATTAATTTTATAATTAACTCATATTTAGTCCTCCTAATTAGCCTCCAAGTATTTGATGTGACACGAATTAAATTTTAGCTTCAGGATCCAAACACCTCCTTGGACGGGCTTTTTGTCAACGTGTTTTGTCTGCCGTGCGGGCATGTAAGAAGGCTTTCGGGCCTAAAAACAACCAAATTTCTGAATATATACATTTAATCTTACTTTGACATTACTTTGAAAATAGTTACACCATAGTTTAACGGAGGTTACTTAGGTGATTAGGAGAAGAAGGAAGAACATTTTTTTTTTAAAAAGTTCATTTTACTCCCTCAAGTCCATTTTACTCCCCTCACCTATCCATTTTATCCGCTTAACCTCCGAATAAAGTTTTGGCTCACTTTACTCTCCTGAACTATTTTATTTGGTCCAATATACCTCTAATTTGATTTCTCTTTTTTGTTTCTTCGTGTATGAGTTGAATTTTGAGTTCAGATTTTGTGAGCATATACGAAACATAATGCTTTATGTTAGATTATACTAAAATTTTTTCATGGTTATTCTCATAGGTTAGAAATATTTAATACAAAATTGATCTTAGGTATACAAAACTGTACGGTTCTAATATATATTTTTTAACATGGAGCATCCTGTTATAAGTCAACTGACAAAATCTGAAATTAAAATTCAATTTGTACGTGAAAAAAAGAGAAATCTAATTAGGGGGTAGATTGGACCAAATGAAATAGTTTGGGGGAGTAAAGTGAACCTAAATTTTGCTTAGGGGGTTAAGTGGATAAAATAAATAGGTGAGAAGAGTAAAATAGATTTTTTCGTTTTTCTTTCGAAAGGAAAGAAAGAAGAACATCGGTGGACTGGTGCGGTGGAATTCGAAATTCATCTCACGGAAGTACCAGGAAGCTTTCTCGCACCGTCACTGAAATCGTGGACCCGCATGACAGCGAAATACGGAGCCGATGGACAACGAAACGACCAATCTAGAAATCCGAGATGTGTCTGCGCTCCTGCAGTCCTGCGACGCGCGTGGCGCCACGACGCCCCGAGGCCTTGGCGCGCGGACATGACGCTCGGCGGCCTCGCGTCGCGTTACTCAACGCACTACGGCCGCCGTTCGTCTCGGCAGGAGTCCATGGCCACCCTCGCGCCACGGCCCCGCCTTCTCCTCGCGCTGAGAAGGCCGCAGCCTAGAAGGCTCCGCGCCTGCGCCGCCGCCCCCTGCGCTCGCCGCGCTCCCGTGCCACCGCAGGCGGCGCGGCCGCGGCGCGTCTTCCTCGGCCTCGGCGCCACCGTCATCGACCAGGTCGCCCGCATGGCCTCCGGCGGCACCTCGTCCCGTTCCTTCGTTGCAGGAGCGCGGCCGAGGCAAGGGGTTTCCCCAGTCGAGCAGGTTTTTAGGCGCTGCCATTTCTGGCTCTGTTTCATTTTCCTCCTTTTCATTTTCAAAATATTTCCATAATTCTGTACTAGTTTTGGTTCTCGCACCTGATTAATGGGAATCTACTGTAGATTTTGAAGAATGTGGAGTGGCCCGATGAGTTTCCTTTTAAGCCTGAGGACTTCAGCCGCTTCGACGAGTAAGCTTCAGTCCTTCAGAGCACATAACCTGCTGGCATCAGGCCTTGTTGTTGCTATCACTAGTAGTCACTATATCTGACACTATAACCTGTTTGGAAATTCAGTACCGCTTGCTTTTAGCGTAATTAACAACTATGTTGAGAAATTTCCGGCAAATGGTGGTTTCTTGAACGATAAAATTATTTATTTGCGAATTGAACTATACATTTTGATTACATGGGCAGATCATCAGATACTTTGTTCTACTCGGTTCCCCGTTTTGTCACTCACATTGACGACCAAGCAATCCGGGCTCTCACAGAGTACTACTCTGAAGTTCTTCCTCCAAGTAATACCCCTGGGGTGGCCATTCTGGACATGTGCAGCAGCTGGGTAGGATTTTTTTTAAAAAAAATGCAACACCACTTCTGTTCTATGTGCCACTACAAAGTTTCTTACATTATGCACATTATGAAGGTGAGCCACTATCCTCCCGGGTACAAACAGGAGAAGATTGTGGGGATGGGTCTGAATGAAGATGAACTCAAAAGGAACTCGGTATTACGTACTGACTAAATTAGTACATTTTGGGTAAATTTAATGCATGGAATGCTTCTATTATAGTTCAGTGTGTCAGGCTTGATCTTATTCACTTAATTTTCCTATTTTTTTTAGCAGCCACACACTTTATGGAGAGTAAGAAAATTACTTGTGTTGCTCAAGAAGACATGTTAGTTCACTAATTTTACAAGTTAATCCTTAGTTGCTAGTCAAAAGGAAAATAAAGAGTTGTTGACAATCAGTCTCGCTAAATATCAAAACAGAGCTCTATAAAGTACAATTTGCATGTACTTTTAATTTCCTTCGACGATAGTATTGGCCTACAAATGTTTAAATATTAATATGAGTTCTAAAATTGATGATTTTATTTTACACACTGCAAACATGTGTCTTATATGCAGTAAAGTGGGAGTTTAGTCGGTAACTTTACGTTGAGATAAGGTAAAATGATTACAGATACGCGGTATGCACCTTTTTGTAGTTTATGAGTCAGGAAATGGTACTTCCTTTTAGTTGCTTTGCTATTTTAACACAGCCTTTTTGTTGTTTACTTATGACAATAGGTATTGACCGAGTATGTCGTGCAAGACCTCAATGTGAACCCAAAGCTTCCTTTTGAAGATAACACTTTCGATGTTATCACCAATGTGGTATTGTGTCTTCCATATCACATTGTTAAAAGAAGAAATTATATATATGCTTAATGCAAAGTATTATATATACTGCAAATCGGAGCCCTAAGATTGTTTACATTATCTGATAGTAACACTTCTTTGCTAGTAGGTTAGTGTAGACTACTTGACAAAACCCATAGATGTTTTTAAGGAGATGCAGCGAATACTGAAGCCAGCCGGCCTTGCCATAATGAGGTAACATGCATGCTGTCCAGAATGACACATACCATTTATAAGAACAACTTTTGGATAACAGAGTATGCATTACCATATTTTAGTGGTAAATGATCCTAAATTCAAGTTCTAACTTTGGATATAGCTTTTCAAATCGGTGCTTTTGGACAAAAGCTATATCTATATGGACATCAACTGGTGATGCTGATCATGCTTGGATAGTCGGTGCTTACTTTCATTATGCTGGAGATTTTGAGCCTCCACAGGTATGCATCCCCTAAAAAAGACAAAGACGAATCATCGACTTCTAAAATGATGCTTATTTTTATTTTTATTTCGCTGCGTGGGCATGCATGTTCCAAGCTACTCCTTCCATTTCAAATTATGAATCGTTTGATTTTTCTAGATTCATAGATTTTGCTACGTATCTAAACATAACATATAACTATATCAACAGAAAAAACTATGAACCTTAAAAAGTCAAAACAACCTACAATTTGGGAGGCAATTTGGGAGGGAGGGAGCAGTTGAAAGGAATCGAAAGCAACCATCTTGATCTGCTTATAAATATTCCTCGACTTCCCATGACAAAACAAATATTTTTATTTTTTGCCTGCAGGCAGTTGATATATCTCCTAGTCCAGGACGAACTGATCCAATGTATGTTGTATACTCCAGGAAAAGAATAGCCTAGACCGTATACTGTATTTTGCAAGGTCTTTCCCTCCTTCCTAGTTCCTCTACCCTCCCTGCTGATTATGGCAGCTGTATTCGAGTCAAGCCATGTGTCATGGTTCAATTTTTATGTGGCATTCTATGTTCCAGTTAGTCGTCCTTTTATTTTAAAACTTGTTATCCATTTTAGGGCGTGATGTGGGACTGTGGGAGCTCATGAAAGTAAGTGTGACCCGCGCGCATGTGTGGAAGCGTTTCTAAACTGTGTTTTGGAAAAATGTTTTTGCATAACATCTTTTGTTGTTGGCATAGTGACAATTGGATGAGACAATAATTTCAAATATAGGAAAACATCATTGTGTTAGATTTGAAATTCTTGTCCACGCATGTTTTAAATTAAAGGGACAGAAGGAAAATGTCAATGTAAAAAGTGAAGAAAAGGCAAGTTTTTTTTCCCAATTTAAGCAGTACTATTCCATAGTTCTGGAATTGAGCACGCATCAAGGATAAAATCAGCGGATGTGCGATGTTGAAAGAGTTGGGAATCTCCTTACCATGCATTCACATCTTCTAGTTGGTAGGAGCTCGGTCCTATGACTTCGGAGACGATGAGCGGCCCTTCCCAAAGAGAAGACAACTTGTGCATGTCCTTCGTGTTCTGGATACTTGGTGTTCTGGATATGACGTAGGACGAGATCACCAACTGAATGACCGCTCATGAACATTCCGATCATGGTAACTTCGAACTCCCTGGAGATATCATGCTGACTATACCAAGGTGGCGCATCGAGCTTCCTTGAGAGAGTCGAGCTCGTGCCGTCTTGTTTCTTCGGCTTCTCCTTTCTCGTATTGCTGAACTTGCGGCAAATCCCACATGATGTCCATGGGCAATATAACTTTAGACCCATAGATTAGAAAATATAGCGACAATCCTGTGGCTTTACTTGGCTAAGTACGGAGCCCCAAGATGACATGCGGTATCTCATGAATCCACTTGCCACCATACTTCTTCAATGGATCATATAAGCATTCTTTGAGACCGTCCACAATAATGCCGTTGGCACACTCAGCCTGGCCATTGGCCTGAGGGTGAGCTACTTATGCACAGTATAGAACTTAATCTAGCATCTTTCACAGAGTTCCCAAAACTCGTCGGTTATGAAATTGGAGCCCAAGTTGGTGATGATGTGATTGGGAAGCCAAAAACGATGCATGACATCCATGATGAAGTCAACAACCCTGCCGGATGATGTCTTAACCAATGGCTTCACCTTAATCCACTTTGTGAACTTGTCGATCGATCATGATGAGAACCGTGTAAACCCTCCCAGCACAGTTGTGACTTGTGAGTGGCCCAAACATGCCGAGCTTCAAGCATGCGAGGGCCAAGAAGGTGGTATGGTAATAAGCTTGTGGGCATGGACATGTGCTTGCTTGGTGAAGAATTGGCATTCTTGCATTCATGGACTAGATCTTCAGCATTGGAGACGGCTGATGGCTAATAGAATTAAGATCTGAAAGCTTTGCTGACTTGCCTACGTGATGATACGTGATTGCCGCATACTCATGAGTGTATCTCATCAATAATGATTTCCTTGCCCTCTACTGTTGAGTCGCACCTCATGAGAACTCCCAATGAGGCGCCCCGCCTGTATAACTTGCCCCCAATGGAAGGCAGGAGAGGAGTGAGTGATGGCAACTGGGATAGCGGTGGCATGGAAGTCAAGGAGGACCTGTTGTTGAAGAGCCTCCCCAGCCTGGCACAAGCCTTGGTACGGTACTCGGTGACGCGCCGGGCTTCAAGATGAGGCTGGACGCGCAGCGCAGGTGGAGGGCCAGCAGTAGCTGGGAAGGAGGGATCGAGGTGGCAGGGAATGGGGGAATGGCGACGCCCGGATCTGGAGGATCCGGCGTGTCGCCTCCGCTCTCCGCTGCTCCCGATGCGGTCGGAAGGAGTGAGCGCGGCCATCTCCTTCTTGGCTGAATTATTAACCATGCTCTAAGCGGTATATACGATGTACATTGTTAATTGTTTCTAGTCAAATCACCACATCCCGTAACTTTGCCTTTGTTTATTTATTTTTAATCTTGTCTATATTCTTTGGAATTATTCAAACCTATGAAGGCTATGATATGGACAAGTATACTGCTTGTTGATTGGTTTGTACTAATTCGTTACAGACGTCGACAATCTCAAAAAGATATCTATGTATACGTGTACAGATACATGCATATATGGTGTCGAACCGGGCTCCGGAATACATGCCAATACGTAACCGATTAGGAAAGTTGCCGCTCCCAATATAATTGAAGGGCACAACAATATATTTCCGGTACTGTCCTCCATCAACCTGACATCTGATCTCCAAGCTACTGCATGGAGCTCAAGTATGACGCCACTGGTGGTCCTCTCTCTGCTATCGCATGGTTATGGCGCTCTTCTTCCCTTTTGTTTTCTGGGTGGTTATCTTCTAAGCTCTCGCTGCTACTCTGTTAATTGTCCGGGCTTCTGAAGGCATCAACATTGACAAAGACTATCCGATCTCAAGCTCCATCCAGCTAGTCGGCGTCGAGGGCCTGGAGCCTTCGCTGGCACCAGGAGCGGTTTCCCCGGCAATTGATCTGCTCGTGCGCGTCGACAACGGGCATATCTACGACGAGTACCGCGAGGGCGGCGGCATCACGGTCTTTTACGCGGGCGTCCCTCTAGCGCACGGCCGCACTCCCAATTTCCGCGTGGGCGCAAAGGCCACGCTAACCTTCACCGTGAACGCGACGGCCGAGTCGGTGGGCGTGCCCGAAGATCTGTTTCGGCTCATGTCGGCGGAGCGGAGGTGGAGCGCGGCGCAGCTGGAAGTTCACATGCAGCTGGGTTGCCCCGGCTGGGAGTCATACGCTTGGAGCGTTGATTTGGATGGGTAGTAAGCTCGTTTAGGTTTGGAATTGTATAGACACTGTTATACTTATTATTGAGATAAATTAAGAACTATCCCCTCCGTGGCTCCATTCCAAATTATAGGTCGTTTTGGCTTTTCTAGATGTATAGATACTATACATCTAGACATAAGGTATATCTATGCATCTAGATATAAGGTATATCTAAGTGCATAACGAAGTCTATGAATCTAAAAAAGTCAAAATAACCTATAATTTGGGACGGAGTAAGTATATGCCAGTTTAGTTCTTAGAATTTAGATCGAGTAATCCCTGCACGGTTTGTACTAGGTACTCCTCCGAATTGAAATTACAGAGAATTGTCCATCAAGATAGATCTGGATGGCTAGAAGAAGGTGATAATGATACGAATGTTTGGTTGGCTCAAATGTAACATAATCTGATTACTGAAGGTAACGAATCCCGTTACAGATGTTTGGTTGCAGTGGTTTGTAATTAATTGACACTGTAATCGAATCCCTTACCTATACAATACCTATACAAGCTTGTTACCCCTCCTTCTCCACTGTAATCAGATACAACACCCACACCGTAATCTGATTACATTACCAGAGTGCAACCAAACAAAGAGGGTAATCACACATTCTGCCGCCAAATACACTGTAATCTGATTCCCTTTGCATTTACGTTATCTTAGTACGAACCAAACACTATCCAATACTTCCAGCTGGTAGCAAATGGAAAACATAGAGATACTAGAATTTTTCAGCTAGAGCATGGGGATCAGATCATTAAGGGAGATTACAACTAAAATCATACATAACACAATACTATCAAGGACTTTTTGTGCCATCTTATTAGTAATAAGTTTAGTATGATTGAAGAACAGCGAGATGGTATTCCCCCAAGTATTCGGTGCTGTTAATGAAATGATAATTTTTCTTTAACAATAAAGTGAGATGGAACACAGCGAAGCACTTTCCATCAGAGTTTTATCAGGTTTTCTAGGAAACTATCAAAGAGGACTTTATAGCTTTATTCCATGAGTTTTACAAGGGACTACTACCTCTTTTTAGATTTAATTTTGGAATCATAACTTTGTAACAAAAATAAAAGGACCCAATGCAAATAAAGCAGTTCTATCCCATTTGACTTTTAAATGTGAGTTTTAAGATTTTCACTAAAGTGGGGCTTAATAAGATTACCAAGGTGACTCAAGTGGTAGTTAGACTATCCCAAATGACTTTCATGCTAGGAAGGAATAATTTGAAAGGAGCTGTTTTTCTATGCGAAACGCAGCATGAGATATACATAGGCGGAAAATAAATAGATAGAGTAATTCTAAAGTTAGACTTTGAAAAGACCTCGGACAAAGTTAAACGGTCTTTTTCTTACAACAAACTTTAAGAATAAAAGGTTTTTCACCTAAATGGTGCTCATGGATAGGACAATTTGTCACCAAAGGTATCATTGGGGTTAAAGTAAATGATGATATTAGTCAATTTTTTAGACAAAAAGGGGTAAGACAAGGTGACCACTTTCTAATCTTGTTCAATATTGTAGTAGATATGCTAGCCATTATCATTGAACGAGCTGAGGATGACCAAATAAGAGTGTGTTCCTCCTCTAATAAATGATGGATTGTCTAATTTGTAATATGCAGATGACGCTATAATATTTATGAAACATGATATAAAACAGGCAATGAATATGAAGCTATTATTATGTGCTTTTGAGCAATTGTTTGGTCTAAAAACAAAATACCATAAAAGTGAATTATTTTGCTAGGTGAGGCAAAGGATTATGAAGACCAATACACTTAACTTTTGGTTGTAATGTAGGGAGTTACCCTTTCCGATATTTAGGAATCCTGATGAACTTTAGAAAGCTTCATAATAAACATTGGAAAGTTTTAGTTGGAAAAGGTAAACACTTGTCGTACAGAGGGAGGTTGGTTTTAATTAATTCAATTTGAGTAGCTGTTTATATTTTTGCTGTCGTTTCTTGAGATCCCGAAGAGAGTTCTTAAGAAATTGGATTACTACGGATCTAGATTCTTTTGGCAAGGAGATGGACACAAAAAGAAGTACAGACTTGCCAAATGGACCATACTTTGCATACCAAGAAAGAGCAAGGTAGTTTGGGAATCCATGATCTCGCTCTACGAAATAAATGTTTACTGAGAAAGTGTCTCTGTAAAAATATTAATGAAGATGGGATATGTCAAAGATTTTTTTTGCGAAACACAGACCCAAACACTCCCATATACGCATGCACACTCAACACTATGAATACATGCAAGCAACCCTACATCTATGAGCGCTTCCGAGAGACTAAACCATCATATCCTCGTGATTGATGAAGTCATCACTGGCGCCTCCCTGTAGACGACAGGTTACCTACCACTGAAAGAATAGTTCAGTTAAATCCTTGAAATAATAATATGAGCACCCATACTGAGTTGAGCACTCAAAACCTTAGTAATAGAACTATTGCTCAAGTAAAAAAGAAACCTAGTGATTCTCAATTCTGGAAATGTCTGATGGGAGTTTAGGAGCAATTCCTAGAGTTTGGTATTTCAAGTTGACGAACGGATCCCAAATAAGATTTTGGGAGGACAAATAGCTAGGACATAGCACTTTAAAAGAGCACTTTCCTATTTTATATAATAACATTGCCCATAGGAAATAAGCTATAGTGGCCGAGGTTATCTCTTGTGACCCTCCTTAATTACATTGATTTAGAAGATCTTTGGTATGTGACAAATTGGCGGCATGGGACATTTTGTCAACCAGAGTCCGTTCCATTTTGTTAAATGATGAAAATGATTTTTTTTTTGTATGGTCTCTTCATGATAATATATATGGAACCTTTTCTGTTAACTCCATGTACAGAGCTGCAATGAATTTTATTCATATGACTGATAATCTCTTCTTGTGGAAATAAAAACTTCCACTAAAGATCAAGTTTTTTACTAGGTTTATGTGCCAAGGTGTTATACTCACCAAAGATAACTTAGTTAATAGAAATTGGCTTGGAGATAAAACATGTCATTTTGTAGCTCTAGCAAAACTATACAACACCTTTTGTTCGAGTGCAATTATGCTAAGTTAAATTTATATGGCGTGTATAGTACAAATTTATGTTGGGTTACATTCTCCAACAAGTGTCCAAAATATGTTTGGGACTTTGTTACATAGATACAATATTACTCTTAAGAAATCAATTTTGGTTGCAGCTATTATCATGTGTTGGGCTTTATGGCAAAGTCGTAAACTCGTAATGATGTGTTTTTTGGTTAAAACACCATTGCATTCTGCAATGCAGGTTATATACATGGGAACCTAGTATTGACCATTACTAAATTTTTTAGCCTTTTACAAATTTTCCAACAAATCCAATTTAATTTCTTTATATTCTTTAACTAGGAATACCTAAAACTATTTTCCAAATTCAAATTTAAACGTTGCATAAAATATATCATGTTTGCTGCCATTGTGTGTTCCTAAAACCTTAGTTCTGCAAATCTCAAATCCATTCGAATTTAAAATCTATTTAAATTGAGTAAACCAAGATCCTTTCAAAAATCCCATTTAAACAAATATATATATGAAGGTCCTAAACTTCAGCTTTGCTTTCGTTGTTCAGGTATAGTCTCTCGGAGTGTTCTAAGTAGCGAATGTGACTTATAAGGGATCATATCGTCTCCTTACGTGTGGAATAACTTGTTGTAAAGGTGAGATTCTACGAAGGGGTCCTACTAGGACTCAACTTGGGTGGACAAGTTCGACCATGTAGATAACCAAGTATTCTATTCTTAGTTGACCACACGTTTGTGAATTAGAAAATCACACACTAGTCTAGGGCTGGTGGCACTAGCTAGGAAGTATCATGCATATTAATTAGATGCTACAAGATCATATAGCTTTTTTTAATATTTGGCCAAATATCTAATATGCTAGGTCAACTTTCATAGGTAAGCGCCACAACAATTAATTATTTAGAGAGCTCGAAATGGGAAAGAACAACATATGCCTTACATTGATGGATGAAGGAATTACTGCTCATTGGGGGCGTTAACGTTGTCTCTTCGCATCAATTTAATAACATTTCTAAGACATGGCAATCTTGATACGATATCATGATACAACACATTTGAGAGTGGCCTAGGTTAAACAAAGAAGAAGCATTTACCCACTTCTTAAGGTCTTGGTGTCTGTGGTGAATTTCTAGCATGTGACATCAATCTAAAATCGATTTCACGCCATGTTCAAGTTATGTATTTTGATTAGACACCTTTAGGTTATGAAACTGCATCCATATTAATATATCTATACTATAAAGATCCACAATAATTGAAAATATTTTTTACCCAAACAATTTCCCCCTATACCTATCACGTTGAACCCACTGCGCAGGTCAAAGGGGTGTGACAGGAAGGGGGGAGACAGAAAAAATGACCAAAGGACCGTGCGCCATATCTATTAGTATAAAGGAGTTTACAAGCAGGCGATCCGAGCGGGCTGCCGATCAGGGTAGATCTTAAAAAAATTACACTCCAGTTACAAATTGCGCCAAAAATTTTGCACCAGCCAACATCCATATTAATATATGAAATACATACTCCATCTTAAACAGCACGATATAGAACTATAAATTGCATTTACAAGTGTTGATAGACAAGTAAACAAATACTAGTCACACAATCCTCATCAGAAAATCGAGGTACAGGTGTACCGCGCAACGCGTACAGAGCAGCTATAAGTTATAACACATTGATTTCGATCTCACGAGTGTCTCCTAGCATAAGTTCATGCCAAATTGATAACGTACCGGAACGAGACATCATAGGGAGAAAAGGACAATTGGGGTAGTAATGCAACTTCATGTCTACGTCTACCTTAGCTGTTCCAGTATGCCACTCCCTCGTTAGACGTTTGCGCAGATCATCGGACAAGTACACTTTCTGACCCCATGTCACCACCGTGAAGTTGGCCGCCGACCTCCTGCGCAAGCAAAAGCCCGGGACACGCCCCCATGCAAGGGCGACACCCGAGTAGGAAATCACCACCTCCCCCTGGTTGTGGCACCATGCTTCAAAAAATCGACGGTTCTCCACGTGCACCGTGAGATCAAAAGCAGGAGAAACCGTATGACCAAGCGTAGCGTTGTTCAGCCCCTCGAAGGCCGCGAGATCGATGGTGTATTCGGGCACGTAGACACGTAGTGGATGCTGGGTATAAAAGACACGAGGACCACCACTGGCAGCATTGCAGCTATCATCAGGGTGTACAAGAGCACCGTGTGTGACTTGTAAAGAAACCTTGTCAAGGGGTCGCCTGAGAAGCGCATAGGTTCCGGAGCGTCGTTGTCGACGGCTGTTCTGTCCATCATCTGCCTAGCTACTAATTAGTTTCTCTGGATATTTAGCCTTGGACAACAAGAAGAGAACAAAGAGGTCGTGAGAGAGAACTATGGAGAACCTTTTAAACTTCGGATAAAAAGTATGTCGTGCAGGCCTTATATTCTTGTGGCGCAATATATAGTGCCAATCCTGCTTGGTGTCCAGCTTCTGTTCGCACCAGACAACGGAAGAAGATTGATTCAGGAACGAGATCGAATCGTGATCCGGATCACTTAGTTAAACGCCAAGTTAAATAACAAATCAAAGCATCTCAAATAAACGTGCACAGACATATATTATAGGCGCATAATCGAAAACAAAGCTTGGCTTTGTCATCTAATCTGTTCCGGCGGCAGAGAGGTAGTCGCCATCAACCTTCAGTATGAACCCTGAACTTCTTCCCGTCCTCCGCGACGACGGCGTCCGCGAGAAGTCGAGGAAGGCCGTTCGAAATGAAATACGGGCAATACTGTACGTGATGCTCGATTTGGCTTTGTCGCCGGTTGTGTACTACCTCTCTGCTTTGACATCACCCAACATCCAAGAAGGACTGCATGCGACGTGAAAAGAATCGTGCTTGTAGTCGAAGAGGAGTGGGTGGATTAGACAGATTTAAAAATCTCAGCTTCTGCTACTTACATCAAAATATAAACTAGATCATGCTATCTAGATGTTTATCTATGGTTGATCTAGTGAAACTTCCTACCTACAAAGAATTTTACAACCTAGAGCCAATCCTAACAAGAAACTATCCTAGAAAGTAAAGGCACTCAAGTTGCAAATATGAAATACGGAAATGTAAATGAGCGTATTAGAAAGGATGCAAACTCGGCACGACGATTTATTCCGTGGTATCGGTAGAAAAATGCCACCCCTATTCTGTTGGAGCTCCACCAAGAATATGCTCCCGGGCACCAAGTCTCTCCCGGTCAAGATTTTGGGCTCGCCACTAAGACTCTCGCCAAGCCGGATGAGATATTTGCCATAAAGGCAAGTCTCACCACTCCATCTCTTCCTATCACCTTGACGCCATCTCCACTATGGAGCTTCTCCACTAAGGAAGGGGTCTCTTTGTCCCCCGCACACGGTCGTCGTCGCCACTCCACTACACCAAGTCGGAGAGTTGAAGACTTGCCGGTGAGCCACTAAAGCTCCAAGGTGCCAGCACACCAAGTTTACAATAGTGGTTCACTCCTTAGACCAATTACAAGGTAGCAACACCTTGCGCTCACTCACTCTAAGGCTTATCCTAGCACCAATCACTCTTTTTAAGCTTGATTTAGGCTCACCAATCAATTTTGATTTCTTCGCAAGAAAAAGAATTGATTTAGGTGTACTTCTTCATCAAGCACATTGAGTAACATTCTGCAATGACTTATTTGGGTCCCGTTTGGTACGGCTTCTCAAAGTGCTTCTCCACCGGCTTTTGGTGAAGCCCTACAAAAGGGTCAATTTCAAAACGGCTTCACCACCAAAGCCGGGGAGAAGCCGCAAAACGGCTTACACTAGAGAGGAGAAGCCGAAAAAAGTGGCTTCACCAGCTTCTCCTGTCTCTCCAAACATTAAGTGATCATAAAATTACATATATTGCCATTGAGAAGCCGTTTTACCAAACGTTTTGCAAAACGGCTTCAACTTCACTAAAAAAGCCACTCCATCGAAGAAACCGAAGCCGAAGCTATTTTACGAGAAGCCAAAGCTCTACCAAACGGGGCCTTGGAGTTGTAATCCCTCGAGCTGCCGCCGGATCCCGTGAGACCTCTAACAGCAAATTTTGCATGTCGACCCGCAAGCGCAGATAATCTCTATACGTTGCCGCGCCATCGTTTGGCTCACCTATTTTAGTTTAATTTGCAGTATAGTTGAATTTGTCCGTGATTAATAAGTTTCAAAAGAGAAGATCGTTAATCCGTCACCTTAAACATGTTCCATTACAATCACAATTTCCATTTGATTAATGTACCACCTTGGATGACTACCACAGGTAATCAGGATAGTAAAAAGGACAAGCAAGAGGTTTTTTAGCCTTCAACTCTATGGTATAACTGTAGCATTTGAATGTACAACACAACACACTCAACATCACACACACGCCAACTCACACCCCTAAGAAATTAGTTGTTTTTCCATAATTTTTGGAAAGTATTTTGGTACCACAAAAATTCAAATATGCTTCAAAAGTAGTCTGATTTGGTGAATTTTAATTTGAAATGGCAAAGGTACATGTGTGATTTTAAGCAAAATGGACTTATCTTCATTTGTTCTACTATAAAAAAAGTTTAATGAATTTTGAAGGTGATTTAATGATTGTTTTGTTCGACTTACGTGACAAAAGTGATGAAAATTTCAAATAAGGAATAAAAGATAGAACTCGGTGTCATATAAGGGATGGAAAATTTTCAGTGGTAAGAAAGGAATTTAATCATCTTCTAGTGTCAAACAAGGAATTTTTGCAATGCTAAATGCATATTGAAATGTGTTACATAGCCTAAGTCAAATTTTATGTCTTATATTGAATATAATTTGTGTCACGTGGAAAGAAATATGATGTAATAACCAAACCTATAGCAAGATAACGCGTCACGACGTTGTCTTTTCAAAATATATACTTTTTACTATACATCTAGAATTTTACATATAGATCATGTCTCGAGCTTCTTGGTTGAGAGGAGGGTACTGGTGGCCAACTTCACAGTAGTGCCTCCAATGATTTGCGTTTGCGCCGTCTTATATCGGAGTGGAATATGGGCACATACAGGCGAGTTGCACTACTATCCTAGTTTTATGTCCGTTCCCATTCCCACTTCCCATTAAAGGCCATTCCGGCCGCTACATCATCAAATTCAGAAGAACTTTTGTTAGGAAATACAAGTGGATGGGTCCAAATCAATCTATTCGTCAAGGGGTCGCCGTCCGAAAGGAAGCTCGCCGGGTCCGAAGATGTTCCCTCCATGCCTTTCCTTGCTTAGCTTCTCGGGTCATTGGGCAGGTATTGTGGAAGGCCTCATGTCTTTTGGCATAATTTATCTTCTATCATATTATACCTGGCGCCAGGATAATCCCGATCGGTCTGGGTGTCTGCAATCCTCATCCTCCGCACGATGTGCTTATTTCATCAGGACTCGCTGCACGCGGCAATCCTACTACAGTTTTACGGTGCGTAATCTGTACGGAGTCTCCCATGGCAGGTTCAGAATACATGAGTCCCAAACGGAATAATATACTAATTCAGGTATGTTCCGGTGAGGTCGTTGTTATCAAGGAGGCAAGGAGAACATATAGCTATAGGTTCACGTCGACGCACGTATCCTCCGCTGCGGCACAGAGGTCGCCGCCATCAAGAACTCACTTTCACTATGAAGATGTCCCGTAGTGAAATACGGGCAATACTATACGTGCTGCTCGCTCTGGCTTTGTCACCGCTTGTATGCTACCTCTTCGTCCTGGACCTGCCTCCCAAGTTCTCCGTGCAGCTCACCGGCATCCAAGGGCTGGATACGGCGGCTCCGGCGTCGCCCCTCTCCACCGTCTTCAACATAACCCTGCACGCCAGCAACAAGCGCGGCAGGACCGCGTGCTACCGGCACGGCGACGCGGTGGTGCGTTACTCCGTGTTCACCCTGGCGTGGGGCCGGACACGGACCTTCTGCGTCGGCGCCAAGGATACCCGGGACGTGCCGGTCGTGGCATGGGCGGACGGCGTCGGGTTGCCCAAGCCGATCCGCGACCGGATGGCGGAAGAGCGGCGTGCGGGCACCGTGGAACTCGAGGTCAATGTCAAGCTGTTCGCGGAAGACGATGCCTCCGGCGCTGAACCAACGTGGATGTGGTGCAAGGTGGTGACGGGCAGAGCCGCAGAGCCCTCGGACGCGACGCCGTGCTCAGTGTTCAGGTCCAGGATTTGGGCAGCGGACTTTGCTCCGAACTGGATGCTATTATGATTCGGGCGGCGACTTTGCTCCGAACTGGATGCTAGTATGATTCGGGCGGCGATGTAGTAGTTACTTGTGAATTGTGATATAGATGGCCACGCAGGATCGTTAGTTATTGTCAATAAACACTAATGTATGACAAAAATTTTGTTTAGATCAGAGATCCAGTTTAATTTGCAGTTGGATATATATGCCATTTGTTTCATTTTAGGGACCGGTTCCATGATGAGCTCTTTTACGCTCACCAATCAATTTTGATGTTCCATGCTGCCGCCGGCTCCGTGAAGACCTCTAACAGCAAATTTTGCATGTCATTGCATTGGTAGTGACTAGTGAGTAGTGACCAAGGCGGCAAGGCCATCTTCATGGGCGCCGACAAAAATATCAAAATATAAGTCTTTCTAATCATCAATAGCTTTTTTTTTCTAAAAAGCTCATGTTCCAAGTAATCTTGAAAATGAAGTGGTCTACAAATAGTTTAGCTTGCCCACGCAAAATTTCAAGTTTTTTGCATAAATAAATTCAACTCGCATGAATCAGGAAACTTTCACATGTTTCAAATATGACTTCATGTTGAGTTTGTCAACAAGCGTAATTCTTTTGCCTAGATTCCGTACAGTGAAACCAGTTCATCCAAGTTCTAGCATCCAATGCGAACTGAGTGTTAGCTCAATTGATCGCTCAGCCGATAAGGTTTCTTGTGGTGGAACCTGCTTATCACGGTTCGAATCTTTGACTCGATGCTGGTGCTCACATTTTCTAGATTTATTTCAGAATTTAACCGACGTTGTGTTTTCAGTGGTAGGTGACGTGCCCCTTGATAGCGAGGTGCCAGTAGTGACTTCGTCATTCTCAAGGATCTGTCGGCTCAGTCTCTTGAAGATGCTCATATTGGTAGGGTTGAGTGTGTAGGTTCGTAGGGACGAGCGTACATGCATGTTGTGAGCATCTGCGTCTATACTGTATTTCGAAAAAAAATTCTACCGTCCAACTTTCAAATGTCGTGTTTTGAAAAATTAATGTGCTTATTATAAGCATCATATTTTTTATGTAAAATTTGTTTAGATCACGACAAAAGAACGAGAAAAAGAGGGAGTAAACTATTGGAGCAAGATATGAATCATGCTTTGGAGCAATTCCAAGAGTCTCAAAACATTCTTCCTCAATACTATGTATTGGAGGCTCTACTAAATTTTTTTCCCAAAATCATATCATCCAATGTAGATCTCCAGTAATAAACTCCTCAATACTTCAAAACTTACCATGTCAGCACGGTTGGCCAGCAATCCCACGGGTGGTTGCTCGCCACGGGCACCCGGCTCGGTGGCCAGCTCGCGGCGGCAGCGTGAGCGAGCAGCTCGGTGGCGAACGAGCAGCACTCCGCGGGCAGCCGGCTTTGTGCGGTGGCTGGTGCAAGTGAGCAGCTCGACGCCCGGCCAACGGCGCTGCGCGGGCAGGCAGCTCCCCACGGTCCCATGGAGGATGCTGCCGCCGCCGCAGACTCTTGGCCGATCTGGCCGGTCGAATGACGGATCGATGCCTCGGATTCCTCGACATCCTTCGCCGCCACGCCCTCGTTGTCGTCGCGCCTCCTCCGCAGCCGTGGATGACTCTGCCTCCTCCCCTGCAGGCAAAGGTGGCACCCACGGCACGACAGCCAGGGCGAGGCCGTCGGAGCCCTGTTCCTGGGCGGCGCCGGCGAGCAGCTCCCGCACCGTCCTGCTGTTGGCCTCGCGGAGCATGGCGCGGACCCATTCCGCGGCGCCGCGCAGGGCGAGGCGCGGCGCGTCCCTCGCGCGCGGCGTCGGACCTGCCGCCGCCGTGTATATAGCACCAGCGCGCCCTCCTCCTCGCCCCCGCCGCTGACCTGCGCGAGCTCTCGTCGTCGCACATGGGCACGTCATCCTGCCCGTTCGCCGCCACCCCTGCCTGCCGGTGGAGAGCTGGGGCGCTGATACTCTCCCGCTATTGGGGGTGGAGACGTTTTTTTTCATTTTTCCCTCTAATTAAGCTATTATTAGGGGTAATTTAGATCTTTTGGAGTTGCTCTTAGAGAGTTGGAGTCCGACAAGACTCGCAGCTTCTGCTTTGAAATGTCTGTTTTTTTTTAAGTTCTATTCCAACTCAGGAAGTTAATCATATATCGACTTCCGTTTGCTACACTAGATCTTTCAAACTGGAAAGGGCGAGAGGAAGAGGTGCGCGATTTTGCATGTAACAATGGACATCGATGAATCGACATCGGTGTACAACCGCAAGCGGGCTCGTGAATATCTCCTCGTGTCGATCCTGCGCGATTTCTGCGCTATCGTTTTCGGCATCCTGCTGCCCATGTACTTCTTGCTGTACGACATGCCTCCCGAGTTCTCCGTTCAGCTGCCGGCTATTTCCCTGGGAGAAAGGCTTGCTCATAACCAAAGCTGTGCTCGGTATGTTTACCATGCCGTCTATAATGGTGCTGATGATGGTTTCCGCCTATGGCTCCAATAACGCAAGAGACGCGACCGAGTTCTCCATGCACCTCGCCAGCTACGAGGGGCTAAATGCTACGCTCGGCCACACGGTTTCGCCCGTGTTCAGTCTCATGGTCCGTGTCGAGAACCCTCGTGTCGTCCTGCAACCGTGGTGCTACAGCGGCGGGGAGGTAACCGCGTGTCCTACTCCGACGTTGCCCTTGAGGGGGCTAAACGCCACGATTGGCAACACAATTTCTCCCGTGTTCAATCTCAAGGTGCACACCGATAATCCTAGCATATTGCAACCATGGTAATACTATGGCAGCGAGGTGGCTATCTCCTACTCGAGTATTACCCTGCATGGGGCCATGTGTTGCACTTCTCCATAAGGGGGTGCTGATTTGTGCCGATGTCTTGCCCTGGACTGGCACATTGGCATGGGTTAAATAATGGTAGACATGAAGCTGTTTTGTGATGATATAAAGGCATGTCATCTACCACATGCCATTGTTCCATAAGTTCCAACTGCAATTGCGGACTGAATCTATCCAATCTTTATATTTTTTTTCTCAAATAATGAATGAAACCCGGCCCCTTGCTGAAGCCCTTGATGATAAGCTTCCTTGGATCTGGGAACTTTCTCTATCAAGTTATTGGAATGTTTGATCAATTTCCCTGACCGCTACTTATGGTGGAGACAGCAAGCACGTAGTTAATCATGGATATGACATCGAGATGGTATTTTGAACACCATCAATGCAGTAGATCCACAAAATGGAACAGAACTACAAATTACAATACATTTCTTTCAGGGCAGCATATATGTATGGCATTTTTTCTATTTTTGGTAACATATCCTTGGTCTAGAGAATGGTAAATTCAAATTAGGGAGTTAATTTTTTATTAAGGAAATAATATCCGACCTTAACACTCACATGTGAGTGATTACAGCCAATGGAACTACAAGCAGGTCTAAGACCACCACAAGCCATCAGGCTACACTAACTTAATTCATAAACTTTCAAAGCAACAAAATTAGGCACTGATCCTATTCTTGGAGCTCCACCCAAACTTGTTGAAGATTTCCTTGACTGTTATCTCCAACCTTCGATAACCCTCCTTCAGTGCAGATTGCGCTTCCTCTTTAGACAACAGTGGCCAACATCTTGTCCAGTATGTCCCCTGAAGATTACCTGCATGAGAGAGTTAGGTATAGATCTTTGAAATGCCACTTCATTTCTACTTAGCCAAATAACCCAACAGAGAGCCACAACTTCGACAAGAATTTGATTTCTAATCTTAACTGAAAAGCTCTTGAGCCAAGGACAAAAAAAATCCTCAACACTAGAAGGTGGCTGCATACCAAAAGTTATATATACTGCATTCCAAACAGACCTAGCCACACAACATTCAAAGAATAAATGTTGAATCGTCTCTTCCGAACTACAAAAGTAGCATTTGGTATACCCTTGCCATTTTCTTTTAGCCAAGTTATATTTAGTTAAAATAACTCCTTTTGAAGTACCAAAGAAATATTTTTATCTTAAGCGGGATTTTTAACTTCGAGGAAGCATATTTTGAAGATATACCACCATTTATCATTAAATCAGCATACATAGAATTAACTGTAAAGCCTCTACTTTTATGCAAATTCCAAACGAAAGTATCCTCTTGTCGCTCAAATGAACAGGTACTACCCTCGCCACCAAATTCAACCATTGAATCATCTTATCACCCCTCAGAGCTCGTCTATGATATGTTCAAAGGGGCTATGCTTAGCACCTTAGCTACTATGACATTTTTCTTTCTAACCAAATTGTACAAAGAAGGATATGTATCCATCAATGGCTCATTCCCAACCCAACAATCCTCCCAAAGCCTAGTCTGTTTCCCATTATTTACTTCAAATTTTGCTTTTGCAAGGAACTGTTCATTAACATCCATAAGGCCTGCCCAGAACTGAGAGTCTCCAGGCTTCCTTACCACTTGTGTTAAGGTTTTGTTGCTCAGGTATTTTTTACTTTATAAAATTCTGCCATATACCATCTTCATTGAGAAGTCTAAAAAGCTACTTGCTTAGCAAGCATTGATTCTGTACTTCTAAATTTAAGACCCCCATACCACCCAAACACTTTGGTAAACAAAGAATGCTCCATTTAGCAAGCCTGTACTTTTTTTTTGTGCTCATCAGATTGCCAAAATAACCTGGATCTAATAGTCCAACTTCTTTAGAATTCCTTTAGGAATCTAAAAAAAGACATCATAAACGTTGGCAAGCACTGAATTTATTAGCAGTAGTTTTCCCCCAACTGATAGAACCTTACCCTTCCAACTACTCAACTTTTTTTGAAACCTCTCTTCAATCCTACCCCAATCCCTATTCGAGATTCTATGATAGTTCATAGGGACCCCTAAATAAATAAAAGGAAAAGATCCCTTCCTGCACCCAAAGAGTGCCACATAATCCCTTGCTAACTCTTTTGCCTCTCCAAAGCAAAACAATTCACTTTTATGAAAATTAATCCTAAGGCCAGAAAGCTTCTCAAAAGCACACAATACTAACTTTAGGTTTCTTGCTTGTTCTAAATCATTTTCAAAGAAAATGATTGTATCATCTGCATATTGAAGAATTGAGAGTCCACCCTCAACCAAGTGGGGTACTAGACCCATAAATTGTCCATTCTCTTTTGCTCTTGATATGAGAACCGCTAGCATGTCAGCTACCACATTAAAAAGAATGGGTGACAATGGATCACCTTGCCTCAACCCTTTACTGGTGTGGAAAAAGCTGCCCATATCATTGTTAACCTTGACCCCCACGCTACCCCCGCTCACAATACTCTGGATCCAGCTACACCATTGAGGGGAAAAGCCCTTCATTCTTAACGCTTGTTGTAAGAACGACCAATTAACTTTATCATAAGCATTCTTAAAGTTCAAAGTCTAGCTAGAGAATAAGGCCACTTTATTTTTTCTTATGCAACTCATGAATCGTTTCATGAAGAATGATCACCCCCTCCATAATGTATCTATCTGGCATAAATGCCGTTTGTGAAGGTTTGATAACTTTACTTGCTACCATGGCAAGCCTGTTAGCCACAACTTACAAAAATTTTAAAGCTAACATTCAGCATGCGTATTGACCTATATTGTTGGATCATCTTGACCTCATCTTGTTTCGGTATCAAAGTTACAGTTCCAAAGTTTAAACTAAAAAGTGGAAGGTTGCCTTTATGGAAGTCATTAAACACGGCCATAAAGTCATCTTTTAAAACTCCAAAAAACTTGATAAACTCAGCCGGGAAACCATCCGGTCCTGGGACTTTGTTACGCTTCATTTTGAAAAATGGCTTCCCTAACCTTTTTTTCAGTAAAAAGTTCAGCCAAAATAATCTTTTCTATATCCAAAACCTGAGGAATTTAATTCGTCAAAGCCTCATTCAAGGAGAAATTATTTCTCTTTGAGGGACCGAAAAGGCCCTTGTAGTACTTTGTGATGTATTTCTTAAGTCTCTCTTCCCCTTCAATTATCCCATCAATCTTGTTCAAATCTAAAAATTCTAGTTTTTCGCCTTTTACCATTCGCCACCAGCTAGAAATATTTTGTGTTATTATCTCCCTTTAAAAGGTCAATAGCATTGGCTCGTTGAAACCATTTAATTTCCTCTTCTCTTAGGAAGTGAGCCAACCTATCTTTTATGCTTTGTTTTAAATCAATTTCCTGCTGACTTAGCAATTGTGTTTCAGCCTTTTTATCCAATTCATCTGCTTTCCTCAAAAGCTCTTATTTTTCTTTTTCATATGCACCTTTCATATTCTTACCCCAACCCCTCAAAAATTAACGCAACTTTCTAATGTTATTCTTCCACTTTTGCATTGGTGTGGACCTTTTCTTTTCTTTGTTCCAAATCTTTGACACTAAGTCAAAAAAATCATCTCTTAACAACCAGCCAAGTTCGAATTTAAACATTGGTTGTTTTTTCGTATTTGCCCCCTCACCCATGCTTAGCAACAAAGGGGTGTGATCAGAAATCTCCCTACCCAAAGCATGAACTGTGGCTAAAGGGAAGCTATATTCCCACTCCGTATTGACTAGCACTCTGTCTAATCTCTCATATGTTGGAATATCCAACGAGTTAGCCCATGTGTATTTACGTCCTGACATCTCAATTTCCTTTAAATTAAGAGCATCTATAATTGCATTAAAAAGAAAGGGCCATCAATCATCATATCTATCATTATTCTTCTTCCTAGGATTTCTGATGATATTAAAATCTCCTCCACTTAACAGAGGCAGATTTTCTTTACTACAAGCATGAACTAATTCTGTGAGGAAAACCTGTTTGTATTCAGGTTGTGCAGCCCTATAAACCACAACTAAAACCTATTGAAAACCATTACTTCTATTTCTTAATCGGAATTTCACATAAAATCCCCTTCATCAATGCTTTCTATGTCCAAAACATACCAAGCAAGATACCCCCTGACCTCCCATGAGGTTCAGTCCAATGCCAAAGAAAATTTCTGTCATCACAAAAAATATTAAGTGTTGTTTGTGAGAAATCCCTTTTCCCTGTTTCTAGAAGAGCTATGAAATCTAAGTTCTGCTCTCTAGTAGTATCAGCAATAAAACTTGATTTAGCCAAGTCACTAAGACCTGTGCTATTCCAAAAAATTCCTTTCATTTGGAACCTCTTTTATTATATTTTGCTAAGCTCACTTTACAAGTCTTTTTCATGAATGACTTAGCACTCGACTTGTTCCTTTGAGAGATATCCCTAGAATCATGACTTAGGTGATAGTTGTCCTCATCGAAAACCTCCTCTAACAAATCCCCACTCAATTGTTTTACTGACTCCTTTTCATAAACCTCTATACTCTCATCTTCACTTTCACTTTCACAAGAACAAACATCATTATTATCACAGCCTATTGTGTTGGAAAATCTAGTGCTTTCAACCTGAAAAGGTTGATATACAGATTTAACCATCTCATCATCATTAGATCCAAAATTAACTCCCAAACTTTTTATGTTTAAAACAACATTATTGATAGGTAACGAACATAAATAATTCAACAAAGGATTACCTTCCGCGCACATCAAATTCTTTTTTGCTGCCCTCCTCCCCGCACAGGACAGCATGTGCTCATCCGTAGAATGCACCAACCTCGGGCTAGACCTCACAAGAGAGATTAGAGCCTCCCGCACTGCCGTAGCCGCCTGAACCACTTCATCAAAAGCCGATGCAACGTCCTTTTAGAACCATCGGAGTCACCCCACCCATTTGCTCATCCTGAGTGTGCTCCTTAGGCTCTAGAATAGGAAGAGATGATACAGCCCCACCCTGCTTAACCCTTTTTTTTCCCTGCCAGACTAACCTCATCTCCTCCTTCATTTTCAGAGAAGGGTACCTCATCATTTTCAGCCATCACCTTGTCCACCAGAAAGTCTAGATTTTTGTCAACAGATGTATCCATAATTTTTTCCACCTCTTCCTTTATTAGGAAGATCACGAATTACAACTCTGTCATATTTTGCACCCTCTCTTTTAGGAGTCTAGATTTGCCATATTATTCCCACCTTGTTTTCCATTTGCACTCCCACTTTTTCCTTCACTTGTTTTGTCATTACCTTACTGCCTTTTTGGAGAAGGATCATCATTTAAATGTCTCTCCTTCTCTCCTTCACCCTCCTCCTCTCGTTTTTCATCCCCATTCCAATCCACTACCATTTCTTCCCCATTCTCATCCACATCTAATTTCTCCACTTAAAAGTCTAACTCAAAATAGTGATCGTCAATCACAACATCAAGATGCGGGGGTATGAGCAAAGGATTAAGCATGGCTACAAAAACACACCCAAACTCGCTCCTTTTTGTTGTCTCCATGTTCACAATTTGTGTGGAGCCAAGCATAGACCCAACAGCTCATAAATTCAAAAATTCACGCAGCTCCTTTCTAATTCCAAAAAACCCTCACCCAAACCTTTGGCAACAGATACCCCTCCTTCTTCTCATGCCACACCTCAAATTGCAGCCTAATTCCCAGCGGGACAGCTGCATCCTTGACGTCTGCCCCAGCAAATGTAATTGCTCTGTGCAACTCAAATTTTGATGGAAATGTAGTTATGAAACCCACATCCTCATGATCTATTAACTCCTACCTCCACTTCCCTGGGAAAATCCTCCGAAGTTGCACATCCACTTGTTCATTGGTGAGATCTCCCCCTACCACTCTAATTAGCGCCATTTTTGAATCCTTCTTGGTCTTAGTCAGAGGAGGATACGAGATACGGTAAAACCCCAAACTGCACTGCATATCCCACAGCATGTGCCACCGGTCTAGGACGTTTGAAAATTGGGCATCATAAATCACACAATATAGCTCATCCATACACCTTGCTGCCACATGACCCTTCCTCGCACATCTTGAACATTTGATAGCTAACTTCACCTCCTCCCCATCCTCATCGCCTCCTCCCATGGCCTCCTCCATTACTGCATCCCCATCTTCATAGCACCCAGTACCACTCAATATCTTCTTTTGGTCAGTATCTTCTCCATGAAACTTGTCTTCACTTGAACCTCTAGCCTCTGTCTCTAGCTCCATCTTCATGTTTCCTTTGCCAGCCACTCAATTGGCCATGAAAACCACCACAAGCACCTTGTCCATAGGAACTTGTATTGACACCTTCGTCGTACAGCGGGTAGCCACGGCCTCGGCCAACGCCTAGGGAAGGATCCGTGGTTAGCCTCCCCCCAAACCTTTACCACCAGAGTGATCCATTCCTCTTTACACCTTCTCCTCAAAAGAACTGAAGTTGTGGCCACGACCACCAGCATGCCTACCACAAGCACCTGCCGCCACAGCCCGAACCGTGAGGAAACCTCGACCACTGCGGCTACCATGTGTAGGGATGGGCACAAAACTCGAAACCCGAAGTCCGAATCCGAAAAACCTGAGCCTAAACCCGTATTACTCGAAACCCGATGCTCGAAGTTTTATCTCGGGTTGGACATCAGGAAACCCAAATTAAACTAGGGCAGTTCGGGTTCTAGTGCCCGTACCCGAACAACCCGTTTTACCTAAACTAACAAAAAGGCCCACCTGCAGTAGAAGCCTATTACAAATAATTGTACATTCAGTCCAGCCCAACTAACTCAAAAAAAATTTAACCCTAACCCTATCTCCCAACTCCTGTCCTCCTCGCGCCGCTACCCCCATCTTGCCTAGTCTTCATCGGCTTGCCCACCTTGGCACCCACCTTCGCAGCCTTGGTCGGCTTTTTCGGTGGCCTTCCCCGCTGCTGCGGCGGCATTCTTGGCCGGCTTGGTTGCCGACGCGTCCTCCCTGTCATCGCTCGCGGAGGACGATGCCAGCAGTGCCTTGCAGCCACCAGAGGAGGCCTTGGGCTTCCCCGCCTCCCGGCTCGGTAGTGACTTGATATCAGGCAGATCGGGAGTACCCAAACCCGAACCCAAATTTTCAGGCACCCGACATGTCGGGTTCTAATTATTTTGGGGACATCTTGGGTTGCAGTTTTTAGAACCCGAAAAACCCGATCCGAACTTTTCGGGTTACCCGAATGCCCACCCCTAATCATGTGGCCTACCAGCCCCCTGCCATCCATTCCCATGCTACATCTCTCTCTCAGGTCTCCCCTCAGCCGCTATTGCCGACGACATCACCTTCTCGCAATACAGCACGTGCTCTGGTTGGGCAGTGGATGGGCGGCAAGAAATGAAACCATTCGACCTTCCGCCGGCGCCTTCGAACTCGTGATGGCCCCCAACCTTGACCGAAATGAGAGAACCGGCACATGATATCGGCCCATGAAGCTGAACCGTTCCCTGTTTTTGAATTTTGGGACTTGGATCCGCTACGAGCCCCGCCGGCACCTCCGGCAAGGACCTGCCAGCTTCTGTGAGCTCCGCCCCACCGGCAACCATGAAGTCCGAACCTCCTAATCGGCCGATTCCTTATCGGCAAAAGGTAACCGATCGGGAACCCGGCATGTCCGATCCGAACCCCAAGGGTTAAGCGAGGCAGAAGTCATCAGTCGGTCCCGTACTGTAGCGCCATTCGGCCGATTCCCAACTGTACTTTTCCAATTTCCTCTTTTCTCGGCGCTGATTCCACTGGTGACGAAATCTGGCGTCAACAACTACCTATACTATACTCATGTATACTACCCATACCACATATGATGTTTTCAGTAGTATGCAATTAATCTTCACTATCGGATGTTTTTATACTAATCCTTTTCGAACACTAGTATAGCCTAGTATTGTGTACAGAGCTCTCCTTTTAACCATTATTGTCAGAGAGTAACACTTGATTTAACATCTTAAGATAAATGGTGACGTTCAATCTGGAATTAGGAATTGCACCATTGGTTTGCTGATTGTTCGGTCAGTTGCGATTGTTCCTGGTCAATTGCACCATTATTGTTGGTTTGCGATGTATAGGCACGACGGACGAATCAGCAAAGGAAAATGTGACTTTGTGTCCAAAGGAATTGGATTTATCAGTAACCGGTAGCCATACAGCAAAATCAATGCAACATTATTTGACATGTGAACAAATTAAAGTTGTTTTTTTTGAGAATCCAGGAGGGGTTGAGAACCCCTACTGATTAATTATATATATAGGTAAAAAAAGGTTCGAAACCAAGGAATACAATTAAGAAACAAAAGAGCAGGAGAAAAAAGACTGAAGACGAAAAAGAAGGAAAGAAGATACAAGCGGAAAGAAGAAAAAATTAAAGAGAGTGAATCCAATCTTCGAGCCGAGAACGATGTCTTGAATTGATCCGGAGCAAGAGATCCTTGAGTTCAGAGACAAATTTGCGCTTACAATCCAAGATGGGAGGATCAATATTGTTGAACATCCAGTTGTTTCTTGTTGTCCAGATGCTCCACTCCATCAGGATTATAATCTCCATCGAAAATTTGTGGAACAACAGCAATCGAAATTACTAACCCAGCTGCACTACCTGGCATACAAATCCTTCGAGAACCAATTCTGCAAACCCAACACCGTGCACGGGGTCACGTTCGGCGGCTGCGTCGTTCCATCCATCCTCAGCCCGCACCATATCCACATCGGCCTGTCCGACCCGTCATCGCGGCGGAACAGCTTCACCTCGACGTCGAGCTGCGTAGCGCCGACACGCCGCTCCAGGGCCATGCGGTCCAGCACGTGCTCCGGCAGACCCACGCCGTCGGCCGACACCAGGAACCGTATCTCCCGGGCGCCCTTGCCGGGAACGCAGAACCCCGGGACTCGACCCGCCGCGATAGTAAAGCCGTCGTAAATCACCAGAGCCTCGCTGTTGTGGTAACATCTCCCCGTGGCGCGTCGGTTGCCGGCGTGCAGGGTGACGTTGAAGGCGGTGGAGATGGACGCGCCACCGGGATCGGGCATGGCGAGGCCTCTGATAGCCGCGAGCTGGACGGAGAATTCGGGAGGCATGTCGTAGAGGAAGTAGATGGGCAGCAGTATGACGAAAACGATAAAAGAGAGATCACCCAAGCAGTCGATGAGGAGCGCGTCGTGCCGACGCTTGCTTGTATGCAGTGCTCGCGGTTTCTGCTTGTTGCCGGCGGCTTCTTGTTGAGGCCGGGGCTCCATGGTTGAGGCTGGGTGTCTCTTCCTCTTGATACTTTGCCGGTGCACTAGTTTGGGATTGGACAGGTCGGTGGTACTACCATACATATTGTGGACCGTGAGAGACTGCATAGTACAGATTATTACGCACCGTGTGCGACAAGGACTTTTACTAGCTATTTGATCTGCTGTATTATTCTACATATATCGGGTACCGTACACGTGAGAGACTCTGGATTAGGCTAAAAAGACACCCAGGTCTTGACGGTATATACTCCCCGCGGTTCCAACTTCCAACGCAACTTGTCCTTGTTGGCCAACGCCAAAAACCCAGCGATCCTATCTAAGCTAGTCGCAGAGCCATGGAGAAAGCAGCCGTCGTCGATGACGACGCCCCGTACCCGATTTGCTTCGTCCGGGACGACCAGTTTATTGTCAAAGCACGTTTGGTGTTGTACTGCACGCTGACGATACCTGCAATAATGCTCCCCACGTGTTTTCTACCCAGCATCGACTACGTGCCCCCGTACACAGTGGGTCTCGCGGCCGTCGAGGGGCTCATCAACAACGCCGCACCTGGCCGCCGCACTACGGTTTCTCCTGCTTTTAATCTCACTCTGCACGTCGAGAACCGCCGGATTTTTCAAGCCTGGTGCCACAACCACGGGGAGGTGAAGGTTTCCTACTCCGGCATCACCCTTGCGTGGGGGCGAGTCCCGGGCTTGTGCGCTCAGAGGAGGTCAGCGGCCAACCTCGCGGTGGTGACATGGGGCAAGGGGGTTTACTTGTCGGATGAACTGAACGGACGTCTTTCATCTGAGTGGCATGCAGGAACAGCTAAGGTATTCGTCGAGATGAAGTTGCACTACTACCCGAATTATGTTTTTCCAATTATGTCTCGTCCGGGTACGTTTTCAATTTCACAGGAGCTTAAGCTAGGAGACACTAATGAGCTCCAAGTAACCAACGTGTTATAGTTGCTCTGCTTGCGTGTTCTTTTGCTGTGGCATGCTTGAATAGTGTATACTATTTTATCATTGTAGTTTCTACTTTCTATACTATATATGCTAAGCCCTCCTCTGTTCAGTAAAGACTGCTATATATAGATACTTGCGTTTTCTAACAACACTTGTTTTTTGAGAGATTGTACGGTGCTTGGAAATTTTAAGAGCCGTCCATATAGTTTTTTATTAAAAATAAGAAAAACCAACAACCAGATAACCACGAATAGAGCACACAAACATAAAAAATAATCATAAGCAATGTCTAGTTTCTCCAACCATTGTTAACGAAAATGTCCAATACTTGTGTCGTACCTGTCTATCCAAAAGGACTATTGACTGGTTAAATTTGAGTATTACATGCACATATCACAAAAGAAATCTTGCAATTTGACACGTGTATGAAGGTGCAGTACATGTCATCTTCCTCTTGGTTGTTGATTGCGCACGTGGCATATCCGAAACAATACTAGGCATGATGCAAGTAAACTTTCATATATAGCTTCAGTGAAATTCTTATCCAAGTACCGGGAGGAACTGTGTGCATCAAGCATAATAGTTCTTTTGATCCAAAGGGGAAGCAGTTGGTCAGTAATATAATGAAACTGAAGAAGCAAGGTAAGAAAACCGAGCCAGCATCTAAATGGAAGCTGCCAACTACTAATTGGATCAAAATAAATGTGGACGGCGTCTTTGATGAAAGGACTGGTAAAGCAGGGGTTGAGATAGTTATTCTACAGTGAACATGGTGCAGTAGAACTCACGGCCTGGGAGTACTTTGTGCATGGAAATGATGCAGGTGGTCTTGGAGACTGGCTGTAAGTCTGGCAATGCTCCAAAACAAAAAGACCTTAAGTCTCGTTTACACTTCGTTATAAACGAAGCTCAGATATGGGGAGGTAGATTACCGACATGGAAGATGGAACATACAAAGAGAGAGCAAAATAGGGCAGCGCATGAACTTGCTTAACTGGCAAAGCGAACAAAGCATTCGGCAGTGTGGCATTTGCGTTACCCCCATATGTATTGAGCAAATTGTTGCTCAAGATGGAAACACTTTTTATTCGCTAGTAAAGACAATTCTCTACTTATGGGCTTCGGCTTAGTTGTGGTCCCCTCTTGCCCATGCACATTATCAAAGTAACGTCACCGGTTTGCGTATTATTATTCTCATTCTCATGATGTCATGTGATTACATTTATGGTTTATGTACATTAATCAACTGTAAAAAAAAATAGCATGCACACTTATGGTTTATGTACATTAATCAACTGTAAAAAAAAATAGCATGCACCTACGACGGAGTATGCCAAAAGCAGGAGCCGTCGTGGGGGGAAAAGCCGGATGTACGGCATTGCTGGATGGGATAATATTAACCTTATGAAAGAGTCAAGACTTATCTTATTTTTGCTTTGATAGGTAAGATAACGATTAGGGCTATACCATTTTATCCAAACGGCCTCCAAAGGAAGGAGGGCTATGTTAAATAAGGAACGTAATGGAGCAACCACAAAAATTTGGATACAGCGTAAGGACACATATATTTGTCAGTGCAACTTAGCATGAACTCCCAGGCTTTGGAGGCAAGAAACTTTTTGGCCCAGTCGAAGTGCTGAGGGGACAGAAGCATAGCTATGAAGAAAGCGGCCTAATCTGTTGGTACGTGGATCACTTGATCACGGCAACCTACAGGTGAGAAATTCTGGGCCTAGAGTCTGTAAACATTAGGGTTTTGTGGAGTAACAGGAACCCTTTTGGTGTTGCTGTCTAATGGGAGGAAAATCTCTGGCAAGGAGGCTGACTGTCTGACTCTGTTAAACAGGCTGCAATTTCAGGATGAACTTGTTGCTTTGGGGTGAGGACCATGTTAACATTAAGATTAACCAAAACAGCATTGCTAGATGGGATAATATTAACCTTATGAAAGAGACAAGACTCGTCTTATTTTTGCTTTGATCGGTAAGATAACAGTTAGGGAAGGAGGGCTATGTGTTAAATAAGGAACGTAATGGAGCAACCACAAAAATTTGGATATGGCATAAGGACACATATATAATAGAATATGAGCCGTTGCCTCACCGGTAAAACTTAATTATCTCCATTACATGTACTTGGAAAAAAGAAATTCAAGCGTGATAGTATATATAGCCATTAATTAGAAAAATGGCTGATACAAATCTGAAGGAAATTAAATGCAATAGCGTCTAGTGGCACACGGCCGGCTACCCATCCAAATCGATGCTCCAAGAATACGACTCCCAGCCGGGCCAGCCCAGTTGCACGCAAACATCCAGCTGTGCTGCGCCCCACCTCCGCTCCGCTGACATGAGCCGAAACAGATCCTCCGGTACGCCCACGGACTCGTTACTGGTCGCGATCACGGTGAAGTTCAGCGCCGCCTTGGCACCCACGCGGAAGCTGGGCGTGCGACCATGCGCTACAGGGACGCCCGCGTAAGAGACCGTGACGCTGCCGCCCTCGCGGTACTGATCGAAGATGTGCCCGTTGTCGACACGCACGAGCAGGTCGAACGCCGGAGAGACGGCTCCTGGAGCCATAGCTGGCTCCAGACCCTTGACGCCCACTAACTGGACGGCGCTCGAGATCGGATGGTCTTGGTTAATAATGCCGTTGATGGTTTCGGAAGCCCTTGCGAGTGCCAGAACAACGACGAGACCGTAGAAGGCCACCACCGAGTAGATGAAAGGGCCGAGGAGCGCCATAGCTATCCCATAGCAGAGAGAGGCGGGTTCGGATCCGTCATCGCGTCGAGGAACACCAGCCGCGTCATCATCCTTGAGCTCCATGGCAGGCGGTACGTACCTAGCTAGCTTGTGGATTGAATTTCGGATGTGATAACGATGGAGGGCAGACCCACAGACCCTGGCCCAATAAATGTGTTGTTGCCATGGCTGAAAGAGGTTCAAGTCGGTCACGTTTAATAGTAATTTAGATTTAGATGGTTTCCCTGTTTGCAAAACCTGCTCCACCTGAATTAATCTCTCCATCTCGATCTTGTTCCACTAATAAACTAAAGATTTGGACTCTATAATTAGAAGATTCCTCTACCAGGCGTGCAAGTATATGGTATCACGTTATGGCGGTGGTGGTATGCATGGCTACAGGGCTGTTATTGTACATGGGCCCGATGCATGATTGTGCTGCCATCAATTGGAAGGTAACTTTCCCGGTCGGTTACGTATATATTCCTGCTGTGAAAACGCGGATCAAATAATGGTCACTGAATTCTCGCGATTTTATTTATGAACAAGAAGAAGAATGCTGCTACGAACGTTAGCTCCGATGGCAACGGCTCGCTGCGAGCAGGAGGTACGGAGCTACAAATATTCAAACAATACTGTTCATCGCATTAGGCCATGAATATCGATTGATTGGATATTAATTAGGGATAGATGATACTAGTAACTTATAATCGGTAATATTTTCATCTTTATAGCTTTGCAGCAGCTTTCAAGTTTCTATTACTATTTTTTTAATTTTCAATTTTTGAGAAATTGTTGGATGAGAGTACGTAATATTGATATATATCATCCTTAACGTTAGAAGAAATTTGTGAGATAATACTAATATGTATGATATGAATATGCTTTTATGCATCGATGCTTATTGATGACAATTTATGTATAGATCGTTATTATTGGTTAAGGTTTTTATTTCTTGGTTAAGGTTTTTATTTCACCCCGGGCTTCAGGACCGGCGTCACGTTCTTCTTTCTCGAGACCTCCTCTTTCTTTTCGAGGCCTTCCTCTATTTTTTCACTGCGGTGGTGGGTCTCCTCCCACCTCGAGCTTCAGGACCGGCGACACGTTCTTCTTCCTCGAGGCCTCCTCTATCTTTTTGAGGCATTCCTCTATCTTTTCACTGCGGTGGTGGGTTGTTGGCTCTCCTCCCACCTCCTGGTCGATTCAGCTTTCAGCTCCCATGACATTGACACGTTGCACACCACACCCCAACTCCTCCGTGTCTGTACCATCCAAGCTCATGTGCGGATAGTAGGCAAGACCGAATTCGACAAACCAAATTTAGGCCCTCAGCTAAAAATTAGCTCCTGATGATCCAAACGGTAGGACTAAAGGTGGGCTAAAAATTAACCAAACCCCCAACTAAAAATTATCCCTGATGATCCCAAACCCAGCTAATGAGGGCTATTTTTAGACATGAATGGCAAAAGACTGAAAATACCCTCCCACTAAAATCCTAACATTTTTCTATCACACCCCATAAGGATAGAATGGATCTTACTCAATAAATAGGCTAAAAATTAGCTGCAGCTCCAAACAAGACAAGACTAATTTTAGCCAACTAAAATTTAAACATCTAAACTTTAATCGGTACTTAAGATTTAGTTTTAGTCCATCCAAACAGACCTTTAAATAATCGAGATCAAATTACCTAAAACCAAAAAAAATTATTCCTAATTCGGTCCTAGCAAGCAACTAACCTGGATATATAAGGACGGTTAACCGAATACCCTAACAAACCAAACTAAACATTGAAGCCCAATTATAATTCCAGCCCGTCCCAATAGCACCCCCCTCTAACACACCACCACTGTCACCCTCTCAGTCCACTCCCCCTACCCGTCAGCCACCAGCTCAAGTCTTGCGCAAGGGCAGCACAGCTAGCACCGGGCAATCCTTCCCCAACTCCTCTCCTCCACTTTGATGGGCGACGACGACATGTTGAGTCAAGCCTCCAACACTACATCCCCAATTTGACTGTTGTTGGCTGCTGTAATCCTCTAGTATTAGTTGTTGGCCCATATGCCTCAATTCTGATTTGGTGCGACTTCATCCCCTACCCTAAGAATTAAGGACTAGGCAGCCAACCGCTCCTTCAGCGGGGGGCCTGGCTGCCTGTGCAGGTGCACCTCCTTCCTCCAATCCTCCCTCGGCTACAACAACAGCTTGACGTTGGGTGGGAGCGGCAATGCAGCGCCACCCCCCCCCCCCCCCAAAAAAAAAATCTGGTGAGGGGAACACGCAGTCCATGATGAGAATTCTCCGATCGACGAAGATGGACTTTTTCTTTTTTTTGTGTTTCGTATGTTTTTTGTTGTGATTTGCGTGAATTTTGGATGGGTTTCCTTCAATCTGTAAATATAATCGATTATCGAAAACCGAATCCGAAATGCTCGGTCTTGATTATGTTTGGGAACTGGTCTTCGTTTCTTGATAACGGAATTTTCGAATTAACCGGAGAACTGACTGATTGGTCTCGGTTAACCGAATGTTGGTGCCCACCTGCACCACGCCTGCCTGCTACTCGGGCTCGCGCTTCGCACACAGCGGTCGCGTGGCTGCTCCATCGTTCAGGCGCTCAGTGGCAGAAGAGGGAGACGTCACTGGCGGCGTGACTGCGTGAGCGGCCTCCACGGCGGTATTGCGGTGCCTAGCCACACCCACACGCACGCACCTTCTCGGTCAGACCACCACCCGCGGCCCGCCGACCACCGTTCACGCGACCACGTACGCTTCGGCAACCTCTCCACTCCAGCGCTGGGGGTGACACAGTTGGAGACTTGGAGCAGGTGGCATTGGCGTGTTGCTTTGTCAAGTAATAAGTGGCTGCAGTCTGCAGACGAGCGAGGTAAATCGATCGTAAGCAGACTAAAGAATTCCATTGCGACTCGTACTGACTGCAAGTGAATTTGGAGGCGCTGCTTCATCGGTAGTCGCCGTTTTTCTAATGATTGGTTCCAGTTTTGCAATCAGCATTTGTATCGATCAACGTGACTGAACGGATTGGCATAGCACGCAAGCGGTGTCAATTTCGGGCGCTGGCCGGCGAGAATGTCGGATGAACACGAGCCGCAGCCCCCCAGGCGCCTCACCTCTGTCCTCTGGGGCTCCATCGGGCGATGCCTCGACCAGCCTCTTGAACAGATTATGTCCGACGGTGATGACAAGCTCTCCCAAACGATGTATTACAACCAGACATTGATTGATTGACCCTAGGCTGACGAAACCGTGCATGAGCCTGGCTGCCTGTGCCACTGCGGCAGGCAACCCTCCCAGCAGGATCGGAAGCAAACAAGCCCCTGGGTGCCCGGGGAGGGATCGATTAACTCAATCCAGGGGAGTATTAGATCACCCGTGCTGCCAAACAAAGCCCTTAAAGCACGTTGCACCAGGGACTAGGGAGAGGTGCTACGATTTTGAGTTGACAACTACGAGCTACCTGTGTGCAACTTGACATATTTTGAATGTTTGTCCTGCAGTTCTCTTAGCGCAGTTTTTTTTTCCTACTAGTATTAATGCAAAAGACAAAAAAGATAGACAAGCACCCTACTTAAGAATCGTCTTGATTATCAGAATACCGATGCACATATCTTAGATACAACCAGGTAGATTCACTTAGATGTACAGGAATTCAACCCCTGTAAATCTCCCTAGTCCCTAGATGTAAATTCCAGTCAGGGCATTCTCGCATAAACCACAACAAAACCAATACCTCCCGGTATGGACCAAAAGAAAAGGGTACACTCTACTCATCATATCTCTCCGGCCCTGTGGCCTCTTCCGCTCCTTCCACCTTTCTCAACCAAGCAGCAAACTTAGGGACGATCCACTGGTATACCTCCACTCCACGCAGAAAACCAAGAATGTAGGAGGTACTCTTGAGGATAATAACACAACAGTAAACATATGACTTTCAAATCATAACATAGTTTGCTCTTTTTTGGTTCATCAACTGACCTTGTATTGCAGCGCTACACAAATGTTTGGGTGGTAAAGCCAAATGAACGCAGTAGCTGTTCCAAACACAGAATAGAGGCACAGCTCTAAATTGAATTCGCTGTAGTCCTGCATAAAGAAATTTGGCATTGAAAATTACCGTGACAACAAATTTTGTTTTTTGTAAGTTTTTTTAACTAATTTCTATCCTTAAAATCATTCACCAAAGTTGCCATTTTTCCTAATAAGTTGTTTGATGAATTTATGCATTTCTCTGCATTATTCCGGTACAGAATGGTAGCAAGTTCACTTAACTTGCTGTCTCTATCAAAAGAATAAGAGCAAATTTCGCAAAACACCATGTATTGGGCCATATGTAGCACAAAAACACCAGTTTTTGTTTCTTGTTTCACATAACACCACACACAAGACGCCAGTTTTTTCAACCTTCCTAGAGTGACAATCATGCAGGATTTTCTGTTACATATGGCTCTAGACTTGGTGTTTTGTAAACTTTTCTCAAAAAATAATGTTCTTAGATTTTTCTAACAAGCCAAAGATGGTAAATATTTACCATAGATGTCATCTTGAAGCACTGAGAGAGAAATCCAAACCCAAGGCCCACCCATCCAGTGGCAGCAACATTGGATCTTAATATACTAGCAAATGCAGATAAACATAGGCCCCCATAAATCATATTTCTGGTTCTGCATCCCTGAAAATAAAAACCATGTTACCAATTACGCGTAACAGGTTCTACATTTTCCTCAAACATACAAGAGTTTTAGCGGTATTACCGACACATGGGTAGGAACTTTCGACATAGCCACCAGAACAAGTAGAACATGAATCCATATTCCAGCAAATGATGAAAGCCACATTGGGCATGTTGAGTAACCTGATTCACACGTGGAGAAATAAAAGGCCCAGAAGATACATTGTGCAAGGCCAAGGATTAGCGACCAACAAAAGAAGGTATTTCTCACACCCAAGTGCTGTGGGCTCAATTTCCATATACGCCTTCTGCCAAGCCAAAATTATAAGTGCATTATAATGGTTAGCACATGTGATCCATTAAAGAAGGATGGGGAAAATTATATGAAAGACAGTGATAGCATTAGCTTACATTGCTGGAACAGAAAACAACAGAATGGAACATACGCTTGATATCCAGGGGACCCAATGGTCAGCAGGTGACGTAGGCTTGCTACACACAACAGTAACATTCCCACTGCAAAGATTTCAGCTTATAACAGCATGCTTGCAAAAAAAGAACACATTGCCTTATACTAACTTTCACTAGTAGAGAAATGACTTTCCATCCACCCCCTTTTGTCCCGGTTTAAAGTTGGCCCGGGACAAAAGGTTCACCAACCGGGACTAAAACTCGGTCACTGGTGGGGGCTCACCAACCGGGACCTTTTATCCCGGTTGCAAAGGCTAGTGGGAAAAAAAAGACTCTGAGAGGCATTTTATCCCGGTTTGAAACACCAACCGGGATAAAAGACCCCCCTTTTATCCCGGTTGGTAACACCAACCGAGATAAAAGGGTCAAGAGCCTTTTATCCCGGTTTGTAATACCAACCGGGATAAAAGGGGGTCATTTATCCCGGTTGGTGTTTCAAACCGGGATAAAAGGGCCCCCAACGAGGTGACTGGAAAGTGACTGGAAAGGAATTAAATCGGGGGGACCCTTTTATCCCGGTTGGAAACACCAACCGGGATAAAAGACCCCCTTTTATCCCGGTTGGTGTTTCCAACCGGGATAAAAGGGTCCCCCACGAGTTAATACAAAAGGATAGTATCCCCTACATAGTCAGATGTGGTGTGTAGGTGGGATGGCAAGGAAACTACGCGCGAGGCTGGAGGTTGTGGGTTCGAATCCCACGAACCGCGCACGCGCATATTTCGCGTGAAAAATCGCGTGACTTGTGACTTGCGACTTGCGCGTGTGGGGGCCTCCTGGGAGCATATTTAAGTTCCTGGCACCAAAACATTATTGACTATTGAGTTTGAACATCCCTCACTGGCGTGAATGGGGCAACATCAAAGCAATCTTTTCTTCTATCGAGCAAGATATAGCGGTTATGAGCAGTTTAATGCAGCACGGTACTAAAACATTAAATTGCACACAAACAGCAAGATAACGCAACTGAGATGTGAGTAACTAACCAGGTACAATTTGGGATCAGGTTTGAGATATGTGAGGAGGTAGGCGCAGTGGCTGAGGATGAGTAGCCAGATGCGGTGGCTGCAACTGACCTGACTGGTTCACCAGCCAATCCAAAGTGGAAAACTACCATCACCATGATGATCATCCACAGGGTCCTTACAGCCATCCTTGCTACAAAAATTACACAAAATTGGTGATGTACGGGATAATGGATTCATCCAGACAAATAATAGTATCACTTGTCAAGAGTCAATGAGAAATATGAAAAATCAATTATATATCAAGTCATGTTATATATATATAGATAAAGGGGGCAAACAACACATCAATGAGAGATTAGAATCAAGATGCAATCAAAATAGGCTGGTCACTGCTGAAAACTCATTTACTCAGCACTCACACACTAGTAGTGGCCTCAAGTATATGTTGTCTGATCTCCATTAGGACCATAATCCTTCTGATTAATCCAACCTGGCAGGGCAGCAGCTTGGCATTTGCTCGCCCACTGATACTCAACTCTCAATATGATAAAAAAAAATTACTTACCTTTGCCAAGTATCATCCAAGGACTTTTTTCCCAACTGCAAGTGAGACGCACATACGCCCTCATGCACATAGACCACAAGGCACAAGCGGCAAGCGCAGAATTGATAAGGTTGAACTCCAATTTGGCAAGTTTGTTGATGATATGAGAAAACGATGATACAATGTAATCAATTCCGAAAGGACTCATTAGGCTTGTTGAAACAAATAAACATGCTAGTATTATTAGATGTATTTCCTTCTTAAGCTAGTGTTGGCCAACAGTGCTCAACAGTGCCATAAGTTGAGAAATAGTAGTATAGATATGTTATAGGCAATTGTTTGCTCACATTTATTGAGGATGACATAATCAAGACTTCCATGGCCACGATGAAGTTTGTGGGTGAAGAATTTAGAGTACTATTATATCCATTTATGTAAGACAATATTTTACAAGTCCGAAATATTTACAATGTAATTTTTAAAAAATAGACTAACTTTTGAAATGTACAGTATTATAAGCCCTTTTTCATATATTTATTTTATATTGAATTTGTGTCCTTATGAAAATTTGGAGTGCATACCCATTGTAAAATTTTTGGCTCGACCAGTGGCATGCCAATATATACCGTCTATGAGACTAGAGAACAAGGTGGTAGTCATAAAAAGATGAGGAGCAAGGGTGGGCTTGGGAAAATTTGAAAGATGGAAAAAGCTAGTGCGGGCGATGAGCACTGCCAATATCATCATCGGCCTACGCACGTTCTGCATGTCAGCCAAAGAGATCTGCCTCAACTACATCCTAACTGCCCACGCTCTAGTTTGTCCTACCACGGCACGCCCCAAACTCTCTATCTCCCGCTCCCATTTTGGGGTATTCTGTATTCTGGTCCCAAACTTGCCCCATAATTCATGTGCATCGAAAAGTTTCAAATCCAAAGTTAAAATGTACATGGAGTAAGAAAAAGAAGTAAAATCAGTATGGATTTCTATAATGAGCAACCCATTACTCTTTTGATCCACAACAAGTTACTATTTTTACACTGATTTCACTTTTCATTACAACGTATGCATTCCACGTTTGAGTTTGAAACTTCACTAAGAGTAAGAGATAGATGCACATGGTGAAAAAAAAATTCAGGTGAAAATTTTCAAGTATCTTTTAAAATGCATCTGCACGGAACATGGGGCGTGCGACCGGATGGAGGCATCAGATATGGTCTCATGAAGTAAAACCTCAAGCAACTTCTTTTGAAGGATATTGGATAGTCAGGACCCAAGAACAATAGCATAGTCAATAGTGGCAAGATTAGCATTTGACTAACATTACGACCATGTATTTCTTAGTACCAGAGACGTTAAGGTCTAGGATCGCATTGACAATGCCATATCATACTACGTCAATCGTTTTGTGCTAAGGGCTAGAAGTCGCACGATTATGCCACTCCTGTAATTTAACACCTCAGGACAGAGTGTACGACTGAAAATAATTTATATTGCCCCGTCACTGCAGCAAAGACAAGGAAGAAGCCATCTAGTGAAGCTGAGAACCATACAACCACATCACTGCAACGCACAACGATCATGATCGGAGGGCTAGAACGCATCGAGTGAACCGCATGGAATTCGGTTGCTGGTGTAAATAGACAAAGCGTTCAGATTATGCTGACCAACTGTGTGGGGGGGCCTCCTGGGAGCTCGGGAATTTTTTTTTTTTGCAGCGCCGGCCGTGGGTGAACCCTTTTATCCCGGTTGGTATTACCAACCGGGATAAAAGGGGGTCTTTTGTCCCGGTTGAGTGACCCGGGATAAAAGACCCCCCCCTTTTGTCCCGGTTGGTTTGTCCCGGATGCATTTTCGAGATCTTTGCACCCTACCAACCGGGATAATAGGTGAGTTCTCCACCAGTGTTTCTAGAGTTCAAAGTACTCTTGTTTGGCCCTCCCTCCTATCCACAAAATCTCAATCGAACACACTAACCCAATAACAAGGGGCCTTAACAAAAACTGAAACCAGATCATATGTTGTGTTGCATCCATTCAACATATTTAAGTTCCTGGCACCAAAACATTATTGACTATTGAGTTTGAACATCCCTCACTGGCGTGAATGGGGCAACATCAAAGCAATCTTTTCTTCTATCGAGCAAGATATAGCGGTTATGAGCAGTTTAATGCAGCACGGTACTAAAACATTAAATTGCACACAAACAGCAAGATAACGCAACTGAGATGTGAGTAACTAACCAGGTACAATTTGGGATCAGGTTTGAGATATGTGAGGAGGTAGGCGCAGTGGCTGAGGATGAGTAGCCAGATGCGGTGGCTGCAACTGACCTGACTGGTTCACCAGCCAATCCAAAGTGGAAAACTACCATCACCATGATGATCATCCACAGGGTCCTTACAGCCATCCTTGCTACAAAAATTACACAAAATTGGTGATGTACGGGATAATGGATTCATCCAGACAAATAATAGTATCACTTGTCAAGAGTCAATGAGAAATATGAAAAATCAATTATATATCAAGTCATGTTATATATATATAGATAAAGGGGGCAAACAACACATCAATGAGAGATTAGAATCAAGATGCAATCAAAATAGGCTGGTCACTGCTGAAAACTCATTTACTCAGCACTCACACACTAGTAGTGGCCTCAAGTATATGTTGTCTGATCTCCATTAGGACCATAATCCTTCTGATTAATCCAACCTGGCAGGGCAGCAGCTTGGCATTTGCTCGCCCACTGATACTCAACTCTCAATATGATAAAAAAAAATTACTTACCTTTGCCAAGTATCATCCAAGGACTTTTTTCCCAACTGCAAGTGAGACGCACATACGCCCTCATGCACATAGACCACAAGGCACAAGCGGCAAGCGCAGAATTGATAAGGTTGAACTCCAATTTGGCAAGTTTGTTGATGATATGAGAAAACGATGATACAATGTAATCAATTCCGAAAGGACTCATTAGGCTTGTTGAAACAAATAAACATGCTAGTATTATTAGATGTATTTCCTTCTTAAGCTAGTGTTGGCCAACAGTGCTCAACAGTGCCATAAGTTGAGAAATAGTAGTATAGATATGTTATAGGCAATTGTTTGCTCACATTTATTGAGGATGACATAATCAAGACTTCCATGGCCACGATGAAGTTTGTGGGTGAAGAATTTAGAGTACTATTATATCCATTTATGTAAGACAATATTTTACAAGTCCGAAATATTTACAATGTAATTTTTAAAAAATAGACTAACTTTTGAAATGTACAGTATTATAAGCCCTTTTTCATATATTTATTTTATATTGAATTTGTGTCCTTATGAAAATTTGGAGTGCATACCCATTGTAAAATTTTTGGCTCGACCAGTGGCATGCCAATATATACCGTCTATGAGACTAGAGAACAAGGTGGTAGTCATAAAAAGATGAGGAGCAAGGGTGGGCTTGGGAAAATTTGAAAGATGGAAAAAGCTAGTGCGGGCGATGAGCACTGCCAATATCATCATCGGCCTACGCACGTTCTGCATGTCAGCCAAAGAGATCTGCCTCAACTACATCCTAACTGCCCACGCTCTAGTTTGTCCTACCACGGCACGCCCCAAACTCTCTATCTCCCGCTCCCATTTTGGGGTATTCTGTATTCTGGTCCCAAACTTGCCCCATAATTCATGTGCATCGAAAAGTTTCAAATCCAAAGTTAAAATGTACATGGAGTAAGAAAAAGAAGTAAAATCAGTATGGATTTCTATAATGAGCAACCCATTACTCTTTTGATCCACAACAAGTTACTATTTTTACACTGATTTCACTTTTCATTACAACGTATGCATTCCACGTTTGAGTTTGAAACTTCACTAAGAGTAAGAGATAGATGCACATGGTGAAAAAAAAATTCAGGTGAAAATTTTCAAGTATCTTTTAAAATGCATCTGCACGGAACATGGGGCGTGCGACCGGATGGAGGCATCAGATATGGTCTCATGAAGTAAAACCTCAAGCAACTTCTTTTGAAGGATATTGGATAGTCAGGACCCAAGAACAATAGCATAGTCAATAGTGGCAAGATTAGCATTTGACTAACATTACGACCATGTATTTCTTAGTACCAGAGACGTTAAGGTCTAGGATCGCATTGACAATGCCATATCATACTACGTCAATCGTTTTGTGCTAAGGGCTAGAAGTCGCACGATTATGCCACTCCTGTAATTTAACACCTCAGGACAGAGTGTACGACTGAAAATAATTTATATTGCCCCGTCACTGCAGCAAAGACAAGGAAGAAGCCATCTAGTGAAGCTGAGAACCATACAACCACATCACTGCAACGCACAACGATCATGATCGGAGGGCTAGAACGCATCGAGTGAACCGCATGGAATTCGGTTGCTGGTGTAAATAGACAAAGCGTTCAGATTATGCTGACCAACTGTGTGGGGGGGCCTCCTGGGAGCTCGGGAATTTTTTTTTTTTGCAGCGCCGGCCGTGGGTGAACCCTTTTATCCCGGTTGGTATTACCAACCGGGATAAAAGGGGGTCTTTTGTCCCGGTTGAGTGACCCGGGATAAAAGACCCCCCCCTTTTGTCCCGGTTGGTTTGTCCCGGATGCATTTTCGAGATCTTTGCACCCTACCAACCGGGATAATAGGTGAGTTCTCCACCAGTGTTTCTAGAGTTCAAAGTACTCTTGTTTGGCCCTCCCTCCTATCCACAAAATCTCAATCGAACACACTAACCCAATAACAAGGGGCCTTAACAAAAACTGAAACCAGATCATATGTTGTGTTGCATCCATTCAACATATTTAAGTTCCTGGCACCAAAACATTATTGACTATTGAGTTTGAACATCCCTCACTGGCGTGAATGGGGCAACATCAAAGCAATCTTTTCTTCTATCGAGCAAGATATAGCGGTTATGAGCAGTTTAATGCAGCACGGTACTAAAACATTAAATTGCACACAAACAGCAAGATAACGCAACTGAGATGTGAGTAACTAACCAGGTACAATTTGGGATCAGGTTTGAGATATGTGAGGAGGTAGGCGCAGTGGCTGAGGATGAGTAGCCAGATGCGGTGGCTGCAACTGACCTGACTGGTTCACCAGCCAATCCAAAGTGGAAAACTACCATCACCATGATGATCATCCACAGGGTCCTTACAGCCATCCTTGCTACAAAAATTACACAAAATTGGTGATGTACGGGATAATGGATTCATCCAGACAAATAATAGTATCACTTGTCAAGAGTCAATGAGAAATATGAAAAATCAATTATATATCAAGTCATGTTATATATATATAGATAAAGGGGGCAAACAACACATCAATGAGAGATTAGAATCAAGATGCAATCAAAATAGGCTGGTCACTGCTGAAAACTCATTTACTCAGCACTCACACACTAGTAGTGGCCTCAAGTATATGTTGTCTGATCTCCATTAGGACCATAATCCTTCTGATTAATCCAACCTGGCAGGGCAGCAGCTTGGCATTTGCTCGCCCACTGATACTCAACTCTCAATATGATAAAAAAAAATTACTTACCTTTGCCAAGTATCATCCAAGGACTTTTTTCCCAACTGCAAGTGAGACGCACATACGCCCTCATGCACATAGACCACAAGGCACAAGCGGCAAGCGCAGAATTGATAAGGTTGAACTCCAATTTGGCAAGTTTGTTGATGATATGAGAAAACGATGATACAATGTAATCAATTCCGAAAGGACTCATTAGGCTTGTTGAAACAAATAAACATGCTAGTATTATTAGATGTATTTCCTTCTTAAGCTAGTGTTGGCCAACAGTGCTCAACAGTGCCATAAGTTGAGAAATAGTAGTATAGATATGTTATAGGCAATTGTTTGCTCACATTTATTGAGGATGACATAATCAAGACTTCCATGGCCACGATGAAGTTTGTGGGTGAAGAATTTAGAGTACTATTATATCCATTTATGTAAGACAATATTTTACAAGTCCGAAATATTTACAATGTAATTTTTAAAAAATAGACTAACTTTTGAAATGTACAGTATTATAAGCCCTTTTTCATATATTTATTTTATATTGAATTTGTGTCCTTATGAAAATTTGGAGTGCATACCCATTGTAAAATTTTTGGCTCGACCAGTGGCATGCCAATATATACCGTCTATGAGACTAGAGAACAAGGTGGTAGTCATAAAAAGATGAGGAGCAAGGGTGGGCTTGGGAAAATTTGAAAGATGGAAAAAGCTAGTGCGGGCGATGAGCACTGCCAATATCATCATCGGCCTACGCACGTTCTGCATGTCAGCCAAAGAGATCTGCCTCAACTACATCCTAACTGCCCACGCTCTAGTTTGTCCTACCACGGCACGCCCCAAACTCTCTATCTCCCGCTCCCATTTTGGGGTATTCTGTATTCTGGTCCCAAACTTGCCCCATAATTCATGTGCATCGAAAAGTTTCAAATCCAAAGTTAAAATGTACATGGAGTAAGAAAAAGAAGTAAAATCAGTATGGATTTCTATAATGAGCAACCCATTACTCTTTTGATCCACAACAAGTTACTATTTTTACACTGATTTCACTTTTCATTACAACGTATGCATTCCACGTTTGAGTTTGAAACTTCACTAAGAGTAAGAGATAGATGCACATGGTGAAAAAAAAATTCAGGTGAAAATTTTCAAGTATCTTTTAAAATGCATCTGCACGGAACATGGGGCGTGCGACCGGATGGAGGCATCAGATATGGTCTCATGAAGTAAAACCTCAAGCAACTTCTTTTGAAGGATATTGGATAGTCAGGACCCAAGAACAATAGCATAGTCAATAGTGGCAAGATTAGCATTTGACTAACATTACGACCATGTATTTCTTAGTACCAGAGACGTTAAGGTCTAGGATCGCATTGACAATGCCATATCATACTACGTCAATCGTTTTGTGCTAAGGGCTAGAAGTCGCACGATTATGCCACTCCTGTAATTTAACACCTCAGGACAGAGTGTACGACTGAAAATAATTTATATTGCCCCGTCACTGCAGCAAAGACAAGGAAGAAGCCATCTAGTGAAGCTGAGAACCATACAACCACATCACTGCAACGCACAACGATCATGATCGGAGGGCTAGAACGCATCGAGTGAACCGCATGGAATTCGGTTGCTGGTGTAAATAGACAAAGCGTTCAGATTATGCTGACCAACTGTGTGGGGGGGCCTCCTGGGAGCTCGGGAATTTTTTTTTTTTGCAGCGCCGGCCGTGGGTGAACCCTTTTATCCCGGTTGGTATTACCAACCGGGATAAAAGGGGGTCTTTTGTCCCGGTTGAGTGACCCGGGATAAAAGACCCCCCCCTTTTGTCCCGGTTGGTTTGTCCCGGATGCATTTTCGAGATCTTTGCACCCTACCAACCGGGATAATAGGTGAGTTCTCCACCAGTGTTTCTAGAGTTCAAAGTACTCTTGTTTGGCCCTCCCTCCTATCCACAAAATCTCAATCGAACACACTAACCCAATAACAAGGGGCCTTAACAAAAACTGAAACCAGATCATATGTTGTGTTGCATCCATTCAACATATTTAAGTTCCTGGCACCAAAACATTATTGACTATTGAGTTTGAACATCCCTCACTGGCGTGAATGGGGCAACATCAAAGCAATCTTTTCTTCTATCGAGCAAGATATAGCGGTTATGAGCAGTTTAATGCAGCACGGTACTAAAACATTAAATTGCACACAAACAGCAAGATAACGCAACTGAGATGTGAGTAACTAACCAGGTACAATTTGGGATCAGGTTTGAGATATGTGAGGAGGTAGGCGCAGTGGCTGAGGATGAGTAGCCAGATGCGGTGGCTGCAACTGACCTGACTGGTTCACCAGCCAATCCAAAGTGGAAAACTACCATCACCATGATGATCATCCACAGGGTCCTTACAGCCATCCTTGCTACAAAAATTACACAAAATTGGTGATGTACAGGATAATGGATTCATCCAGACAAATAATAGTATCACTTGTCAAGAGTCAATGAGAAATATGAAAAATCAATTATATATCAAGTCATGTTATATATATATAGATAAAGGGGGCAAACAACACATCAATGAGAGATTAGAATCAAGATGCAATCAAAATAGGCTGGTCACTGCTGAAAACTCATTTACTCAGCACTCACACACTAGTAGTGGCCTCAAGTATATGTTGTCTGATCTCCATTAGGACCATAATCCTTCTGATTAATCCAACCTGGCAGGGCAGCAGCTTGGCATTTGCTCGCCCACTGATACTCAACTCTCAATATGATAAAAAAAAATTACTTACCTTTGCCAAGTATCATCCAAGGACTTTTTTCCCAACTGCAAGTGAGACGCACATACGCCCTCATGCACATAGACCACAAGGCACAAGCGGCAAGCGCAGAATTGATAAGGTTGAACTCCAATTTGGCAAGTTTGTTGATGATATGAGAAAACGATGATACAATGTAATCAATTCCGAAAGGACTCATTAGGCTTGTTGAAACAAATAAACATGCTAGTATTATTAGATGTATTTCCTTCTTAAGCTAGTGTTGGCCAACAGTGCTCAACAGTGCCATAAGTTGAGAAATAGTAGTATAGATATGTTATAGGCAATTGTTTGCTCACATTTATTGAGGATGACATAATCAAGACTTCCATGGCCACGATGAAGTTTGTGGGTGAAGAATTTAGAGTACTATTATATCCATTTATGTAAGACAATATTTTACAAGTCCGAAATATTTACAATGTAATTTTTAAAAAATAGACTAACTTTTGAAATGTACAGTATTATAAGCCCTTTTTCATATATTTATTTTATATTGAATTTGTGTCCTTATGAAAATTTGGAGTGCATACCCATTGTAAAATTTTTGGCTCGACCAGTGGCATGCCAATATATACCGTCTATGAGACTAGAGAACAAGGTGGTAGTCATAAAAAGATGAGGAGCAAGGGTGGGCTTGGGAAAATTTGAAAGATGGAAAAAGCTAGTGCGGGCGATGAGCACTGCCAATATCATCATCGGCCTACGCACGTTCTGCATGTCAGCCAAAGAGATCTGCCTCAACTACATCCTAACTGCCCACGCTCTAGTTTGTCCTACCACGGCACGCCCCAAACTCTCTATCTCCCGCTCCCATTTTGGGGTATTCTGTATTCTGGTCCCAAACTTGCCCCATAATTCATGTGCATCGAAAAGTTTCAAATCCAAAGTTAAAATGTACATGGAGTAAGAAAAAGAAGTAAAATCAGTATGGATTTCTATAATGAGCAACCCATTACTCTTTTGATCCACAACAAGTTACTATTTTTACACTGATTTCACTTTTCATTACAACGTATGCATTCCACGTTTGAGTTTGAAACTTCACTAAGAGTAAGAGATAGATGCACATGGTGAAAAAAAAATTCAGGTGAAAATTTTCAAGTATCTTTTAAAATGCATCTGCACGGAACATGGGGCGTGCGACCGGATGGAGGCATCAAATATGGTCTCATGAAGTAAAACCTCAAGCAACTTCTTTTGAAGGATATTGGATAGTCAGGACCCAAGAACAATAGCATAGTCAATAGTGGCAAGATTAGCATTTGACTAACATTACGACCATGTATTTCTTAGTACCAGAGACGTTAAGGTCTAGGATCGCATTGACAATGCCATATCATACTACGTCAATCGTTTTGTGCTAAGGGCTAGAAGTCGCACGATTATGCCACTCCTGTAATTTAACACCTCAAGACAGAGTGTACGACTGAAAATAATTTATATTGCCCCGTCACTGCAGCAAAGACAAGGAAGAAGCCATCTAGTGAAGCTGAGAACCATACAACCACATCACTGCAACGCATAACGATCATGATCGGAGGGCTAGAACGCATCGAGTGAACCGCATGGAATTCGGTTGCTGGTGTAAATAGACAAAGCGTTCAGATTATGCTGACCAACTGTGTGGTTATGACTCTATAAATCAAGCATTTTATCATATTTTAGGATATGTCTCACTTGAATTGTTGCATCACCGCATCTTGAATAAAAAAATATCTATGTTGGACTCCACGAGACAGAGAATTGGGGGTGTTTGGTTCATCGAGCTAAAGTTTAGTCCGTATCACATCGAATATTCGGAGGCTAATTAGAATTGCAACGACGAGATGAATCTATTAAGCCTAATTAGTCCATGATTTGACAGCTTAATAGATTGATCTCGCCGTTTAGCCTCCGGCTGTGTAATATGTTTTTATAAATAATCTACGTTTAATACTGCTAGTATCTAAATATTCGATGTGACATTCGATGTGACATGTACTAAAAATACTAAAAATAAGTCGAAGAAACCAAATGGCCCCTTAGAAGATTTTGTGCCGATTTTTCGACTGGCAAATTTGTGCCATGTTTTAGCAGAACTGGGCCCACTTGTGCCGCATTTTGGCGGAACTGTACTTGTGCCGTAAGCGCGATTCTGCCAGGATGATATATAAAAAATGTTAATTAAATTGTAGTGGAAGAAAAGGCTATATTTTTTTCTGGATCTGTGTCTTTCCGACGTAACAAATCTCAGAAAAAAATCAATCATAATTCCACATAAAAGCTTACCAGGCCTCGGAGGGATGTCTTCCGCCTTTGAGCCGTCGGAGGGGGCGCAATTGACGGAGGATGGAATTACTACACGAAGAAATAATATAAATTAGATGATTCCTTTTTTCTGGAAATAGAAAACGAAGATTGAACTTCAAATAAGCAGTGAATATATTCCATCCTCGGGAGCTATAGGAGGGGAGCGGACCGGGTGGAGGGAGGAAGGACTTCTGGGGCGGATCGGCGGGGACCGGGGAGGGTGCGCGGCGGGTCGAACGGGAGATTGGGTGGAGGGCGTCGAACGGGAGGAGAACGCGTCGGTCGGAAAGTGAGGAGAAAGAAAGAGAGAAGAACTCGGTGGTGGGACGGTCGGAAAGGAGAAGGGAAAAGGGAGCGGAGGCTGTGGCGGCGCGTCCGGACTAGTGGGAAGGTTAGGGTTTATGGAGAGGGTTCGGTGGTCGGTGAAAGCACGGAGGGAGCGTGGGCCGTGAGGGAATACATGGATGCGGCCCAAACAAAGTATCTCCCTTGTCCGAGATTTTTTTCAATTTAGTAAAAAAAAAAAAAACTGTTGCGTCCGGGGGAGTTCGAAGTTATGCCTGGAGTTACTATTTCCATGTCTAGCAGGACGCGTGGTGCTTGCATGCAATTTTTTTCTTTAACTTCTCATACGCTACCAACTTGTGAACAATGTCTCTGCTGCACGCCTCGGACTCCTAAAGCTTGTGTAGTCACTTCCTAGCAATGGATGTTGCTCCTTCACAGCGTCACACAAATGAAAAGGTACTGTCGGACCGTCTTCCGGAACCTCGTTAATGATATCATTCCGTACATAGAAATAAGCGTTTTATAGAAATAAGCATCGGAAATAGTATAATTCCGTATATGGAGTATATTTTTATTAATAATCACAATGTCATCCGAGTCTTTAAACTCTCAAAATTCATTTCCAAGTCTCGAAACTTATCCCAAGGTGTCACCTGGGTTCATAAACTTTCAAAGTGTATATTTAGGCCATCAAACTTATCCTCAGATTTCATCCAGATCTCTAAACTCTCAAAATACATTTTCAATTCTTAAAACTTATCACATGTTAGTGATGGCAATGCTTTCTTCTCGCTTATTACTTTCACAACTACCTTATACAGTGATCGTGCATATGTTACTTGATGCTTGATTGGGAGATTTTGAATCAGACCCGTTCGTGAGATTTTTGTGGCCTGGAGCGAAAACTAAAAAAGGGTCCTATAATAATATGTGTTGTGTTACCTTTTCACCTCTGGCGTTCGTCTCGTCGGCGTCAGAGGCGAGTCTCTGGAGTCTCAAGTCTCGAGATCGGATTGGGCAGGCATGAATAAAGTGGACGACGAGTCGAGGAGATAGGAGACACGAGATGAGGAGTCAGCCGTCGGCGTTTCAGCAGAGTTGCGGAGAGAGTTGCGGGATTTCTGCTGCTCGTGCTCGTCCTATGAGCCTGGCCCAACTGAACTACGTAAGCAGCCATAGCTTACTGTAGGCCTGCAGCACTACCTGTACCCTATACATGCATACACGGGGATGGGTTCCTCCGTTTCGTGGGTCAAGATCGACTGCAGTTTGAGAATTTAAGGACTCGAATGACACCCTGAGATAAGTTTGAGGGACATATGTTTTGGAAGTTTAGAGGCATGGATGGTATCCTGAGACTAGCGTATGAAATTTGAAATGCATTTTGAGAGTTTAAAGACTTTGATAACACCTCATGACAAGTTCTGAGCACGTATATTTTACTCTTATTAATAATACAAATATAGTTGCGTATGAAGTCACACTTCCAGTTTTACATTCATGGTTAAAAAAACAGCCTTTTATTCTAGCTAAACCAGTACTATTCCCAACCGGCAGGCATCATGGCAAGCAACTCATTACTAGAAAACTTCACATTCATCCACCCTTAGTATCGGACGGATTTGAATCTGGTACTAATGCTAATTAATGACTTTAGTACCGAATCATAACACCACCCAATGCTATACCCGGTACTGAAAGACCTCCGAGGATCTTTTTAGTACCAGGTGGTGTTATGAGTTATGATCCGGTACTAAAAGCTTCTTCATGGATTAATTCAAAAGTAAAGCACGTGATTTTCTCGCATAATATGCGCGTGCACGATTCCTGAGATTCGAACCCACGATCTCAAGTCTCGTGCGACCCTTGCTAACCATCTCACCTACATACATAGCATATGTGATGGAGTTAGATATGCTTTTCTTTTTAAGTAACTCGTGGAGGAGCATAACACCACCCGGTACTAAAAAGTAACATTTTAGTACCCGGTGGTGTTACTACCCAGTACTAAAAGGCTTTTGAGGAGTTCAAATTTGGACCCGCATTTATACCGGATCAAAAAATCACCGGTGCTAATAGATGAGACAAAAGATCATTGTTTAGTTTGTGTTCTGATTAGTTGTGTTCGATTGGTTCTGGCAGGGTGCAAGAGAGTTGTCCACATATAGCACGGTGGTCATGGATAGTCGACGGGCGAGCGGTGGCTGTGGAAGAGGGCAAGAGGTGGTAAGCATTGGGGAGCGCTCTTGCAAATCCAGCTCGATTTGAATCAAATGGGCAAGGCACACGAGCAGCATCCCGAGCTGGTCTACCTCGTGTTGTGGTCGTTATTTGAGCTGGCTAGGAATGGCTCAGGCCTCGTTCGGCTGGCTGCTTTGCAGCTGGCTGCTGCTGCTCGGCTCTCTGCCGCAGCAGCCAGAAGCCGAACGCAACAGCCAAGCGAACGAGCTGTCAATGGTGGCGGAGCAGACCGGCCGTGCAAGGAGAGGAGAGCTCAAGTTTGGGCCGGAGGAAGTGAGAGAGGGAGGAGGTGCCGTGGTGGTGCCGTCGTGCATGACATTTTCTAATTGGCCATGTTGTAGACCTGACCATTTTAGGCCCAGCCTGATCTAGCCCTGGGTCTGGACCGAACCTGTTGGATTTTGGCACGTTCAAACTATGTTGTAAGGCCGGGCTTGGCCAATGAAAACCAAGTTTGAAAAACCAAAATCAGTCCGATCCGAGTCCGTCCGGACAATTTATTTCTTATTTGAAAAAGTCTATTTTACTCCCCTCATCAATCTACTTTGTCCACTTAACACCCTCAATAAAAGTTAAGATCATTTTACTCCCCGTTCATTTGTTTCAATCTACCTCATAAATAGACTTCTCTTTTTTTCTTCGCGTACAAGCTGTAAGTTGTATTTTAATTTCAGATTTTGTTAGTTGACTTACCCTACGCTAGAAAAGTATATTATAAATTTTTCATGATTACTTTTATACAGTTTTGTATATCTAAGATTAATTTTATATTAAATGTTCCTATGAGAACGACCATGAAAAATTCTTAGTGTAATTCTTTAATGCAAGGCATTATGTTCTTTATCTTCTCACAAAGTTGAACTTTAAATTCAACTTATACATGGAGAAACAAAAAGGAAAAAACTCATTAGAGGTAGATTGTACCAACTGAAATAGTTTGGGAGAGTCAATCAAGCTAGCCTAAATTTTGCTTAGGAGGTTAAGTGGATAAAGTCAATAGGTGAGGGGAGCGAAATGAACTTTTTTTTTCTTATTTAATTTATTACTTTTCTACTAAAAAGGATGGGAAGCCCGAGCATATTTAGACTTGAGCATTTATCGGGCGGGTAAAAAAAGCCCGCATCATTTGGTTGATTTTTTTTTTTATAATGTTTTGTTACTTCACTGTTAAATTTGCTGTGTTGCAATATTTTATAATGTTTCCAGCCAAAAGTATCACAAATTTATAAATTATTTTTCATTTTTATAAAATTTTCATCATAAATTTCTTGCAGAATTAGATTTAATAGTAGCCGATAAGATAGCCATATAGCAAAATCAGTGCAACATTTGAAATGTGAACAAATTAAGTGTTGTATCATGAGGAACAGCAATAATCGAAACTCTATTAGGCATACAAATTCATCGAGAACCAATTCTGCAAACCCAACACAGTGCACGGGGTCACGTTCGGCGGCTGCGTCGTCCCATCCATCCTCAGCCCGCACCATATCCACATCGGCCTGTCCGACCCGTCGTCGCGGCGGAACAGCTTCACCTCGACGTCGAGCTGCGTGGCGCCGACACGCCGCTCCAGGGCCATGCGGTCCAGCACGTCCTCGGGCAGACCCGCGCCGTCGCCCGCCGACGCCACGAACCGTATCACCCCGGCGCCATTGCCGGGCATGCAGAACCCCGGCCGGGACTCGACCCGTCGCGACGGTGAAGCTGGCATAGCTCACCAGGGCTTCGCCATTGTGGTATAGCATCTCCCCGTGGCGCGTCGGTTGCTAGCGTGCAGGGTGACGTTGAAGGCCGGCGAGATGGACGAGCTGCCGGGAGCCGGCGCGTCGAGGCCCTTGATAGCCGGCAGGGATCGTCTCTCGGCTTGCCTGACGGACCTTGAGCGTTTTCGTGTCGTTAGTTCCTCGAAACAAAGCTTCTTCATCTATGTCCGCCATGCTTATTTTTGCAACAAGGAAGTTTTGTTGGTCGCCGTCGATGTTAGCAGAGCCTGGTTGCTGCCCTTTTTGCCTATTTATTTCGAGGGCTTATTTTGAGAGCTTAGCAGTACATTGTCCTAGAGCTCCACGACAACCATCGACGCGTTCCGATCGCTTCGCCGACCATTTTTGATTTGGACACAGATACTCTTCTCTTCGTATCCATATCGACCGATGAATCATGGTCATGACGACCGGCCTATTTATTCGCCATCGTCCATTGATCTGCGAACAATACAATTACGTACTCCCAATGGCGTCCACGCACAACAAAGACGACGGCTGTGGCTGGTGCTCGTGGGTAATAGGGACGATCCTCTTCAACGGCTTCTTCATTTTGTTGACGATGCTACCTTCGATGGAATCCATCGCGAACCCTGACGAAAAGCCAACAACGTGCTCCGTCGAGCTCGCCGGCTTCGAGGGGCTCCAGCCCGCGCTGTCTCCCAGGGTGACCTCGCCAGCCTTCGACCTCATCCTGCGCGTCAACAACGGCCACACCTTCTGCCTCAGACACGGCGGCGGCGACGTCGTCGTCTCCTACGCGGGCGTTCCCCTCGCGCACGGGCGCGCGCCGAGCTTCGAGCTGGGCGACAAGGAAGTGCTCGCGTTGCCGGTGAAGGCGACCAGCGCGGGGGTGGGCATACCCGGTGATCTGTCCCGCCTCATGGCCGATGAGAGGAGGTGGGGCGTGGCGCAGATCCAGGTTGAATTCGGTTTGGCCTGGGAATCTTTCGTCTGCGACGTCGAGTTGGATGGGCACCCGCGCGTGTCCGAGTGCTATAAGCCTACCTCTGTAAACTAGTTTATCAGATGTAGTATATCAGATGATAATTAACAATGTACTACATGCAGCTCATCAGTCTGATCGCTTACAACTACATGATTCTTTGATGAGCTCTAAACCGATTGACAAAAGAACACTATTTTTTTCGTTGTCACTATGTAGTTATGATTGTCTCCATGAACGGCGAATTTTTTATTGTTGTGCTGTGCAGTTTGTTAGAATTTTTCGCTATTCTAATTCAGATATACATCAAATTTTCATTACGCTCCTCCATGGTCTAAGCCACCCTTGCGAAGTCTTCCTGTCAGCACGGAGACGCGGACATTGTGGCCTGCGCAAGGAAAGGAATGAACGCTAGATGCTAGGGTTGATCATGCTTTCAGTGAACGATACAGGGGTCTGTTTGGATCCCTTCATTTTGAAAGAATTGAAATCTACGTATCTTGAAATTTGGCATTCTATAACTTTCCAAAATTTAGATATAAGCTTAGAGGGTGGGAGATGGAAATTGATTCTATAGATCCTCATGCTATGTTTCTAATATGCAACTTATAGCATGCTCTTCGACTCTGCAGCACATAAGTATCTCTCCCATATGGCCAACAATAATATATAAATATATTTCACATACAATTATATTAGCTTAATTAATTTGTGTCTAAATTATGATTATTAGAATGGAATTCAATTCCAAGGATCCAAACGGGGCTACAGTGCGTTCCAGTACTATCAATTTGGGCATTGGCCATAGTTGCTACAAGCAAGATCTTTTGTCAAACATCCATTGTTTGCAAGTTAGTCACGATTATCGGTGAATCGATGCCCTGCAAACTAGCATCGACTTGTTGCCGATCAGTAGTTCTAATTGATTACTTGGTGGCTAGAAATTCAACTCGATTTGTTATCTTTAAAAATTCACGAACCATTTGGTTGTTGCTTTCAGGTGTTACGTGATGATAGATTAGTTTTCATCACTATAATTGCAGTTCCAGAATGATCAGGACATGGTTCAAGTTTCAGCTAACAGTTTTGATGCGAAGTGGAGATCAGATTCGGTGTCCAGAGTATGAACAAGGAAGGAAATCTCCAAGACCATGGGTGAGACCAACTCAATCAAAGCGAGGAAATACGTACGGGTTCAGATGTTGAATACATGTAGGTGAGTGTGTTTGTTCTTACTACTGCAAGACGCAACATAGCCAACTACAAATTAATTCATCTTAATAAAAGATAAGGATAGTATGCAGCGACAGCTAGCAGTGTAACTTACACTGAGAATACGTAATAAAAGCTAAAATTTTGAAACTAAAACTCGGCATGCATCGATGTACAACACTTTATGCATCGAAGTCAAACATATTCTGCAAAGCAAACACGGTGCACATGGCCACCTCCGGCGGCTGCGCCGCTCCGCCCACCCTCGCCCTGCACCACATCCGACTCGGCCTGCCCGAGGCGGCGACGCCGCCCCCCTGGAATAGCCTGACCTGGACCTCGAGCTCCAGGGCGCCGACCTTGTCCGCTGCGGCCATGCGGTCACGCAGGTGCTCGGGCAAACGCACGCCGTCTATCCCGGCGAGCAGGAACGGCACCTCCCGGTTCCCCTTCCCCGCCACACAGAAGCCAGGCACGGCGCCGGACGCGATCGTGAAGCCGGCGTACGTCACCACCCCCTCGCCGTGGCCGTAGCATCGCTCCGTGGCGCGCCGGTTGCTGGCGTGCAGCACGGCGTGGAAGGCGGTGGTCGAGGCCGGGTCTGACACGTTGAGACCCCCGCCAGCGGTGGGCTCGAGCTTGACGGAGAACTGGGGCGGCAGGTCGTAGAAAACGCAGTACCAAGGGAAGGTGATTATGAAAATAGCCAATGCGACTTCGAACATGTCGCTGATGAAGAGCTCGGGGCAGTTGAACGCCGGCTTTTGGCCGGCGGAGCGAGCTCGAGGCATCGTAGCGGGCCGGCGGGGCACAGAATTCTTCAACCGTTCGTTGCCACGATTTTTAGTTTTTGCGAGTACCGATGGCACGATCGAGACCAATCTTAAATTTCGTTATGGCTTGCATGGCGTAATCCGGGTAGAAAACATATCTTGATCGGACAGGGCGCTGAGATGAATATATCTGTCGTCTTCGTGTTTATGTCGAGCCCAGGTTCTCTTTGGGCTGTGACTCTCGGTCGGGCAATTTTCCAGGCAATTTTTTTAATTAAAGAAAATAATATCCGGCCTCAACCATTCTCAAGTGAATGTATATAGCCAACTGAATTACAACTCCAGACCGAAACAAACTAGAAGCACGCAGGCTGACAGGGCAACATAGAAGTCCCAAACATAGCTTCAGAAGAAAAAAACTAGAACAGACTAAGAGCTCTAAGTCTGAAGCCTGCTTCTGAAGTTCCATCCATACTTGCTGAAAATCGCCATGACCGTGACTTCCAACAAATGGCAACTCTCTTTCAGGCCAGCTTTCTCTTCCTCTTTTAGATAGCAGTAACCAGCACCTCGTCCAGTAAATCCCTCTGAAAATTACCTGCAAGAAAGAGTTAGGAATGGTTTTGTTGAACACTACCTCATTTCTACTCAACCACAAGGACCAGCACAGAGCAGCCACCCCCACTAGAATTTGATTTCTAAGCTTTACAGCAAAACTTCTCAGCCAAGAACCCAACATATGAGAGGCATTGGTTGGAGGTTGAATACCAAAAGAAATGAAAACAGCATTTCAAATACACCTTGCCATATGACATTCAAAAAACAAATGTTGTGTGGTCTCATTAGAGCTACAGAAACAACATTTTGTGCATCCTTTCCGATTTCGTTTAGTAAGATTGTCTTTTGTAAGTACGACCCCTTTTCATAAATACCATAAAAAATTTTGATCTTCGGGGTAACTTTTAACTTCCAGGAAACACATTTTGCAGGTGTTCCTTCCTGTCTCACGAAGTCTGAATACATAGATTTTACTGTGAACAGCTTATTTTTACATAATTGCCAAACAAAAATATCTTTTTGTTCCTTTAGATTATAGGTTGCTACTTTTCCCACCAGCTCCATCCATAGGTCTAAATTATTCCCTCTCAGTGACCTTCTAAAAGCCACGTTCAGTATCATTTTTCCTTCTCACTATGTTGTAATTGAGATGCAAGAAGCCGTGATGAATAATTAGCGTTCGTATGGTATAACGGAAACATGACTGATTAATCTAACGAAATCAATTAGTTTTCCGCACTGCCTCTGCTGCACGACGCGCGGTTTCTGAGTCGATGGAGTTTGTCGGCGACCTCCTTCATTGTCGGCCTCTCCTCGCCGACCATGCTCAGGCACTGCATGACTAGCTCTGCAGCCTCGTCCAGCACCTCCACGCCGACCTCCTCCCTAACCTGTGGGTCCATGATCTCCCGGTGCCGTCCCGCCTGCGCCGCGGTGATGAAGACGAAGGCGAGGCCCCCTTCCTCCTCCTCGTCCTCGTCCTCCACCGGGACGAACGCCTTCCTCCCGGTGAGCAGCTCCAGCACAACCACCGCCAAGCTGTACACGTCGCTCTTGCTCGTGAGCTGGCTCGTCAGGAGGTACTCTGGGTCGAGGTACCCAAGCGTCCCCTGGACCAGCGTGGCCACCGCCGCCTCGCCGGTCGGCGCCAGCCGCGACGCGCCGAAGTCGGACACCTTGGCCGCGAGGTTGCCGTCGAGGAGGATGTTGGCGGACTTGACGTCGCGGTGGAGGATCGGCGGCGACGCCGACGAGTGCATGTACGCGAGCGCGTCGGCAGACTCGGCCGCGACTCTGAGGCGCGCGCCCGGTGGCAGCTTGCTCTCGCCGCCGTCGCCATGGATGTGGCTGTGGAGGCTGCCGTTGGGGACGTACTCGTAGACCAGCATGGGCACCTCGACCTCGAGGCAGCAGCCGAGCAGCTTCACCACGTTGCGGTGGTTGATCTGGGAGAGGATCAGCATCTCCCTGGCGAACTCCTTCACATGCTTCGCGTCGACCACCCTCGACTTCTTGACGGCCACTTCGCAGCCGTCGGCGAGGACGCCCTTGTAGACGACGCCGTGGCCGCCGCTGCCGAGGACCCGCGTCTCGGCGAAGCCGTCGGTGGCCCTGCCGATCTCCTCCTCGGAGAAGATCTTGAACGCGACGCCGGCGCCGGCCAGCGAGCCCAGCTGCTGCTGCAGGAGGAGGCCGCCGTTCTGCTCGAAAAATCGCCGCTTTGCTTGGAGCAGCCGCCTCTTCTGAAGCCACAAGTGCGCCGAGAAGCAGGCCAGCAGCAGAAGGAACACTCCGGCGCTTGCACCTGAAACCAACATGGATGCCAACAAGAACCAACACCACGCATCAAAACCTCATTCCTGCCATTATACTTTCCTTCACCAACCCGTTAACAACCAAATGAATTTGTTGTCTGAATTAATTCATTCATTCAATGAAGTACCTATGGCGGCCTTGAGTGCTGAACTGAATTTGTTGTCTGGGCGGCAGCCACCCTGGATAGTGGCGTTTCCACTGGATCCACTGGGACATGTGCAGATGAAGCTGCCCGGGATGTTAACGCAGAGGCCGTAGCACGGGAACTCGTCCCTGTGCTGGCACTCATCCACATCTGTGGTTCGATATCCATGATTCATCAGAGATGAGACCGAGCCAGAGGCCAGACTTTTTGAGGGAGCAGAGGAGCACACCTGCGCAGCCGTTGATCACGTAGGGGTTGCCCTGGTACCCGTCGGTGCAGTTGCAGACGTAGCCGGGACCATTGCTGGACTCGAGGCAGACGCTCCGCGCGCTCCGGCACGCGTACGTGCCAGGGTCTCGCCGTGCGGCGGCGCAGCTCGGGGCGTCCCGGATGGCCCAGTCCAGGACGACGGGCACGGCGAAGTCGCCGGTGCGGTTGAACTGTGATCCGGCGAACCAGAACCACCACGCGTCCACCATGAACGCGTACGAGCAGGCGGTGGAGTTGGCCAGGAACGTCGCCTCCTGGTCCCGGCCGCGGTTGCCACGGCGTCGCCTGCCGAAGCTCCCGAGGTAGGGGCGGTACGAGTCGAGGCCGAGCGGGATGTTGCTCTGGCAGCAGCCGTCGTCGCCCCGGCATGACCCTGGCAGCGCTCGCTCGGAGGGGCGGCAGACGGACATGCACCCGGTGACGTAGTACCCGTCGCCGTCGTTGAAGTAGGCGAGGCCGGGGCAGCCGATGGACACGAACTTGCTCTTCATCGACGAGAAGAGGAACGCGCTGCCGTTGAGCGCCATGGGTTGCTCCCTCAGGCTGACGACACGCCCGTCGGGGTCGCCGGGGCGGTCGTAGCACGCGCGGCTCGCGTTCAGGAGCACGGTGGCCTCGGCCGTGGGGAGCGAGATGGCGGCCACCTCGTGGCCGTACCCGGCCACGGTGAGGCGCGGCGGGCGTCGGGCGTCGTCGCAGCGGAGCCGGAAGCCCCCAGCGGCCGAGCCGCGGTGGCACCCCACGCCGATGCCGAACGGGTAAGGGATGGTCACGTTGCCGCACTGCCGCCGGCATCCCGGCGGCTGCTGCGACGCTGCACGAGGCGCCACTGAGACCGCTAGGCATAACAGCAGCCTCAACACCGCGTACACCTCCATTTTTGCAGTGCAGTGTGCTCCACCTCTTTCTTCTCTGTTCTGGATTTTCAACACGGATTGATTTGCAACTAGAGAGGTCAAGAGACGCAAACTCATGAGATAATCAAAGTATCAAACCCAGTGTCGACACGCACATCGTCAAGTCTTTTTCTTCGGTACAGCGCCGGCAACAACACGGCGGTATCTAGATTCTAGGCCAGGCCAAAATATGTTGCACCAACCTACGTACCACGTCATTACCTCCACGATTGACTTGACCTTGCCTTGAATAAAAGTCAGTGTTCACAGCAAGGCCGGCCGTCGAATCAAATCATTATTGGTTCCAGAAGCTTACCACCACCCTCTGTTTTCACCAACAACGGATTATACACAACAGTACTCCCGTACGTCACCCGATAACAATGCCAAGGGATTCACAATTTTACACCTCAATAGCCAGGATAATTCTAAACAAATCACCGTACAACATTTTACACCATGGAGAAGTACATGAAAACAAGGTGGTGCTTGAGCGGTGGTGGGTGTATCCCTTTGGTCATTGTTACATTCTATTGCCTGTCTTGGTTTATAGCTCCTTAATATGATAGACTGATCACACACCTGTTCCTTTCAAAAAATCATTCATAACATTTGGCACATGATGCCCCGACATTCTTGTATTGGCTAAACGACATCGGTTTTGGCTACTGGGCAATCATAATGAGTGGATATTTGCCAGAGGACACTCCTCGTAGTATTTGCTAGTGGCATTTACATTTTATATTTTTATTTATTACTTCTCACTCTTCTAAAATATCTTTAAATTTATTCACACACCGAGCAGAGGGAGAAGGAGCAAGTTCTCAACAACATCATAGCACTGAGCATCCAAGTGGAGTTCAACAGAATCGTCCTTGCTTCAGCAGCTCGGTGTGTGGAACGGCAGCCAGTAGAGGGTACTAATACGTACTAGCGCTTGGTATATGACGGTGGTGTGCACCGGCGAGGCCCTTGTACATCATAACTTCAGAAAAGCCTGTGACAATGTCAACGACCTTGTATACGCTGTCCTTACAACGCCCACAGATCGATGTGAATCATCTGCATAGCTAGACTTGGAGGCGGTGGAACGAGGTTGTGACATTCGGCTGCGTCACTTACATGCATCTCATAAAGGAGAACGCGGGCGTGTGAGAAGCCCTCGGCAACACTGCTATTTTAGCTATAATTGCCGAAACTGACTATGATTTTTTTCTGAAGAAAACTAACTGTAAATATTGCTGTATATTTGCAACCAAAATCAACATGCGAAAAGAACAATCAGATGGTATACGTACGTGTTGGATATAGATCATACGAGTTGGCATCAAATTGAAAACATATGGACTCAATCTTTAACAGCGCCAACTTTAAAACGTACATTGATCTTCAAACCTAACTAAAGAACTACGTCCTCAGAAATACTGCATCCAATCAGGTCCAATATCTGATGCCCAATTCTGCAACGCGAACACGGTGCACGGGGTCACCCCCGACGGCTTTGCTCCACCCGCCTTCACCTTGCACGACATCCACGCCGGCCTGGCCGAGCCGTCGTCGCCCCTGAACAGCCTCACGTCGACCTCGAGATCCACCGCGCCCGCGCGCCAGTCCGCCGCCATGCGCTCGCGGAGCGCTGGGGGCAAGCCGACGCCGTCGGCCCACGCCACGAGCGGCACGTCCCGCGCCTCCTTGGCGCCCAGGCAGAAGGCCCTCGTCCGGCCCCACGCGACGGTGTAGCCCGAGTACCGCACCGCCGCCTCGCCGTTGCGGTAGCACCTGTCCGTCGGCCGCCGGTTGGCGGCGTGCAAGGTGATGTTGAAGGCGGTGGAGATGGGTATGGGCGCGTCGTGCGCCGGCGGCGGCGCGTCGAGGCCCGTGGCGCCCACGACCTGGACGGAGAATTTGGGGGGCAGGAAGCGGAGGAGCAAGACCCAAAACGGTGTGCTGAACCAAAAGAGGATGAGGATCATCTTCACTGCACTGGCTAGGTCCTCCTTGACAGAATATTGGCGTCGAAGGTTCATGGCGGACGGCATAGTAGCTTTCGAGCGCAATGCAAAAGGGTAATCTAGTTTTGATGATGCTTATTATCACGAGCAATAGCTTGCAGGCCGCGACTATGATAAGGGATAGGATTACGAGTCCACGACCGACTTGGACTCGAAGCATCAGATCTGGTTAAACTCAAACACGACGCCAGGCAATCTCAACATGTTATGTCGACGGCGCAAATAGAGGTAATAAAGGCAATCACGATCGATCTGTTGTTGGCCACCTCCCTCCCTAGTAAAAAGAAGCATGGCAGACATAGACGAAGACGATTTCTTTGGAGGAGGCACAGACGATGAAGATGCTGGTCGAAGACCGACAGACATAGACCCATGGGAGAAACGCAAGGCCATAGCCCTAATGGTGCTTGGTTCAGCTTGCCTTTTGTCCATGTTGGCGTTCTTTATGGTTCCCGTCCATGTCTATGAAGCCAGAGAAGCTTCCGAGTTCTCCATGGAGCTTACCGGCTTTGAAGGGCTAAACGCAACGATTGGCAACACGGTTTCTCCCGTGTTCAGTCTCAAGGTACGCATCAGTAATCCCCGTGTATTGCAATCGTGGTGCTACAATGGCGGCGAGGTGGTTATCTCCTACTCCGGTGTTGCCATGGCATGGGGCCATGTGCCACGTTTCTGCATACACAAGGGGGCGCCGACAGAGTTTACGGTGCTGCCATTGGGGAGGGCGGTTGGCTTGTCTGATGATTTGCGCCGACGCCTCGCTTTGGACACGCACATGGGCACGGGTCAAATATTGGTGGAGATGAAGCTGTTTTGTGATGATAAAGGCCTGCCGTCAAAGAGGTTCCACGGGCCATTGTTGTATAAGTTCCAACTTATGCTTAGAGGTGGCGAGGACATACTTAATTAGTTCGTGGTCTTTCAAAAAGAAATAGTTTGATGGTCTTTTGTGCCCGGTTTGGTATTATGCATAGGCGTACGGCAACACATGTAACATCGAGACCATATGGACGATATATAATCTATTTATGGTATTATTTCCAAATTTTGGTAGCATGTCGTCCATCCAAACAGTAATAAATTCAGCGTTGACGCACGCACGGCCATCTGATCGAGCTGCTCGTGATAAGATGTGGCTAAAAAAGTCCCGCCGAAACATTGCCTCCATGTTGCGGAAACATCATCGAGAGTTCTCCTTCCACCGCTAGCTCGGAGCGGGCTCCGCCTCCGATTTGCTTCTCCTCCGATTCAAATTGGGGCACCAACATAGCATGGAGCATGCAGCATATCCTTTACAACTCGAACTAGATTGCAACACCTATCAGTTTCTAAGGAAAAAAAATCATGAAACATAACGATTTGCTAGGTGCAAACAAGGTGGAATACGTTGTGCAACATATAGATTTCAAATTAATAGATGAAACAGTATGTATTCACTATTGCAACAGTCTGAAAAAAACAGATGAAACCTTCCTAATTAGCTATTGCAACATTTAGAAATCAAGAAAAAACAACCTTTACATAAATCGCAACAGCTAAAATAAGTAGTTGAAGAGAGACGGGAGAGAGAGGGATTGGTGGGTCCCACATATAAGGATCCACGTCGTTGCACAGTCAGCATGCCAGGTCAGCTTATGGGTGTGATGTGGCTGATTTTGGACCTAGATGACCCACTTAGGGACCTTAAAATGCAATTTCATAGTATGGGGACCTGGATGAGAATCACCCGATAGTTTAGGGACCAGCCATAAAATTTACTCTAAATTCAACTTTAGGGAGCTGTTATGTGACATCATTTTTTGTTGTGGCCTGAAGTGGTAGTTCTCTATCTAATCGTGAATTCTACTTACTTTGCAAATGTTGGACATAACATTGGTATATACGTCAATGTGCCAGTGTACATTTAGTATATAATATTGTAAAGTCATGTACCTTCGGCTCCAGGATCCAGGGTGGTGGGTCGCCAATGCGAGCTCCATGCGGAACTCCTAGTGGTGGCGCAAACGCACACGCCACGCGGGTCCTCTCATCGGGAGCTCCTATACGAAGAATGGAAGCTGGATAAGGTTCATGGCTTTTGCCCAATCATTAGACCCATCTCCTCCTCATCTTTCTACGCCGATTTGTTCTTCTCCGACATATCCCACCCTCACCTCGGCTGGAGGCTAGCACGCTGCCACACCATCCGATCACCATCCACTACCACTCCATCGACCCACTCTTCCTACTCGAGCACTTCTCCTTGCCCTTACCATCGATCATCGCACACCTGTTATACAACGCCTGTTGTACAGCGCTCCCACGTCACCTCGCCTCCGCCGTTGGCAGAACCATCGCCACTGCTGAACCGGACCATCTCCTCTTAGGCGGTGGCCATTAGAATCCCCAAAATCCAAAACTCTAACCTAACCTTTGGTGGCGCCACCACCACCACCCTCGACCACGTACTGCCAGTCTGCTCCCTGCCCAGTTCCTACCCCTCCGCTGAGCTCCCTACCCCCAGCCAGAGATCGTGTGGCTGACAATGCCTACACAAATCTCCAACATCGGAAGTCAGGTAGCTTCCAGGTTTTAAAAAGCCATATAGGATTCCTACCTCTCATTGCACTCTGCCGCTCACCATCCACTACCACTCCATCGACCCGCCCTTCCTACTTGAGCCTATCCTTCCTACTCGAGCCTAGAGGATAGGAACTGATGGCTTGCTTCTTGGTTTCACGGAGAAGAACGAAGAGAGAGAGGAGAGCTGGTGGTGTTTCCTTTGGTAGAGAAGGAACATAGAGAGGAGATGGCGTGCTGGAGATCCATGGCTGGCTGAGCTGCTCGAGGAAGAAGAAAATAACAAAGGTGTTGTTGCTTGTTCGGTGAGAAAAAGATAGAGGAAAGGAAAGTGGAGCCACACATGAGTCTCACATGTCGGGTCGGTGCTATAGTATAAGCCACGCAAACAATTTAATTCAAGTTACGAAGATTTAGGACATATAGTATAATTTGCGAGTTTGGGATTACGTTTGCGTGTTTTGTGATTTTGGGAACAGGGACGATACAATTTAAGAGCCCGCAGTGGATTTTATACATACTTAAAAAAAGAAAGAAAAAGTTCTGGCAAGGATACCGAAGACTGACTGCAGAGGCTCAGCGCAGTCAACAGCTACGTCAAAAAGTGACACGATCATCGTCCGCGACCTCAAGCGGGAGCTCCGCTGCAGCGGCATCGTCGCCACATTCATCGTCAGGGCTGGCATGGCCACCAAGGCCAACACCAACTTCCACCACGCCGCTTTTTTGTCATGCTTTATAACCAAAATAAGCTGAAACTGAAGTCAAACGGAGTAATTTTTTGCAGCTTTTTTTTGCCACGCTTCTCCCCACCACCTACATTTGTACTAAAACGTAGAATCTGATTCAAACCCGCTTTTTAAATAAGCGCTATTTCAATATTTATACAGCTTATCTGAGAAACAGGACCTTAGTCGTCGTCGAATTGCATCAGGGCCTTAGTCGTCGTCGAATTGCATCGTGTGTAGGATGGATTTCAGATGTCAACTTCTATATGCCATGTTAAGACGTCGTGCTCGTTTTTGTATCGATAAAGCAGACTACTATAATTTTTTGGCTTTGTGTGCATGATTCATGCCGTGATGTGCAAAAGTTGCTATCCAGCTGTGTGTATAATTCTTGCTACTTGATTTGCAGAAAGTTCACGGGTATTCTGAACAGACATTGCCCTTTTCTGCTGGTCCAAAGTAAAGCCAGGGGGTGGGGGTCTTCCTGAACTTCGAGAGCAAAGTTCATACAGATGTAAGGCACGCCACAATGATTAATGAATACAGAGAGTACTTGACATTGGTAATTGTAAATAACTTGCCATTTCTCCCTCATTGGGCATGAGATTTTTACCTGTTAACAAAATAAAATGAAATAACATGCTTGGTTAAATATCCATTACTATGCATGATTAAATTATCAAATAGAATATAAAACCATAAAAAATCTAATGTAAATATTTGTGCAATTATCCTAATATTGAGAAAAATGAATGACTGTACCATGAATATGATGCTAAACATGATTGATCTCCCCTTCTATCTTTGACAATACCCTTGCCATGCCACGGGAACACCATAGATAGACCTCAATGGCACGCACAACTCCAATCACGTAAGAAGTTACCTGCAGTTAATATTAATGGGGCAAAATGTTACATCGGTAATGATGGTGTGGATGGTACATAATTACCTTTTTTCTTTTTCTTTATAAATCATAAACTTTCCTGATTTGAATAGTTTAGATTATGTGCCTCGTAAACTTTACCATTCTTACCTTGTATTCCATCGAGATGCACAACTGAGGGTGCCTAAGCCACAAAAATCCAGTTATGGATCCCACCACAGATATGAATGCATTAACCACCCAGATTGGTATGGATACATCAAAAAGCCAGAAGGTGAACTTGTCCCGATAGTTCTGCATTTAGAAAAAACATGCTTGTTTAGAGAATTTGTTCAACACTATATGGATGGCATGAAGAAATAAAATACTGATAGCATAGTGAAAATAACATACTAATGAAAACTTAAATCATGTCATTCTTTTGAGTATCTTTAAGGCATTGAATTCAAAATCCATATGCAACAATAGAAAAGGCCATCTCAAAAATCGTATAAACGGGATGGTGGTGGCATAGCCACCTCTGAAAGTTATCACAAAAGATATAGATTACACCAGTTGATGAATACACCTCAATCTAGTATACATAATTCGTTTGACCAATCTTGGTAACATTCTACACACTGATGATAAAACTTAATTATAATGTTCTTTCTACAACTACAGACCAGACACATAAATGGACTTTCACACACACACCTCGGACATGTCCATACTGGGTACATCCCCGCATATATTGGATTCCTAAGCCTACATGTGCATACTGTGGGAAGAGATCCACCACCAGAACATTGACCAACTGACCTAGGCCCTGATAATGATGTTTCATTTCATATTTCTAGAAAACTAAATTACAAAGGGAGATCATAGTATGAGGACTATTTACTAAAAATAGCTTATATTATAAATTAATAATCTGAAGATAAAACTAAACAAGGTTAATACGTACAGTAGCTCCGAACCGGAAGCAATGCGAAAGGGCTGTCAATGAGAAGCCCAACCATCCAATCCATTTCACTTTAAACACCCACAGAAGAGTAGCACCGATTAAGGATGATCCTAGTACAAAAATCAGTGCATATGGCCTCTTATCCTAAACAAGAAATTCATATGTGAAAGAAATACATTAGTCAAAAATAAAGAACACATGAAGATAAAAATTATTGTTTAGATACCAAGTAGCAGAGCTATTACCCGCACACCCAAAGTCAGATATGTAGCAATACATAAAAGGATGAAATGGACAATTGCCCCCAATATTGACACCATATATATTGGAAACACCGCTGCTTGATGTAATGAAGAGCAATCACTGAAGTAATATACCCATACGATGTAGCCACTAAAGCCACAGCAAAGATACCACCAAAATTGTGTATCCGACTTAGTACGGCTGTTACGCTCTAACCTCAATACTCGTATCCTGAAAACACATTTTGATACATTTAGAAGAGGCTAGTGTTCATTGTTATATATGATAATGGATTGAGTACTGGAATCAACTTACATAGGCACAACGAAGAAGAAGAAAGTTACGGCTGAGTTGAAACCAACAACCAACAACAGCCTTAGCACCATTAGATTCAGCAGGTTCACAGGAAACAGTGTGGCTGTCACTGCAACAAATTAAAAATTATATCAAGTGAAGAATGAATCGAGGAGTAATTACTTGTATATGAAAATGACAAGTGAGGAACTAGATAGAACAGGGATTCATAGTGGCTATGCTACCCTCAGGAGGGCAGCAAACACATTGTCATATACTCATATTCTTTTGTGGATCATTAAAATTGCTAGTCTTTCTAGAGGTGGAGTTCATATTGTAGTATTCTTATCCTTTGTGACCAGTTAATACATCAGCCTAAAACACATCATATTTGAACCAAGTTGTCATGTTTGAACTTGTCAAAGTTTTAGGGACCTACCAGCTGTCATTCCTGTGGGGCTCTGGCAGGGGAGCACTCCTGTTCAAGTGGGGAGCTGGGGTAGCCGTCTCAAGCCACATGTCACCAGGGCAACTAACACACCGCACCTTGACAGCTAGTAGAACAACCAACAAGAACATAACCCTCCAAAGATCCATGTGTTACTGAAAGGTGATTAAAAAGACAGGATACAGTTAAATCTATAACATGGATATGAGGAGGTGCTATTAAAAATTCAGGGATTTTACATACCGTTCAAAGTTGCACATGACAGTATGACATATCAAGTATTGACAGACAACTAAAGTAAACTATCACATACAATGCATTATGAGTTCATTGTACTAGCATATTCTTGTTCTCAATAAATATTGTTCAGCTTGACCAATTATCCAAATGCACACCAGTTATGAGCAAAACATAAAAACTACTCCCTCTTTACTTCAATATAGGTCCATTATCATCGATGCTTTGGTTTCATTAGAGAACCAAAAAGCCAATTGTTGTAGTACGTGCACTCCACCCCTCTACTTTACTGCTGCAAATGCGCAAGGGAGCCTCTACAATGACTATTTATTAGATACCATATTTTCTTGGACTTATATTGTGTGATGTGTGACGAAGGTGCAACTCATGTGAAAACAGCTCTAGACTTAGAAATATTGCATATTCCACAAAGACCTGCATAAAGTTTTTGGAAATATTTTTCATAAATAAATCAAGGTTAGGATCTACATGCATACAAAACTTCAAGGTAAGGGTGCGTTTGGCAGAGCTCCCAGAACTGATTCGGTGAAGTGATTCTCTAAGATGAACTAAGAGGCTGGGAGCTGAAAAAAGTAGCTTCTCCTGATTCTGTGAAGTGATTCTCCATCCTGATTTTAAGAGTTTATGCTAGAGAATCAAAGAGAATCACTTTCAGCCACTGAATCACTTCTCTCAGAGAATCAGCTCCCATAGAGAATTAGAATCAGATGGAGCTCTACCAAACGGACCCTAAATTGGACCCATTTGCAGAATACAAAGTTGGTAAATTCAACTCCAATAGGTTACATGTATGGCATCTTTTATATCACAAACAAAACTGAGGTGGCAATTGAAAGTTTGCATGTATGTGCAGCAAAATTTTAGCTGTAGGTAAAAAATGGTAAAATCTTCTAAAGACTAGCTAGTACCTAGGGTTTCCCAGAAATTTGAAAATTCCAATACCAGCACAGCTATAATTTGAGAATTTTCTAAAAGATTCCATGTAGAAGGTTAAAACATTGATCCCATAACAATGCACCATGCTTGTCTTGTGGTTGGTTTGAAACCTTAGTACTATGCACACACTCTGAAGTCTGAACGAGCAACCCACAGCAAGTTAGATCAATCAAACCGGAAACCAAGGGCTTGGCAGGTCCAATTTCTGGTTCTTATAACTAAGGCTCACACATTCCAGATGTATGTCCAATCAAAGGCACCTATAAGTTTGTGGGCTTACGGTCGGTGTTCAATGTAGACTTAGCTGTGTAATATTCATAATATTCCGCTCATGTAGCTGCTGGCAAAGCATACTTCTCAGTTGCAGACATAGTAACACAGCTTAAAATTGCATGCCCTAATACTATTTTTCTTACCAATAAGGAGCACCATAACTGCACTTTGGAACACATGATTATTTTCTTTTTTTTCCAGGATAAAATGTTAAATTAAATTCCAGTACACATGTTACAACATCCTAAATCTTGTAAATTTTATACGGAATACTAAAACTGGCGCTCCAAGCCCAAGGCATGAGTGATCCATTTTGCCAAAGTTTCGCTGCAGATGGGCCAGCAATCCCGATTCTGTCACAGATAATACCATGTTAAAAAAAAGTGAACTAAAAAAATAGTAAACGTGCCCGAAATATCTCTCTTCCTCTTATTCTCTACCCCCCCAAAAAAAACCAAGCGTACCTGTATCTTGCAGGGGCGAAGCGGAGGCGTCACACGAGGCGTAGCTGCAAAGGAAGGACAAAATAAATTATCATAGTCACAGGAGAGTAGCAGATTAGCTACGACGTGAGGGGAGAGCGCACCAGCGAAGAGGCGGCGGAGGAGGGGGCGCGGAGGAGAAAGCTGCAAAGCGAAAAACCAGTCAATTCTCTGGGCGAGAAGCAGATCGGCGAAGATCGAGGCGCCGGAACAGGGAGTGGGAGCACACGATCGAAGAGGCGGAGGAGGAGACGGGAGCGTACTGAGGTGAAGTAGGGAGGGCGAGGGCGCGGGGCCGGTAGATCGCCAGATCGGGAGGGGAGGGGGCGAGGGGCGGCGCGCGGCGTTCGCTTGGTGCCTTTGGTGGGGAGGGAGGCGAAGCGAGTCAGGATGACGGGAGGGAATGATCGCTTCGAGGCATACGCCGCATGGGCCGGCGTTGGGGTCGGAAGAGAAGGCTGGAATGGGCTGTCGCTTATGTTGCCGGGGTCAATTGGACCGAAAAAACAAATGGGCCGGTACCATTATAGTATTTAAGAATATGTTATTATAATTTACCTATTCTTAAGCATGTCATTACAATTCTTCTTTATATATGAAACATATCATTTTTTTATGCCGTTGTCCCACGCACATATATAGCTACAATAAATACATATGGACCCAAATACCCATGCCTCCTTGACTTAACACCCGATGGGCTCATCTGACCGGTGGGCCCACTTGAGGGCAAGGCCCAGCTGTCGGTGAGGTTTTGCCAATTTACCGGTTCAAACACCTCACCACTTTACCATGCCAAAGTTTGGCTTCCAAGAGCTGAACGGAGGAATAGCTGATGAGGATGACGGTCCGTGCCCTGGATTAATCCTTCTTGACGTCGAGAATTAGGGTCTTTTTAGGAGGACTTCAGCTTCCGCTTTTTCGGTGGCCGAAGCTGAAGCCGTACCAAAGGGTTCAGTGAAAAACAGTTTCGGCAGGGGAGCTTCTAGAATTCAGGTGACCGAAGCTGTTCGGTGGATAGGGAGCCAAAAATATTGGCACCCCTCGGCTTCTCGTGTCGTTGGACACCCTTGTCTCCCGGTGGCGCCCGCGGGGTGGAAGTGGTCGGCGGCGGGTGCAAACGAGGCCCGAGGGCGATGGCGCGGGCTGGTGACGCGTATTGGGGTGTGGGCAGCCCACGGCCGGCAGCGCGCGCGTTGGGATCGACGGTTGGCGCTCGAGCAGAGGAGGCGCTGGAGGCGGGGACGGGAACGGACAAGGAGGAAGAAAGAGAACGCGCAAGGAAAAAGAGGAAGGAAGGAGAAATAGGAAGAAGTAAAAGAAATAGGAAGAAAAGAGGGGGGAAAGAAAAAAAATAAGGGTACTACGAACATTCCATATTTTATCTATTTTAAACAATTAGAAAAAAATCGTTTTATCAAATGTTTTTCCAAACGGAGAAGCCAAACCCAAAAGAGTTATTTTACTGGAGAAGTCATAGTCGAAGTCATTTCAGCCACCGCTAAAGTTCTGCTAAACGATAACTCTTAAACCAAAATCTTGGTTTTCGGCACCTAACCACGAATCAACCGCCTAAAAAGATCTAATGATACACGGATCCGGCCGAGCCGTCGTCCCGTCACCCATCCGAAAGGCCAAAACTCCACCCCCTGAATGGCCAGTTGTTGGGATGCTCTTGGACTGGGGAGGTGGCTGCTTCGTCTGGGCGGCGCATGCAGACTGCAGCGATCCTAGCATCTGGAACAAGCGGGATGCCGGGGAAGACCACGACCCGGCAGGCGGTGGGCAGGGGATGACCGGAGCGGTTTGGACTCGATACAACTGACAATCATACCTTGCAGATTGTAACAAACTGCTAGCTGCATTTCGCAATCTGCAAGCTTAAATAAACAAGGCTTAATTACAGCATTAGACTGAGCAAGAGTGGACAGCTGACAATAAGCTCATCATATATGTAACAAGATAAATTCATTTCACGATACTCATGACATGTGAACGACTTTTTCGTTTCATGATGCACCATTATCCTCTCTCTCTCTCCAGCTTACAAGGCCATGTACATTGACTCCTTTGACCATACTAGTCATTTATGTTGTCATATATTTTTAAATGGTTTGTCATGTATTCATGTATTTGTGCTCCAGTCAAACATATGAAAAAGGCCGTGACAATCTTCTTAATACACCATTATTTTCACAACCAATGATCTGGCCCTATTCAACCAAACAAAGCCTCAGTTGAGCCATGTAGCCAAAAGGGGGGTAATGGCATAGAATCAAAAATATAACTGTACATGGCATCGCGCCTTGGGAAAGCAGACTCATTAGGATTCTTTTTTCTTTGGAGCTGCAGAGACGCAGTATGGTATGGTTGCTATGAATGGCACAGATGATAAAATAGTTAGGTTTGGCGCAAGACAATACGATATCACAGCTTGTGCAAATAGAGTAATAGATTGAGCAAGAGCAGGACAGCTAATAGTATACATCACACCATGTGTAAACTTTAAACATAAACAGTACAGACAAAGCAAGCCATGCTACTCCTATTATCTGCAAAACTTTCGTCTCCATGGACCAAAATTACAATTAACATACCTCTGTAAAAGAAAAACATTTTTCGACTCGCAAACGGAAATTTCCAGTGCTTCACTGCTGCGTGCACTCAGCAGGCCGCTTACCCTGCTGCAACTCCCTCACTCAAAGTAGAAAATAGAAAAGCAACAAGTGTAAGTACAAAATAGACCTCGCTTGGTATTACAATGAGACCTCCATACGTCACAATCGTCATTCGTTGTCTTCCTCTTCCTCATCATCTTCATCATCGTCACTGTTATTTTCATCATCCTCTAGAATGGTGTCGTCATAGTCTTCATCTTGAGCCTCTCCGGTGAACCATGAAACAGCATGTGGAATAATCTTGTCCCTGATAGTAGATCTGCAGTAGAACAAAGCTTGTTCAGAAGCAAAAATAAATAAATAAAGCATGCAGTTCCACAAGTAATTCAAATAGAAGCTCGATATGCTGACAGACACAATGGCATAGCTTATATAGTAGTGAAAAAGTGCATTACCCAATGTCGTAGTCTTGCTCCATTTGGTCCTGCAATTGCTCAGCCTAATGATAGAAGCAACAGACATAAAAGTCATAAATCGGACAACTTTCAAACAAAGGCATATCCAAAATAATTAACCTAGTTCAACTTACGGTATCCTCATCGATGAAATCGTCATCAGGCACTTGAGGAGGGTTGAAGAAATTAAAGAAGCTCTCGCAGTCTTCAGTCTTTATGATAGGTTCAGTGTGCTTTGAACCCTTCTTTGGCTTCTTTTGTAGTACCTTCTGTGTCAAACACTTTCCAGGATACCATTCAATTTCAGTCCTGAAAAACAGGCAGTTTGCCAAAATAAGATGCTGATCAAATCTTATGTGACCCTTTTTTGGATCTGGGACTTGGGCATCCCCCTTATCTAATAAAGTTTTTTAATCAAATACGCACGAGATCTGCGTATCATTGCCTTATATAATAAAGTGGAGTTCTTTTGCAGATGTCAGTGATCACGTACCCAATCACCTTCTCAAGAATGGGCTCGTCTTCATCAATCATGTGATAAGTTTTTGTCAACACAGAATTTTTGAAAAAAGGATTAGTATCAAATGAAAACTCAATCTTGAAACCCTTTGGATCATCAATTCTGCACCATTTGATGTTCTTAAGGTACTTTAGAGCTTCCTCATCCCTCATTTGGATCTAAAACCAAGAAACAAAGGAATTATTAGCAGCACAAACCAGTGACAATATAGAGGCCAATGCACTTTATGTACATACAGTATATTAACATAAAACATTGGCAGCTCAGCAAAGGAGAGATTCACAAGCTAATATCATCTTACTTCCTCAGCCAGTATTTCATTGTTCTTCATTGCATTAAGCCAGAAATCTGGAACACCCTTGTCTGGAGGAAATGTAAAGGCATTAGTCTTAAGAACATCAAACTTTTGCCTTCATTTTAGCCTTGCCACACAGCCAACCCCATAAAGAAAAAAATTCTAAGGAAAAAATCTGTTTGAATTCACCTTTCTGTTCAGCTATGGTCTCATCTCCACTCTTTGTGATGCCATCTACCTCAACCACACCGGTCACAATTTCATAACGCTGCAATTTCCATGTGCATCAAAGTCACCAACCAGCACAGATATTATATTTAGGAGAATTCATACTGAACATAAGCAACATTGCTGACGATTTATGCAACATTATGTGAATATGATGGTTGAACTACTGCATGAGTAGCAGCAGCACTTCCTTGAGATAGGGTTCAGGAAGTTTCATAAGTTGACTTTGTCAGGTAAAATGGAGGTGACAAATTCATGGATTATTATACAATTAATAATTTACCAAAGAATATGATAAATACAGATGAGCTCACCTTTGAGTAGAGTGGTTCATAAAGTTTCTGGTATTTAGCTTCTAGTGCAGCTCTTTCCTCAATGAACTTTGCTTCCATTTCATGATGTTTGCTCTGAAACAATGCCGAAACAGACAGAAATAGACCAAGGCAAAAGTGAGAATTTTGTTTTCGAAAAGATCACAGCATATTTATCTTTTAGAAAATATCACAGCATATTTCTTTCTAGAAAAATCATATATTGATTCTTAGGAGCTATTAGTTATTCCGAGTGAGAAATAGATCCGATGAACTCAGAAGCTTAGTGAATAGGAACATCAACTTCACAATCACCACAGTCCATGGATGTGAATCAATTAATTGGGTTCAGTGATTTTCTCGACTTCCAGATACACCTATGTTACTCAAAAAAATATCCTCTAATGGATTTATTACGGTTTAACTCACACCAAGGCATTTAGCAAGTCAGGGGAGTCAAGTGTAAAATATGACCAATATGTTCTTTTTATAGATAATGAATTAGAAGTGCGATATAATGTGATCTAGCATCTTTACAAAGGGCATGTCAATGAACAATCTCTAGCCAAATGGGCATTTCAAAGAGGACCTGGCTGGCATACCTGGCGCATTTTATTACGCCATTTTATAGGCTTAAAGTACATTCAGAATAAATGCAATAGCCAAAGATAGTACAAACAATAAACTAAATGCTCAAAACGTGGTGGGTTTGAACTTTGAACAAAGGAGTATAGAAATATTTCTCTCAAGGAAATCCAAAAAAACACAAAGGTGATATCACAAGAACATAAGCCCAATGCAACAGGACAACATTTGGAATAAAGGTGGCAGTCAAAATATCACTAATAATCAACAAAATACACCCAAAACATGGCAGGATGTGATAGAGATAAGACAGGTACCACATAAGCACAATACAAAAACACACCAATAATAATTCAAAAATGAGTAGTAAATACTAGAAACATACATGTAGCTGCTAATATGTTGTATTTTACCATCTTATAATGTACAGCCATTAAAACCCATTTCTGCCATTCAAGTCGTGTGAATTCAAAAGAAACTGATGAATTAGGCATTCAATTACCCTACGTCCCTACACAAGGGCTACATACGAAACTATTGATACAGGACGGATACTGAGTTGAGGATTTTTTTTTTATCCGTAGCGGCATGTTAGTTTAAACTACACATCACAAGGATCGGACATGCAGAGTTGCAGACACTGCCTGACATTCAAAACACGCTGATCACAACATCTCCGATTAATAAGATGTGGCTACTGGCTCCAACGCACAAAACAGAGTATGGCATCAGAGATTCGCTTTGAATTACCTGAATTTCTCTGAGCACATCGACGCGCTTCCTGATCTTAGGAGCGAGGCTCTCGAGCACATCCGTGTGCTTCGCGGCCAACGCCTCCAGCTTGTTCTGCACAAGCGCCAGTAGAATCAGACAAAAGCCCACAGCGAATCGGCACCACGCAGAGAGGGAAAAAAAAAGCGACAGCGGAAAAGAGGCAGAGAGAAGTCAGGATACCTTCAGCGACATCACGAGGGCGGCCTTCTGCTCCGGCGTGAGCTCTGCATTGGAAAAAAAAAAAACCGAAAACGCCGTCGCAAACGTTAAGACGGAACCGCAATCGCAAGAGGAGATGAGCAGCAGCAGTAACGAAGCGGAGCAGGGCGTCGAGAGCTCACCGGTGTTGGCGTCGATGGCGGCGAGGTCGAGCACGTCGCCCCTGTCGGTCATGGTTGCGACTGCGAGAAGCCGAGGGCTTACGCGGGGGACGAGGAGGAGCGGCGGAGCAGAGCGGGGCGGGAGGCGCGTGTCGGAGAAGGGAAATGGCAAAGGGCTGGGAGGAGAAGGGCAACGGTGGGCGCGGATTTTATAGGGTAGGATGGCGGCGCGCCCGCGCTCGCGCTCGTGTGGACTCGGGATTCGAGAGTCCAGGGCTCCAGGCTCTCGCCGTGCTTTTCCCCGTTTTCTTCTCTTTCTTGCCTTTTCCTCGGAGGACGCGGGCCGGGTCTCCCCAGAGTTTTTGCGACGGATTGTTTGCGAAAAGGCCGGGAGAGTACCGCCGGCACCCGGCGCCTGGTTTCCTCGCCTGCTCCGGTGCCGCGCAATAGGTGGAAGCAATTCTTCTTGCCCCTGCTTCATTCGCGTTAATTCAGGACTTCTCCCAAACTTCCAACTTTGACACTATAAAAAAGAAGATTTACCATCACATCAAATTTGCGGTACATGTATGGAGTATTAAATGTAGATGAAATCAAAAACTAATTGCACAGTTTTGCTGTACTTTGCGAGACGAATCTTTTGAGCCTAATTAGTCAATATTTAGACAATAATTCACAAATACAAACGAAACACTACGGTGTGCTACAGCGCTAAAATAGTAATTTTGTATCTCCAAAATTAAGCAACTAAACAAGGCCTCGTTGGATTGGACAAACCACTCTGAAAGTGGAAAGTTTGTCGTCTCGCTGGTTCTCAGAATGGACAGCAACGGAGGGGGTTCAGGTTTAGACGCTTGATGGCTAGAGATCTTCTCACTGAAAAAGGGCCAACACTCGAGCACTTGCGCTGCAGGGTCTGGGGTCTCTAGCTAGTTGGGATTGCGGCCTGTCGACGGTCCTGAACTGTGATCCGTTGCTGTCGTTAGCCTATGAGAAAAATATCGGTCCAGCTTCCAACAGCTGGAAAACTTGGGCAGGATCTGGATCAGGGATCCATCCGACGATATGATCAAGACCACTTCACACTACTTTCGGCTGTTCTCTGCTCCTCAACAATCTAGCCAGCTGGTCAGAGCATGAAGATTCGGCTGTTGCCTCGCACATTCGGCGAGACGGCGATCGCGTCCCCGCCTTAGGATAGGAGGCATCTCGTGTCCTGTAAATGTTCATTAGATTTGCTTCGTGCGAAGGGCCCGGTACGTACAATTCACCGTGACGATCGCCAAAACGGCCGGCAACAAAGTGAAGCCTAGCTTCCGGAACTTTTGACACTACTTCAAGAATTCAGAGACTTGAATGGATGATTTATGGCGAGATGCAGCAGCGCGTGAACTGGGGATGAGCTGCACAGTACAGCAAAGACAGCTGAAACCAAACTGCAGGGCACCCGCCACCACAGCAGAATTCCAGAATGTCTGAGCCTCTGAGGATAAACAGGGGTCAGCAATGCTGTGGCTAAAAAAAAGGAAAGGAATCGGCTGGGCTACTGAATTCGTTTCCGTCTTGGACCACCATCCAAGTCATATCAGGAGTAGACGCGCTCAGCAAATGAGATAGAGCAGCCGCAACGCTGTCTCAATACAACATGTCAATCAACCGCTGAACCGCGTCGCTAGGGCCGTTAGCAGTTCGCAGAACTCCCGAACAACGACGTACTCCCTCCGTCCCAAAATAAACACACATCCCACTTCTCGAGAAGTCAAATTTTTAAATTTAATTACTATTAGAGCAACTCCAAGAGGCTACTAATCTTACCCCAATACATTTTTTAGAGAAAAAAGGAGAAAAAATGAACTCCAACAGTCCACCCAAACCTTCCCCAATTTTTTAGCAACGCTAAAAAACAGCCTACCACCGTGTATATTTTAGCGTTGGCATTTCTCCCCCAATCCTGATTCCCACACGCTCGCGCGTCCCTTCTGATGGGCCCAATACGATGACGTGGCCTGTTTTTAAATATTGGAGGCTATTTATTAGCAATCTGCTGTGGATTGATATGTTTTGGGGGGAATTTTTTTTTGAAAGAACCCCCAATACATAGTTTTGGGGAAGAATTTTTTGGAGTACTCTTGAAGTTGCTCTTAGATTTACTTTCCTAATAAATTTATCTAAAGATACAAATGTTGATACTATTTTCTATATTCAAACTTAAAAACGTTTAACTTCTCGAGAAGCGAGATGTGCATTTATTTTAGGACGGAGGAATACCACGAGTCCACGACACCCGGTTGTCTCTTTCACCGTGTAGCCCCATTTGGTTCTTTAGGAGCTCCTAAAATTCCTGTCACATTGAATATTTAAATACTAATTAGGAGTATTAAACATACTAATTATAAAACTAATTGGACAGATGGAGGCTAATTTGCAAGACGAATCTATTAAGCCTAATTAGTCCATGATTTGACAATGTGGTGCTACAGTAAACATGTGCTAATGATGGATTAATTAGGATTAATAGATTCGTCTCGGGAATTAGCCTCCATCTGTATAATTAGTTTCATAATTAGCTCATATTTAGTCCTTCTAATTAGCCTCTTAATATTTGATGTGACGTCCGAACTAAAAATACAATCACCGATCCAGTTGCAAAAATAAGCATGGCGGACATAGACGACGACGACTTCTTTGCTCGAAAAACGACCGGTAGCAGTCAGGCCACGGGACCCCTGGGAGAAAGGCATGCTCGCAGCCCGAATAACGCTAGCTTCGGCCACCTTGCTATCCGTGGTAGCTAGCACTCATTATGGTTTACGCCCTCGCGACCCATGCCAGAGAAGCGACGGAGTTCTCCATGGAGGTCTCAGACTTCGTGGGACTAAACGCCACAAGACTTGGCGTTGGCGACCCGGTTCCCCCCTCATTCACTCTCAAGGTGCGCGTCGAGAACCGCGGTGTCTTGCAACCGTGGTGCTGCAATGGCAGTGAGGTAGTAGTCTCCTACTCGGGTGTTGTCCTCGCGTGGGGCCACGTGCCACGCTTCTGCGTGCAGAGGAGGGCGCCGGCGGAGTTTAGAGTGCTGTCATGGGGGATGGAGATTGGCTTGTCAGAGGATTTGCGCCGACATCTTGCTTCGGATTTCCACATGGGCACAGCTCTATCTCGCCAAGTGGCCATGAAACTATAGGAAGAGGAGTCCAGACAATGCAGCACGGTAACCTTGCTCTCTTTGGATCTATCTCGCCAAGTGGCCACAACTCTTGCAATCCATTATTTGAACTGACATCTTCATCATCAAAATCAGCTTCAAGCTCCATTGAGGAAATCACTTTTGGTGACATTAAGGTAACAAAATGCGGCGAGTTTCTGATCCAAATAACCACGTAGAAAACCATATGGACTGCGCCGAATGTGCAGGCTGCAGCCCTAGGAACAGTGAACACTACTCCATTTGTGAAGTTTCTGAATCCGACGCGCTATGCAGCTACTCCTATTTCTCTAGCTACGTACCGAACATGTTGTTTCTTTACTTTCACCTTAAGGCTTCCCTTTTTTTTCTCGTAGTTTGGCAGAGTACAGTTTATTGTTGTCAGAAGACCGTTATTTTTTCTGGATGGGGAGCTCTTTGGCCTTGAAGTTTCGAGCTTAAGAGCTCACAACTTCGATTGTATTTCAGATGCTAAAATATGTGCTCCTTAGAATGGAATGATGAAGCTGAGCTATGCATGTGGTTTTATCTTACATAAGAGATCAGTTCACCTGTCAGGACTGTATTTACAAGGATTAAAGTTGTGGCAACTTAAACCACTAGGCCAACCAGGACAAGAATATTAGCATGCCATGAACCAAATTATCTCAAGACCATTTCAACAAGGCAATATTGAATTGAGGAACTTGCATGGCTTCCTGAACCAGAGAGGCTGAGGATATCATAATCTAAGACAACCTCAAACGCTGTGTACAGGAGCTTTCTTCTGAAAATTTTCAAACGGATGATCATGATCCTGATAGTGAGTAATTTGAGTAGTTCATTTCGAGAATTCTTTGCGGAGCTCAGTCAAAAAGTTTTATATAAATCAATTAACACACCAAGCCCTTAGTGCAGTATACTGTAAAAACAAACCATCCAATCAGAAGAGCAGAGAATGCTGCCATCCCTACTAGGAAAGACCAGCCAGCCATTAAAATACCGATGCATGTCACAGTTAAGAAAGGTAAGAATGACCGAACAACAGACATTTTGTCCACCCATTGGCCATGAAACCAAACAAGGGTCGCCACATTCAAAACATTCCACTCCACAGAGCCATTGTAGGCAAGATGGTTCAGGCAGTTTGCCACGAAGGAATGGCAATTGCAGGTGAACAGATTGTAATACTTGTGTTGAAAGCGCCTCATGCCCGATTGCAGAGCATCATCCCATGATATCGCAGCTCCAACTTCTGAGTGATTGTATGAACGCTCACATACATGAGCCGCAAGATTAGCAGGAAAGCAGCACTGGCCATGAACGAAACAATAAGTTTGTCATGAAGCATTCACAAACTTAAACATTTCAAATGAAAATATATGTAATGCGACAACATAAGTAGGTTTTGGAAAAAAAAACTTAAAACCAAACAAGATTATGAAACAATTTATGAAACTTCAGCATTAGAGTTTTAAAAGTGTCTTCCCTTATAAAATAGGAAATCTAAATGTTCCCAAGAAGAATTATCTATCAAATACAGTATGACTTTATTACAGAAACAGTTACTAAAGAAAACAGTAGCTGAAATTGATCAGGACTTCCCAAACCACTCAGCTTTGGCTCTGTCCTAGTCCTCTACACGTGACGTGCTCTGTCTGTGATAGCTAGCTACTGCCTAGAGTAATCACAGGCCCAGTTTCCAGATCATATATTTGATTTAAATGTTCTTTTTTTAACAGGATTCTACTTCTGTTTTTTATAAATAAATATTATTATTAAATGAAATATTAAATAAATATTATTATTAAATGAAATATTCATTTGTGGACTCAACTTCACAAGTACCATTTATAAAATACTCTATTGTCTAAAAGATTAGGAATCATATTGGAAAATATTAGTTTTTTACATACCATGCATTCAAAATTAAATAAGAAAAGGAAACATGTGTTGATTCCTTGCAGTCCAAAAATACATTTGCGAATCACTAACATTTGAACTACCTGACAAAATAAAATACTATAATTGTGGTATATTGACAAGCGAGCATGCTACTCAGAAGTCGGGATGATAGGACTAATAGGCTTTCTTCACTTGGAAAGTAAATCAGGATTTGTATTAGTTCCTTGGATCCTAAACCGAATTGCATAGTACAAAAAAATGAAAAAATTTGGAATGATCCAAACCTTCTTTCTGTCAAGCTGGAGGTATCTGGCAACTGAACCATAAGCAAAATTATCCATGCTCACCAAATTTGAACCGGCAAAATCCAATACAGCCCCATCCTCCTGACAGATTCCAACATGCCCTATGTAAGGAGCAAGCCATGAAACTACAGGAAGAGGAGTCCAGACAATGCAGCATGGGAACCTTGCTCTCTTTGGATCTATCTCGCCAAGTGGCCACAACTCTTGTAATCCATTATTTGAACAGACACCTTCATCATCAAAATCAGCTTCAAGCTCCATTGAGGAAAGTACTTTTGGTGACATTAACGTTCCTTGTACTTAAAGATAACAAAATGTGACTAGCTTCAATCCCACAGTATATCAACCTTCACTCAAAAGAAAGGAGCAAGTTATACTCTCATACTTCACGATGAAAAAGATTGGTGGGGAATTAAATGTGCACCTAGTTTAGTCACTACCTTTACAATTTCATATGGCAATATCACAATGAAATATATGAATATGTTCATAGAGGCATGAGCAATGGATCCTCAACCAAATGAACTTCTTTATATCGACAACAAATTCTCCTCAAATCAAGTTGCTGCTGAATTTTCCTAGTACATCATCTTTTAACACACACCACTCCCACAGAAAAAAAAAATAGCATGTCCCCTTGTCTACTTTGTGGTTTGTGCACAGTTGGACCAGGTTCTAATTTGCTATACCTGACAAAGTGAAGAGGATAGAAAAGCTATTATAACAGCCTGTATCGGTACCATATGGTTCAAAACTTATGCAGACAAAGGGCACTAGTTCGACATTGCCAAATGTGGCTTTAATGTTTTATTTATCTAACATATTAGGGGACATCACGAATCCAAATACATTGCAGACGATGGAATCAAATTGGTAAAGAATGGCTAGGGTTACATGTTTAAAATACAAGCACATTTGCACGTCCAGGAGCTCCTGCTGCTCTCCCCGATCCAAAACAAGAGTACACCATCGCGTCCTCTGCCAGTTCGATGAAATGCCGAAATGAAATGCAGGGCAGTACAAGAATTCGATTTCTATGTAATTGCGTGTCGCCGTGTCCTAATTGCTCAGTACTACTACAGCTAATTCAGTAGGTCCTACTCCATTTTCAGGCGTGTGACCGGAAGCTGTCTCCCACCGCTGTCTCGTCCCAGGCTCACTAATCGGATTTGGTAGGAAACCAAACAAACAGTAAACAGAAGTGAATCGCAAGACAGCCGATTGCGCATCGATAACCACTCTTAACGATCTCCCATCTCAGCGGACCCAAAAGCATAGAAGCTCCCAAACTCGACCCCGAATCCGTTCCAGGCACCCTGACATAAGACCACGCCGTAGGCACGCACGACCGAACCAACCGAAGCGCAAGCGGAGCAGAGGAAGGCAGGGAACTCACCGGAGAAGCTGGATCGGCGCCCTCCGCGATCCGGCAGGCGGAGAGCGGAGGGGGCGTCGAGTCGATCGGCTCGCCGTACGGGGAGAAGACGACGACTCGAGGGCGTGCTCTGTTTGTGCCGCTGCCTTCCCTGCGGGGAGTGGCCGAGTGGGGGAGGCGCGGTTATAGAGGATGGAGACAGGGGGGAGGAGGGAAAGGTGCATGCACCTGCACTGCACCGGATGGGCAGCACCCGCAAATTGTAGCCGCAAACGCAGGTGGCCGGCGCTTGCTTCGCCGGCCGGCTTCCGTGGACGGTTGCGTACTCCGTACTTGCCACATTTGCTTTTTCAAAAAAAAAACTTTCAAAGAAATTCACTTTTTAAAATAAATAAAACCGCGTTTGCTTCTCCCGGAAGCCGGGGCGAAGTCGGGCCACTGACAGGCCTGTCCGGGGTGTCAGAGGCAACCGCGGCCGGTGCCCTACGGCCCTTGCCATTTGCCGTGGGGTTGAGCCGAAGAGGAGCATCTGCCGCTCTATGCGTTCTCGAGGCCGTGGAACAGTGGAGACGGACGGAAACTGAACGCAAATGGCAAAAGAAGATGTCGATGTGGATGGTTCAGGCAGAATGAGATGGAAAACGCAAATGGCAAGAGATGATGACAAATGCTTGAACGATTCTCTCTCGGTTGTTGGAGCATCAAAGCTTTCAGCCCATCGTATGAATAAGATGGTCCTGAAGATCATATTGGAACATTCTAGAAACAATAAATTGAAGATACCATATTGGAACTACTACTACTACTACTTGCCTTAATAAAATACACTGCAACAGTTGAACAAGGGGCTGCCGAGTTGATTGAGATAAAGGAATAACCTTATGTACCCTAATGTAATAAAATGGAATGCCTCAAGAAAGCAGTCGCTGTCAGATTTTTCACAAATCACAACAGTGCCGAATGCCGATAGCGATAGAATGAAATTGGTGCTTTGGATAGTCCCCGCCACGTCGAATGTTTGGACACTAATTAGGAGTATTAAATCTAGACTAATTATAAAATTAATTACACAACCTCTAGACTAAATCGCGAGATGAATCTATTAAGCCTAATTAGTTCATGATTTGACAATGTGGTGCTACAGTAACCATTCGCTAATGATGGATTAATTAGGCTCAATAGATTCGTCTCATGATTTAACCTATGGGTTCTGCTATTAGTTTTGTAATTAGCTCATATTCAGTCCTCCTAATTAGCATCTAAATATCCGATGTGATAGGACTAAAGTTTAGCTCCCATCTCCCAAACACTTACGCATGCCCCTAAATCAAACCGCAAACACAGAGGTTGACTCTTCCAGCAGCAGCTTTGCGCATCATCCACTCGACTGGGAGACGGGGGCCAGGTCAGCAGGAGCAGCAGGTTCCGGTGCTATCTAATATCCACCAATTTTTTCAGAGCTCCCATTTCTTTCTTCGTCGACTGTCCATCTCCGTCTTTTGCTCTGAATTTAGCAGCCATAATAATAATACTGTACAACCAACTGTGTATCACCCTAGTCTTCAACTTGCGTATTGAAAACGAAGCTGGGGAATGCCGTTGTGGTGTCCCTGGGAAGGAAAAGGAGGATGAATCAGCAAGTTTGTCATTTACCATTGCGGCGTATTGCTAGCAGACATTCAGAAGCAGATAGCAATTAGCCAGTATGCAGCTCTAGTGAGAAACATATATTTCCTAGCACCATCACTTGTTTTTGACAAAATAGAACAAATCATGAACTAGCAGCTCCTGGCCAGGAAGGAAAGAAAACAAGTTGATGAAATGCATAAGCACAAGTAGCATCCATACTTCAGGTGCGGCAGTGTCATCTTCTTATAACAGAAGGGTGCCGCACCACAAAAGCTTTCCACTCTTCTCTGCTAATCCTGCCGTCCTTATCAGTATCAGCATCCTTGAATGTCTGCAGACGGACAAAGCAGGCATAAATCATCAAAAATTCCTGCTACTTAGTGCAGAAACAGGAGAGGGCTTGAGGGGGAGAGACAGTTACAATGATACCTTGTCCATTATCCCTTCTACAAGATCATCAGACAGCTCCACCTCTGACTCCATCAAAGTAGCAATGACCATCTGTTTCACCTGCGGAAAATAACATGCATGGGCTTTGGACTTCAGAATAGGGTCATGTCATACAGCATTGATTTCTCCTGACAAGCTCCATTACCAAAAATAAGAACAAGGCAATAAGTTTAACATCATTTCAATGTTGTCCGTACTGTTTCTACTCAAAGACTGATTGTAATCCATTGTATGTCAAGAGCATGCCTAGATTGCTCCTCAAATAAGTAATCCCAAGCCTACTTACTTTGTCGGTACGTATGAAGTACACGAGTTGCCACTTACCAATCTGATATTCTGAGTGCTGGAAAGATTAAACAGAATTATGTGGTCGTTAATGAAAAGGACAACGAAGTAGGAAATTCATGGTTAGGCTAGATCTGACACTATGAGGGTTTCAACAAAATAAACATTTTCTGATGAGGTGTCTACTGAAATCTAGATCATATTGATCCAAAGCCCAGTAAATAACCGATATTCATATACAAAGCTCTCCAAACACGTAAGTGCTGGGACAGCGAGACTGACAGTGGCAATGCAGAAGTCCCAAGCAGTAGAATATCAAATATTCAAATGTTGACAAAGTAATACAAATCGCTGAAGAAATTCTATGCTTAGATAAATTTGTTTAGAACTTGTGCACTAGCAAACGCATACATACCTCTTCACACTCAATGAAACCAGTTTGCCTCAAGTCATACAATCTGAATGAAACTGAAGTGCAAAACAGATTTTAGTGGCAGTCTGGAAGACAAAACTTCACATGTCAAGAAGAGCGGATCAAGATCGCCATACTTACAATCAATTTTATCTTCAATAGGAGCATATGGATGAAACACACTAATTGCATGGATAAACTCTTCGAATTCAATAACAGAATTTTTCTTTTCATCAAAAATATCAAAAAACTACAGGGACAACAGAAAGAAAAACTCAATTGTGGATCTCTAAAAAAATTAAAAAACTCAAATTAGTGGAGCTACATGGAAAGCAAGAAAATTTCAGAAATAAAAGTAAGGTTGCTTTAACATGTTATGAAATATATCAGTTATTAAATCATACAGTATTTTTTCTATTTTGCCTTGGGGTTTTGCATTGCCGCACAGCATTGTAACCAAAAAAGGCATCAACCATGATAAGTTTGAATGTGATAGCTCAAAAAACAGCAGTAACTTCACAACTATGCAATGTGCATTCACCCACACAATGCATGAAGCTTAGTTTTTATTTTTTTAAAAAAAGATATAGAACTTGGAAAGCAATTCAAATATGATATCTTGTCAAGTAACAGAACCCCTGTTCCCTAAGAAAATTCATTAATGTAGTATTTTAGAAAGATACAGAAAAAGAACAAGCCATGTGATATTTCAGCAGCCAAAAAGATAAAAAAAACATTTCAATCGAGAGGAGTGGGTGCATAAGTTTTCATCTTGATCATTTTCCTTTTCTTTCTTCCTTTCTCTTTATGTCCGAGAATGGGTAGAGCAAGCTTTGGCACTTACTCTATCTAGGTAAAGATTTTTCCCAGATGGCGTCTTGAACAATGCCAACTGCAGCTACTCGTACAAAAGAAGTAGAATCTTTCACAATTTATGGCCAACAAACAAACAATACTATGGATTGGTACATTATCCACTATAAAATCTTCACCTGGCAGAGACTATCCTGCTTTTAGCATACCATCACTGAAAGTATTGTAGAGTGGATAAATAAAAGACTTTGCCAGTCAAGGCATCTTTAACTAATGTTCAACTACTTTCAATGCCCAACCCCATTTTAGTGCATGATACCTTTTGTCAAGGATTGATAACTTACCCTTGTTCAACTTTCTTCTCTTAAAAGATGTTAGGGTCAATTACTCAATTTACCTTTCTGCTCTCCGTAAAGTAACTAAAAGTATCTTCCAAAATGTTTAATGGCACCAAAAGTACCATCCAGGAAAGTGTGAGAACACCACTGGACACTGGAGTGCAAACTGAGGAAACTAGTCCTAATTGACTCAGGGAGCTTCTTGCATGGTAAAAAGCATTGGAAACACATATTTTGCCAACTTCAAGATTTGCTACTGCCCAGCAAAGTTCTAGAGTTGCCATCGATTAGAATCTGGGAGGCGCCGGCACAACTAATACTAAAAGGAATAATCTAACATCAAATTGAGGGTCCCATTTTCCACGTTATGGATTCGTTAAACTGGATCAATACTTTTTGGAGGGCACAAATTTCACTGGAATATGCAGAAATTTCACAGCAGACAGTTCAATTGTGGATTGTCAGTCTGTCACTGGAATCATAAAAAAGGCTCACCGCACAAACGGGGTCCAAAAGTTAAACAAAAAGCGCACATATGGCAAACCGTGCCATAAAAGAAAGGAAAGGATAAACATTTGCAAAAAAAGAACCTTATGGATCAGGCCGTCGTCGATGATGGAGCAGCTGATCTTCTTGTACAGCTCGTACAGCGCCTCCACCTCGTTCACCTAGACTCCCAGCAAACACACCCAGAAAAACATCTCAGGTCACGACAGCAGGCGGAAGAGAACACAGAAACCGGACAGGCAGCCGTATACTTACAGCAGTGGGACTCGTCGGCGAGCTCGGCGAGCTCACGGAAGGTGAGGCGTCTGCCGGCACGGATCCTCCCCGCGCGCGCGTCGACCGCGGACAGCAGCCTGGGTGGGCTCTTCTGGAAGCATCTCGATGCCCCGAGCAGGACCGCGTCCACCACGGCGAGCACGGGGAGCAGCACCACGCACGCGAGCTCCCCCAGCGTCAGAGAGCTCTTCGACGCCTGCAAAGCAAACAACCGGATCAGACCGAAGTGAGAAATGGCCAGACCGGATCGGAGATGGCGGAGTAGAGCGTACGAGATCGTTGGAGGAGCGGAAGGAGTCCATGTGCCCCGGAGCCAGCGGCGAACCATCGACCGGTGGGGGGGCACCTCGGCGTCCTCCTCGGCTCGTCACCGTTTCGCGGTGCGGGGGGAGTGGGGTGGGGCCGGGGGCGGCCGGACGGGATCGTCACGTCACTCTACGGCGGCGGCCGCCGCGGCGGAGCGCGGTGGGAATTGGCGGCTGGCGGAATTGGCAGACCAGCTGTTCTGGCTCAGATTCTGCCACCTCGGTCGGTCACATTTCCTCTGATCCAATCATTCACCGGTCCGCCGGTGCACGGCGGCCTCGGGCTCGGTGAGCAATGATTAGGAATAGTTTAGGGGATACCATCCACTAAACTTTGGCAGGGCATATCCGATATGGGATGCTAATTAAAAGAATTAAACGTGAGCTAATTACAAAACTAATTGTATAAATAGAGTCCGAGACGAATCTATTAAGGCTAATTAATCCATCATTAGCAAATGGTTACTGTAGCACCATATTGTAAAATCATGGACTAATTAGGTTTAATAGATTCGTCTCGCGAATTAAACTCCATATGTGCAATTAGTTTTGTACTTAGACTATGTTTAATACTCCTAATTAGTATCCAAACATCCCATGTGACAGGTGCTAAAGTTTAGCGGGGTGTATCCAAACACCCCCTTAATATCATTGGCGCTGGCGTGCATTCAAGTTTGTCTTTAGGGCAGTTCCAATAGAGTATTTATGGTGGTTTTTATGTCTATTAATTACCTTGGCAGCTCAGCTTTTTGCTTATGTGGCAAAATAATTAATGATGAGTGAGAGCACAAAACAGAGAAATGATTTCCTCCTCACGGAACCGAGTCGACGCAAGGACCGAGACACCACGAAACCACCCAAACCCCGTTGAGGAGACTCGAGTAGTTTCGAGCGGCATCCATCTAGATCCAGTGCGCCGCCACCACCACGCAGATGGCGGGAGCAAGCAAGGCCGCAATTCCTCTCCCGCACGTCGCCCTCTCCTGCGCTCGCTCACTGGAATCAATAGAGGTGCGCCCCTAATTCCAAGACCTAGCCTCCTCTGCCCCCAATCCATCCCAAATATCTGAGAAAAATGAATCACCGGGCGACAAATTTTAGGAGAGGCACTAGTGCTCCCTTCGCCCTTGCTGTTGGATCCAGTTCAGTTGCTGGTGCTCCTGCCGCCCTTGCTGCTGGATCTTCGTCGGTCGCTATTGCTCACGCCACCCTAGCTGCAGCATCATCTCCACCACCTGCAAGTGTTCAACTCGCCGGTTATCCTGCGTGGCGGACAAGCTCATCTCCTATGACCTCTCCCACTGAAGGGTATGCTTATTTCACTCCTACACAAGTCCTTCAGGCAGTGCATCTAGTATGGTTTAGCAAAGAGTTGTTAATTTTATTCTAGTAATTTTCTGAAAATTACTGATATTATTTGCACTAGTATGTCTTTTTCTGATAAATAATCAGTATGGTTTAGCAAAGAGCTGTCATATTTTTTTTAATACTTCCACACGGTTGTAGCACATTAGTTCCACTGAACATATCTTTTTTCTTTTTTCAGAATTTATCCACCAGGTGGGTTTACCAATATGCAGTTAGATCAATCTACTAACCATCTCAGTGAAAATTTCTATTTTGTTGGAACTAAAAAAGAAAAAGTGCAACTTCTCCAATTGCTCCAAGTTCTGAACAAACCCCGACAGGTAGAAGCAATGCAAAAAATAAAGAAACAATCGATGTTGATGCAGATACTAATGAAAACCCCCAAGATCCTAGGACTGACAAGCAATTGAACTAGACGACAGATGAAGACATTAGATTGGTAAGCCACCTTTCTTACTTTGTAAACTTTGAGCCTAGAGTATATGAAAAATTATGTTTGGTTGTAAACTTTGAGATGTTATTTTTTTAAATGTAGGCCATTGCTTGGTTGCATAACTCAAAGGACCCGGTTGATGGAACTGACAGAAAGGCAGATCAATATTGGGCGGATCTTACTAAAGAGTACAACCACACCACAAAGAGTTGCCGCAAGAGAAATCGGAACCAGATGAAAATTCGTTGGGATCGTGTTAAGAAACCAGTGAGTGAGTATCATGGTTGCTGGATACAAACCAATAGAGTGTATAGAAGTGGGTTTAGTGATGACCAATTGACAGATCTTGCAGATAAGATGTATGCCTCTACACATAATGATAAATATTTCATGCTGAAGCATATATGGAAGGTTGTTCGAGATGAAAGGAAGTGGTATGCATATGTTAAAAAAATGGAAAAGGAAAAGGAGAAGGGTGCAACTACTAAGCCAGCTGAAGTGGTGAATTTGGATGATAATCCTAATATTCGTCCTATGGGTCATAAGAAGGTAAGGATGAGCGCTATGGGAAAAAGAAGGCATCTGATGCTTATTCAGCTATTACTGAGAAGCTAGACAAGTTTATTGAAGTAAGCACAATGGCTAGAAAGAACCGTGAGAAGGTGTCAGAGGTGCAACAAAATTTGGCAAATAGCAAGCTTGAAGCGACCAAACTTGCACATAAGGAGCACAAGAACAAGTGAAGTGTAAAATGCTAGACAGTTATAAAGAGCTACTGTTAGCACCCACAAGCAATTTGAGTGCACATGCTTTGGCTGAGAGGGAGAAAGCAATGGAGAGCATGAGGATGGTCTTATTTGCTACAAATAATTAAGGTATTTGCTAAACTGCATGCTGTTTTTTTTGTAGAGTTATGACTTTTATTTGTTGTCAGTATTTATTTTCTATGAAAATGAAAACTGCATGTGAACATTGCAACTTTATTTGCTTGGAAAATAGTCAAACTTGTGTGAACACCGCCTGCTGGTGTGAACTGATTTTTGGTGTGAACACTGCATCTCTGCTGTGCTCATGGGGGGCTGCCTATTTGTTTCCTGTGCGACTATAGTATTTAATTGTTGTACACACATATATATGCACCAGCAGTCTGCCCTCTGTGTGCATATGTAGTTCTCCTCTCTATCTACCCATAATGTCTCACTAGCCACCGCATGATGCTGATCCTAATGATGAGGATGGCAGCATAGACCTAGAAGATTTGTACACAGTCGATGCTTTTTGTAGCCGAGCAAGATTTATTAGAAGACCTACAAGATCAAGTGGTTGCAAAATTGAGGGATAAAATTGAAGTGCTAGAAGAAGGGAGGAGACGTAACAGTGGTCCAAGGAGATATTTGGCAAGGCCTCGTGAAGAAGCCAATCAGCGGCTTATGGATGCCTATTTCACATAGAATTATGTCTACAATTCTACAACCTTTCGTAGAAGGTTTAGGATGAGTAGACCTCTGTTTCTGCGCATTGTCGATGCCCTCGGTGAGTGGTCTCCATTTTTTACCTTAAGATTCGATGCTGTTAATCGCTCTAAGCTACCCCCAATCCAAAAGTGCACTGCTGCTATAAGGCAGTTAGCAAATGGGAGCCCTGCAGACCAGCTTGATGAGTATATTAAGATTGGTGGAAGTATTGCAATTGAGTGTTTGAAGTTATTTGTGAAGGGAGTGATTGACAAATTTGGAGCGGAGTATTTGAGGCGACCAATAGTACAAGATGTTGAACGCTAAATGAAGATCGGTGAGCATCGTGGGTTCCCTGGTATGCTAGGGAGTATTGATTGTATGCATTGGTATTGGAAAAAATACCCTTATGCATGAAAGGGCATGTATACCCGCGGTAATCATGGTGTACCTACGATCATTCTAGAGGCAATTGCTTCACACGATCATTGGATATGGCATGCTTTTTTTGGTGTTGCTGGATCTAATAATGATATCAACGTGCTTAACAAATCACATTTGATTTTCGACCAGCTGAGAGGAGAAGCTCCTAAGGTGCAGTACTCTATCAATGGAAGACAATATGATATCGGCTATTACCTAGCTAATCGCATATATCCAGAATGGCCTGTTTTCCTGAAGTCTATACGTGAACCACAATCAGACAAACATAAACTTTTTGCACAACAGCAAGAAGGAGCAAGGAAGGATGTTGAATGCGCTTTTGGTATTTTGCAGTCTCGCTTTTGTGTTTTGCATCGACCAGCACGTCTCTACGAGCAAGGGGATCTTGAGAATATCATGCTTGCTTGTATAATCCTCCACAACATGGTAATTGAAGATGAGAAGGATATAGAGCAGGTTCCACTTGATTTGAATGAGGAAGCCAGCACATATATTGTTCAAGAAGCTACAATCTCTCATGGAAAAAACTCAAAGATGGAAGACGTGCTTAACAGAAATATCGCCTTACATGATTGCGAAGCGTACAAACAACTTCAACCTGATTTGATTGATCATATTTGGCAAAAGTTTAAGAATTCAAATAGGCAAAATAATTAGGTACATATCTTTGTGTGCAAATATTGCTAAGTCATCCTGGTAGCTCATGCTAGTTCATCTTTGTGTGCAAATATTACTAAATAATGATTTTTTAAAATTCATCTGTTTACTGTTTTGCCCTTGCAGATGATGATTTCTGGAATGCTGTGTGACCTGATGGCTACTGGAGTTCGTGTGCATCCTACCTGACATCAACTACATGCATGAGAGATGATGGATGATGCCACCTTATTATTTTACTATGCATATCATGGACTTTAGTTCTTTTATTATCAACTATATGTGCTACCTATTATTATCAGTTCTTTTGTTATCAACTATATGTGCTACCTTATTATCTTTTTTCCTGGATTTCTATTATTAATATATGATTCTGGAAACATGTTTACTGCTGGGCGTTACAAAGTTTGCTGGACTGCAAAAATATTATCTTTGTTTGCTAGCATCATGCGTAGGTCACACGAAGTCAGGCTACATGGGTGATAGCCGCAGTAGATCTACTCTCTCTTTGTGTTGCATTTAATTTATTCTTTGTATGGACACTGCTGTAGAAACCATAAGTTGGAAGAAATAATTTTTATTGGATATTAATTATTCTCTTTCTCTCTTGAAAACTGCCTCTAGAAACTATCCATCGGGACCGCCCTTAGGGGGTGTTTGGATACGAGGTACTAAATTTTAGGAGGGTCACATCGGATGTTCGAACACTAATTAGGAGGATTAAACATGAGCTAATTATAAAACTAACTGCAGAACCCCTGTACTAATCCGCGAGACGAATCTATTAAGCCTAATTAATCCATCATTAGCAACTGGTTACTGTAGCACCACATTGTCAAATCATGGACTAATTAGACTTAATAGATTCGTCTCGCAAATTAGACTCCATCTGTGTAATTAGTTTTATAATTAGATTATATTTAATACTTCTAATTAGTATCCAAACATCCGATGTGACAGGTACTAAAGTTTAGGAGGTGTTACCCAAACACCCCCTTAATTACCCATCCATCTCACCGGAAGGAGGACTTTTCGTCGAGGAGGTTGCCTTGCCCTTGAGTTAGTAGTTCAGTTAAGGAATGTTAAATTGGTCAATGAATTTTTAACCTAACCCAGGATTAAGTTAACGCACAAGAACGGTAAAAATGAGTTAACCTACTGTAGCGAGGGGTGACGGTGTTCCGTCAATGTGCTGTCGGCCTAGCTATCGTCCATTCTTTCCTTTTTATCGTCCTTTTCGTTTCTTTGTTTCAGGGGTAGGTCGCTGCTCTCAGCTTGCAAAAAAAGCTGACGTGTCATCGGTACTACCACCAACTGTACGTGGTGTCGTGTCGGTCTCACTTTTTTTTTCTTAAAAGAAAAACGTGCGGGGCATGTTCTAAAAAAAATAAATCAAACCTCTTGCGTTGGTATCAAGCTAAAACATCTGATTTATTTAGCCAGACAACATTCGAGAATATCTAGATTAGTTTATGAGCGTCAGGTCAGCTAGCTTAATGATCTTAACGCAGAACCAAACAGTGTAGAAGGAAGCGGTTAGATAGTTCAGATTATATATGTTGCAAAATTGCCCAAAAGCGATTCAGAAGCCCATGTCCAGGACATACTCGAGGACCACCATTTGCTTGAGTATTGCTTCCAACGGTCGCGGTGGTGCCTCATTGGCACAAGATAGAAGCACCAACACAGCAATAATTGAAAATCCTGGCCCCTGATTTCCTATTATTGTTGCTGTTTTGAGTAAGGCAGGCACCAGGCATCAACAAACAGAGCTGGAGCCTGGAGGGGAGATAAGCTGACGACAAAGATAAATCGACATTAAATTTGGTTTGGCCGCTTGGTGCCATTATTGGTTCAGTGGAGCGCGAAAACTGTAGAAAGACATGTTCAAATATCGCCACAACTCCATGGAAGTCCTCTATTTTTGGTCGCCAAAACAACGTCTTTATTGTTACGGATGATTAGAGAACAGCATATTCCTTCCCCACTGTTTTGATACGGATCGGACATGTATCAATCAGATATTCTTTGGTGTTGACTCCAGAGAAAAGAGCAGCGATTCTAGTCGAGAAAAACTAATTTGTTTCTAAAAAGGGAATGGAGGAGCAATGAAGTACAGAATTACAAGATAGCAGCTGTGCGCTTCAAAAAAAAAAAGATGGCAGCTGTGGGTAGGAGGGGATCAGGAGCTGCCATGAGCTAGTATATACATCGCAGAAAGGACAAAGAGGAGAGGGGATGCTTCCCTCCTATAGGAAGCATTACAAGCTGTTGGGCCAGTCTCGATGGGGGCGTTTCATGATAGAACGCTACATCAGCAAAATTGCTGACTTAGCAAGGTAATTAATAGAGGGAGTTTCATCAGATGAGAAGTGAGTTTCATCCCCATGACACTCATCTGGCACAGTTATCTAGTTCTCAATCTAGGTAACTGTGCAATGAAACTATGCACTGAGACTAACCGCTTCGGTTGTGATTCGGACAAGATTACGCAGTGGCCGCTGCTGCTTCCTCCGCCACCTGCCCCGCCTGCTGCAGCGTGCAGATGAGATTGCGGTCCCCGTACACGTTGTCCACACGACCTGAGCATAGCAACGATTAGCTTTCTCTTACAGTAATGATGAAGCCAAGAAGAAAAGGCTTGGAGACGGTGGATTTGCTCATACCGGTTGTTGGCCAGAACTTGGCACCCCGGAGCCATGCCGCAGGGAACGCGGCGTACTCCCTGGAGTACGGCTTAGTCCATGAGTCACTCATCAGGAGTTGGGGTGGGTGAGGAGCGCCCTGCACGAACAAAGCAAATGCACTCGTGAACCTCTGTAAGTATGAAGAGGTGTGATGTGTGAAAAAACCATCTATGTGTGGACGTCTTAGCATATGCTAAAAGGCAGATATTCTTTACAGTTATAGCTTTTTTTTTCCTTTTAAAGTTATTCACACCCAATAGGCGAGGAATAGGATTCAAACGGACCTAGCAACTACTTACTATGTGGACAAAGATATTGCTTGATATGGTGAATAACTGCTACCTAAGAGATACCATCTGACACTAATGATATTTACCTTCAGGACATTGTTGAGCGCATCTGCTTTGCCATTTTCTATCTCTGCAATCTCTTCTCTGATGGAGATAAGAGCATCACAGAACCTGTCTAGCTCGGCCTGCAGCCAAGACAAAAAGGATGTGACATTAAGCTAATGTGAAATCAACTAGATGATATAACGGGAAGCAAGAGATTACAAGCAATATGTGCTGACCTTGCTCTCACTTTCAGTGGGTTCAATCATAAGTGTGCCAGGAACAGGCCATGACATGGTTGGTGCATGAAATCCATAGTCCATCAAGCGCTTTGCCACGTCCTCTGGCTCTATACCAGCAGTCGTCTGACAAAGTTCCGGGAGCCAATTAGAGATTGAATGCATCAACACAAGTTTCAATTTGCTAATAAGATTCGGATAAGTACCTTAAACCCTCTTAAATCGATGATGAATTCATGGGCAACAGTTCCATTGACTCCACGGAACAGGACTGGGTAGTGCTTCTGCACACAAATTATTGCAAAGTAGATTTTAGAAAACTAATTTTTAACAAATATAACAAATGTAACTAAGGTATGATGTCATGAATAAAAAAGTACCTCTAGACGTTTTGCCATGTAGTTTGCATTCAAGATCGCAATCTTTGAAGCATCAGTGAGTCCCTGTGAGCCCATCATGGCTATGTATGTGTAGGAAATTGGGAGAATCAAAGCAGATCCCCATGGAGCAGCAGAAATGGTACCAAGAGGGTCCGTTTTCTCCGGGAGGGGAAAGCCACCAGTGGGAATCTAATAATAACCAGATTAATCAGATGATGTTGTTGTATTTGCTTTTGAATGAAATGATGGAAGCATACAAAAATTATGAAAGATTTTTCTGGTTTTAGTGCTCCGCATTTGTAGAACAGTTTGGGTAGTTAAGACATCATTACTAAATACTACAGTAGCATCACTCACGGTACTTTCAACATGAAACAAAATGCTGCCAACACTTTCTTGCTTCACTAGTTTAGGACAAAACATGAAAATAAGGTGTCGATTATAAGACCCATGAGCCAATGTGGCAAACACAATTGGACAGAGAACAAATACGTCAGCAGGAGAGCAAAATATTGCTTAGGTTGCAGAACAACGATAGGATAACAAGGATTCTAGTTTTCAAAGAACAATGTAGGATTAGACGTAACATAGAGAAATACATATGGAAATCTCTCTTAACCTTCCGTCTGAAACATACTAGGAAGCTACTATTGGAAGTTAAACATGATTATAAATAACATATTTTTTGTTGTATGAACATAAAATGGAACTTTTCAAGCTCATAAAATGATAGAATGCCAGGTGGTGATGCACTGACACAGTCAACAATGTTACAGTTTTCTAGCACTCAAGTTAAGTGTTGAACATTGGGCAGTACTAACTAGGGGCATTTGTGTTCTTACGTCTTACCCTTACTTTGACGTGGAATTGTGATTTTGCCCTTATTTTCTCAACTTTGTGATTTTGCCCTCAACTATTCACAAGTCAATGCAATTTTGCCCCTAGTCAACGATCAAAACAGGGGCAAATACGCAAAAATCAAGGGTAAAATTGCATTAACTTGTGAATCATTGAGGGCAAAATCACAAAGTTAAAAAAACGAGGGTAAAACACAATTGCACTTCAAAGTAGGGGCAAGATCACCAAAAGTCCTACTAAATATATGCCTCAGATTCGAATATCAATTATTATAGACTGACAAATGACAGGATAAAGAATTCAGGGCACCTACCACCGGGTGAGATGGTAGAAATGGTGCTAAGTGCTCCTTAACACCAATAGGACCCATGCCAGGACCACCTCCACCATGTGGGATGCAGAATGTCTTGTGAAGGTTAAGATGGCAAACATCAGCTCCAATAAAACCAGGGCTTGTTAACCCAACCTGTAAAAAATACAACTTCCGTAAGCTCAAGGGAATTTCCAGTGAACTGATCATTTTGGCTCTGGCCATCCAATAAGAGGGGGCATTTAAGTTCTGAACTAGGTTCAGGTGAACCTGGAGAAAATAGTATAATCCAAAATTTGATCCCAAATATTATCAACAGAACCACAGAATTACCACTTAATGAGAAATTAACAGGCGAAACGTGATTGCTGTCTTACTAAGTACTGAACTCAGATGATTTGTCTCATAAGTTCACTACTATTTTATTTTTTTCAAAAAACAAAGAAGAATAAAATTTGTCGACATGCTGGAAGGCCATCTACAGACTCTGGGTACAAATATAAATATGTCCCATATTCATTTTAGAATAATAAACTCTTGAAAGGAGTGCTTGCATGATGAACAAAGTACAGAATATGGCATAACAATCTGCAAAAAAAATAATAATAACCTGAGCATTCATGTTAGCTCCGTCCATGTAGACCTGCCCACCATTATCATGAATGATCCTGCATATCTCATCAATGCCTTCTTCATAGACTCCGTGAGTTGAAGGGTAGGTAACCTGAAAAATAAGTTAATAATGTAACACTCTGTTATTCTCGGCATACAGCAAAAGGATTTCAAAAGGTTTCTTTTGAAAACAATCAGCTTCATCCTAACTGAAGTTTAACATTTCCATGGTTTCATAGTATTCACTCCAATCCGTCACTCGTTTATATATCAATATAAACAAAGTGCACGGCACCTCTTTCTATTCCTCCTATTGCATATGTATGTATGACTAGTACCATAAGAGGGAAGTATGATGAAGCAGATGCGATTGCCATGGTCATCTAATTTGCATCATAATACAAACGAAGCAAGAAGGCTACACAGTGATAAACCTTCAGTATAGCATCAGAACAACATAAAAGGTCAGCTTAGCAGAGCTGAAAGAGTAAATGTCCGATGTGGTGGCATTATTATTTAAATTTTCAAGATAATACAAATCCTCATAGGGCATAGCAAGAGTACCATCAGAGCAGCCAAGTTGTCCTTGTTTGCTTCTGCAGCTTTCCTCAATTCCTCGATGTTTATGTTTCCTTTGGAATCAGTTCCAACAGCAACAATCTTCATTCCAACCATAGCAGCACTTGCAGGATTTGTGCCGTGTGCGGAAACAGGAATGATGCAGACATCGCGGTGGTGGTCTCCTCTTGACTGCATTTTTTCAGCATAGTTTGTAAACAAAGATTACTGGAAAAGCAATACCAAAAAGCTAGGACAGATATATCATGACTTACGTTGTGGTAAGCACGGATAACCATCAATCCAGCATACTCTCCTGAAGCACCAGCATTTGGTTGCAAAGAGAAAGAATCAAATCCTGTGATCTTGCATAACAGATCCCCCAAGTCGTCAAACATTTCCTAGGACACAAAAGGTATGTCAGATGTTTAGAGGATCATGATGCAAATAGTCTGCCATTAGAAATTACAAAAACTGAATCATGGTCCTTACATGATAGCCTGCAGCCTGATCAGTAGGGGCAAATGGGTGCAGGTTCGCAAAGTTGGGATATGTAACAGGCATCATCTCAACAGTAGCATTTAGTTTCATCGTGCAAGAACCGAGAGGGATCATACTGTGGCACAGTGAGAGATCCTTGGATTGCAACTTATGCAGGTAGCGGAGAAGCTCGTGCTCTGTGTGGTACCTGCAAGCCCACAGCATGACAAATTAGAAACGTTCTGATAAATTAGTGGAGCAAACGTGAAAGCATTTACAGCCGCGTACGTGTTGAAGATGGGGTGCGTTAGGTAGGGGCTCTCGCGAGCAAGGCTGCTAGGAATTGAGCTTGAGACCTCTGGTGCGAGGGATTCAGCTGTAAAGCTCACCTGAAAGTGTTTGCAATGGCACATCGTTTAATATTTGGATCTAATTTCACATCAGGCACACGCATTTTGCAATAATTGAATGGCTACTTACTGATTTGCCATTGTTGAAAACCTTGAACAGCTTGTCAACATCCTCCAAGGTGGTGGTCTCATCAAATGCTACAGTTATCTATAACATCACAAATAGAAATTAATGCTTAACTCTCTAAATCATCGCACAGTAAGTTGCAATTCAATAGTGACATCATGATAAAGCGCACCGTGTTCGCATCGACAACCCGAAGGTTCATCTCGTTTTTGACAGCCTCCTTGGCAATTGCACGTGCATTAGGACACGTGACCTTGACCGTATCGAAGAACGGCAGATCCTGCACCGTCACTGTCTCAAGCTTCTTCAGTCCATGGGCGAAGGTACCAGCCAGGCCATGAACCCTGTCAGCGATTGCTTTCAGCCCAGCAGGACCATGGTAGACTGCGTACATGGCAGCCATGTTGGCGAGCAAGGCCTGTGAACCACAAGTGTCCTTGTCACTACTTATCTATCACAAACACTACTCGGTCACTATTTCAAGGTGGCACCCAATCTGTCAACATAAAAAAAATCAAGGTCTACAGCGACGCATCTCGTACCATCCTATCAGGCAATTTGGTGAACGGGTGGATGGAGTGCGTGAGTACCTGGGCAGTGCAGATGTTGCTGGTGGCCTTGTCCCGGCGGATGTGCTGCTCCCGGGTCTGCATCGCCATGCGGAGAGCGGGCTTCCCGGTGGAATCGACGCTAACCCCGATGATACGGCCGGGCATCAAGCGCTTGTACTCCTGTGACGTGGCGAGGAACGCGGCGTGCGGGCCTCCGTAACCCATGGGCACGCCGAACCGTTGCGCAGAGCCGACGGCGATGTCGGCACCAATCTCGCCGGGCGGGCGCAGCGTAGTGAGCGCGAGCAGGTCGGTGGCCATGACCACCTTGACGCCGTGGGCGTGCGCGTCCTTGACGAACTCGGCGTAGTCGAGCACCTCACCCTCCGTGCCGGGGTACTGCACGAGCACGCCGCACACGTCGCCGCTGCTGTAGTCGAAGTCCTTGGCGTCCGCGACGATGACTTTGATGTCGAACCCGGCGGCGCGCGTCTCGCAGACGTCGATGGTCTGCGGGTGGCAGTTGGAGGCGATGAGGAATGTCTTCTTCTTGCCCCTCAGGATGCCGTTGCACATGGCCATGGCCTCGGCCGCGGCGGTGGCCTCGTCGAGCAGGGAGGCGTTGGACATGGGCAGGCCGGTGAGGTCCGCGATCATGGTCTGGTAGTTGAGCAGCGACTCGAGGCGGCCCTGCGCGATCTCGGCCTGGTACGGCGTGTACTGCGTGTACCAGGCGGGGTTCTCCATGAGGTTGCGCAGTATCACCGCCGGGACGTGGGTGTTGTAGTAGCCCATCCCGATGAATGACTTGTAGGCCTTGTTCATGGACGCGAGGCGCTGCATGTGGTCGATCATCTGGGACTCGGTGAACCCCTCGTCGAACTTGCCGGCGAAGTGCATCGTCGGCGCGCGGATGGCGGCCGGGACGGTGGCGTCGATGAGCGCGTCGACGGTGTCGAAGCCGCAGGTGGAGGCCATGGCGGCCTGCTCGGCGGGCGTGGCGGAGTTGTGCCTCCGCGGGAAGGTATCGCTCGGCTGCAGCGCGGACACCGACACGGGCCGGCCCTGCGCGTACTGGTGCGCGCCCCGCGCCCGCGGGCGCCGCTTCCCCGCCGCCGCCGGCGCGGGCGCTAGGGTGGAGATGCCGCGGGACGGGGCCGGGGACGTGGTGGACCCTGCCGCCGCCAGCAGGCGGCGCAGCAGCGCGCGGTTGGCGAGGCGGCGCGCGCGCTCCATCTTGTTGGGTGTTGGGTGTAGGTGTGGGTGTGGTGGGGACGCGCGCCGAGAGGGAGGCGGGCGCGGAGGAATGGAAATGGCGAGTCCCCGGGGTGGGTGGGAGGCCTCGGCTCCCGCTCCTGCCGAGAAGAGCGGCTGTGCTGCTGGGTTCGCGAGTGATGTGGTTGTCCGGTAATATGTATCGGCGCATCCGGGAAAAGAAACGTAAGGCGATTTTCCCCTCCCCTCCGGTGGCGATGAGCTTTGCCTGCGCAACGTTGTTGTGGAGTGAGTTGGAGAGCACGCACGCCCACGGGGACCGGCGGTGACGTAGGCGCTGACACTGTGATCGGCAACGGGAGGCGGGTGGCGCCGCAGATGGCGTTTGGATGGACGAGGAGCCCGAGCGGGGAGGCCCAGCCAAAGAAATCGGCGAGCAGGGGCAGCACGGCGGAGTGGGAACGGGCGTGGGGGAGGTATCACGGGGGTTGGGGATGGCGATGGGGCGCGCGAGCCGAGCGAGAGGGAGCGCTGCGGGCACGACGCCGGCGTGTGAGGATCGCCGTATCGCTTTTCCCGGCGCGTCCCCTCCGCCGCAGAAAATTTTCCGCGCGGGCCACGCCGATCGCCCGAGAGCCCAGGCGTATTTTTTTGCGGCGCCCGTTGTCCCGTTGCTGCTGGCGCGGCAGCGCACGGGTAGGGGTCGCCCGGTGGTGTGCGGCGGAAGCCGGCGTGCTTGGCGACCGCGACGCGAGGGGATCTGCGAGGCCAGGCCAAAGCCAGACCCGGACTCTAGCCTGGGTGCAAGCGCAAGTGCGCAACACGCCAACACGTGGGGTTGCGACGGGCGCGCTCGCGCACGGGAAATCGCGGGGGCTGACCGTGCCACTGACGGATTGGGTGCCGTTGGGTTGGGGGATGGTGCGTCAGTGTCGCTAGCGACGAGCAGGGGGGGTTTGGTGGACGGGTGCATCGGGGTGGGGCATGGATTTTTGTTGGGATCCGGATCACCTACCGCCAAAGAATCTCTGGGAACCCGTGGGGTTGGAGGAGTGGACGGATGTTCCTGTTCCACCAACCGCACTAGTGACCTACTGATCTGCTCGTCTTGAGAAAAGCCTTTGGTCTTTGGCTCTTTGCCGAATCTGATTGGCCGGATCTGCGAACGAAGCCGGTTTGGTTTGCCTATAGTTTAGTCATTTTAGTCCCTACAATGTCAAATAATTTCTAAAGTTTAGCCATTTAGTTCCCAAGGGATTGCTTATAGGGACTAAAAGGTACATGAACAGAGTGTACTCCTCATTAAATGTCTCGTGCCTCCCGCCAACCCCCTCCCGCCTGACCCGCTACCGTCGTCCCTGCGGCCCCTCCCTACGCCTCCGCCACCGTCCTCCCTCCTGCTCGACCCTTGCCGCCCTCCCGCCCATCACCCCTGTCACCGGCCTCCCTCCCGCCCATCCCCCGCCTGTCGCCGCCGGCATCCCTGCCACCGGCCTCCCTCCGATTTGATGCCGGCAGCCTCGATTCATCGCTGGGTTTAGAAGGTTCGGGAGGGGTGGGGATCCAAGAGGTGGCGGAGCTCCTAGCTTGGGTGCCACAGCGTGGAGCTCGCGGAGCCGCGACTCGGCGAGGTGGGAGCGGCGGTGGGGGAGCCTGCTCGCGGCGGGGGTGGTGGAGGATCCCAAGCACGGGTGTCGGCGGGGAAGGGCATGGGCGGGCACTGGCAGGGAGGTGGCGGTCCAGGTGTTGGCACGTGCGTCGGGAGGAAAAAGGGTACCAGGGCAGGGGTAGAAGGATCTTTGTTCAACAGCTTTAATGACCTTAATCACTAGAACCAAACAGAGAGGGACTAAACTTTAGTCCTGACTAAAGGGGAGTTTAGTCCCTAAAAATAAGCAAGAGCAAACCAAACAGGCCTAATCAGCTGCACAAAGTCTTATCTTTGTAACGAATGTGGCCACCCATACTCATATTTTCTGCTTTCCATTGTTGAATGTATATGCGGCCAGTGTTTACAGTTTGTGCTTTCCAATTGAATATGTCATCAATCGAGTTAACAATACTACTAATATGATAATAAACCATTAAATGTTCCCTAAGTCTTTTACGAGGCAAGCTGTTTACACCTCAAAGTGAAAAATAGCTAATATGATAATAAACCATTAAATGTTCCCTAAGTCTTTTACGAGGCAAGCTGTTTACACCTCAAAGTGAAAAATAGCAAAAAAAAAATGCATGAAGATCCATGTAATCTCCTGTATTCAATATATCAAAGTTGATTTTGTAATTCTATCATTTTCTACCGGATCTTGGCATACAAAATCATATCATTATTGTTAAGTTTACGTGTATCATCGATTTTTTTGACCGAAGTCAACAGGGGAAGTCCCTACCTATTTTTTTATTTCAAACCCGTTTAATTCGCTCCCACAAAAAGTCGAATCTGGACCTACTGGGCGCTACTCAGAAAACAAAAATTAGATCAACCTAGGAAGAGCTAAGCGATTTTTTATTAAAAAGAAGAATCGGCACCCAAATTCGAGCAAGATGGGACTCTAATCTGGGTTGTTAGAGTGCACGACCACACCTCCCAACCTAACCAGTTAAGCTAGACTCACTTCTTACTGGGTGCTACTCAGGTGCTCTAACCTTTAGGCTAGAGGCCTTTCACATCATCGATTTATATTAGTATATTAAAATGCTCTCTTATGTACTAGAATGAAATTAGGTATAAGTCTAGCATACCAATCATTGGCTACATAATATATGTTGAGACGTCATGTCAAGTCGAATGCATAAAGACCGAAGTAGAAAGAACAAGCGGGCACACTCAAACGACACCTAATAAGGGTTCCGTTACTGTCACATCGAATATTTAGATACTAATTAGAAGTATTAAACATAGACTAATTACAAAACTAATTACTGGATGCTAATTCGCGAGACGAATTTATTAAGTCTAATTAGTCCATGATTTGACAATGTGATGCTACAATAAATATATCCTAATTATGAATTAATTAGGCTTAATAGATTCGTCTCACGAATTAGCCTCCATCTGTGTAATTAATTTTATAATTAGCTTATGTTTAGTCCTCCTAATTAGCATCCGAAGATTTAATGTGACAAAAACTAAATTTTAGCTCAAGAAACTAAATTTGATGTTCTCTACAAATCCAACATAGTAGACGTGTGGTTGAAAAATTACCAGATGCTGCATCCAGCCACATTTTTTCTGAAGACGTGTACCCAGGTCGTGATGTGTGGACGAATCACGCTCCTTTGTTTATGGAAGAAGCCAACAAACGATTGGTCAGTGCCTCAGTGGAGTATGCAGTGGACCAGTAGTGTCACTAAAGCTCGTGTGTCTGGATCAAACAAACAACTTTGGATAGTGGCGTACCCCCAGTTGTACCACGAAGTGAGCGACCATCACAAAAATTAAATAAAGTGCTATGAAGAAAAGGAAAGCTCGTAGCCTCGCACTAACCAAGTGGAGTGATATCATTATCAATAAAGACGAAAGAAAAAAAATATAAAAGACTGTACGTGATCTGTGATCTTGGAAATCAAGAGAAAAAAATAATTGAAAAGAACATGTATCGTAATCAAACTTCGTGGGAAGATTTTTCGTTGAGAGCTGCAAAGACTTTTCCCCTCTCAGCTCAGTCGTGAACTTATGAAATATGTTCGGAATATGTTAGCATGGTTTACAAAAACCAGTATCTTTTATACCATCAAAATCTTACAAAACAAAATGCATGGTTCTTAGACTTTACAATTCTAACATAGATGAAAACAAAATGTGGTTAACATACTTGTGTAGTAAAGCCGCGCGCCTCAGTGGTTCTCTTTTAAATTCAGATGCAGCGGTTAGTTAGGACTTAAGAGCATAAAAGGGCATATTGTAGTTCTAGGATTGACGACAGCAAGATAAAATAGGAAAGATTCTTGTAACAAAATAGTATATTCCACAGCGATAGAATCGCATATCACATCACATCAAGCAAAAAAAATAGCTACTAACTCTGACTTTGAAGGAGTTGAATATTACTCCCTCCGTTCCAAATTGTAGGTCGTTTTAGATTTTTTAGGTTCATAGATGTTTGTATGCATCTAAATATAGTGTATATCTAAATGCATACTTTGTATGCACCTAAATATAGCGTATATCTCATCTATGAATCTAGAAAAATCAAAACGACCTACAGTTTGAAACGAAGGGAGCACCAAACAGCGTCCATCCGCTCCCTTCTGAGTTCCGACTTTAGTATTAACAACTTTCATCATGATTTTGACGTGGTTACGTACATCTATATATAGCACTCCACGGTTCATTGGTGCATTCAACCCAGCAACTAATCCATAAGCTTGGTCAGACCGCTAGACATAGCCACATAGGCCAAAATTTAGGCCATACCTAGCAAGGCAACAAGCAGTGTGGATTCAATTCGTACCCGTACCAGGTCGCTACAGCGAACGCCTTGCCCGTGTAAGTGTAACATTGCCGACTCTTTTCAACAGCTTGGTGATGCATAGATAATTTTCGTGTACTCTCCTCGCTACAGTCACAAACTTACGTATCATGCCGTCAAGGTGGTGTTCAGGCTAAAAACTGTTACCAAAAAAGCCCCTTTGCACGGCGGCTCCACCGGGTGCCGGCAGGTACGTGCACGTTTTTCAGTTTGACACTGGAACGCGATTGGCGCGCCGTGATGCTGTATAACTGTATTGTTGTTGGTGTTTTTTTTAATGCATATTGTTGTTGGTGTTGAGGAGCATTCTTTCTTCTCTGTAGTCCCGGCCTACTAGTGCGCCTTGGCCCCCTCTGAGGGAAAAAAAAAAGCCGAAGGTAGGCTGGCATCCCACTGGGCCGGATGCATGCGCTGAGAAACGTTTTGTCTGTGTTGTTAGAGTTTGCACGGCCTGGCCCGCGTACGCTGCTTCGAAGAAGTGGAAATCGAGGACGTGCTCGGCAGGCACTACGGGCTGCGGCCTCCACACGCTGGGTCAGGAAAGCAACCCAGTGCTGCCGCAGGCCAAGCGCACGGCTGAGGTCTGAGGCTGTGATGCTGCTCCGCTCATGCCAAGTTGCCAACCACCAAGATTCCACGTTCTACCCAATCATCTGATGAAACCAAATCGGCGCAGAAGCATCGAATGGAATCGCTTGCGACGGTGCCGAAAGTTCAATTCTGGTCTTCCTTGATCAACGATGTCTTGAGGGTACGTAACTTTCTGGTTTGTCGACCTGCTCAATCTGCCTCGGTCTCTTGCTGGGTGCTATGCTGCATTTGTAAACGTATACAGTTCCAAGGAAACGAAAGGCAAGTGGCCCCGACAGTGCCATGTCAACGTAGCAGACTTCATCAGCTAATGGGAGGTCTAAAATCTTAAATTCGACAGTAGCAGTACACCACCTGTTTGGTGCAAACTGCCTTTCAGGTTGTTCGTCGCTACTCTGATTTTACAACGTTCCTTTTTTTTCCCCTCGCGTCATCCTTGTCGAGTTCGAGGGCAACGATGCTACTGCTACGCTACTACACCAACACCACAGGCGACTGATGAGTCAGGAGCTTGACGCAGGGGTGGACCTTGTGGTGTCCTCGGACACGCAGGGAGACGACTCGTACGAGTGCCCCGCCTGCGACGGGGACGCCGAGTACTTGTTGCTCCGCTTGCTCCCCCTGTCCCTGATGTCCTCGATCATCTTGGCCACCACCGCCATCCTCGGCCGCTCCCTGGGCTCCTCCGCGACGCAGAGCAGCGCCACCTGCAGGAGCGCCACCATCTCGTCCTCGGCGCCCTTGCCCCGCAGCAGCTCCACGTCGAACACCTCCGACGTCCACTCCTCCCGCACCACCGCCCGAGCCCACCGCGGCAGGTCCTGCGCGCCGCCGCCGTCCTCGGGCGACGGCTGCCGCCGCCCCGTCAGGATCTCCAGCAGGATGACGCCGAAGCCGTGCACGTCCTGCTTCTGCTGGAGCTCCCCCGCCGGCGCCGGAGCCAGCAGCTGGAGGAGCGCGAAGTCGGAGACGCGGGCGTTGCCGCTGCCGTCGACGAGGATGTTCGAGGAGGTGAGGTGCCGATGGGAGAGGTTGCCGCCGGACACGCCGTGGAGGTAGGCCAGCCCGTGCGCCGCGTCCTGCGCCAGCTTCAGCCGGGTCTGCCAGTCCAGAGGAACTCTTGCGGGTCCTCGGTTCTCTGTACAAAAAGAGACCAAATTTTGTGCACAGGTGACACGCCCGAATTTCATTTACAAATAATGTGACTCAAAATTTAGCTGCTCACCGTGCAGGAGGCTGTGGAGGCTGCCGTTGGGGATGTAATCGAAGACGAGGAGCAGCTCCTCGGCGGACGCGTAGAACGCGCGCAGGCCGACGATGTTGGCGTGCCGCCACGTGCCCATCTCCCTCGCCAGCTCCCTCCGCCGCCTCTCGTCCTCGCGGGACGCGCCCTCCCTCCTCCTCATCCTCTTCACCACCACCACCTCGCCCTGGGCCTCGTCGACGCCGTCGTCGCTCGCGTCGTTGCTTCCTCTCATGACCACGCGGTACGTCGTCGCCGTGGCGCCTTTCCCGAGCATCTCAGCGGCGCCCTGCATGAGCGTGGCCACGTCGAACTCCACGCAGCACCCGTCGAAGCGCACCGTCTCCTCCCGTGCCACCACCGAGTTGGCGGACGCCGAGACGGCGCGTCGCGGCCTTCTCGTAGTCGGTTTCCTGTTCTTCAGCAGAAGCACGGCGCACAGTGCCGCCGCGACCAGCGACGCGACCGCCGCGCCCACCGCTGACATGATCATCACGACCATCCACCGGTCATGGCTCTTCCCCCTCGCCGCCCTCGATCCATCGTCCGACGCCTCGCCGCTGCCGTTGCTGTACACGATCTGCTGTGGTCCACTGCATCGTTGCGCCAGCGGCGCGCCACAGAGGCCGGGATTGCCCGCGAACGACGACGAAGGGAAGGCAGCGGCGAGGCGGCCGGGGATCCGCCCCTCGAGGTGGTTGCCGGAGACGTTGAGCTCGGCGAGCATGGCCATTTCTTCCAGCGAGACTGGCACGGGGCCGACGAACGAATTGTGCGCGAGGTTCAGCGTCAGGAGAGCACGGAGGCGGCCGCCGATCTCCGGCGGGATCGTTCCCGCGAGCCGGTTGCCCGAGAGATCGAGGCGGCGCAGGTGGCGAAGACGCAGGACGGAGTCGGGGAACCGACCCGAGAAGCCGTTACCGGAGAGGTAGAGGAGCTTGAGGTGCGGCGCCAGGCGGGAGAAGTCGACGCCGTGGAGCGCGCCCGTGAAGGTGTTGTTCTTGAGGCTGAGGGACGAGAGCACGGGGAGGTCCGCGAGCAGCTCCAGCGCCGCGGCGTGCCCGCCGAGCTGCAGGCCCTCGAGGACGACGCGGCGAACGCGGAGCGTGGAGGAGGATGGCGACGGCATCGGCGACGGCCGCTGGCACGTGACGCCGCGCCACTTGCCGGCGCAGGGGTCGGAGGACTCCGCCCAGGAGGCGAGCGCCGCGGCGCGGTCCGAGCACACCGACTTGAACGCGAGCAGCGCGGCGGCGTCGGGGCTCGGGGCAGGGGTGGAGCCGGAGTCGCAGCCCGCGGCGAGCGCCAACATCAAGAGGAGCACGCGCGACGCCGCCATTGCAAATTTGTTGCAATGCTTGAGCCGGAGAGCAAGAGGGCAGTGCAAGAATCGCGGGCGCGTGGAGCGGGGGAGCGGCTCGGCCTCGGCGGACGGCGCGTAGGCGTATGTAGCAGTAAGGGCAGCAGCGGGAGGGGGAGTTGATGGTGCACCGGCCAGGTGCGTGAGGGATTAATGGGCGTGCGCGGGAGGAGCGCGCGGGGCGTGGCGCCTCCGCGGGAACGCGTGCGGCCGGCGTGAGCCCATTTGCACACCGTCGGAGGACCCCAAACCCAAGGGAAATTCTGGCAGCGCCGGGCTGGTGCACTCTGCATTTGCATGAACTGTCATGGTGATTTGCGTTCAGGATTCACCACTTGTCGCTGAGTCGCTCACTGATGCATATTTCAGGTTCCTGCATATCTGAGCCTGAGCATCAGTCAGTCACTCAGTCTGGCCGGGTAAATAAAACAACAGAACAAAGCCGTAGCGCTGCGTCTCTGACCTGTGGATTCAATGGAAAAGGAAAACGGGCGTTTGTTCTCATGCGGCCTTTTTCCTCCGGCCGTGTCTCCATTTCCATCCCTCTTGGCCTCCGGTGAACTGCTGGGTGCTGGTTGTGTCGTTCCACACTGGCTGCACTGCCCTTTGGCTGGCTCCCTGGGCTGCCTCATCTGTGACTCACCGCAACAGCCATCAAATGCCAATACTGCATAGTGCACACAGAATTGCAGACGCTGTGTTCTGTTTTAGAGAGATCCATACAGATACAGCGTAGGATCGCAATTGCAAATAGAATGCTAATTGGAATCTACAGGAGTCAAAACGTCCGCATTACTTATTAGGACATTGTGCTCAGGTCTCGTTAGGTGACTAGGTGATTTTCTACTCTTCGCCAAACTCTGATGCAATGGCATGATACTCGTCTGTCTCCATAAAAAATCAATTTATGCTGAAGGTTGTGTGATGCAGACTCCAAATTCCTGACCTCACACCAATAGGTAAGACAAGTAACTGAAGTAGACTCCCTAAGCCTAAAAAACCGTCGACGAGGTTTGCACAGCAAAGAAATATAAGTGAAATAGAGAGGGAAAACGGTAAAAATACGAACTTCAGGCATTTTCTGTAAAGAGTAGGTTCATTGTCACTCTCTTGCCAGTATTATCATTTCAAGATGCTTCATCCCAGACACGATTCACAAATAAATCGTGGACCCAGCGAATTCATCGGTAGAGAGCACAACAAAAAAGAAAGTTATTTCCACATTTAGCATCAACGAAGTGTAGTACAAGCACAAAAAAGAAGAGAATATCTAACAAATAACTGAAATGCCTGATGCTATCTATCAATTGGTAATTTCTTGGAATGACCTAGCTAGTGGTACAACAACACTATCACAGTTCACAGAACCGCAGCTTCAATTATTTTGTGCGTTCCCAAAGAATATTCTTCGAGTAAATTCATCATCAGAACATGTCTCTGAGCGAAACCAACTAAGCTCTGGCAAATTCGAGATTGGTCCCACAGCAGCCAGAGCAATATCCTGGAAATTGCCGAAACAGTCATGTCATTTCACGAAGCCTCAGATAGCTCAAATACTTAAAAAAATACTGTATTACTCTATAGTAGCATGGCCACTAACTTTGGAGATTTACCTTATCAATTATGTGCTCCTTGGCGGTTTCCATTATTGTAGCACAGTCAACAGCATCTATGCGTGCAAAAAGTTCTAGGAATGGCATTACTCGCCCATAAGTTAGCATCTGCATGAGCAGTTGAAGACAATGCTTATTAATCAGTACCCAGAGAAATAGCTTCTACGGTGATTGCTTAATATAGAATACCTGGCGACCATTATTCTCAGAAACTGCTGTGGATCCATCAACATGAAGTAATAGAGATGATTTCAGCTGTCATAAGACATAATGTTAGTTCTCAAATATTTATCAGGTTCCACTAATGAAAACCAGCTCTACCAAGTTGCAGGTTGATGTATGCATGAGGTAAAAAATGGTTTACACTTCACTAAAATTTAGGGGAGCATATATGTGAACATGTCACGAGGATACACCATACTTAATGCAACAATTAACCCAATATCATAGGGATCATTATGCAAAAACTGCCAGTGTAATTTAATGGAAGGGAACGTTCTCTTTTTGAACATGTAGCATTTTTTCCTAGAAGAGAACATACCCACTGTCATGATTCACGAAGACCACATAGGTCAGTAACACATCAAAAAAGGAGAACATGTGCTTACTAGATCTTGTATAACTGGATCACCATACATGAGGAACCATGACGTCCCCATATCAGATACGGGAATATGGTATCAGGGAGTATTGGTTATCTAGACAGTACTCAGCAATGCAGCAGGATATGGCAGGCCCAGCAAGCAGAACACACAGCCACACAGGTTATCGCTCCCTTCCTCACCCCTCACCTGTGACGCTGCACTGTGCTGCCACCTGCTGGTACTACCTAGCAGGTGTGCTGCCATCTGGAGCCCACGCCACCACCAGGAACTTGCACCGCTGCTGGGTGACAGCAAAACCTGAAACTGCCTTGAGCCCATGCAGGCTCCTAATAGCCCACATTTAGAGGAGCTCACACAGCAGCCCTGGCCCATGGAGACTGGTGGTGATTGCTGAACACATGATTGGGGGCTGATTTTAATGTGATTGGGGGCTTATTTTTTACACAATTTAGGTCCGATCAACTGAATTTTGATGCAATCTAGGGATGAATACCTTCCTCTAGTAGAGTTCAGATGAGACAAATGAAAAGGGCATATTGAATAGTTTTTGTTCAGATATTTACACTTGCGATTTAATCTATAGTTATTCGTATATCTCTGAAATATAAATGTATATACTTATTGGTATTTAGTTTCACCATACCAGTGTATCATTAGGAGCCCATGCAGGCTCCTAATAGCCCACATTCTGAAAATCACCTCTTTTCTCTACTAGCTATTGACCAAAGTGCCACCCATGCACTTTTGCCTTCAACAAACATCAATTACTAAAGCAAGATATTAACAGCTGAAATGTACACAATGTAGGAAGCTGAGGACAGAACCATCTACCTGATTACGGGCACGAGCAACCTCCTCTTCGGACACATGGAATGCAAGTCTTCTAAGCTCCGCCATTATTAACCGTGACAAGTCATGCAGGGTATCAGGCTGTAATACAAATTTGCAAATTGTAAGAGAACATTGTAACAAGCAATATTTCCATCCAATCCATATTATTTGTTCAGTTGTTGTATAGCTGAATGATCACTACTAACTTCGAAGCAACTCTGTGTAGTGCAAATACAAGTGATTGTCTATGAGTAGTTTATAGATCCATCTGATGTAAGATAAAAGGAGAAGATAGGAGATTGTATGCTTGAATCAGAACAAACCAAGACGGCTGAATAATTAACATTACCGGAGCAATAGCATAAACGCCAAATATTCCTATGTCCCGATAATTAGTGTTGAACGCCATCAGGCTCTCAGCTAAGTTACCGTTGCTGATACCACGAGCTAAAGAAGACCTTGCAGTTTCAATAAGTAACATCAGATTGAAGCAACAAATTTGGAACTCATACACTAAAGAAAGCAAATTGCTGACAATCAAAATGTACACTATCAAAGGAGATTTCATACCCTGAGCAGTTCCCAACCCCAACACTCCTGTTCCAGGATCCCAATATGCTTTGGATCACCATAAGGGGAATGGATTTAGGGTCAGTCCATGAACTACCCTTGAAAGCAATTGCAACATGTGCTAGAGGCATCTCCTCATTTTCCACACGAACCTACAAAAGCTAAAAATCAGTTGAGTGAAAAAACTAAATCAAAGATCATTTGAAATGGCCTAGCAAATTGTTAAAATACGATTCTGTGTGAAGTGAACTGAAGCCAGACCTCGGACCCGGTAAAAATAGCTGGGATTGCTTCGACAAGCTGATCAGCAGTAGTAGGATCAGTGGAGAATTCTGTAAATAAATCTTTCACTCGATCAACAACCTCATCATGACTGACACTTCCTGCGGCAGATACAACCTAAACCAGCCAGCAGAATAAAAAATTTACAAGTTAATTAATTTTCTCAAGATAACCAATTTCTACAAACTTTCAGATTTGTGAGATAGAAATACCATTCTAGGACAGGTATAATGAGTTGAGATATACTGCTCCAAATCTTTCTTTGAGATTGATCTAATGTTTTCTTCTGGACCTAATATTGTGTCCCCTAATGGATGGCCTTGGAATGCTGCTGCATGCAAGTGATCAAATATCACCTCTTCCATCATACCTTGTACCTGTTTATCCATAAACAAGCATCAGGCATCCACATTTGGCAATAAATGTTCTACCTTTGTAGCAAGAGCAATCAACCACAACAAGCATCCTTCACCATTATAATCATGGAAAGGCTGACGCTACAAGGGAAACCAGCAATGAGACATATTTAAAAATTTTGGTTTTCATACATACTGCCATAACACAAAGATTATCTGGATATCGCCCAGAACAGCACCTATACCATTAGTGCTAAAGCTCATCATTGCGTTACACCACTAAAAGTGTTCTACCTTACAGGCAAAACTAACAGTCAGAACATTATAGATCTACACAGCCCACAGGCGGCACCTTCCACATGTATAGTATAAATCCATGTTCAGAGTAAGGGAACCTAAAGCCATCAGATGCAGCTTGAAGTGGTACAGCAGATACCAATTGCAAGGCCAAATTAGTATCGATCAGTACCCAAATTTTATACAGCACCATCCCTGCCCAATGTGCAGTAAAAGAATGTGGCCTCCACTTTTAGTTCAAAAACCAATCAAGCATCTCAAGTTTTCACCTTTACTCTTACGACAATGGTCAAATGTCCAATTAGCAATTGGGACGAGAATATCGCTAAGCATCACTAGAGCTTGCCCCTTTTGGTAAAGGGAGGAATCGAGGTGTAGGGCAAGAAAGGCACAGCACAGCAAATAGGTGGAACAAGCTCACCTCCTCCATCTCACGGAGGATGACGCCGCGCTCGCGCTGGATGGCCTTCTCCGGGAAGCGCGGGTGCTGCAGGATATCGCTGAGGACGTCGAGCGCGACCGGCACGTGGCGCGCCTGCACGTCGGCGAAGAAGGTGGTCTGTTCGCGGGAGGTGTACGCGTTGAGGCGAGCACCCATGTCCTCGATCTCCACCTCGAGCGCCTGCGCGTTGGGCCGGCGACCAGTGCCCTTGAAGGCCATGTGCTCGAGGAAGTGCGCGGTGCCGTTGGTCCCCGGGAGCTCGAAGCGGCTCCCCGCGTCGACCCAGACGCCGACGGAGGCCATCCGGGTGGCGGCTGGGAACGCCTGCGTGACGACGCGGAGGCCCGAGGGGAGCGTGGATACGCGCACGTCCGGGAAGCGGAGGTAGGGGGAGTGGTCGGGGGTGCGGGGCACCGGCGATGAGTGGCGGAGGAAGCGGCTGGTGGAGGGGGACGGGGAGGCGGCGGCGGCGGGGCCGGAGTGGAGGAGGCGGTGGAGGTAGGGGATGAGCCGGCGCCTCGAGCGGGCGGCGGAGGCGAGCGCGGACATGTTGTGTTCGACGGAATTCGCCGCGTCGCCGCGCCGCCGGACGGGAGGAGGGAGAGGAAGAGGGGTCTGGGTTTTTTCCCTCTCCCGTTTATTCTTGCGGCGGGGGAAGGGCTACGCTGACTGCCTGACTTCTCTTGCTGAGAAATATCGGAGGTTTCCATTCCGAGTCGGGTACGAGTGCAACAGGGCAACGGGGAACCTGGAATAGAGTTTAGCTGCGATTTTGACCAATCTTATCAAGGTACTCCCCACATCCTGGATCGTTTTGATTTTTTATCTATAGATTTTACTATACATTTAGATAAAATATATATCTAAATACATAATAATATCTATTAATTTAAAAAATAAAAAGATTCATAATTTAGAACGGAGAAAGTAGAACTTAAAATTTTTCAAAGTTTCATTCAATTTCGAACAAATCCTTGTAATACAAATTCATTGCTCTAGGGCTCTAGCATTGTAGCATTGCTTACTTTTCTATCAAGAGAAGTTAGTCTTTTATCCTAAGGATAAAGCCAAAGCAGAGGACCCAATTACCAGACGAAGGAACAAAGAAAAAAACGTTTTGAGGGGAAAAAGATTGGTAGAACGAACAAGACACGATGTTAGCCTTTTGTAGAAGCTACGTTCGTGTCTTATTTTTTTTGGAAAGGTACGTTCCAGTGTCTCGTTTTAGTGAGTAGATATTGCATCGCTGATCCTCTTAGTAAATAATAGATTATTGTCTCGTATATTTATTATATTACTAGTACGAGACGAGATATTTTTTCAATTCCCAAATTTTTTTTATAAGTATTTAAACATTTTTACTGTCCAAATTGGATGTTTCTTTTTACTTGTGGATCGAAATTTGACCTAGTCCTATAGAGGAGAAGAAATCAAAAGGAAGAAATATAATAGGCCCACTTAGAGAAGTGCGTGTAATTGCCGCGCCGGCCCGTAGCATTCAAAATCAGTCCGTGGTTGTCCCGCAGCTTAGCCCATGCCTGCCTGGAGCTCTCTCCTCCAGGATGGATCCATTTATCTTTGGGCTCCGCACCGCAACACGGATTACTGGGCTTCTTGTAGGCCCACATCCTAACGGTGGTGTCTCCAGCTCTCTTCTCTGTGCCGTGCGTGGAACCTGGACTGGAACGGATGAGTCCCGTCCTTCGGCAAATCGGCACTGCTTCCAATCAAACACGAGCACACGTCTTCCAGTCTTTGTCATGTTGCTCACAGGCTCGCAGATGACAGCTCGCTGAACAATGATGCAGTATTTACTTTGGTTTTCCACGTGTGCACCTTATAGGTAGTTGTATGTCAGATTGACAGCTGCTGTTCTAAAGTATCTGTTCCACAATAATCATCTTGCCACAGGCGGTGGCCGATCTGCGAATTAACCAAATTTTCGATTAGACACTGATATTTTTAGTGCGACACTATGTTCAGGTCTCACTGTTTTCTGCAAGATAGCAACTGTACGATTATTGTGCTTGTGTGGATCCTACTATCGGACTCCCAATTTCAATGATTTCTTCATGTCGTGTGGCAGTCATTTTCCAAGGCACATCACCTACCCGGGCTACCCGGGCCGTGGGTCTTTTCAACATCACCTACCCGGGCTACCCGGGCCGTGGGTCTTTTCAGACTGACTCAAGCTTATCCGATTAGTTTTTGCATATATATATATATATATATATATATATATATATATATATATATATATATATATATATATCTCAACAAAAAATATGAACTGGATGTATATTAGTCTCAATTCTTTGTTTGGTTCGTGGAGGGGACTAGGAGGGGAGTTTAAGGGGGAATTCATACCCTCTACTTGGTGTGTGGATTTTGTCATGAGAAAGTACTGTATCTTAAATCATCTAAAACTTATAAAAGTATAATCCAATTGTCATCCATTCCCTTGAGAAGAGATCACTAGGAGTTGGCTTCCCTTTTCCATCCCACCAAACAAATAAGAGGATTCTAAGATCTTATTTATAAACTCACTTTCCCTCACCCCAATTACTCCCAACCAAACGCCCACTGACACTATTAGATGATTGATCTGCAGAACGAATAGTAGTTAATTGTGTCTGTTTGCACAGAGGTTTCGTATTATAATAACTTGAAATGTAAACTCAAGACCGGAAAATAGATGTAATATATCCTTAAGTAAAACCTAGCTCTAAGAAAAGTATCCCAGAAAAAAAAACTTTAGTTGTATTGTTCCGGTAATTAAGGGGACATTTTCTTCCACTGACTTATTTTTAGCACGTATCACATCGAATATTTAGATACTAATTAGGAGTATTAAACGTAGACTATTTACAAAACCCATTACATAAGACAAATCTAAACGGCGAGACGAATCTATTAAGCCTAATTAAACCTAATTAATCCATCATTAGCAAATGTTTACTGTAGCAACACATTGTCAAATCATGAACTAATTAGGCTTAATAGATTCGTCTTATGTAATGGGTTTTGTAAATAGTCTACGTTTAATACTCCTAATTAGTATCTAAACATTCTATGTGACGGGTGCTAAAAATAAGTAAGTGGAAGAAGACGGGGCCTAAATCCTTCTGCTGACTGTTGTGAACTGTGACTCGCCAACCATCCCCTGTCGGAAGGACGGCAGAAAAACAAGATTCCGTCCGAGTCTCACTCATCTCATCACTCGCTCTCTTCCTCCATCCACCCATCTAATTGTCCAGTTGTCCAGACGCAGGCTGAATCTGAACAATCTTCAATGACGCTTAGCCAGACCAGGACCTCCACTGGAAATCCAGGTCATCCCGTCGCTGCCCGCTGGAAGTGTCCTATCCCCTGATACAGAAATGGTCACGAACATGCCATTCAGATCTAACAGGAAACCGAACATGAATTTTCTGTCCGTTGGGGCTTGGGGAGGATCTGCTGGAAACAGGGGATGCAGAGATGCATGGAGCTGCCCAGCTCTCCCACAGTTTTACCAGACAAAGAAAAACGTGCACATTTTACTTGATGGGTCGTCTCGTCTAATCTTGTTCTGCAACTACACGTCATTGTATTCAGGACACATACCAAGAACTCAAGAAGAGTTAAAAGCAAACCGCTGCCCGGGCCGTCGGCGTTCCAAGTGCAGCAACCAGTCAGCTACCCCAAGTCCCCAACCCCATCCCATCTGTTCTTCGTGCCACACATCCAACTACCAGTAGTCCACGCATCTTCTGCTCCCCTCCTCTCAGGCTCTCACTGACCAGTGACCACTCCCACACTCACACTACCTAATCCAGTAATCCTCTCCTCATCGCACCACGCGCGCGCCGCGCACACTGGCTGCACACATGGACGCGAGCCAGGGCGTCCTCCTGTCCAGCGCCCTGGTCGGCGCGGCAAAGGGCTCGGCGTCGTGGCCGGAGCTGCTCGGTTCCAAGCACTGGGACGGCCTCCTCGACCCGCTGGACCTCACGCTCCGGCGCCTCATCCTGCTCTGTGGCGACCTCTGCCAGGTGACCTACGACTCCTTCAACTCCGACTCCCACTCCAAGTACTGCGGCAGCTGCCGCTACTCCCGGTCCACGCTCTTCGCCCGCACGCTGTTCCCGGCCGCCGCCGACGTGACCCCCGCGGCCTACCTCTACGGGACCTCCCAGGCGTCGTTCCCGGGCGGCGTCATGGTGTTCTCGCTCTCCCGCGAGGCCTGGAGCAAGGAGTCCAACTGGATCGGCTACGTCTCCGTGTCCACCGACGCCGCCGCCGCCGCCACGGGCCAGCGCGTCATCTACGTCGCGTTGCGCGGCACCATCCGGACCCTCGAGTGGGTGGACGTCCTCAAACCCGACCTCGTCTTCCCCGACGCCATCCTGCCGGAGGGCCACCCGGGCGTCCACGCGCGCGTCATGAAGGGGTGGTACCTCATCTACACCTCCAGCGACGAGCGGTCACCCTTCAACAAGCACAGCGCGCGGGACCAGCTGGTCGCCGCGGTGCGCGGGCTGGCGGCCAGGTACAAGGGCGAGAGCCTCAGCGTCGTGTGCACGGGCCACAGCCTCGGCGCGTCGCTCGCCACGCTCGCCGCGTTCGACATCGCGGCGAACGGCGTGTGCGGCGCCGACGTCCCCGTCACGGCCATCGTGTTCGGGAGCCCCCAGATCGGGAACCCGGAGTTCAAGGAGCGGTTCGACGAGCTGCCCAACCTCCGCGCGCTGCACGTCAGGAACAAGCCCGACCTGATCCCGCTGTACCCGAGCGGCCTGCTGGGCTACGCCAACGTCGGCGACGTCCTGGCCGTGGACTCGAAGAAGTCGCCGTACCTGAAGGAGAACACTACCAACGTCGGGGATTACCACAACCTGCAGGCCATCCTGCACACGGTGGCGGGGTGGAACGGGAAGGACGGCGAGTTCAAGCTGCAGGTGCACCGCAGCGTGGCGCTGGTCAACAAGTCGTGCGCGTTCCTCAAGGACGACAACCTCGTGCCGGAGTCGTGGTGGGTGGAGCGGAACAAGGGGATGGTCATCGGGGAGACCGGGCTGTGGCAGCTCGAGCCGCCTGCCGAGGAGAACCTGCCAGTCCCGCCTGTCTTGAACGGGAAGGTCATCGATGACGACGACGTCGTTGCCGCCACTACCACGGCTAGTAAAGAGACCAAGATGCCGGTGGAGGGTGATAAGAAGAAGGCACCCGGAGCTAATCTTTTCACAGCATGCTTTAGAGGAGGTTAATAATTGGTTTGTTCATAATTGATATGGTTGAATGTTTGAACGATGTTTTGCTATTACTGTATGTATTGTCTTGTGAAATGTGTTTTCGAAGTGCACTGAGGAATGATGCTGCTTGTGTAATGTGAATATGTGATAGTGCTTAAGCCTCTGAGAACTGAGATATATATAATGCTAGTGCTCTGTATTCTGTACTCGTTGAGCAGTTTGCGATGAAATAATGCCGATGACCTCAGCCATTTCCTGATGCAGTACCCTCGTATCGTCTCCACACAGTTTTTTTTTAAAAAAAAAGACGGCAGAATTTCACGGACTAGCGGATTTCAGAATACTTCTCGTACTTCTATCCGGTTTTCTCTTGTGATTTTGAATCTCGGAAAAGATAGGCCCCTTGTAAACTCCATTTTTGAGGGGAGAGGGGCAGGTAATCTAACGTCTTCTCTTTCAGAGGAAGCGTCATGTGAGATGCGACTGATGATGAAGCGGTGGCGATTCACATCACAACTTCGGGGGCTAGCTATTGGAAGATAGATAAGCAACATAGCTTTAAAACTCGTTAGATCCATTTAGAAGTTTAAGTCAACATTTTAACAAACTAGATTTAACATTTTTTAACTGCTGAATCAACCTCTAAAATTGATAGATTCAACTTTTTTTTAAAATATAGATCAACATTTTGTAAGACACATGCAACATTCAACATTTTTAACTATCTACTTCAATATTTTGTCAAACTGAATTCAACATTGTTTTGAAGAAAAATCAACATTTTTTCCTGCTTCTTTTTCAACCTCCAATCACGGGTGCGCACGAAGCGGCCGCCGACACGCAAGGGCCGGGGGCGCGCCCGCACGGGGCGGTGCAACGGCACCAGCGGCCAGCTAACACGCCCACGGGCGGCGTGGCTGGCCTAGCACGAGGCGGAGGCCGAGCCTGCGGGTTCCAATGCTGCGGGGCAGATGGCGCGGGGTGCTGGAGCGCGCGGCAAGGCCAGCGGGGCGGCCGGCAAGCACGAGCGTGCGCGCGAGCGCAAGTGGCGGCAGCGGCTGGCAAGCACGTCAACGGAGCTAGGGTTGAGGGAGATGTGATGTATCCAACATGGAGATTGAAGGTACGAATCTTAACCAATGGAAGTTGGGTAGTAAAAAAACTTTTTGGAAGACGCATAGGTTTCCGCACAACTTTACAAGAAGCGAGGAGGAAGAGGAATAAGAGTCCCGTGGGCCGTGGCCCATAGGAAAAACTATATATCGCATATGATTCTGCACCTGTCACCTGAAGAGCATCAGGCAGGTTGTGTGGACGGAATCAACTAGCCCAATAAAGATAACCAATCATGTGCAAGCGAGCCCTTTTGTCTGTGAGCACCTGCGTGTGCATGCATGATTTGTTTTGTTTTACATTTTTACGGTGCTCTGGATGGAACTTACCTGAGCATATTATCCATGCTAATGATGTAAATAATGTGTCCTATGGTAATGATGTTTTTATGTGAAATCTGAGCACACTTGTCTCATGCTAATGATGTTTTTATGTTAAATCTGAGCACACTTATCCATGCTAATGATATTTTATGTTAAATCTGAGCATACTTATCCATACTAATGATGTTTTTTTTGTTAAATCTGAGTATACTTGTCCATGTTGTTACCTATCAGTTATGTTCATTCCTGTCCAACCACTTAGGATCTATTGCTTGTTTTATTTTTTAGATGGCTTTGGAAGATCAGAGATGCATGCTTGTTGTTCATGCCACTGCTATCATTGCTAGTATGTATGCATTCCTATTTAGTAGGCTTAGACTGCGGCAATGCTAATGCCTTCAAATAACTTATGCCCCCAATGAGTACAATGGATGAGGAAAGGTAAAAGAACTTGGATAAAATTTATAACTGCAATGATGTTGAGTGTGTAAACATGCTTCGCATGAGGAGAGCCCCTTTTTTCCACCTATGCAATGTGCTTAGGGAAAGAAATTTACTTAGAGACAGCATACATAGCAGCATAGAACAACAACTTGCAATGTTTCTTCACGTTGTTGGGCATAACCAGCGGTTTAGAGTTATACACCAATCTTGGAGGAGGTCAGTTGAGACAGTGAGTAGATATTTCAAGGAAGTGTTATATGCTATTGGGGAACTTAGGCATGAACTTATTAAGGCTCCTCAACTGAGACACCACTTAAGATTAGAAACAGCTTAAGATGGTATCCATATTTTACGGTAATTGCTAAGTCATTGTGGTAACACTAACTTTTGCATACTTGGGTGAATGTCATGTAACCAAATATTATTAGGTTCAATGTAGGATTGTGTTGGGGCAATAGATGGAACTCATATCTATGCTAGAGTGCCAACCAAGATGCAAGTAGCATTTAGGCGCAGGAAACACTATACAACTCAAAATGTGCTAGCTGCAGTGGACTTTGATTTGAAATTCACATATGTCTTGGCTGGTTAGGAGGGGTCAGCACATGACGCTACCATTCTTGCTGATGCACTTGAGCGGGATGATGGTTTAAGTGTCCCACAAGGTAATTAATTTAACATGGGTAGATAAATAAAGTCACAATCTGCATAACTATAGGACTAATGCACTTGTATACTTGTCCATTGCCAATGATACTATGTTCTCCATTTTACCCTGCTGTTCCTGTTTGTATTTTCACTACTACCTATTCATGTGGTACCTTGTTGTTCATGTGGTAGTCCTATTCTGAGCATATGCCCATTACCAATGATGATATGTGGACTTCTTTCAATTGTTAATTGCTCATTTGTTTTCATTTTACCTACTGCCTACTTATCATTTTTATTATTAATTTCCTTATATTTTCTCCTCCTAGGAGGAGTGCCATGATCAAGAGGTCGGCTGCAGGGTAGCATTCCATGGAAAATGTTAAAGAAAAAGAGGACTCTCCTGCAGCTGAACTCAAGAGGAAGAAGGGTGGTTTAGATTTTAAAGATGTAATCATATTATTAGATGCTGCAATAATATTAGTTCAGGCATTAATTATTGTGTTTATGCTTTGGAAATGTACGTAACACTGGTTGTTTCCTGGTGTTGGCCTCATGGACAAGCTGGTGGTAACCTCACCATTTCCATGCAAGAGGATGTTGTATCTGTTTCAATTCAGGCAACCAATCAAACTCATCTTACCTCTGCTATTTAAAATCTATGTACATGCATGCAACCAATCAATATCTCCCTAGGGCCTGGTTGGAGGGATTGAGGCAACCAATCATGGTGATGTTGCACGAGCTAAACCTGGCTCCGGCCAGCCTGATTCCTTGGTGCGAGCCCGGTTTGTAAGGGAAGGCAACCAATCACGCCCTTAGACCAACTTGTACATAAGCATTTTGGCATACTAGCATCAGATTGTAGCAAGGTAAGCATACAGTTTGAAGCTGCTCAATTTAAGAAAGCCGAACAGATATGAATTATGAGGTGGCATCCGGCATCCATCCAAGATTAAGCTTGTAAGCTTCTCAAACGACAATGCCGTCCGTCCCTTGATGCCAGGGAAAACGCTTGTCGGATGTATGCAAACACCACAAGAGTTTCAGGAGTGAATGCGGCATGGATTCGTTATTCCCTTTTTGTTTTCTCTTTCCTTCCCTTTCGACAGAACTGGCATCAGATTCGCTCATATCGACATACCGAATTTCGTTACTAAAAGCAACGAAATTACAATAAGCTTCCACCCCAAATACTTACGTTTCCACTCCAAGTCATTTGAAAAGAAACACTGATGGAAACTTAGGGTGAAAAGAACATAGGATAACAGCACCCAAGGGCTGATCCTAGAGTCCCTGAGTCTCCTGACTGAAAAACCACACCAACCTACCAGCAAAAGCAACGCTAGTGTTTAGCACCTGGAACATAAAGCTACTTCACGTCTTCACCACAAAACGGACACCAACAGCTAAGAGCTAACGGACTTAGACATAAAGACTTTCAATTCAACCCAACATATGTAATTGACGGTAGTTTGTTTCTACATTTTCTTTTCTCCTCTTCATCAGATCCTGAGATTGCGGTCACTGTTTCACTGAGTTGAGGTAGTACCATCTCACCATTATCCTCTCGCGTCACCTCTTGAGAGGATGAGAGCTTAGCGGCCGTGCCCTTCAAAGCTTCAGCTGCATCTCGTGAAAGATGGACTACGGAAAAGAGACGAACAAATCTCCCTAACATGATTCATTGATTCATTCGTTTATTAAGGACCTGATGAAATAGCTTATCTATTTTTTTTCCTGTCGTTGCACTGCTAACTCCATCGTGTCAGATGATGTTGCACTTGTCCTACCTCGACAGCGAAGCTTGGCACCAGCGACACGCTCTCGCAGTGATACATACCACAAACGTGTTGTTCGTGTGCTCCCCGTGTCGTATCGTGCTCGCGCTGCCCGGCGCGCGGCTCCTCGTTATAACGCCTCGTGTGGCCTCCGCCCGTCTTGGGAGGAAGGCTTGAGACACCCACACACTCCTGTTGCATTGTGAGGCAGCTAGCGTGTGGTGCGCGCGCGACCGAGGATGGTGACCCGGAAGCCGAGGGTCGTCATAGTGGGCGCGGGCGTGGCCGGGCTCACGGCGGCGCGCCGGCTTGGCGCCGCGGGGGGCGGGGACCGGTTCGAGGTGGCGGTCGTGGAGGCCGGCGCCCGCGCGGGCGGCCGGGTGCTCACGTCCGAGTTCGCCGGCCACCGCATCGAGATGGGCGCCACGTGGGTGCAGGGAGTCGACGGGAGCCCCGTGTACGCGCTCGCGCGCGACGCCGGCGCGCTCGGCAGTCGCAGCGGGAATAAGGACGAGGACGGGGATGCCGCCGGGTCCCTCCCGTACGAGCGCATGGACGGGTTCCCCGACCGCGTGCTCACGGTCGCCGAGGGCGGCGAGGTCGTCGACGTGGACCGGGTGGCGCGGCCGGTCGAGGAGCTTTACAGGGGCATGATGGAGGCCGCGCGCGCCGGGGAGGCCCGCGGTGGAGGGGGCGTCGAGGAGTACCTGCGCCGCGGCCTCCGCGCGTACCAGGCGGCGCGCCCGGCGGCAGCAGCAGCAGCTGGCGGCGAAAATAAGGAGCTGGAGGAGGTCGAGGAGGCGCTGCTCGCCATGCACATCAACCGGGAGCGGACGGACACCTCCGCCGACGACCTCGGAGACCTCGACCTCGCCGCCGAGGGCGAGTACCGGGACTTCCCCGGCGAGCACGTCACCATCCCCGGCGGGTACTCCCGCGTCGTCGACCACCTCGTCGCCGCGCTCCCGCCGGGCACCGTCCGCCTCGGCCTCCGCCTCCGCCGTCTCGACTGGCGCGGGTCTCCCGTGCGCCTACACTTTGCCGACGGCGCGCCGGAGATCACCGCCGACCACGTCATCCTCACGGTCTCGCTGGGCGTCCTCAAGGCCAGCCTCGGCGGCAAGGACGCCTCCGCCGCGGGCGCCATCGCCTTCGACCCGCCGCTCCCGCAGTTCAAGCGCGAGGCCGTCGCACGCCTCGGCTTCGGCGCCGTGAACAAGCTGTTCATGGAGGTGGAGCCTGCCGAGGCGCCGGGCCCGGAAGGCGGCGGCGGCCAGCCGCCGGAGTTCCCGTTCCTGCACATGGCGTTCCGGGGGCACGTGGCCAAGATCCCCTGGTGGATGCGCGGCACCGAGTCGATCTGCCCCGTCCACGCGGGCTCCCGCGTAGTGCTGGCGTGGTTCGCCGGGCGGGAGGCCGCGCACCTGGAGTCGCTCCCCGACGACGAGGTCATCCGCGGGCTCCAAGCCACGCTGGACTCCTTCCTCCCGGGCCCACCTCAGTGGCGGGTGAAGCGGATCAAGAGGAGCGGGTGGGCCACGGACCCGCTGTTTGTGGGGTCCTACAGCTACGTGGCCGTCGGGTCCAACGGCGAGGACCTCGACCGAATGGCCGAGCCGCTGCCTCGCGGGTCGAGGGGCGACGACGGCCGTGCGTCGCCGCCGCGCGTCCTGTTCGCCGGCGAGGCAACGCACCGGACGCACTACTCGACGACGCACGCCGCGTACATGAGCGGCGTAAGGGAGGCTGAGCGGCTGCTGCAGCGCTACCGCTAGGCGTTAGCGCTGCACCGACGAGTCGAGGACGCGTTCCAGCGGATTTGCCTCTGTTTTCTACGGTTGTTTTGCTTGAACTCTTACGAGCTCTTTAGTTTCGGCACTCTGCTCATGCTGTGATTTACGTGGTAGTCTCCCTACGTCCCAATTTCTATCCATTTTGACTTTTCTGCACTTAAATATATATTTATGTTGATGCATAGAAAAGATAAAATAAATAGTAATTTGAGACGTAAGGAATATCTGTTTCGTATACGCTGCAGAGGAATAGTGATCTAATTTAAGTTTGAGGATGATTGGTTTTCAGTACGGTCCGTGAAACCACGATGGCATAGTATCAGAGACGGGCTATATATGGCCGCTATTGCGTTTTCAGATACTTGACGCTACAACATTACAATTGTCCCCCTCGTGTAGCTAACAACGTTTTTTTGCACAGGTTAGCTGCAAATTGTTTTAATGTTGCTAATCCAGTTTTCTTATCAGCGCACCGAGGTCGTTTCATTCCGATGACAGTAGGTCAAAGACCAAACCTTAATCCTAATTGTGAAGCGATGAATCTGGAGAAATGTACTCCGGAGCCTTTGAGCCCTAGACGTGTATTAGAGTATTTTACGATATTTCCTTATTTTGATATGTTATGTATAATTAATTTTTATTGTTAAATAAAGTACTAAGTGAAATGACTTTCACTATAACCTTTTATAATGCTTGGAGGAAATCATTGGTCAATGGCTCAACCCGTTATTTAAAACTTTGCGCAATCTTTAGATATACATTACACAATTGATTAGTCGGAGTGCCTATAAAGCTCGAAAGGCTATCAACATTAGGCTAGTAATATTAATAAGGATATTATGCTATATTCCAGCATATGAACCGATGAAAACATGCTTTTGATTGTGTGCCCAAGGTTGGATGAGTGTGCATGCTCTCGGGCAAGATTTCCTTCTTTATCATTGGATCATGGAGGGATGCATCAGAATCGACCTTTCATCCACTGCATTAGTGCCGGTTGTAACTGTGTCGGTACTAATATGAGTATTAGTACCGAGCCTAATGGCTAGTTCCCCAGGAACCCCTCGTGACCCCTTTAGTACCGGTTGGGGGCTCCAACCGGTACTAATGTGCCACCGGGCCTTTAGTACTGGGTGGAGGCTCCACCCGGTACTAATATGCAACCTTTAGTACCGGGTGAAGCCTCCATCCGGTACTAACTTTCCTCCTATAAATTCGCCTTCTTCTTCCTCCTGCTCGAGCCACTAACCACAGCTCGAGCTTCATCCTATTCATGGCGCCATAGGGGAGGTGCTGCCGGATTTAAGACCATTTCGTGGGGATTTCACTCATTCAAGTATTTTAAAGGTTAGAAACTTCTTGATACATGGTTAGTATACTAAGTTTTATGCTTTAGAACTAGAGTAATTTGTGATTTTTTAGAATAAGGTACAATGGAGAAAATTTTCATTTATATGCATGTGTTATTTAGAGCTCATATTTGTGATTTTTAGAATAAACTGCAATTTTTTGGATGCTATGTTTCGTACTAGTCAAAGAAATTGATATGAGGTTAGAGGAAGAATTTCATAGTTTAGTACTTTTTAAATATGAGCTAAATAAATTATGGCAAAATGAGCGAGATAAATTATGGTACATAGAGATAATAAGATGAAATAGAGGTACATAATTAGTCATTTTTAGAATAAGTTACAATGGAGAAATTTTTCATTTATATGTTATATTTGAGCTAAGTAAATTGTGGGAAAATATATAATTTGTTCATAGTTTAGTCATTTGCAAATATGAGCTAAATAAGTTGTGGTACATAGAGATGGCTACTGCTGCTGGAGGTAGTGGTAATGGTGGGGGTGATCGTCGTTCTTCTTACGGCAAGGGGAAAATCATAGTTGGCAAACAAAGTACACACTTCACGGCGTGCTGGGTTACCAGCAATCTCCAATATATCTCATTGTTTCTGTGTTAAACTTCTCCATTAACCAGATCAGTAGAGTGTTGAGGTAGTTTGGCTTAAAAGAAAGCAAGTCCCCAAAACCCATAAGGCTTCGTTTGGATGTTGATATTGGGAGCCTTGGCATTGAATTGGATCAAATACCAAATCAGACTAGTATTGGTATTGAGTTATAATACCAAAGTCATTGTTTGGATGTAGATAGAATTACTAGATGGAATTTTATGAGATAGACAAATCCAATTCACGTTTGGATGTATATATCCTGGAATTGAGAATTGATTGCTCCTCTTCACATCTTCTCTCCACGATGCCCAGGCCTCGTCGAAGATGGCTGCGGGCTGTAGCTTGGGAGCCACTGCGATGAGCCGTTGCTCGCTCGAGGCGGAGCGCGTCACCCAGGCATCGTCGGATCCCGCTAGAGAAGAAGATGGAGCGGCGCAACTCGCCGGCGAAGGGAGCAGGGAGGGGCTGCGCCGCTTGCATCCGGGGTAGAGCTCACCCGCCCTCATCTTGCCTCGCCGGAGAAGAAGACGGGGATCCCGCTTTGGAGAAGAAGACGGGCTGCATCCAGGGCAGAGCTCCCGGATCCACAACATCGAAGAAGGCCAGGCGAGAGGTGACGCGGCTTGTCCACGGAGGGAGGCAGGGGAGGAGCCGCGCGGCTTGCCGGCGGAGGGGCGCGGGGCTCATCGCAGAGGGAGGTAGGGGAGAGACAGCGTGGCTCCTCGCTCTCCCCGCGGCCTTCGCCTCCTCCCGCTCCGACGCGTCGGTAGGGTCATGTGCCTCCGCGAGTTTGAGGGGGGTGCCGGGGTGGAAGATGGAGGAGGGCCGGCGGGGGGTGGAAGATGGAGGAGGGAGCTAGAGGCGGCCGGCGGAGGGAGTTGGAGGGCCGACGTGCCTCGCGCGAAGGGGCCCGGCGCAGAGGGAGACGGAGGGGCGTCGCGCAGAGAGACGCGGGGGAATGGATTCCAGCGAATACTAAAGGGATGCGCTCGGTATCAAGGGTAGGAGGTTGAGTGCGTCGTGAATTCTGGTTGGTATTGGAGTCGATTTCCAATTTCAAATTCCAGGACAGCCAAACAGCTGGCATTCGGGAGTTTCAATGCCAATTCCCAATTTTGAGGCTGAATGCATACATCCAAACGAAACCTAAGATCAATCTTTCCCTTCTGCTAAGGACTAAGAGCATCAACAAATTTTCTAAAGCTCTTTGGGGAACAACGCATAGTTGGAGAGCCTTTTCTCACTCTTGCTGCATCCACCTCGTTGGGCTGGTCATATGAAAAAAAACAGATGTATTAATGAAAAAAACATAGTAATCATAACTAATACATTGAGCTCTCAGTTGCAAAAAAAGGATAGAAAAGACTCTACTGGCTACTGCTAAACATATTATATACCAGATTGAAAAATATCACACAATGCGTCAATTACTACAGGATAGCACATGCAAGTTCGAAAAATGGTAAGTGTCTCATGTAAGTTAAAAAAAATACTAGCAAACAGTGGCAATGTCCAGAATTAAATACAAAAAAGTAGCAGACCAAAATAAAAACGCAGTGCAAAATATATATGTTTTGAATTGAAATAAATTACCTGTACAGAATCTGCAGCAGCCGATTGCTGTCTAGAAAGACTGGGGCAAGGATCTGCAGCAGCTAGACGACGCCTTCTATATGGTATAGTCTCCATAAAATCATCATCTTCGTGATGACTGGGCAACCTCAGATCCCTCCCCTAAGGCATCTTCCTCTTCTTCGGAACCGGATTACTAGTATTGGTGGGTGCAGCATTGCGCATAGCTTGTAACCCAGGAGATGTTCGCGGGACATCTGAACCTGCATTTGAATCACCTCTCGCAGCATGCACAATGCCGGAGCTAGGAATTATGCATGGGGCCGACCAAATATACTCGTCAAAATATCATATGCATAGGCACTAAATTTAGAACAAGCAACTTTTTTTGGTTATATAGTGCTCCTAATGTATATATTGCTTACAAATCGTTAATAAGTGTATTTGTTTTGCAGCTGCTAATTCATGCTTTAGCTTAACATCCACTCTAGCTAAGTAGGGGTTAATTTTTTTTTTCTCTGGCATTGGGGTGGGGTATGGCCCCTGCCAACCCTCCATTGGCTCCGCCACAGAGCATGCACAGTAGCACGAGCCCTGATTCGTAATCTTCCAGCCGAGTTTCAAGTTGATCCTGAATGGAATGTTGTTCTTTTCTTATCTGGTAGAACACCTTCGGTCCTCATGCTAAAAAAAAGGGATAAAAGTATGTTGCTTAACCACAACTGCACATGTTCTTGCTATATAGCAAAATTGAGAATGTACCTGCTAATAAGTAATTGAGGACACACTGAGGTACTAACAAGTTGCATTAGAAAACATGTTTCACTTCAAGTTGAAAAATGTAGTCGGAACAGAACTGGCTACTCGTGACACTCATCGGTTACTAGAAGCATCACTAGCCTATTATACATACTAAAGTGGCTCGCTTCGGAGCTCTCTCGTGAATCGTGGGCCCACGTGGGATCTATGTACTGTTCATGTGGGACCCACAATAGACCCACGTACTATTCTGTATATTACGTTCACATGTGGTATGTGGTAGCCCTACTACCTTTTGCACTGATTTTACTTCATAAACTCACAAATTATAATTGAATTATTCCTTCATTGCTAATTTTATCTTTTGCCCCTACAAAACCAATAATCAACGTAAACCAATCCGTCAACTATATCTACTAGCACCCAAAAGTTAGTGAATTCCTAAGTAAAAAAGTTATCTTTACATGTACCAAAATGTCTGAAGCATTCTCGGATTCTGAGCTACTATGCCGATTTAATGTAGCTTTGGATTTGATTCAATACATCGTTATGATGTTGTTTTGAGCATAGTAGAAGATAATATTTTTTCGCGCCAATCTGACTGGTTATAATTATTTCCCTGTATAATGGCAACCCAACAGTAACTCATTTTTTAGAAATGGGAATCTCAATTACTACCTAGCAGGTAGGCAAATTACACAAATCTTAAGTTACTAATTCCTACGAGTACCCAAGTTTGCGGTGAGTGGGGAAAAATCCAAGCAAAATTAAAGCCGTATATAAGCATTTATAAATTTGACTTGCATGATTTCCAAGAGACCAAGAATAATTGGATATGGACATGTCAAAAAAATATTCTCAGCTGCAGTTGATATTACTCAATACACTAATCAGTTGCTAACATTTCGCTCACAGTTACAACTATTCCCTTGCAAAAACAGGAACTCACTTCCAAAATAAAAGGAGGAGAGTCCTCAGTTTCAACCTAAAATTTGGACCAAAATATTACAAAACTAGGTGACTCGTTCACAGACAACAATGAGCATGCACAACAAACATTGTAATGATTGAAAAAAAATACAATCAAAACAGAGACAGCTATGAGCATTTGTATTTTTGCCTAGCGAGATTTCCATGAATAATAAGCAGAGAATATCACTAATAACCCCCGTATCAACTGGGGGATTTGGTCCAAACACACACAGCCCTAAAAAAGTAATGCATGACAAGCACCACGGGAAAGAAAACATCGGAAAAGTAAATGGTCACCGGCAGCCTGAACATCCAACTCGTGAGAGCCGGCAAACAACAGCTCCTCATCTCCCGCCCGCTCCCCCTCCTCCGGCACAGCTTGTTTTGATGGGAGCCTCCTCCTCGTCGGCGGCTTGGCCCAACCACCACACTGATGCACCTAACCCTAACGAGGATACTGAGCGAGGGTGTGGAGATAGATTCCTCGGTGGATTGAAGTGGGCGGAAAAGCAATGGAGGTCTGCGGGCGCGCGCGATAACTTCCGCCGGTGAGGCACGGTGGATTGCAGCGGAATGGGCGGAGGTAGTGTCGGGGATGGGATGGGTCGGTGTGTTTCAAAATGGAATGGGGAACACGTGAGCTTTGAGGGGTGCGTGGTCAAGGGGTATTATGGTATGCCCACGTATCGTCAGGTCGGTTTGCTGGTGATCTTGACGAAACTCGCCACATATTTATTTTTATCTAGAGACACACTTATTTACTTTTACGTACTAATTGATTTGAAAGCTATTATTTGTCCATATATTATAAAAATATTACTATGCCTAACTATCATTTTATATAAGTTCTAAGTCCATATCTTGTTCGCTCCGTGTACGTGTGCCTGTCTTTTGCTTATTGATGGAGAGTTCAGCACTGCACTCGCCACTCAGGGAGCGGCTCACTTCCAATCGGCGTCGTTCTCACACGCCGGAACGATAATATTGTTGGCGTTTTCTCACTAACAGTATACCGTAGCTCCTCCTGCTTAGTTGCCTGCATGCTTCTACACGTGTCGCTCCTCACTAAGCACGACCGCGACACGACATGTATTGCTCCCCAATCAGAATGTATCTTCCTCCGTATACTTTGCTGTCTGCCAACATGTCACTTGATGACGTATCGAGCTGCATCTGGTCAATGTATGGCTCGATCAGAGAGATTTTACTTCACATCGACGTCGACCGGTGACGTTGCTGGCCTTGGCTCGCATCTTCTTCGAATAACAATATTAATGGTGCCGTATTGGCAAATCCAACGTGAAGTCTGTCGTCGCAACAGAACCTACGTCAGCAGGCGATGCGCGACACACGATGTGTTGACGGCCGACGGGCGAGAGGGGTCCCGTGCTAATCAGGCTTTCCTTGTCTGAATCCGGACAGGATCAAGCTACCATGATGCTGATGCCCAGAAAGCTTCCATGGCAAGAAGAAGCAGCTTCCATGGCAAGGGTAGTTGCACGGGGAGCTTGCCAATTCGCCATTGTCACGGCCGCAAAGAACATGGTATTAAAATAAAATGAAAAAACTTGGATGAATGATAGCGGCGATTCGATCGGAGCAGCTAGCTTTTGGGATGCTGGTTCCAAAGGATCCACGACACTGACGACAGGCACACGCTTTTCTGGATTGGGCAATCGATGAGAGCCGCAACTTTAGCTTTGGACCATATTCTACAGCAGGGCTAGCTGCTTGATCTGCGATCTGGGTAGCTACCATCAATTGACGAGTGAAAAGAGGATCCTGGTCTAATCTGTTATTTCGGAGGTGCTTGGTTCGTGGACTAAAGTCTAGTTCGTGTCATATTGAATATTCGGATGCTAATTATGAGGACTAAATATGAGCTAATTATAAAACTAATTATACAGATGGAGGCTAATTCACGAGACGAATCTATTAAGCCTAATTAATCAATCATTAGCAAATGATTACTGTAGCATCACATTGTCAAATCATGAACTAATTAGTCTTTATAGATTCGTCTCGCAAATTAGTCTTCATATGTGCAATTAATTTTGTAATTAGTCTATATTTAATACTCCTAATTAGTATCTAAACGTGCCTCCTAAAGAACCAAACACCCCGAACTGTCTCTTTGCCATGATTCAAATCTGGGTTGCTATCATGTCTACCAGGTCCATATATCAATAATATATTAGTGACAAAAATCCTGAAATCCAGGTGGAAGACGCAGAGAAAATGACAGGAGAAAAATTGATCTGTTTGTTTACGAGGAAGAAGTAAACATTTGACGTTACAGAGTGCTGGACTATTATTGCTTGCACCAGTGCAAATTTCTTAGCCACTGGGAGAGAGCATTTCCAGCAGTCTCCTAATAAATATTTCCAACTAGTCAACCGAGGTATTCCAATATCACTTGCACGGTTATTAAGAGAGTTGCTTTTGCAGTCTCCCAATAATCTCATTACAATCCAACTACCGTATTGAGAGAGTCACAACTCCTTCTTTATTTAGGGAGAGTTGAGTGAATTATTGGATTGTCCTAATAATTATTAGGAAAAGAGAAAGGTAAAGAGAAATTGTTGTAGCACTATTTTCCTATCAATTCTCCCAATATGGTAGTTGGATTAGGGAAAGGGATATTGCCGTAGATGCTCTAAAATGAAAGTCAAAACTTTTTTTTCTTTGCCCGAGGGAATGCCTACTTGACTGAAAGTATATATATGGCAATATACCAAAAAAACTCGCTTTCGGAGTAGTGAATACAGAATGTAGATGCATGTGTTCGTATCCAAAAAAATATTCGACGACCAAATTAAGGTCACAGCTGTGATTCTTGCCGCTGCACTGCAGCTGCGGCTGCAGCTCCATCGACTCCGGTTCCTGTAGTTAGGCTAGCTGTGCAACAGTCTCAGCCGAACCTAGACAAAGTACTTGAACGAATGTGATGGTTGTTTAGTTCACCCCAAATTCCAACTTTGACACTATGCAAAAGAAAATTCTCCATCACATTAAACTTGCGGTACATACATGGAGTACTGAATGTAGACGAAATCAAAAACTAATTGCACAGTTTTGTTGTACTTTGCGAGACGAATCTTTTGAGCCTAATTAGTTAATATTTGGACAATAATTTACAAATACAAACGAAATGCTACAGTGTTGCTATAGTAATTTGGACCCCCCAAAGTTGGACAACAAGGCCTAAGTATTTTTGCTGCATGCCCACATGGGAAAAAAAGAGAGACAGGAATCGCTGAGCCCTTGTTTACTTCACCCCCAACTCCCAACTTTGATACTATGCAAAAAGAAGATTCTCCATCACATCAAACTTGCGGTACATGCATGGAGTACTAAATGTAGACGAAATTAAAAACTAATTGCACAGTTTTGTTGTACTTTGCGAGACGAATCTTTTGAACCTAATTAGTCAATATTTGGACAATAATTCACAAATACAAACGAAACGCTACAGTGTGCTACAATGCTGTAACAGTAATTTGGCACCTCCAAACTTTGGCAACTAAACAAGACCTGAATCATGGAGCCATCGCCCAATCACAATTCACACGCATGCAGGCAGCCAGGTAGCACAGCAGCGCGCAGGCGCAGGACGGCAGGAGTGTCGGCCGGTGGCTGCCTGGCTGGTACACTTTCTCTTTTTTAATGATTTACTATTTCGTTGAAAATTTGTGAACTGTTTAAAAAACTAATCAACACTTTAAACTACTACATTCAATGTTTATTCAAAATTAGTTCAACAATTCTAATAAACAAGTTCAACATTTTGTATACAAATGTTGAAGCGGTATATATATAAAAAATGTTGAGATAGTACATTTCATATGTTAATTCTAAATATGTTCATATTGGGTATTGGGGTGTTTGGTTCCACGCACTAAAGTTTAGTCCCTGTCACATCGAATGTTTAGATATGAGGACTAAACATGAGCTAATTATAAAACCAATTGCACAAATGGAAGCTAATTCGCGAGATAAATTTATTAAGCCTAATTAGTCATGATTTGACAATGTGATGCTACAGTAAATATGTGCTAATCATGAATTAATTAGGCTTAATAGATTTGTCAGTCTCCATCTGTGCAATTGATTTTATAATTAATCTATATTTAATACTTCTAATTAGTATCTAAATATTTAATGTAACAGAGATGGATTAAATTTTAGTATGCGAAACCAAATACCCCTCAGGTCTATAGGGTATCCCAGAAAAGAAAGGGAACGAGGCCCAGTGTCCAATCCCATCCTTTATTGGCCCCATTCCCTTCACTCGTCATGGGCCGTTCTCCATAAATCCTGTGATGCTTTGATTTTTGGAAACGTGAAAAGGTGTTCGTTCCTTCACCGAAATTTTTGGCCGCAAACAGCCATCTCCGTTTGCGTCCATTTACGCTTTACGGTCACAAACCATGGTGGCTTAGGAATCTCTTTATTTGCAGCAAAGAGAAGAAGCCGAGCCTTCACACCGTTTTTCATTGCAGAAGCATCTCTCTCTTTTTTTAAGATAATGTGCAGAAGCATCTCTGAAATCCATAATCCGAGGGTATCAAGAAGAGAACAATCTGCGCTTTATTTTCGCTTCGGATATCATGATCCGAACAGAGCGATATTGGAGCATTTTTTTCCCGCGATCTCTCCACATTCTACGATGTTGGATTAGATCGAAACACAGAGTCCGACGACAAAGTAGTTCAACTGCACAGCCCCAGGGACGGAACCAGGATGAACACCTCGGGAGGCTAAATAGTAGAAATTAAGAAATTAATAGTGATTTGAGACTTTATCTACAGTATTTTAGGAGGGCTGCAGCCCCCCTACCACCCCCACCCCCGGGATCCGCCCCTGGCAGCCCGATCAAATGATGTTGGACGCAGCAGAGACACGAGACTACGACGAGAACATTGGCTGTGGCTCGCTTCAATTCTGAGAACACCACACCAACACATCTGCCGGTCGTGACCAGACAGCTTCGAGCTTACAATACAGCTGTAGATTGCAGCTTGCCAAGAAAAAAATCGGCCGTACATTCCACTGGTACACTGTGTTAAATTACACCACGCACACTCTCCATAGCAAACACTAGCAAGCCACTGGCCGCCGCCGCGCCGCGCGAGCTGCGAGCCTGCGACGACCTACAAGCCGCGGTTGAGCATCTCCTTGTAGTTGAGCAGAGAGTTGAGCCGCTGCAGCTGCAGCTGCTGCCGGAACTTGTTGATGAAGTCGTCGGCCCGCGCGTCCACGCTCACCGCCGCGGCAGCCTCCTCCTCCTCTCTCACCACCAGCTGCGCTCGCGTCGCCGGGGCCCTCGGCGCGCGGCGCACCTGCGCCTGCGCCGGGGCGCGCTCCAGCTTCATCACCTCCGCGCTCGGCTTCGTCCTCGCCGCCCTGCTGACCACCGCCTCCTCCTCCTTCTTGTTAGTGGCCTTGCGCACCGGCGGCGGCCTCGCGGCCGTCTCGGACCGGCTCCGTGCGTACTGGGCCTGCGCCTCCCGCGCGCCGCCGCTGCCCTCGTGGCCGCTGGTGCCGTCGTCTGCCCCGGCGGAGAGGTGGTGGTTGTACTCGGGCGGGAAGTCGCCGGAGCGGAAGCGATAGAGTCCGAGGGAGCGCAGGCGCTCCATGACCGACGACGTGCGCACGAGCGGCGGAGGAGCGTGCTGGTGCTGATCGCCGCCGTAGTGCTGCTGGTAGCGATCGTCGAGGTGGTGGTGGTGGCGGCGGCGGGAGCGGGAGGTGAGCGCGATGGTGCCGATGACCATGTTGAGCAGGAGGAAGAGCGTCGCCGGGGAGAAGTAGCCGCGGACCAGCGACCACGGGTTAGCCGGCGCCGCGAACGCGTCCGCGCCGTCCATCGATGAACCGGCCTGCCTGGAAGGTTCTCTGCGCGCAAGACGGGGGAGGAGGTGGGCAGGTGTGGGCCGGATATGCTGGTTGCCCTTGCTGCTCGGTGTTGGCAACGGCAGCGGCGCGGGCCTCTTTATACGAGGACTCTTGCACGGAGGGGCACGCGGCGCACGGATCGGAAGCGGGGGACGGCGGGTGTTTTGGAGAGAAACGAATGCTTGCCGGGAGGGGGAAACCGTGTGTGCGCGCGAGATGGAGTGCCGCCGGCCTCTGCTCGTGCGCCGGCCGGTAGCCGACCATCCACCGTGCCCGTGCCAGGTTGGGGATCCCAAAACCCATGAGCCTGATGGAATCAATGCGAGCACGGGGTCGCTGCGCGTCGGCGGTTGCGTTCCATCATGAGAAGATACTGACGATGTCTAGTCCCGACTACCAGAAGTTTCCAATATTTTAGTGGACTGTTGCTGTCGATCGAGCTTTGTTGATTGAAGATCAGATCCGAATTCACGAGCAACCATTCTCATCTTTTCACGGCAGCGCCTGATCGATGCATGGACTCGACTCGTGTTCTTAACTAAACAAACAGAAGAATGGTTCTAGGACTGAACAGAGCAATGAGGACATGGGACGCCTTTTCGCTTCACTGTTTTGGCGCGGCAAGTTACCACTTACCAGTGACCAGATGTACCTTCAAGGATCAAGTGAGCAAACCGTGGCATCGTCAGGCTAGTACGCAAACCACGCGGACTAGCCGTCCAGCTAGTGCTATCAGACACTTGTGTGCCACCGTGCCATGATACGTCACGTGCTACCACCTGTTCCAGTGTTCTTGCCTCTCATCACAACCAGAGACGGTCAACCTATCCAGAAGGCCAGAACTTTTAATTCAAGTATTAAAAAAAACGTTGTTAACAGGTGACAAGTCCCGGCAAGATACGTGCTCCCATCAGCATGTGCACATGTCCATCTTCTAACGATGGACACTTGGCCAAGACGTTCATCTTTTCTCTTCTTTTTTATTTTTTACTAGCACAATACTCGTGCGTTGCCACGGACCATGGTTAGAACTAAATAAATAATATTATTTGCCATAAAAATCTTAAATTTGGTTCCAACTCCAATAATTTATTATCCTAAATTTACACTTGTATATATTTTATTTAATCCTTTCTACTCGCTTGAAAAGCATAAAGGTCTTTACCTTGTGATTGCGTCGAACCAACGCATAGGGTAATCTGCGTATTGATGCGTCTTTAATTTCATTTAGAAGTTCTTCACTGTGCCGTACATTGTACCGGCCACTTCTCTCTCTCTCAACAGTGGCTTGGCCGACGAGGATGCACGTGGGCAGCCACGCCCTCTACGGCGAGCTCGGCGGCACCCTCCATTGCCTTACCGTCACTCGACTTAGTCATCAAAATTTGTGCTACAGCCAATACTAAATGTAAACAATATACATTTAGTATATTTCTAGAAAACCACAAGGTTAAGGTTCTTGTGGAAGTTACTCACTCTAAGGATAAGTGGGACATGCCATAAATTTGGAACATCGCGGATGTTCAGTATGTTCTCGACCTACAGGAATGAAGACAGGAAAACAACGTGGATAAATGTCAACTTTTCAGACTTACTCATGAAACATACCGGAACATGGCAAAATTGTGAAAGCTTCTCCATAACAGATCCTATTAGTGGCTGAAAGAGTAGATAAATATAGCTCAGATTGGAAAGGAACACTTAAATCTAATTGGACAATAGAAGAAAATGATTAGAGCACAAAAGACATAAACACAAAAGGTATAGGTACTAAGCCAAGGCAGATTAGAATGGGCTAATGGCTGCTTGAAAAAATCATTATGAGGAAAATAAAATACAAATTGTACAGCAAATGTGCCATGACAAGTATCCGATGCACAGGGAAAAGTATCAGAAATCTCTACAATGACTTAAATATGGCATTTTAAAGCATCTACTATTAGCTATTCATACTTTTTTATGCTCTTACACTCTATACTTGCGCTGACCGGCATGCTAGAAGATCAATAATAGACATTGCTCAAGGTTACTTCCTTTTATTTGTGTGCCCTTTCTCCTTTTATTTACTTGTGATAAGATTGTGAAAGAACTTGGGTGTGTGTTTATCGCAAAGGCCAGATATATTTCCATTTTTTTTAAAAAGCAGCTTTTATGTAAAAAAAATACAAAATCCTTGCCCCACTATTTGTCGAGATCTATACCGTTGGACAATGCACTTAAAGATATAGCATTTTCCATAAGCTGCACCATATTAATCGTAGATGTCCATATTATCTAACAACTTAGTAAAGGTTTTTCTGTTAGCCTTTCACTTCTTATCATCTCAAAACTGCGTACCTTTTCTCCAATGGCATCTTGAATGAGGAATGTGTCTCCTGCCATCCTTTCAACCACTTTTCCAGTGCTCATATCCATGTCAAAGAATGCAATATCTTGTCTCAAAATCGCATTGAGGTACAAGACTCTGATTCGTGCTGCTTGTCTTTCTCCGGTTATTGTCCAACAAGATACCTCTAGTACAAATATCAAATTCTAAATTGAAGGGTCTTTCTATATTCATTCCTTAAAAAGAAACTCTCGAAAACTGTACTTTGTATAAGTACTCTTTCTTTCTCTATTAGTTGACAAATTCTCAAATTGGAAGATAAAGATAACTTCTGTCCAGAAATGGATATGATATATTAATTTTGAATAGGAAATCCACTTACGAAATGTTGAAGCAAGCCCTGTTGCGCTGCCAAGATAGACAAAGTTCATGATCACCTGGAAATAAGAAACGGGACATAGATCAAAGAGAGAGAATAGAATAGGAATGAGAAGGGAAAAAAAAGGCAGACCCATCTGAGTTGTTACTAAAAATTACTAAACATATTTCTCTAGGATTCTGATAGTGTGGCATTGTAGCCTGTAGGGATGAAATTCCTATCAAAGCATACTTGTTTTCCGAGGACTCTATCAAAGCATACTTGAATCCATGATTGCTCAACAGAACAGCGTTGCAGTCTACATGCACATCAACAATATTCAGTTCACGTTATCACTTAGTAAAGCAAGTAACATGTGGAATGAGCGAAAATCTTGAGTACTCATTTTAGTACAGCAAGTACCATGTGGAATGAGCGAAAATCTTGAGTACTCATTTTACGCATGCAAGTTGCACCCTTTTTAAAAAGAAAAAGAAAATCATCATCGTGGAAGATCGCAAAATTGGCAAACAAAAGACGAACAGACTTCCTAGAGATCAGATTGCGGGTGTTGATTTGGGAATACCAGATTTCATCAATAGGCGGATCAAATCGTCCTGCCGCACATGGAAGCGGCGGCGGCATATTCGCAAGCTCCTCGTCGCCTTCGCTGCTACAACGAGCCACCGGCAACCGTTTGAATTCTTGTTACCGGAATACTCCGCCGACTGGGAGTCGAGCGAGGGCAGCGCCTCCATGCAATGGGCCCAGTCCTTCTCCTCGTTCCCGCCCATGCCCATCTGCCCATCCTCCCCGGAACACCTGCAAGCACAAAAATGACCGGCCCTAATCGATGGACTGCGGGTTGATTAAAAAACTTTGAGGGTGTTTTTTGCAAAATAACCACGACGGTTGGCGGTCCAAAGGAACATCCTCTCTTTATTAGGTATAAATATAGATATAGATTTTGGGCAGGAAGGTGGTGTTCATCACTGCACAATTCCATCTGAATCCAGCGACTGGATCCCGTTCGATGAGCCTGTCTGAATTGCTGAATCAATAGAAGCATGGGGTCGCAGCACGTTGCATGCATCAGCGATTGTGCTTTCTCCTGAGAAAAATAGTTCCATAATTTTTTCTAAGATGTGCATGGCATGTTTTCCATTAAGAAAAGAATTACAACGATGCAACTTCAGGAGAACCTCAAAGAGTTACAAAAACCACCACTGATAATAAGCAACACAGGCAATACAACAAAGAAGAAAACCACGGCACCAGCACCACACCAAACATGATCTAAGACGAACAATACCTTCAAGAGAGAAAGATACCAAGAACACACGCACATCACCGACTGCCTAACAACCCGAGTTCACGGTGGTAGAGCGAGAGGTCATGCAAGACGATGCCTACAGGAAGGAAGCGACGCGGACGCCGCCATCGTCCGTCTGTCCCCGGGGGAGCAGACCAAGTTTTCACCTGGCAAAAACTAATGGATTTGGATGCCACCACGACACCCCCGGCAAAGTGATCTACATCAAAGGACGCAACCGTTGTCGGCTTCGGCGAATGCCCGGCCAGGCTTTAGCCAAAGGTCCCCAAAACCAACTCCACACAGTGGACCACCAAGTCCTGAAAGATAGCCAATGCGATGGGATGGCAGCGAGCAATCTACGACGACGACGATGAGGAACAACCACAGGCAAAGAGGGACTGCCAACACGACGACCGAAAAACGACCATGGAGCGACCAAGCAATCGAAGCGACCGAAGGTGGAGCAGGCGGGCCTACTAGAGGAGCTCACGCCGGCGAGAAAAAGCGACCTTGGGAAGGATAGAGCACGACCTGAAAAAGCGACCTTAAAGAGGATAGAGCACGATCTGGGTGTGGTGGGGTGCGTGGTGGGGGAGAGGGGAGAAGGAGCGCGACCAGGGAAGGAGAAGGTGAGGGGTGCGTGCAGTGGTGGCGGCCACCCGTTAGGGTTCGCGGCAAGCATCCGACGATGCGGGTAGAGGGGCCCGGAGTTGCTCTCGACGAGAGACCGGTGAGGATGGCCTCAAGGGGACCACCGATGAGGACGGCGACCAAGGGAGCGACCGGAGTACGACCAGAAGGAGCCGCCGGGGCAGGAGGACCGGAGGCGGCCGCACCATTGCCGGGCCAGCGACAGACCGGCCGCGTCGAGCTAGGCCGCGCCAAAACCGAATGAAAGTCCGCACCTTGGCGAAGCATGCCCCACCGTCGGTCGCCCGGAGGGGGAGGGAGGCGCTCGTTGCCGACCAGAGCCCCCGCCGGCCGTCAGCCCGGGCAACAGCAGGGGGAAGGGGGAGCGGCAGGCGAGCCCAACTGGCGGCACGGCGAGGACACCCATTGCCCTCCGTGCTGCTGGCGACCGGAGTAGAGGGGCCGCCACCGCACCGGAGTAGGAGGGCCCGGGCCGCACCGGAGTAGGAGCTAGCGCCGCCGGCGAAGGAGAGCGCCGCAAGAGCGACGGGCGCGCACGGGCAAGGCAGCCGCCGGTGACGCCGCGGTGGCCTGTCGTTGCGGCGGCACCGGCACACCGGGAGGCCGCCGCGAGCTGTCGTCGACTAGGAGCCCGCCGATCCGGCGAAGGGCAGGCAGCCGCTCGCCGGGGAGCCCGACCCGCGCCGCCGCTCCCGCAGGGTCCGCACGCCGGGGAGCCCGCCTCCGCGCCGCCAACTGCTAAGCAGCCCAACCCGCGCCGCCGCCGCCGCGGGCGGCTGCACGCCGGGAGGCCGCCGCGAGCCATCCTTGCCCAGGGGCACACGGATCCGCGCCATGGAAGGCCGGATCCGACGTGCGACAGCTGGGAACGAGCCTCGCCGGCGATGGAGGGGCAGCCGCCCACCATGACGAACCACGACCTTGGAGCGAAGGGAGAGAGGAAGGGAAGGGAGGAAGAGAGGAGGGAGGGGGGTGACGAGACCGGCTTCGGCTTCGGCAGCGGCGACGGCGGCCACCAGAGCTAGGGTTTAGGGGTTGGTGTCAAAGTATATCAAGTTTGATCAAATTTATATGATAATATATTAACATTTATGATGTCAACTAAGTATTCACTACGGGAAACCTCAAAGTTGCCGAGTGTAATTACTTCGCCGAGTGTATTATTGCGGGCACTCGGCGAAGGACCGGTTTGCCGAGTGCAATACTCGAAACACTCGGCAAACATAATACACTCGGTGAAAACACTATTTGCCGAGTGCCACCAAAAAAACACTCGGCAAACACCCACGAGGCACTCGGCAAAGATGGAGCACTCGGCAAAGTGATGAGCACGTGACTTCCCCGTGCCGTGACGGGCCGGCGCCGTGACGGACGTTAGGCTTTGCCGAGTGTCGACGGGGGACACTCGGCAAAGCCACTAGTTTGCCGAGTGTCGTGATGGAACACTCGGCAAACCGATTACTTTGCCGAGTGTCGTCATGGGACACTCGGCAAAGTGGCGAGTATGCCGAGTGCTAGAGGGAACACTCGGCATACTTTAGGGTTTGCCGAGTGTTTTTCGACACACTCAGCAAAAGTAATTTTTTTTTCCTCCTCCACCCTCCAAACTTTTTACACTCCACATGTATGGCATTTGGCACTGCATGGTAGAAGGTGGACTATTTTTTGACCTGTTTGCTATATTTAATCAATTAATTTCATTTAGAGTCATTTTTTGATTTAAGTCAAATTTGAACTGCAGGTGATTGGAATAATGGAATAATATGAGTGGAAAAATCATATTCATGTTAGTGAGTCCAAATTGAGGTCTCACCCAGAAAATGAAAAGAAATTTCGAACATTTTGCTAAGGAAACACGACTACGAACGTGTGGCCAAATGATTGTTTAATTCTCAAAAATTCAAACGAAGTTTGAAAATCACGAGATTTGGCAAGATGCTATGATTTCATATGCAGAGGCTGTGGTAAAAAATTGACAAGGTTTCGCACAAGTTTTGACATATGATGTTTAGAATTCGAAGCATCTCCGGAGAGGATTCGTAGAAGTTGGAAGGATCCGGTAAGATTTTGAGACGAATCGATACATGTATTTCTCATTGAGTCCCATTTTTTTATAGGCTATAGAGAACATAGATTGGTTCATGTCAAATTTTGGGAATTTTTTAGATCCGTTTGGTAATTTTTATTCATTAATTGCACGTATATGAATTTAATAGATATAAATTTAATATGAGCTATAAATCCATGAAATGATGGAACAATATTACTTAAAAAATGAAATATGCAATGTTTAGTGAATTTGACTAGGTTTTTGCAAACTTTACATACTTTTAATTAATAAAACCAGTTTGACATGAAATAATAGTACCTATTTGCCGAGTGTCAAGGGATGGCACTCGGCAAAGAGCCTATTTGCCGAGTGTCAACCCCGGGACACTCGGCAAACGTCGCCGCGGTCCACCTGTCAGCCGCACTTTGAAATCCGAAAAAAAAATTAAAAAAAAATTGTTTGCCGAGTGCCCCTGATCTAGCACTCGGCAAAGGCTTTGCCGAGTGCTAGATCAGGAGCACTCGGCAAAGCGGGCGGCCTAACCACTCTTAGCGCATCACGCGCCTCACGCGGACAGGCACAGGCACAACAAGAACATGCACATGCCCGCGCCCGCCCGGCCCCCCGCGCCCGCTCCGCCGCCCCGCGCCGCCCGCCCGCGCCGCCGCCGCCGCTCGGCCCCCCGCGCCGCCCGCCCGCGCCCGCTCCGCCACCCTGCGCCCGCTCGGCCGCCCGCGCCGCCGCCCGCCCGGCCGCGCTGCCGCCGCCGCCCCGCGCCGGGATCCGGGCGCCGGCCGCCGGCCCCCCGGCCTCCCCCGCGCCGCCGCCGGCCGCCCGCGCGCGGCCGCGCCCGCCCCCAGCCGGTCGGCCGCCCGCACCGGCCCCCGGCCGCCCCCGCTCCTCTATTCGTGGCCGTCGCCCCTCCGTCACCCCTCCGGTAAGTTTTTATGCCGCTACACATCATAAATTAGAGTAGGCATGAAATTAGAAATTAGAAATTAAATGTTGAAAATACTAGAGAGGTGGTAGGATGTGGTAGCATTTATTTTAGAAATTAGAGGCATGGATTTAGAAAATTTGAGAAGAAGGAAGAGTGGAAATTAGAAAATGTTGAAAAGAATAGAGGTGTGGTTGGTTGTGGTTGTGGTTGTTGGCCATCGTGCCAACTCTTTGGTGAGATTGTGGTTGTCGGCTATCGTGCCGTTTATTATGTTGCAGGTTTTGGAAACCTCCCCGTGCAGGGAAGTTGCTGCCGAAATTTTGACTTAAACAGTGCTTTGTTTCTTTTGTTGCAGGAGAGGCTTACAAGGACCGTCCTCGACTCGTCACTTTGCAGGATAGCAAGGTGAGGCATGCTACACCTCTCTTTCCGTATAATGTTCGTATATCACGTAACCTAGTTAGGTGTCTCCCGTTCGAAAGAGATACGGTTGGAAATATGCAGATCTTTGCATATCTATAATCGTATCTGTTTCGAATTGTCCACGTTTTTTGGACAGCCCGAGGATGTGTAGGTGGGTTTAGTATCCATGATCTATTTCGGTCCGAGATAGAGTTTCGGCAGCACCTCCCTGTTGTTCTCCAGATACACAATCTCCTATCAAGGACGTGTATTTGGAGAACAGCGGGAAGGTGCTGCCGAAATTTTATCTCGGGTCGGAGTAGACCATGGATACTAAACCCACCTACACATCCTCGGGTGGGATTAGGACCTATCTTTACCTAGTAGACAATATAGGAACGTGTATATGCAATGTGAATTTTGTATTACTCATTTAAATGGTAGAGGATGGAGGAGTAGTCAAACTTCACATCGAAATACTACGCTGACAACCTTCCTAGCGTGCATAATCCACCTCCTCGTTACAATGCCAGCGAAGATGAATTAAGCCTTAGCATTTTTCGAGGGCAACTCGGAAGTGCAAGTGGTGCGACCCGCAAGACCCTTAACCATGAAGAGTGGCGCTCTATCATGCTGTATGTGTTGACCAACCTATCTGAAGTGGAGCCGTACATGATGTAAGTCATCGACAAACTTGTTTCGACGTAGTCATGTTATCTCTTGCCTAAACGTATCTTTCTCGTTGCTATAGGCAATTTCATTATCAATTCTGGCGTAAATCAAGGCAACCGTACCTGCATGAAGCTGAGACTCTTCTTAAAGAGGGTGCGGGAAATGGAATGCCCGATTTTATTTCTTGGTTCAAACAGAAGGTACAATTTCATTTACGCCCGATAATTCTCGTTCTCGTACATACGATTAATATAACGAACCGCCCTGTTTGAACTTGCAGGGCTGAACCGATGCGTCTATGAATGTCGAGTTGAGACAGGTTGCCGATGGCTGTGACTATAGGGTCAGGTCGTTTGCCGGTTATGACGTTAACGGATATAGGTTTCACACAACAAGGCACGAGCAGAGTCGGCCCAATCGAAGAACCACAAATACCGGAGTTTTCACGCTAGGCTCCGATGGGGTCGAGTACTACGGAAGAATTAAAGAAATATACGAACTCACTTTTCATGGGTGCAAACCTCTTAATCCAGTTATATTCAAATGCCATTGGTTTGATCCATCTGTCGTGAGACGGGCCCCTAACCTTGGGCTAGTCGAAATTCGACAGTCATCCAGGTTACCAGGAGACGATGTCTATATTGTGGCTCAACAGGCCACGCAAGTTTATTATTTGTCATACCCGTGCCAAACCGACAGCCGTCTTAAGGGTTGGGATGTTGTGTACAAGGTATCGCCACACGGTAAACTACCTGTACCAAACAATGAAGATTACAATATAGACCCCGACACGTACGAAGGAGAGTTATTCCAAGAAGATGGGCTCGAAGGGAGTTTTGTGATAGATTTAACCGAAGCGATCGGAATGGAAGTAGACAACGAGAGGGTTGCTGCAGAGGACGGTGGAGACGAGGTTCAGAATGTGAAGGACTTAGAATTACTTCAATGATTACAGTTAGCTAATGACAGTGATGACGACATTCCTTCTTCGAAGCACGAGCTTGACTATATCGACACGCGTGATAGTGATGATGAGACTTATGATCCAGCTAATCCCGATCATGATGATTATTTCTAATACATGTATGATTCGTACTAATTTAGTTATAATTTAATTATAATTTGCATATCTTTGTAATTATGTTTTGTTTGCCTATGCTGACTCGTGTACTCTTTTTAATTGCAGGTCATTAAGCAATGGTGGGCGGTATGAGGAAGCTCACGTCGATTTGCGAGAGACTGGTCGCGGCAGGGACTGGTTCAGGGTCAGGGTCACGTTCAGGGAGCGGTCGAGGGAGGCGTCGAGGCAGGCCTCGATGTAGGGTTGAGGAGGAGGAGGAGGAGGAGGAGGAGGTGGTCCAGAGGCCTCGAGGGAAGGGTAAAGCGGCGAGGCCCCTGTCGCCTGAACCTGAGGTGGAGGAGGAGGAGGAGGAGGAGGTACCTTCCGCACACGCCTCTAGGGACGAGGAGGCGGAGGAGTAGGAGCAGCAGGAGCAGGAGGGGGACGGGGAGGCAGGGGATGCCCAGTCCAAGATATGGTTGCGAGGTCCCTCATCCCTCCCGAAGCGGCCGATACCTGAGCATTTACGCCCGCTGATTAAACCGGTTGGGACCAAGTAAGTAACTTTAAATATTCTTAATATTGTTCTTATGTTGAAAGTTACAAAAACTAATAATTCATATTAATGACTTGTGCAGGAGTTGGATTAAGCTCAGTGGGGGTGACCACAACCGTAAGGCCAACGGGATCCTTGGCCTTTTGTGCAGGGTTCACTTCCCTGGCTTGGTGGTGTACGCCGGACAGCTGCATCCGGCCTACACGTGGGACCACTACGTCGCCGCCCCCGACGTCCCTGATCGTCAACAGAGAAGATTCCCCAACATAGCGGAGCGGGTCAAGGCCGAGCTGTGGGTAAGTACTCCTCGTACTAAATTGCTCAATACATCACCTACTTTCGACATTCTTGAAATAATAACTGTATACGCGTGTATATGCAGGACTTCTATAGATGCTAGGAGGGGTTCGAGGCCAAGGCGAAGGCCGTCTGTGATGTAGCCGCCAAGAAGCTCGTGAAGGACATGCATTACGAGGCGCGCATCCAGGCCATCATCGAATTCCACGCTCAATACAGTCAGATGAAGGTTAGAAAAGAGGAGGCAAGAATAATGAACATGACTAAGGACCAATTCATGAGGGTAAGTAAAGAACGTTGATGCTTACTATTTATGATTAATTAGGCTCATTTTCTTTTTCATATGTCACACGCTTGATGATGTAGGTGCCTCCGTGGTGGTGTCGTGCGCATATGCCGTGCTGGGAGAGGATGGTCGACGTGTGGTTGGAGCCCGGGTGGTTGGAGAACCACCTTGCTTGCCGGCAGCGGCGTTTGGAGATGCCGACTGCACCACACCATCAAGGCAGCCTAAGCCTTGATGAATATAGAGAAAAATGGGTACGCAACTTCAATTCTTTATTGTAACGTTCAGTTCTACGTAATTTTTAATGATTTTGTATTTTGCCGCAGTCGGCGTCACATGATGGCCGACCTTGCTCCCAGCTCAAGGCATGGGTCCTCTCCAAAAAGGGCAAGGCGACGGCCGATATAGATTTCAACCCAGACGACCCGTCCGAGGCGTACAGCCACCCTAGCATACACAGCCGCGTCAGCGAGTATACAAAGATGGTTAGGGAGGTTCACGGGCCAGACTTCGATCCGAGCTCCAAGGACATTGATGGAGAAATCGTGATGAGGGTGGGAGGAGGCAAGAAGCATGGCCGATATTGGATTGGCGACGGCGTCATCGACACGGCCTCTACTCCCACTCTCTCCCAGATCCGAGCTAGGAGCACGGACTCGAGCCCGGCGATACGGCCACGACCCACCGCTGCACAGTTCCAGATGGAGGCTCTACAGGTTCTTTCTCTTCCATTCATCGTTCGTTTGTTGTTATACTTTAGCTTTGCATTATAACATTGCAATGAAATATTGTAGGCCCAGGTGGAAGAATCAAGGAAGAAACAAGAGGAGATGGCGGCGCAGATGGAGGCGCAGATGGAGGAAATGCGGCGGAGGATGGAGGAGGAAAATCGGATTAGGATGGAGCAGATGTTCCAGTACATGCAGAACTTTGCTTCGAGCATGGGACAGTCTTTGACTCCGCCACCGCCGATGATGTTCCCTCCGCCTCAGCCACCCACGACTACTCCTGTGAGTCACTTGACACATTGTGCTTAAGATTTAATACTTTAAATTTGACAACTTTAGATGTTAGCTCAGAATGTCCTATCCTATGTGCAGAATCAATCGGCGGCTTCGAATAATGAAGATCAAGATTTGTCGCAGTGGTCTCCTTGGCCTCCACGGAAGTAGACTTGGTTGTGAACAATGTGGAAACTAAATTGTGACAAAAACTTGGATTTATGGATTATTTCGTGCTTATGTTGAATTATGCCTGTGGTGTTTATGAATTATGCCTGTGGTTGTGAATTATGCATGTGATTGTTTATTACAAATACCTGTGATATGTGTATTGTGAATTGAGAGGGGTCCGTTATACGTGGCAAAATGTCGAAAAAGGGGGTTCTGGTCACTTTGCCGAGTGTAACACTCGGCAAAGAGGGGCCTTTGCCGAGTGTTTTGGCTTTAACACTCGGCAAAGGTGCATTTCCCAGGTGTAGGAAAGCTTGTTTGCCGAGTGCTAGGGACAAGGCACTCGGCAAACAAGGGGTCTTTGCCGAGTGCCAGGCGCGAGGCACTCGGCAAAGGCCCTAATTCCCAGCTACCCGGGCAGGGGTCTTTGCCGAGTGCCCACCCTAACACTCGGCAAAGGGCCCGTCTTTGCCGAGTGCCCGGGACACGGCACTCGGCAAAAAAGCCGGCTTTGCCGAGTGCCCACTCCGTGACACTCGGCAAAGACCCGGTGTTTGCCGAGTGTTGGCACTCGGCAAAGACCCGGTGTTTGCCGAGTGCCTCCCGTCTGGCACTCGGCAAACCCGCCGTTACCCCCGACGCCATCAGCGCGTATTTCGCCGAGTACATCTTTTCGCCGAGTGTTTTTTGGTCGTCGGCAAAATGTTTGCCGAGTGCTCGCGTTTTAACACTCGGCAAACTAGTCTTTGCCGACACAAAATTTGCCGTGTGCTCTTTGCCGAGTGTTACACGGCAAGCCTTTGCCGAGTATTTTTGGGCTTTCGCCGAGTGCCTCTGGCACTCGGCAAAGCTTCTGTTTCCCGTAGTGATTATTAGATTCTTCATCAATTATATTTTCATAGTATATCTATTTGATGTCATAAATCTTTATAATTTTCTCTATAATTTTGATAAAACTTGATATACTTTGACTCTCCAGATTTTTAAAATGACTTATAATTTGGAATGGAGGGAGTAGCATTTTAGTGGGGTGATGTGAGTTGATCGAAATGCCCGTGTTATACACCAACAGAAAGATGAATCCTCCCCAGAATTGAACGAGTATATCTGTGCAAGTAACTGTAGCATCATTGCTTGGCTTTGCTGGCGTGCCAGCGTGTGCCCAGATTCCATATGCTCTTCACTCGTTCTTGCTTCTGTTCTACTTCAGACCAAGAGCAGGTGAACCCGACCCAGCCAATTAGCGGCAGTAAAGTTTTCTGAAGAGTCCCGGCAACACTTGATCTACTACAGCGTGTGCGCATGTCGATCTCTTAAAAAAAAATGTGGCAAGGTCCGTCCAAACGCTAAGGTTTTTCTAACGACGACCGGCCACGCTCGAAATAAACAGGATGATGACCCTGGAATGATGCACATAAACGCCACACCCATCTTCTAAGTAGTGGTTTGGGACTTCGGAGAGGATTTTCCTTTTCAGGGGCGCAGCTCCGTAAGCCTGCGCGCATGCACGTGCTCTAAAGAACCTGCGCAGCTGCGCTCATTGAATCCCTGCAACAACGCGACAAGCTACGTGAACAAGAACAACAACATAACATGGAGTCAAGCAATCAAAACAAACCCGTTGTAATACCCAGGTGTTCCTTGTGTTGGACTGTCCGTTTTACACACCAAGGACAACAACACGAACTGAGCTGTAGGTTTCTCAACCCACCACAGCGAGCGAGCCCTTGACTTAGCTCGCTTACTAGCATGTGACACCACCTGGTTAGGGGCAGGCAACTTAATCATCAACAGTGAAACACCTGACGCTATTCAGTCACTGGCAGGCAACATAACCATCTGCAGCAAAACACCAATAGTGACACAAGCAAATTCCACAAGGCCTATTAGGTTTCTAACCTATGTCACCAACTATTCCACCATCTTAGGAGTCTAGACAGTGGCCTCCACGTTACCACAATGACGCTATACAGCACTCGTTCCACGTGGGAGTTAAGGCTGTAAGCATATTTTAGACATGAAGCATTACACACTCCAGTACTCCACAATCTCACTAGGTCCAATAGCACAATCCAGAATAATTGTCAAAAATATCCAGCAATATCCGAATAGTCAGCCTACAGACTACGGAGATATCCAGCTCTGCTTGTCTGCGGACATACTCAGTTTAATCACACAACAAGCTTAACACAAGCTCAGAAGTCACAGGTCTAGAGCATCACAGTACAATACCAATGTCAACTGGAGCCACAGTTACTGGCTAGGAAACTAGAACACCTACACGGAGCTTTCAACGGATTGGATTCCACAGATAATCACATGACTCAGTTCCTCGGAGTGCAGCTGGCCAAGTGAGACTTGAAATTCTCCAACTCTGTGAGAACTTCCTCCTCTGGGCGGTAGATCAAGTCACTCATGCGCCATATCTGAACAAATAAAATAGTAAGAACAGAACCCATATTGAATAAAGGACAAGGGAGACAAATAGGTCTAGTAGCTCCAATTATCTGTGAAAATACAGCTCGCTTTTGTCTTGTCAATTCACAGTCATTTGCAAAATCACAAGAAAGAGCAGTACCTGTAGTGTTCCACCTCCACCAGTGCTCTCACCATCATCTGACACACTGACGATCGTCCAAGGATCCGATGAATTCCAGTGGAAGTCTACAATCTTATCCCTGCCAAGATATGTGCAATATGAAATGCACGATATATAATGGACCATTTAAGAAAAAAGAAAAGCCGTGTTTTTTAGCATTTTGAATCACACGTATTAAAAGGATTAGTTTCATATAGAGAGGAATGCTTGTGGTTAGGGAAAGAGTTTACTTAATACCCTCATCCACGGGCTAGAAAACATGGATCTATTTCTGCTTGACTTAGTACGAATCCTATCGTTTATGGCTTTCACGGGGTGCCAAAACAGATTACTACTCAATTCTACCTGGAGGAGACATAGAAGCCAGAACCAAACCACTATGCCAAGAGCTTTTGGGGAAGCAGAAATGGTTTCAAGCTGAGCCCGAAAGCAAGATCCAACAGAGGCCAACCTCAAGACAAGAGTCTTCCAGGGGCCCTGCGTGTACTCCTGGAAGGTGCAAAGACAGGAAGAGCATACGGTGGTAACCCAAAAGCAAAGTCCAAGACGACAGATGACTTTGTGGTAGGGTACTTCCAAGTAACGAAAGACAAAAGATGAAAGCTAGCCCAGAAGATGGGGAGGACTAAGGAGACCCTCTCTACACTTCTATCATGACAGATGGGCCCAGCCATGGCAAATAATCTGTAATGCCCTTGCACTAGAAGGCATAGAATATCCTAGAATATGCTTGCAACTGAACAAAAGGGGACTGGATATGAGCTTTAAGTACGCCACCCCTCCATCATGTAAGAGCAGAGAAAACATTTGGGGCATATTGCTCCTCAAATGGAATAGCGATTGATTGATGCACTAATTCTGTCCCAAACCCTGGATGTCCCCTTTTCGGGCTTCGGTTGTCCCTCTTTGTTCAGGGGACTTCCCCCAACAGCATCTTACCTGTGACCAGCATGTTGAAAGAAAAGCCCAGCTGGTACGTTAGAGTTTTTCTTCTTCCCAACCTGTCATCACAAAAGAAATATTCAGGCAAGAAAAGTACATGAAAAGATAATAAAGCAACTGAATACAAATCACCCTTCAGGCCTTTAGAAATCACTGTGCAGGATTCTGTCAGAAGAAACAAGATAGTTAAGTATATGTATATTAGTGGTTACCTTCTCATGATCCCACACATTTAAGAAACCATCTTCGGCAGAACTTCCGAAAACAGATGCCCTGTCAGGTGACCACTGGAATCCAAAAGGTTTTTAAGCATTCAAAAACATCATAGGAAATAAACCATATCTGCATAAAGCGAAAATAGTAACAAGCATATTATCTTGACATGCCTGGACACAAAGAACAGCAGCTTTATGACCCTCAAATTTGTGAATCGGAGAACCAGCTCCTCCAGAACCCAGATTGCGACGATCCCACATACGGACAGAGTTATCAGCAGAACTGAAATATCAATTGAAATTCTCACTACTCAAATGCGTAAAGAATTGATGAATATGGATGCATCTTCCACATAATGAGGAAGTAAGCCTTAATGCCATCATACCCAGTTAAGATATAGTTAACATCAAGCGGATTCCAATCAACACAATGAACATCCCCACTGTGAGCTTTCTCAACCTGGAAATCAAGAATAAAGAAGTTTTAACATCTTATTGAAATTTCATCACTCCATGTTTTGAGAAAGAAAATTACGAGATATGATATATTAAAAAACACCAAGTCACCCTATTTGGAACAAGATTAAGAAAAAGGCAGCTGGCAAAATCCTGTTCAATAAACTCGTTAAATCGAGAATGTGTGCATAGCGTGGCGGTTGACTTGTGACATCATGACCCAATTCGAATTAGGCCCATGTGTGTGTGCATGCGCACACGCGTGTGAGGCCAAGGAGGGTTTAGTCCCACCTTGCAAGTTGAGGGTAAGTTACACCAGCATATAAGGCTTCTAAAGCCCATGCCACCTGCCACCAACCCGGGTTAACCCTTTTATGTAAAACGAGGATGAAAGTGTAAGCGGCTTAGTGGGAGTGTGTGGTCCACTCAGCATGTGAGTGGATCAGAACCATTTAGACTCTAGGGTGTTACAGCGGTAGATCCCCACTCATGAGGTTGTCAACCCTGGTTCTAAAAATAAAGGGCCTCGCTGAGATATACCGCTTTCAGCATGTTCGTGGTGGTCCAGCCTCCGGACCCTTCTCTCGACCTTTAAGAAAATGCCTTAGTGGGTTATCTTCCCCATGGCTAGTTTTTTTTTTACTCATTAAATTAGACTCACAGATTCAACTTTTCAATGAACTTTTGTGCCTGTGAAGTTATTGAAAAATGAAAATGCACAACTATTCGAGGAAACAGAATCAGAAGCAGGCGTATCATTCAAGTAAGATATGCCAGGTCAATTTGACTAACTAAACCCTTCTATGTGATGCGGCTGACCATACGAAACCGTCTGGTCTCATTAATAAACAACATGCCATCACCTCTTCAAGCTAAGCTATGTTATTACAAAAGAAGGGCATCGCATCCAGGCATTCAAACTTCTGCCAGAAACAAAATTGATCCTATTGAGATAAGAGGAGAGTGTTACCTTAACAGCCGGGCTAGTACCAGTCCGGGCATCCCAGAGAATAAGACAAGCATCATCACCCACACTGCAGAATTCCTGTGCACTTCATCCCCAAAAGGGAGAATAACAGAGACAGGTATTAGTATAAACAAAAAATGAAAATAAGACATAAGTCGACAGAGACAGCTGCCATTAATTCACCATTAATATTAACATTAACAAATAGAGATGTTTAAACATCGTGCATTTGAAAGATTGGAGGGTCAAAATATCCTTATGTTTTGCATCCAACCCCATATCAACTCATGTAAAGCAACAAACTGATGCGGGAAACCAAGTACCAGTACCAGTTGCTGTCACCCTCTGCTGAATTTCACTTTAACATATGATTCAATACTACCTAAATGTTCTACATTTGTGTTGCTTACATTTTTGTGTGGAGATGGAAGATGCTCAAGCTACAAAGGTTTATGTGGAGGACAAGACGGATTACATGGTGGACAACATGGACACTGCCCAAGCTGAGAAGGGCTATATGAAGACAAAGTTTTGCAAGTGCCTCAACTCCCCACACATGTGCAAACCAACCTATAATATTTCAGTATGCATAATGCATGTGATTGGAAAGCTTATCAGGTCTACTCTCAGACATAACAAAACAGATCATTTGGACTGAAGAGTGAAGACTCTGCATAAGCCAAACATTTACGCTAGGCTCCGGGGAATTGCTTCGAGGTGACCATTGAGCTAGCTTATCAAAGCCCCCTTTACACCCGACTAGGAGGGCTGTTCCTAGTATAAATACCCATTGTATATAGGCTATTTTAAGACTGCTGATAATCTAATTCAAACCCCTTTGCTCTGCTATGTGCTGAACAAGTTCAGAGTGATCTCTAGCCCATTTGCTCTTGTGGTCATGGGATTACAAAAGCAGCCACATCAACAACTCCCATTTGGTGCTCCTAAACGATAGCAGGTTGTGTTGGTTGATTCCTTGAGTGTGGCTGTGCAAATCCATGATTCAGGTTGGCGAATGGAGACAGTGGTTAGATTTGAGTTTATTTGTCAAGTTGCACTAGTTATCTTGATCGAGATCCTACATCCTGAAGGTCAGGACTATAGCCTTATCAGATTGTTTTGAAGGCAACCAGAAAAACAGAGATCAGAGAATGCTATTTACCTGGAAGGGCAGAACTGAACATCCTCAACAGTGCTGTCATGTCCATGGAAGATACCCCGAGGATCAACTTTAGGACTCTCCTTTTCATTCGTGGTTTTGCCAGATTGTTTGCTGCCAGATGCTCCAGGAGAAGACGAGGAATCTCCAAGGGCAGATATGTGATCTTGGATGCTCCACAAGACAACAGATTTGTCCTTTCCTATTAAAAAATTGTATTTGAATAAAACATAGGTTAGCACTTATCAAAGCACAATAATCAATAAAAAATTTAATAACTGCTCTTCCCCTAGGGTCTGTTCAGCTTGAAAACAGAATTTTACAGATGGTGTAATTGTGACTAGGTTCCATTCCAATTTCTTTTCCATGTATCTTAAAGTTGCCACGGGCCACGGCACCTATTTCTGAGCTAAATCAGGACTGAACCTGTCCATACTTGCACACACTAGTTACAATGAATACAGGTGTCCAGGTGACACAATTGTGCAAGCTCTCTAAAAAATGTGACACATGCCTAAGTTCATGTACATTTGTTAAAGACAAATCATTCAATCGTTAGGGGGGCAAGAAACACTTAGAAGCATGAGAGAGAGAGAGAGAGTGTGTGTCAAGGATATTTTCGATCAGAGTTAAAATGATGCTGCTCAGATCTAGACATCAAATGGCTCGAGATGTAAATCCTAGGCGCAAGATTAACTAGAAATTAACTAAATGCAACAGGTAGTGCAATATGGTTACTTTGTTAAGAAGGGTCGCAAAGGACACTTGTCAATGCAACAAGGGAACACTTTCATTCAACAGAAGTTTTTCAAAGCTACAGCATGCGCTTGAGATGTTCAATGAAACTGGATAAATAGTTGCTTTCGAAAAGAGAAGGGTCAATAAGAAACAAGCATACAGTAAGATACAAATATGCTAACCTCCTGACAGTACATATGGTTCCGCTGGACACATGGCAAGCGCGAATTCAGCATTTTCCTGATGTCCTGTTAATATCTGACAAAGAGTTGATGCCAGTAAGCCCTGTGCCAGAAAGAAAAGAGTATATCTAGCACAATGAACTAAACAAATACGTGTACCAGATCAGGGCGAGATTCAGTTGCTCCTAGGACGGCATGTCTATTTGGTTGGGCTTCAACATCCCAAATAAGTACCTGAATGTTAATGAAAAAAAGGCTGACACCCATAAATCTATCACTGCCTCACTGGAATAGTTATGGAGATATTGATTACATCACAAGAATTACACAGCAGTATAAGGGGCTGGACGTACATCTGGACTGTCGGTGTGTGTGGCTATGATCTTACTGTTCTGTGGAAGCTCCCTGATTCTGTTAACCTGTTTGCATGATAAAGACAGAAATAATGCATCAACCATGCGGTTTTACAAATAAAGAAGAGCATCATGTTGCTACACTTCAGATAGGAAAGCAAGCTGAGCAACAAGGCTGAAAAGCCAATACAAAACGGCCACATTACAGGTGATCATGAGCAACATGTAACAAGGAGACTAAAATACAAAACAACCAAATGGCTCTTACCTCACCAGGATGAACTATAGTCTTATACTTCTTCACAAAAGGTGACCGTGCTTCCTCATTGAACTGCAAAAGGAAATGCAAATGAGGTGAGCACCATTGCAACCCAATAAAAAATAGAACCAGAAACCCCTAGGTCCTGTTGAAAAGGATCAATTTAACACTAAGGACATTTTGGAGACACCAGAATTACACTACTATAGAGTGTACTCTGACTCATTAAGTTTGTCCATTGCCTCAGGATTATCTGTATCAAAATATTTGTCTGGTCACACCTGGGCAATTTTCCTAGTAAAAAATAACCGCTCCCACATCTGATTCATGTAATGGCAATAGATCCTGCGTCAGGAATGAGAAATGGGCATAGGTGTTGCCTTGTGAGTGAGAAACGGGCAAACTCTTGTTAAAAGATAACTGAACATCCTACTACCCAGCAATGTAACCAGACGGAAGGACTAAAATGGTTAGGCATACTTTGTATCGTTGCTTCCTGACATTGGAATGGTTAGCTCAACAAGCACATAGCTTTTATTGGAGCTAAGAGAGATTGACAGAGTAAAATGGTTAGGAATACTCCGATCAGCAAAAGTCAAGTTTCTGATTATGTTGGTTGTATTGCTTGAGCCCCGTGGACTGTTTATATAGGAGTGCATGGCTTGGAAGGCAAGGAGCCTCTTCTAGAGATAAGGTGGTTATCCCAGGATTACAATCAACCCTAAACTTACCATATTTGGTGTTGCCTAATATAACAAGATGAGATGAAAGTGACATCAAAGGTCAAATAAATACCGCAAGACACGCTGCTGAACACTCAGACATTTCTGTTTTTGACAGAACAGAACTGTAATCAATGCAACAAACAATAACTAACCTGTGAGATATGTTCAGCAGCTGCAACCCTTGGTTTGACAACTTCACAATTCGCAATAACCAGAGTATTAGGCACACTCCCATCCGTCTGAAACCATAGCACAACAAGCAACTCCTATAGTTAGCTTCAATAAAGAAAATGAGCTTACTCATTAACCAACAAAAAACCTAAGCATCAGCAGCATTTGCTTCTTCAAACTTAACATTAGTTTCATCTTCATAACATCTTGAAAGAGCTAAAAGAATATATGATTGCAGATGCACTTGCCTGCTCAGATAGGTAAAGGCGCTGACGATTCTTGTAGGTAGCTTTCTCAAATTGCGGGCCCCACCTGTTCCCGAGCAACCGAAGATCAGCATCATAAGTGAGGGATCCAAGCAATGAAGCAACTTAATAAACAGAAAGCAATCAATCTGCAAATATTTATCTTTAGCTTCAAAACATCTGGTGAGATAACAGAATCTGTTATGTTTCACAACTCTGATGCACCTATGGCATATCACCACCATCAAGTTCCAGTAATCATCAAGACAACAGGCGTGCACCAGCCCACTAGTAGCAACCAAACAACCCACCTGTTTGCAGAGGGGAGGTTGGTGTCCTAAGATTTTTCAAGAGTTAATTCAAATTTGAACTGAAATTGGATCCACTTTCCTTCTTGTCCAAACAGGTACTTAAGTCACTGCTGCAGGAATTACATGAACACACAATCTCTTAGCCCCCAACCCAAACAGTAGCATCCCACCAAAACCCACCCGGCTCATAAACCCTAGCATCGCAAAACACTACTAACCCAGCATCCAGGCCCACCATTTCCACCCCGTCCCACGCTATTTCCACCAACATACCAACCACGCGACAGATCTGGAGCCACCGCAAGCACAGCCCCGGACCAAAACCCTAGACACGAAGACCGAACGACCAACCCCTCAAAACCCTAATCCGGTAGTAATCTCCACGGAAACGACGGCTGCGGGCATGAAACGGCCGAAACGGCAAGCGGGAAGGAAGAGGGAGCGCGGTGGGCAGAGGAGGTTACCGGCAGGAGAGGGATGGCCAGACGAGGTTGTGGTTGGCGAACCAGTCGTAGAGCACCGGGATGAGCGACTTCCACTGCGCGTAGCGCTCATCCACCGCCGCCCTCGAGCCGCTTCTCTCCTTCATCTCCGACGCCGGTGGTCTCCGCCGGCGGCGACTGCTCGGCGCCTCCCACTCCCACGCTCTCGGCTACTGAGGGAGCGTGCTGGCACCCGAGTCTGGAGACGTTTCTGTCGAGTCACTGCGGTGCGAGCAGAGAGGATCCCATGCTGGGAGCGGAGCGGGGAGCTGAAGACGGACGAGACGCGTGGGCTGGGCCAAGTTGCATTTGGGCCGGGGGGTGTGGGGCCGGTGGCTGCGTTAGGAAGAAGTTGGGCTGGTGCGTGAGTCTTATAAGGCCTGTGAAGAAGTTGGTCTTCGTTCTTTTCAACTTCTTTCCCCTCTATGCTGATTTAATAACATCTCTTTTCTTCGACCTCAATTTTTTTTCGAATCACACGGACGTCTAGAGTCACGTACACATACGCACACTCACCCCTACAAATATATACATGAAACCCTACCTATATGAGCACCTTCGAAAGACCGAGCCGATAAATCATCGAGATTGACGAAATCACCACTAACGTCTCGCTGTCGACGAGCATGTCGCCTACCACTGAAATAATATCGCCAGTTAAATTTTGAAATAAATCCAAAAAAATACGAGCACTAGTACCGAGTCAAGGACTCGAATCCCGGTAGATAGGTTCCACCACAAGGTAACCTTACCAGCTGATCTGCGCTCAATTCGCTTTGCTCTCATGTTTCAATATTATGTTTCAAAAGCTACGTAATATCTAGTGGAAATTAAATTTTTTTCTTCGTTTTCGAGTTGTTTTTATTGCTTATCTGATTGATTCGAACTAAGAATGGTACAGACGAATTCTGCCGGCCTTACGGGCCTACTAACGCTCAAGGCGGCACTGGTTGTCTCCATCTCGAGCTTGATCGGTGGACTGTAGACAGGAGTTCCCCGTGTGTGTTTGGTAGGGGGAGTGTGTTTCTTTTGCACCTCCTAAAATTCTTGTCACATTGAATGTTTGAACACTAATTAGGAGTATAAACGTAGACTAATTATAAAACCAATTATACAGATGGAGACTAATTTGCGAGACGAATCCATTAAGCCTAATTAGTCCATGATTTGACAATATGATGCTACAATAAACATGTGCTAATGATGAATTAATTAGGCTTAATAGATTCGTCTCGTGAATTAGCCTCCATCTGTGTAATTAGTTTTATAATTAGCTCATATTTAGTCCTCCTAATTAACATCCGAATATTCGATGTGACATGAATTTTAGGAGGTCCTAAGGAACCAAACAAAATCAAAACACGCGACTACGCAAGTGGCATAACCTGTACAGGTTTCTGTTAGTACTACGGCACGTAGGTATGCATGAAGTCAACAAAATGCAGCTAGGGGCAACTGAAATTTCAGACAACGAGTTGGTTTGGCATGTGTGATGTGTCAACTCTCGATTTTGACGTGGACGTTAGGCACCCTGACTACCGTTAATCTTTTTGCACGTTCAGATTGCTTTGCCTAAAATAAGAGTTTGGAATATGTCGATTATCCTCCGTTCAGTCCAGCCGCTTTTCTTCTAAAAATATCATACCCATAAGTCAAGCATCGCATATTAGTCTAGCCTTCTCTTTTTTCTCATCCATATCCACGAGGCCGTCGAAAGATTCAGCAATTCAGCTCTCGCACACCTTCTGCGCAGAGCAGCAGCGCTGCTTGTGCTCGGTACTGTTGCTCCAGGCCGTGCACGCATGGGACCGAGGCTGGCCGACCGGGTGGAGGATGGGAGAGCACAGTAGCCTGATCTGAATCTGACTGACCCGTACATGCCTAGATGGGGGCAGCCCGCGACGCACATGCCCGGCGCCCGGACATGTCGCGCCGGCCTGGTCAGGATCGCATTGAAGCGCGGATTCCTTGTCCCGGCCCCGGACCGCTCGGCTCGGCTCGATCGAGACGGCCGACATGCACCAACACGGCAGCACCAGGCAGAAGCAGAAAGGACCACGAGCGATGAGCGAAACGAATAACGGGACGGGCGTATTTTTTTTTCCTCTCCATTTGACTCCCTAAGTTGCAAAAAGATTCATCTTTCATATTGAGTTGCTCATTCCAACAAACTATCAATTTATCATAGTTCAAATCTTAATTTCCTCTTTAAAAATCCATACTCTCCATCCTCTCGAACAGACTCTCTTGCATTACAACACTCCATTTTGCACATTTGGTAAGCTAAACTCGCTTGTCAAGTTTGAAGAGTGTGATCACACATTTAGCAAGCCGGATGGGATACAACTTTATTAAATCCGAATTTTCTAACAAAGTTGACAAACAAAATGGGGAGGCAAATGTCCGTACTGTTGGAGTTGCTCTTAGTGGGCCGCAGCAGCGTCACGTCCGCGTCGCCACGACTCACGGCCACGCCGAACAGAACAGCGACCCCGGCACGCTCCTCTTTCCAAATCCACCCCAAAGGCCCCTTTCGGTTTCAGGTTCCCGTTCGCCCGCGCAACGTCGACGTATCATCGTCGGTCAGAGCAGGTCGTTCCCGCGTGCAAACAAATTCTCTCACGGAACCACTGCTCCCAACAACAGCGATCAACAAGCGGTTCCCCTTCACCTGGCACCGATCAATGATCTATCGCCATCAATCAGAGCAGGTTGAATTGAAATTGACACCGGACAGGAATCACAGGATCTACCCTCCTTCGACTCCACAGCGCGCACCAGTGCACACCACTTGCGGTGAGATCTGCGAAAGCGAGGTTCCAATCCGAAATCCATTGGACCGGAGAAAAAGCTCGCGGTCCGCCTGCGATTTGCGCTTATCTATCTCCTTGTCAGTCGTCACCATCCACGATCCATCCCCCGCGGTTCCGCCCACCGCGCGCGCGCCGCCCATGTCGTCATGCGTCAACCCGTCCGCGTCCGTTCCCAACTCCCGCAAGCAACCCAACCCAACCGCCGCTCGTGCCGTTACCAGAAGATTTCGTCGTCGTGGCTCGCAGGATCCGAGTGTCGTCTCGGCCGTTTCCCCGGCGCACGCAGGTCAAACGCTGGCCTCACTCCGCCGACGCAACGCGAGCCGGCCGCGGGGGTCGCTCTCGCTCGGTCCGCTCGTCACCCGGGGACTCGGCGGAGGTGGGCACGCACGGGACTCCACCGCGCCGCACCCGGTCCCGATTCGTTCGCTTCTCTGGTCGGTCGGCCGGTTGGGTGTTCGGGTCTCCACGCCATTTTGACGAGGCTGATGGCGCGAGGCGCGGCATCGTTAGAATGCATGGATAAGCTAAGCTCACAAGCTTGGTTTTGGGAACTATGGACTACGGGGCACGGACGATTTAAGAAGGGAGAACACATTCCATCCTTGGCTTTATTTCAAAAAACCATGTTCCATGCGTTGGCTGTCGCTTTGCCTTTTGTTCGCCTGTCAGATCACTGATTAATGGATCATGCACATGAAAGTGTGCCACTCTGGAACGCAGGAGCACGTTTTTTTTTTGATTGTACGACAAGACTGCGATGTCTACCGTCCCCGTTGAATAGGCAATGTCACGTACACAACAGGGTCCTCCAAATGACATGTTTTCCGCTACCTACTCCCTCCGTTTCAAATTATAGTCGTTTTAACGTTTTAACATTATATCTAGATGCAGGATAATATCTATGAACATAGTAAAATCAAAACGACCTGCAATTTGAAACGAAGGAAGAAATATCGTTTGAGGCAGTATTGCTGTGTTACCTCTTGTCTTGTCAATCATCCAGAGGAAATGGTGGTTTAATAAGCTAGCAAACGCCTGCTGTAGGCCTGGTTTAGCCTCTCCAATACAGAGCAGGAACCGGATGAATTTTGGCAGGCACTAATGGGGAAATCGTAATTAACGTGTGTCCGTGTGAGTGTGCCAATAATGTGAAGCACGATCGTACGAAAGTGGTTCATGTGTCACATCTCAGATCAATTAGCATGCATCCAGTGGAAAACGATACGTGAAGAGCTTTAGCCATGGGCCGGAATTAAGAACTCTCACTTTTTAATAGCGTGCTTCAGCCTAATTCTAGCTGGTAGTAAATCACAAGGGGAACAGAAAGTGCAACGTGGGAGGCTATCGTCTCTGACTGCCGTCAGAGACAACAGGGCATCCACCACACGCAAGGCATTCGGATCACCGCTGGTTCCCTTTAATAATTTGTGATCTTCTTTCGCCTTCTCGGCCGTCCTTTTTGAGAAATTTGATAGTTTTTTTAGGGCAGAAAATTGATAGTTTTTGCGCTGTGGGACTGCATGATCATTATGGAATCCATTTGTTCCGATCCATCCCGCTTTCGAAAATGCTCCGCGCATCGGACCGCATTATGGCGCCCCTTCCCTTTATGTCCCTCCGTTCTGTTCGGAGCGTAACGGCAGAGCACGCGTGACCTCAGCGGGATGTAGCGTGACATCAAGCTGTGTGGCCGCTTTGGTTAATTGTTGCCAAATGCCAACCCCGATCGGTCGGGCACATCGTAGATCGGACCATGCTACATTGCTATTTGTCCATCACGATGCTGGCTCGTTTATAGTTAATTAGCCTGTAGCTTCATGCCCGATTCGTTTTGTGGGGCAAAAGCTTCGGCGTGGTCGCGAGTACTTGATCAGTGGTCTCCGTAGCCGTCTTGTTTGTGAAGCAATAGCGCCAGCTACTAGTGCGCGACTAAAATAAACGCTGAAACCGCAGCGTAACGCACCCAGTTAGCACCTACTCCTAAGGGCAAAACGTGTTTCGCAAAATACAGCACATTTGGGTACCTATGATATTTTGGCGTATACAGTTGAGTTGCCGAGGTGCTTATAGAAGGAAAAACTTCCGAGCAGGGAATATCACCATTCAAACGACACCCAACCGCAAGGTTACCGCGCGGCGGTACAGTGGTGGCCCGTCCGTGATCTCACTGATTGCCGCTGTCCCCCAAAAGTGGCAAAACGGAGACCCACGCGTCCACCACCATGGATCAGCCGGTCGTTCAGCGCAGGCAGCGCCACTGCTGCTCGTCCGTCTCCACGCCACCTAACTAATTGCGACCCTACCGAACAACAAATCCAGAGACCCCCAAACAACAACCAGAAGCCTCCCCCCTGTCGCTGCCTGCCATCCCTCCCGTCGTTTGGCGCCGCAAAACTACTCGAAAACCTTAGAAAACCCCCGCGCGGCCCGCCCGATCACGGAAGCGGACGGCGAATCGCCGCGGGCCAGCGCGCAGATCGCCAGCAGAGGCAGGCGTGCGGGGGCGGACGGAGACGGAGGAGCGCCGCGCGCCTCCGCCCTTTCGCCACCCCCACGCCTCCCCGGATTAAAAAAACTAGACCCCGCTTACTGCTTGCTTTACTGGTCGCTCGCTAGTCGGCTTTGTGCGTGCGTGCTCGGCTTCCCCCGCCCGCCCGGCCGACCCATCTGTGTTTACCGGGTCCAGTCTCCGCCCCGAATCTTTTCCCTCCTCGCGCTCCGCTGCAGCACCACCGCCACCCACTCGCCCCACGCCTCCGTGCTCGCGCGTGCAGCGTGTCGGGGGGCGGACCAATACTACGGGGGATAGATTGAGATGTGATCGGGGCTCGGCTGTCGGTCCGAGGTTTCGGTTGCCGTTGGACCGTGGTGCGGGGAGGAGGCAAGCTGGCAGGGACATGGGGAGGCTCGGAGGAGGAAGAGGAGGAGGAGGGGGAGGTTTGGGCAGCTGCGGCGGCGGCTGTGCTCTCCTCGCCGCCGCCTTGGTAGTCTCCGCGCTCGTGATTCATGGTGCCGGAGGTATGTACAAACTGTACGAGTCGGCGAGTTGCCTCAGTTTGTTCTGTGGGAGTTTTGGTGGTTTTCCTCTTTCCTGTGGGTGGGTGTGGTAGTTCTATCACAGGATCACCTGTGCGTGGTTGCTCATGTTCATGTAGCTTACTAGTGGCAAGTTTTTGTGGTCTGAGCTGTCAAAACCGGAGCATGGAGCGTTTGTTATACTTCCCTCGGTTTTTGCAGTTGAACTGATGGCTGAATCATGTTCCACTTTAGAGTTAACTTTATTCGAGCCCTAGATTCTTATCTTTGGATTGCAGGCTATTGTTAGTGGACGTTGTTTGTGATTTGGCGTGTGTCCTAAATGTAATACACCCCAGACTTAAGTAAAACGATGGAGAATGTCCACGTAATTCAAATTTGAGATACAGATTCTGAAATTTATTCGATTCCAGAAAAAGGAAGTTTATGCACTTGAAAGTCTGGCATGATCGATTTGATTTGATATCCATTCTGTACGGTACTTATTTAGTTTATTTCAACGAATAGGATAATTGCATTGCATTTGGCAATGTCAGGGCTTAATTGTATTATATACCTTAGACACCGTGTGCTAGCGATTTTGAACGGAATTTTTAGTTTACAATGATTGCAGTAACTGGGGATGAGGAGTAGTTCCTTTGTGTTTGGCAGGTAACCACACTGTATTATGTCAGTTGCAATCACAAATTTAATGCAATAGGCATACCAGTGGTATTTGAGGGCAAGAGATGAGGCTTTTACATTATAAGGCAAGAATCCTTTGGTGCAAACCAGCATCTAGATTAGTGTTGAGCAGTACCTAATCATGCAAGGCGCATGTACCTCACTAACTTCTGTAGCTAATCATATCTTTTTGTTTAGCACTATGTTGTGATAGTTTATCAAGTACATTTGTCATTTTTCTTCATGGTAAAGAAAGATGAAAAAAAATACTGTGCTGAATTTTATTCTGTTCCACTTGGAGACACAAAACAAGTTCCTTCAGTGGCATGTGGCACTAGTATGCTGGTAAAAATAATTGAATATTCTTTCATACTTTATTTTTTTTGAAGGATTGAAGCAATCTCATGCACCTGCTGTTGCTCGCAAGGTTCTTCTATCCATAACGAGTTGGCATCCACAAAATAACTTGGATAATGCGCTTCATCCATCTCCAGTACAAGATCAAAGATTCGAACGCGTAGGTCTGTAACTAAACATTATATACTTCAATGTTTGGCAATTTGCATTTTTATATATTGTGATGTGTGTTTCTGAGCTAGACATGATGGTCTGAATGACTGCAATTGTTAGGGTTAGCCGCAAAATCACCCACATGGACTACTATTTAGCATATATACATGTTAACAAATGGCAGTAACAATATGCATCGAGCCCAGCAATCAACCATTATGCTTTGAGCTTCCTGGAAATGGTTCCTCTTCCAATAATTTGCCTTCCACAGCAGATTAGCTATGTTTTTTCTAAAAGAGCTATATTTTCAAGGGTGACAAATCATCTTTCTCATCAATCCTTGCTATCTTTATACCAATTGATGCGAATAGAGACAATATTCGTGTTGCTCCACCTTCTGTACATTGTGCTATTCCGGTTCCCCGACAACAGGGTCCAAGTTTATTCAAATGGAACTGAACTCAACTAGGTCATTCTGTGATTTTATCATCAGCATTTACACATTCCAACCATATAATATACAGTATCTGTTGTTTCTTCATCACCAATCATTTCTGCCATCCATAGAGTAGGTATGTTTACACATGTTGCTGCACCTCCAGGGAAATCCTCTGCCCCTCCATCTCCTTCAGTTGTCCACACATAGAAGGTAGCCCTCTCCTTTAGTTAGCTCAAAAAGCTTTTCTTTGTTGCAACATAATGGTCAGGCTCAAGCCCCAAAAAACACTTAGTGCCTTTAAATTAACCACATAGCAAAAGGATATATATCTGTTGAGAGTTTATGAAAATTATTTTGGCTCATTTCTAAGTTCCAACAATGTGCTGATGCAGGACCTGCTGTTCCCCCAGTATCAACGGTTTCACCACCATTGCCTATTGGGAAACAAATGAAAAGTATGTTTCTCAAGAAGTACTGATACAAGTACGTTTTATCTTCTAGAATATGATTAACATACTTTTTTGTTCTGCTACATTATGCAGGATCGGCAGTTTCTACAGAAACAGCAGTTCATCCAGCTAACCATGGTAAGAACCATGGAATTCCAGTTGCAGCGCCTTCAAAAGGAGGTCATCACCATTCCATGCCTGTGAACAATACACATGGAAAAACCCATGGACCTCCAGTGGTGGCACCAGCAAAGAGAAAGCATCACCATGCGCCTGCAAATGGGGAAGGTATACTACCAGGCACCATCCATACCTAGTGCCATTATGAACCTATTACTGATAATAAAATGACTCATGAAGTTATGTCATGCAGGACCTGGTATTTCTCCCTCAAAGTCTCCCATCACCCATAGGAATAGACATGGTAATCCAGTTGTTGCACCACCAAAGGAACACTCCAGCCATTTACCATCTCCAAATCGTAGACACCACAAAGGCACGCACCTATTGAAAACGCTAACGAAAATAATGTGTTCATCTCAGAAAATTGATGTTCGGTGCAGGTTCTTTTCGTCCTGCTCCACATAAAACTAACAATGCTTCTGCACCAGGCCATGGAAATTCTGGTTTACATCATAGTCCTGCACCTGCACCTGTGCATTTGCCTCCATCGAAAGGAAGGGGACAAGGCAATTACGCTTATGCTCCACACCATCCCCATCAATACCATTCGCCATCATATTCTCCAGGTTATCTCTTTTTCATTACATTGCCTTGTGTTCTATCTGCCACAAGCGCTCCAGCCATGCCCCTTAAGAAGAATATCAAACACGCACCACTGGACGTACTAACATGTTAAGTTTGGCTATGCTTAAGCATGCATGCTGCTATCATGAAGTCTTGAATCATGAAAGCTTTGAGACATCTCATACAAATGAATAGGTGACAGACATTTGCAAGAGGAGTCTGTACTTGATTTATTCCACAAAATTGATCAAGACTTCCTAAAATGAATACACAAACTTTCCTGCCCTGTTATGCACATTTGAATGTGTTTGCAATATTAGTCAGATAGGCCTCAAAATGTTTCCAGCCTTTACTCCATATGTCAAAGTGGGTTCCATCTTGTTTCGTCACAAGTAATTTAGGCTTCCATTCTCTAATATGAATGTAACTATAATCTGTTTTTTTAATACCACTACACTTTATAGGACCTGCTCTACCGCCTGTGCATCCACCTGAAACTCCTGTGTTTAAGAAGCCCAAGGCTTTGGCACCAACGCCTAATCAACCGCTGCTATCTCCACCAACAAATTTATGTATGCTGAGTATACTTTTTTGCCATTCAAATAGTCAGCTACTGATTGCTTAGCTTTGGTCCATTCACCTTCATTTTGGTTTTGTAGATTGCACGGCTTCCTGTCAAGATCCTCTGACCAATAGTCCTCCAGGAACAACATGCCTCTGTGTGTTGCCAATAAAAGTTGAGCTTCGCTTTGGTATAGCACTGTACACGTTCTTCACACTGGTTGCAGAGTTTGCACAAGATATTGCATCTGGAGTGCTCATGAATCAAAGTCAAGTTCGTGTTATGGGAGCAAATGCTGCACCTGATGACCCGGAGAAGACAATTGTCTTTATTGATCTTGTGCCACTGGAACCAAAATTTGACAATACGACAGCACTTTTAGTATTTGAAAGGTTTTGGCATAAGAAGGTCATCATAAACCCTATGCATTTTGGAAAGTATGACGTGTTGTATGTTCAATACGAAGGTGACGGTTCTCCATGATTTCCTGTTGCTCCACTTAATATTAGTTTTCTAATTATGTTAGTTTCTTCAATCTTTCTTGTTGATTATTTCAGTATTTGATTTGTACCATAAATCATTTTATAGTGTTCTGGTCATTAATTCACTTTCTTTCTTTTTCCTTTCCAAAACATTGATCATGATGCATGGCTTCATTTACTCATGCAGGTCTTCCCCCATCACCACCAGCAAGCATGAACAACGGTCTTAGCAATGTAAATGGTCAAACGTTTCATCCGCTTGCTGCTGATGTGGTAAATCATGGAGAAAGAAAAGGCAGGGGCATAATTGTTATAATTATTCTATCAAGTGTTTTTGCTTTTATTTTATGTGCTGGAGCTGCACTGGTGGTTTATTTCAAGCTTAGAAACCACAGCCATTTAACTGAAGCATCACTTGTGCCAACAAAACCTGCAGGTAGCAAGACATTCTGTCTGTGGATTATTATTACCTTTACTCTGTACATTTCGATGTGACTCCTTTGAAAATGCAGCTTAGTGAGCCTCTTTTCTTCTAGAAACATAAGTTGCCCTTTTTCTGTGGAAACATGAACCATGTGGCAGCAGATGGTAATAAATCTTAATAGTTATGTGTTAGAGAACAACAAGAGTTCACTTTTTACATTTCCCTTGCCTTAGATGCTGCAAACCAGTGCACAAATATCTTATCCTATTCTAAGTTTACAAGGGCACTTGAGAAATCATAAGACTTGCAGTTATCAGCTTTACAAAATCATTAATACGAGATGCTGATTCTATTATTCTTTCCCTTAAATGGTTGCATTGGAAATGAAGGTCCTGGTTCTGCGATGGCCGGGAACAGGTTAGAAAGTAGACCTATTTCGGCTTCCCCGTCCTTCAGCTCAAGCTTGGTGGCATACAAAGGATCTGCCAAAGCCTTTAGCCTGGTTGAGATGGAGAGAGCTACACAGGTATTTGATGAGTCCAGAATTATTGGTGAGGGTGGTTTTGGGCGTGTCTATGAAGGTATTCTTGAGGATGGAGAACGGGTTGCTATCAAGGTTCTTAAGCGGGATGACCAGCAAGGTACCCGGGAATTTTTGGCTGAGGTTGAGATGCTTAGCCGATTGCACCATAGGAACTTGGTTAAGCTGATAGGCATATGCACAGAGGGGCATAGCCGATGTTTGGTATATGAGCTTGTTCCAAATGGCAGTGTCGAATCTCACTTGCATGGTAAAGTTTTGCTCTTTTATACCATAGCTTCACTTTTCTAAGACTTTCATCGTTTCATCATCATAACTTCTCTCTCATCACTTAGTCTAGTCATTTATTGGCAAGAGATGCAGTTGTGAGCCAAACACTTAAATAACAAGAAAATCAAGATTAATCTGTAGTGGAATAGAGCTGTTATAGTGGTGCTACTCATATGCAACCTATCATTGCTAGTTTTGAATTGCACTGTTTCAAAATGTTGACACTTGATCCCAACATGATACAGGCTAGTGCTTTAAAATTTTTAATATGGTTCATGGGTTGTGTAGTATACATCTTCAATCTACGCTTAATTAGCGAGCTTTCATTGGACTTCTGAAATGGAAGATTATTTATGTTTCTAAGCAGGATCAGATAAGGGGGCTTCTCGGCTTGATTGGGACGCTAGACTCAAAATTGCACTTGGTGCAGCACGTGCACTTGCGTATTTGCATGAAGATTCAAGTCCACGTGTCATACACCGCGACTTCAAGTCAAGTAACATCTTATTGGAGCATGACTTCACCCCAAAGGTGTCAGATTTTGGCCTAGCGAGGACAGCTTTGGGTGAGGGAAATGAGCATATTTCAACTCGTGTTATGGGAACTTTTGGGTATGTTGAGTTTGAATTTATTGTCTTCACAGTTCACTCTTTCATAGCTTATTCAATATCATAAAAACTCATATTACAAATTTATGATAAATTCCTATTAGGTATGTTGCTCCTGAATATGCGATGACCGGGCATCTTCTAGTAAAGAGTGATGTTTACAGCTACGGTGTTGTTCTTCTTGAGCTTCTTACAGGGAGGAAACCGGTAGATATGTCAAGACCTCCTGGACAAGAGAACTTAGTCGCATGGGCTAGTTCTCTTCTCACAAGCAGGGATGGTCTGGAATCAATCATAGATCCTTCACTTGGGAGCAGCATTGCATTTGACAGTATCGCAAAAGTAGCAGCCATTGCTTCTATGTGCGTTCAGCCTGAGGTGGATCAGCGCCCATTCATGGGGGAAGTGGTTCAAGCTCTGAAGTTGGTATGCAATGAAGGAAGTGAGTTCAACGGATCCACAAGCTTTAGCCAAGATTTGCATATCCAGGATGTTGAGATCATGAGCAGAGCAAGTATGGATATGGACGTTGATCCAGCGCTATCTGCCGAGCTCTTCACTTCATCAGCACGTTATGATGCTATAGATGCCTCGGGTTCTTTTCGAAGATATTCAAGTTCAGGTCCTCTAAGAGTAGGGAGAGCTGGACATAATAAAGAGAGGGGACTGTCAACAGGCAGCTCAAGTGAACACGTTGGGCTACAAAGATCTAGGATTGATTCAGAGTAGCGCCTGCAGGCAGCTCATGATGATGTGAGGATCGAAAAAAATAGGCATTGGCTTGGCTCATGATGATGTGAGGATCGAAGAAATAGGCATTGGCGTATTTTTTTCCAAGCCAGATTTCATGCTTACTGTGAATATCTGGGGAAAACGGCGAAATGTGTAAACAGCAGTGTACCAGCTTCAGCTGTGACCCTGGAAATCGATGGAGGCACTGCAGAACTGAACAGTTACTTCTGCCTTCTACTATTCCCATTGGCCTCTTTCGAATCTGATAGAGGCTACTTCACACACATTTTTGTACAGTGCTGGAGATGTATAGATGCCTTTTAGCGAAAAAAGAGTGTACACAAGCAAGCTCTTCCAACTGTAAATCTAAATCTCCGTGAACTCTTCCAGGTTCCTTTGTATCCCGCGAGCAATTGAGCCTAGCTCAACTCGTTAGGGTGGAAGGTATAATCGTGCACTCTAACCATCCAGATTCGAGTCCCCTCTAGTTCGAATTTGGGTGCATATTTTTTCCTCTTAATGAAAAATCGCCTAGCTCCTCCTAGATTGATCTAATTTTTTCTTTTTTATCCCATGTACATCAATTGAAATCTTGGGGTATTCGTACATATGCTGTCACCAATTTTGGGCTCAATGAAATGACGTTTGTCTTCCTAATTGCTACAATCTTTTGTATATTTGTTACCCGTTGCCAATACATTGCCATTGTTATATACTGGACTTGCTAGTTCTTAGGGCGACACAACCATACGCCGCTCTTCGGTCATTCAGACAACCAGAAGGGTGTACGGGCAGTATCACAAATGAAAGGAGCTTACAACACTGACCTGGAAACTTGTTCCAGGCATAATTTGTGATTTCTGAGTTGTGACGTACCCAAACTACAAGCATAAAAAAAACGAACAGTACCCATTGCTAGTAGATCCAAAGTAAAAAAAAACACACAGGCAACGTTATTACCACATTACAAAAGAAAGAAGTCAAGATCACATTGCCGCATTGAATGACTGCAATTGCATTTCAAGTTGCAAGCGGTCGACATACATTTTAACATTTGGCGGTCATCGTTCAGACGGAAACAAGACAAAATCAACCACATATCCCATGCTGAATACAACACCTTCGAACAAACCACACTGAAAAAATAGTGGGGGCTGGGCAGTATTCATCTGTTAGATGCCGTAGCCTACATGGTTACATCCAAAATGTAGAGGCACCTGCATCAAATCACATTTTGCACGGCCAAGGGAGCCGGCAGTTGGCAGAAAGACGAACAAAAAAAAATTGACATTGCACTGAACAAATATCGAGCGCAAAAAGACTAAACAGATCAAACCCAATAAGGAGAGGAGAGAAGACCGCCACCACTGCAAGAACTAAGACACCTATGGAGTGTGTACATGTCTGCGTGTTTGTTAGGTTGCTGAAGGAGCTTCTTTTTCCTCAGCTGCAACTGATGCATCTTGTTGGTCAGCTGTAGCTGCAGCAGCTTCCTTTTCTTTGTCTAGAGATACAACTGCTGAGAGCCAATCTGAAGCTGGGGCTCCAATTTCAGGCTCCACTTGCCCATGCACATTCAGAGGAGCGACAGATATCTGTAGGTTGTAAAGTGGGGTAAATACTAAGCCATTTGAAATGGACACAAACACAGACATGAGAGAGCACACTCACAAATCCATTCTCCATAGCTCTCAAATCGATATCTTCATTTAAATCTTCATGTTGCTTCTCAACAAACTGCATTTTGATGTAACAAGAGAAGAAAATAGTTCTCAGAACGCTTTGAGGATACCACACATGTGCCAAGGAACATGCTCTAGGCTCTCACAAAGAATCAACAGCAGAACACTAGTCAAAGAGGAGGCTTGAAGAACCAACAGTGTGATATTTGCCATGTCAAATTGACTGGAAAGTGTAATTACCTCAGCACGGAATAACTTCTTCACTACTTCACGAACCTCTTGTTTACCAGCAGCTGCAACAGACTCAACTTCGACTGTCTTTCGCTGAGCACTAACTCTACGTGCAGCTCCCTGAAGATGAAAACAAAAATCAATTAAAGAATGTGCAGGTGAGGACATAAAAATTGCCATGCATAAAGGAATGTCTTCTTACTGCTGCAGATGCATCCTTCCCAAGCTGCGCCAGCTGAATACCGAGGCTTTGATGCATGCCCATGAAGTGAACAGCAGATGAAGGTCTGCTTGTTGAAACAGCTTGCCAACTTTGAGCAGGACTATATTCACTCTGTTTGGTCAACTTGAAACCCTGGCATCAGAACAGACATAAAATTTAACAGTAATTAGATGTGAAGGGAGAACATAAATTACATCAGTTTTTCTTTACAGTTGTCCAAAAAGAATGCAAATAAACTCAATATAAATTAAAAAGTGATGCACAATTATGTTCACAAATCATAATTGGCTTTCAATTAATTAGGTTGACATGCCTTGCTGATAATTGAATAACCTTATGATTCGCATATTCTTATGAAAAAAGGTTGAGGAATATTGTAGTGCCTGTGGATAAGCTGCTAAGGTAATCGTACAGGGCAAAGCATTCTGTACAGCTCAGCAGTCAAAGTCAAGCTATGAGCCTATAACACATAAAGGCAGCAATTCACCCACTGGAACACAACAGAAAATAAAATGGCACTCAAGGAAGTTCAGAGCCAAGGTATCAGATAGTTCCACATGATTATTTGGACATTAAGTCGTCAAAAGAAATGAGCTAAGTACTGGTGACGAAACATAAATAAAAATATATCTACATTTTTTTTATAAGGAGGTCTCAATTGGCTAAACAAGGCAGCCTCACTGTAGTTTATTGATTTCTTAACCCTTGAATCACATGCCAGGTGTAGAAGCAGATGCCTAAGAGATGGCCAGACACTTTCAGAGATTTTTTTGTCTGACATGACAAAGAGCTACTAAGGCCAGTCTCAATGGGAGTTTCACGAGCATTTAATCCCATGCCACATCAGCAAAACTGCTGACTTGGCAGGCTATTTATGAGGAGAGAGGAGAGGGGAGTTTCATCCCCATGAAACCCACTTGGCACAGTTACCAAGTCCCATGAAATCCAATGAAACTTGCATTGAGCATGTTATGGTTTCATGGCATGACACATTTGGTCATAGGACAACGCAAAAATTAAATGATTTAGGCTATCTATGGAACTGTACAATGAAACTATGCACTGAGAGTGACAGTTTCATTTCGTTGAAAAGCTGACATCGCACTCTTGGTAATAATGCGATGAAACCATGCACTAAGACTGGCCTAACATTCTACATTAGTATTTAGTAATGTGGAATCTCATTTATTTGCCCATAAACTAACATCCTGAGGAAACTGAAGTAGATGCTCTTAATTGATCTTATAACTGCGAAATTTATTGCTCTACTATTTGGTCGCAATAGTGTGGTCCATATATGCTTTCAACAAAGTCTTGAAGTCAAATCGTTTCAAAAGAGACTTTAAGTAAAATGACCAAATAAGTTCATGTAACCCCTAGAGTTGTGGTATTATCACTCTGAAGTGGAGTTTAAGTTCCGAGTATCATTGAGAAAACGACCTTGTTTGCCGATGGTGCGCTTGGAACCCCGATATTCAGTAGGCACCCTTTGAGGAAAGCTCCTTTCTCAATGTCAGCCAAGGCAGCATTTATCAATGGCAAACAGGCCTGAGCTGCATCCTTGAAGTCACTGTCTTTGCTTTCATCCTTCTTCCTAGTCACATATACCCATCGTGTATAATTAGCATGTACCAATCATATTAATGATGCATAAAATTTTGAAATATAAATTCAATACAAGTAGAGAGGCATGCTCACCAATTCAATGAGATCACAATTGAAGGCACCCCATACACTAAGGCCTCCCTTGCAGCGGCAATGGCAGAAGAGTGGAACCTACAGAGTTCTGCAATGAATTAATAACACAATATAAAAATAAAACAGACAATAAATGGACCATTTCTGAAACAAGGGCATACATCTCATATCCACAATTAGGTCCCGCGTTAATACCACTGATCACCTGCATGAACCAAAAAAATGTTATGGTTTAAACAACAAATCAAATTACCCTCAAAGATAACAATGCTAAAGAATAAACAAGCCCACTACCAAAGCAGGCGCTGACCAAGGAAACAGCCTCCCAGATAATGCCAACGAGACGCAGTCAACCGGTGTGCCTAAGTTACCAATGCTCAAGGTCAGCAGAGATATAATATTGGGATCATGGGGGCTCAGGAATAGCGTGATCCAGACTGCGCACAGATGAATGAATGGCCCTCACCGGATATCTCAAAGGCTTTAGCCCCCGTGAAATCCACGGATGTTGCAGTGATGGTCTCACGGATGGTAACTGAGTGGCCACAGGCTGGCTTGTCCCTTCAAATCAACAAAGGGTCCCAAATTAGTTCAGCTCTATAATCACAGGGCGACAAAATTACTGTTTCTACAAGCTCGCAACAAATCCAATGGAAGCAAACGATATTTCGCGGCCACGAGAGCAATGTAAGGGTCAATTAAGAAGCCGGGGGGTCGGATTGGGGTACATACGATTCGGGGGCGCACACGTGGACGTCGCAGCGGCCGCCGGCAACGAGGGCGTCGACGAGAGCCGCGAGACCCGCCGACCGGATCCCCCCCGCGCAGGTCAACAGAACAACGGGCCTCGCCGGCGCTCCATCGTCCGGCGAGGCATCGGTAGCCTCCGCCGCTGGGGACTCCGCCTCCGCCTCCCCGGCTGCGGCGGCGGTGCTGACCTCCTCCGGCGGGGGCGGGCGGCGCGCGGCCAGCACGGACTGGAGGTTGGAGACGAGCGCGGACGGGAGAGGGTTTCGCTTGGGAGCGTCCTCACCGGAGGTCGACTCCATCGGCTTCGGCCGCCGGAGAGGTCGTTTGTCGCCTTGTCGGGGATGGCGTGGGGGAGGAGGGGAAGAGGGAGGGAGAGGTGTACGGACGAAGGAAGGAGGCGGAAGGGTGGTGGAGGAGGTGGGGAATGGAGATGGACTGAAATAGCGAAATGGGCTGGGCGCGCATTCTTTATGGATTTCAAGACCGGGCCCGCTTTACGTGTAGGAGGCTCCCTTTTCTCTGACCTGCTACACAGATTTGGGGAAAAGTTGAGTGCAGGTTCAGCGAAATGCGCCAAATTAACTTGTCGTCATTTGGTACTAATCGTCTCTTTTGGAACTTGGATTGGATATACTAAACCCACTTTCAGTAGAACTATTACTGATGGCATCCTATGATTTGGGAACGTTGGCATTAGCTAGAGGGTCTTTCTTTGACCTCAGAGTCAAAGATCCTCACCTTTCACCGATCAATCTAGCCGGAGTAGGTAAGCTCGATTGCAGTGTCGGTTTGGTTGACCGTGAACGGTCTTTTGCCGTACGTTTGTATAACAGAATAGAGGCGCTTTACGGCTGGGACAAGTCATTTGAAAACTGGAAGGAAATGTGTTTATAACCTGTGAAATCCATGATAAAAAGAAATGTGTAGCAGGGAGTGGGGACATGGGGTTTGCGCATGCGCAAAAGTCTTGAGATCAAATTCATGTGCATTCACAAAGATATTAAAGGCGTGTCCCCCGTTCGGGCATTTACGACGCCCTGCGCGCGAGTGGGGTGCTACCGTTCCGTTCCGTTCCGGCAACGTTGATGCAGCGCCCGAAGGAAAAAGAAAACCGCTGATGGATGATGCATCCGTTCGTCAAACTAAAATATTGCCAACGGCGACGAGAGCGACGAGGACAGGCACGCACGAAGGGGACGCTATCGCGCAGCACAGCTCCATCCATATGCCCCTCGACCTCGATGGCAGAAGAATAATGGGGTACTAGTGTACTACGTGGGCTGAGTGGGGGCGCACGCATTGTACGTGCGGATCGCATAATTGGGATTCGGGAGCCAGCCGACGCGCACGGCGGTGGTCGCGCCGGGGCAGGGCAGCGCCATGTGACCCCTTTTCAGAACCTCATGTGAGGCCAGAGGCCGGCCGGGCTAGCACCTAGCAGAGCTGCTGCGGCTGGGCACCGCCTCACTGGTAAAATCGATCGGTCCTCGCGGGGTCGTGGGCACGCACCCAGGACCTATGGTCTATGGATCGGGGCGGCTGACTCGCGTCGGATCTGCCGGCCGCGCGCGAGGAAAAGAAAGGCTATTCCGAGGCCTGGCTCGAGGGGGGCGGCGCCGGCGCGTCGTCAAGTCGTCTCGTTTGAATGGCGCCCGACGACGCTGCCTCTGCAGGACGAGGACCATGCGCGGTTGGCGGCTTGTGGGCGCGCACGAGCTCACGCTCGGTCCCGGACCTAATCCACGCGGTTCCCACTCCGTTCGGTTTTGTATAGCCTGCCCCTGCCGTATAGCACATCGCACTTTTAGAAGGTGCAAGGCATCATCATTTGGAAGCATGAAGTCATGAAGATCAGGGACGGTTAACGCGTAGCGAGAACGAGCAGGTGCTGATGATCGCAGCTGCATGCTGAAATGATGAGATTTGGCCGAAGTTGCCGTCCAAATATTCCGTTCCAATTATCTTACAATTCTTTTCAGTTATCTTAGATGTGCGCTGGGTCCAGTGTCCTCGTGCTCTCCTTCTCGTCCTCGAGCTGCTGGTGTGCCACGCTCAATAATGAGACGTGTCTGGCAATTGGCATTTACAAGGTCGGTACTGTAGCTTGTACTCCTCCTCCTCTCATGGTACAACCGAACAGTGAATCCTACTCCCCTCCTCGAGCAAAGCATTACGAAGGTTGCAGCAGTTATCGCGCCCGTACGCACGTGAACTCATCACCAGTTTGTTTCCAGAATCCCAAGCTATTATTAGGCGCTCCCGTGATTAGCCAATCGGCGCCTGCTTTCAAGGCCGACCAATGGAACTATAGCCAATTGAACAGGGGAGCCTGCAGGCTGGCGACGGATCGGAGACATCTCGCGTGCACACATCACATCGACGCCTTCAAAGCCAACGCCGAGCGAGACCTGACCTGCAGAGCCCGGCAGGCGCGCGCCGTACGCACGTCGTCGTCGTTGGAGGTTGCTGCTGTCCGAGACATGGCGAGGGCGGCGGCGGCTGTGGCGGTGCTCGCCGTGGTGGCTCTGGCTCTGGCGCTGCGCGCGGAGGCCGGGCAGAACTGCATCTGCGAGTGCGTGAAGCTGTGCGCGCGAGCCAAGATCCCGAGCATGGACCGGCAGTGCTCCGGCAAGTGCCGGGAGAACGCCTGCACCAAGAGCTGCGAGGAGGCCTGTACGCTCAAGGGCTACCCCAAGCTGCCCAACGAGGGCATCCCCACCTGCGAGGTGGAGCCGCTCACCCCCGACGAGACGCACATGCTGCACTGATCCATCAATTCATCGATGTCGACCGACGCGACGCGCCGCGACGCGCCGGCACCACTCGCTCGCTCGCTCGTTCGTTTCATCAATCCTGTGTCGTCCCGTGGCGTGTGATGAGATGTGATCTATCGATCGATGCTTCCCGTGGCTTTGTCGATCCGTGATCTGTGTTGCTTTCTTCGGTTTGTACGTGTACGTCCCCCGTGAATGCATGGTTCTGTACTGCACGCTGCGCTCATTGTCTCGGACATTCGATGCCAACACATGCAGGCGACGGGTACGCACAGTTCCCAGCTGTCTGCCATGCGCCCATGTGTGTGCCAGTCAATAGTGTGTTCCGTATATGGGCTCCTGGCCTGCTGGGCCGTAGGGAAAACCCGAGTACAGCCCAGGAGACGATTGTTTTTTTTAATGCCAAGAGACGGTTGTTCGGCCCGTAACATCGAAACCAAGCAAAATCGGTCCACAAAAAGGACGACGGCCAGCACGCACTTTCTCCCCGCGGCCCGTGGGCGCCCGGGCGGCGGTCGCGCGTCACTCGCGTCGTCGACTCGTCGTCGTCACGGGTAGATCGCGTGGCTGGCCGGCCGGATGGGCGCCGGCACGAGCGGCTGCGTGCAGTGTGCGTACCTGATCCGATCCAATCGGCCAAACCCAGTGACAGACACACTCTCCATTTGTGAAGGAAGTGGCAACTTTGTGCTACTGTGTGCAAGGGACATCTCGCGACCGATCGGCACGGCGCTCTCTTAACACGTACTTAGGCTCGTGGCACTGGGCCACCTCTTTCAAAGGCAGACATGCTGTCGACAGTGCAATCCGCGCTGATGAAATTTGCACAGCTGTGGAAGAATCCTGGCTTTTACCTAAAACAAGCGTACTACTTGCTCTCGGCAGTGGAAAAGATGCGCTTGCCCTGCCTCGTATGCCCATTTGATTCATTCAACTTTGGTGAGAAAAGTTGAGATATTTCCTGGCTTTTTGGCAGCAGTCCTGTGTGCGGAATAAGGGGTTAGAGAAAACCCATCAAACTTGATCAAACTTGATGTTTACGTTGAGCCATTTTTTTATATTTTTTTCAATGTTGCAACCATAGATTTTCGATGTTGGAGCTGTTTTGTTTTAATGTTGCAACTGATTGTCTAATTATTAGTGGGTATTTATTATGGTGTTGCTGTAGCCTTTAGATTTAAAATGTATGATGATGCATATGTCCAATGGGAGTTGCTCTGCCGGACGTCCGGACGCTAGTAAGAGGGTGAATCTAAACACCCATAAGGATAAATCCCCATCTCAGACCATTATAAAATAAACTAACAACATATGGGTGCACCATGTGCACGTGTACCTACTAGGTCAGGTGCAATTTTGATCTGGCCTTCACTAGGTCAGTAATTAAGCAAAGACTTGTGGAACATTCTTCCAAGGATGTTCAGAGTTCAGCGGAAATTAAAGTATATTGAAAAAAGAGGTGCATGGTGTCAATCACTCAATCATCATAGGCATATGCGAGAGTAAAAGAGAGGTACAATTTCATGAATAAGAATCTCAGCTCATGTTCAGTAACATGTACACACACTACATATAGCTGTAAATAAAGAAGTTTCAGAGTAGTTCCTCCTTGGCACATGACTGACGCCCACTTATATCTACTTACCATCCCTACACATTATATATGTAAACATATATATTTACAAGTAACTTATGTGATCACTGGTTTTGCTACCCTGAGAAGCTTAACAGTATAATTATTTTATAAATTATGTAGTATATCTCTGATGCTGCCGCGTGCTTGATCAATCCATGCATCTATCGAAGCAATAAACGCTAAGAATCTAATTAAGATGCATTCAAGGGATCCAGCAATGAGCCTGCATGCCGGTGTTCGCCGAGAAGCTGTCGACGGACGAGGCGCTGACCGCCGACGTCGACGACGACCCCAGGATGGCTTCCATAAAGTCCATCACGGGGCCCATGGCCGGATCGGCCGCGAGCGTTCCCGTGCCGCCCTTCGGTTCAAGGAACACCGGGAGGCTCCGGACGGCGGCGGCGGCGCCCTCTTGCTGAGCCAGGAGATCAGCTGGCTTGCACTGGTTCGCCGCGACGCCGGCGACGCCGCTCTCCGGCGGCGGGAACGCGTCGGCGGCGCGGCAAAGCTTGATGAACTCCCCGTCGACGGCGTACTCGTGGAGGCCGTCCCCACCGCCGTGGACGCCGTTGTTGCCGGGGAGGAAGAGCGGCTGGGAGACAAAGTCGGCCCACGCCGCGGCGGGGTTGTGCAGCATGGGAGGAGGAGACTGCGCGCTCACCGTGGCTGCTTGGGCCGATGCATTGTCCGCCCCGCTTAGCGGTGCGCATCCGGCGACCGCGATGCCCTGTCCTGCTCCATCCAGAATGTTGTAGTACAGGTCTGCAGCTAGCATTTGCAGCAGAAACCGCGAGTTAAAAGTTGTGCTCCGCCACATGCATGATTGGTGTCAGTCTATGTTTCTTCAGAAAAAAAAATCGGGGTCAGTCTGTCCAGACTAACTTGTTCTATCCAAAGAGGAAACAGTTTTTCTTGGATCGGAAAAGAGGAATCGATTGAGGCCAAAGAATTTCACACCACACATAAAAGCAAAGGGAGGATAGGTGCGTGGGAGGAGCTATAAAATGTACTAAGCTCTTATGAACGAACAACTGTAAAATGTAATTGGACGAACGCAGGATTTTACCTGTCGAGGGTAGGGATGTTACCTGGGTGAAGGCTGCCCACAGCCTGGGAGATGAGCTTCTTCTTGATGGTGGAGTTCCAGAAGTTCTTCACCTCGTTGTCCGTTCGACCAGGCAGGTGCTTGGCGATCTGGGCCCACCTGCAGTGCAGTAAAGCCAAAGCGGCACACATTTAGCTATCTCCATCTTGCCATTCGCGTCGCTTTCCTTGTCCAAAGCAAGTTAATGTGATTGTGCATTACTCGTATATAGGCGGTTGCATGCACAGATAAGCTACTATCATGTAGGAAAAAGTTGCAGGGTCACATGAATGTATGCCTAGTTGATTTGCGTGGCTGGCCGGCGGCGAGGCCAATGATCTTACCTGTTGCCAAGAACCCTGTGGAGGTCGACGATGAGGGCCTCCTCCTGCTGCGAGAAGCTCCCCCTCTTGAGGTCCGGCCTCAGGTAGTTGATCCACCTCAGCCTGCAGCTCTTGCCGCACCGCTGCAGCCCTGCATGCATCCAACCACGCACCCGAATGAAGAAGTGAAGCACGCACACTGAGGAGAGTGAACACTGAACCGAAAATTTTCTTCCTTTGCTAGATATGCTGAAATGTGTGTCTGCATCTGGGCGGTGTCAGCGGTCAGACTACAGACACGGCGCACTGCACATACCTGCTTGTCTCGGGACCGAGCTCCAGCAGCCATGGCCGTGAGTGGTGATGTACTTGACGAGCTTCTCGTCTTCCTCCGGCGACCACAGGCCCCTCCGGACCTTCTGCTTGTTGCAGCAGGAGTGGTGCCCCATCTCTCCCTCCGCTCTCTCTCTCTCTCTCCCACTGCACCACCGGCCTGCTGCCCAGCACACAGGGAATGAAATGGAGGGGCCGGAACCAGAACCACTCGAGCTTATAAAGAAGAGGAGAGGAGACTAGGAGAGGAGAGGAGAGGAGAGGAGAGGGCGAGCAGCTAGTACACTGACTGCAGCATGCCAAATGCATCGATGCATCCAAGGGCAGGCAGGGTAAAAGCGTGGGCAGGAAAAGTCGGGCCAAACCTGTGCATGCGGTTGGAGCCCTAGCTAGCGGCTAGGTGGCTAGCTAACCCCTCTAGGCGCGTGAGCAGCCATGTTACGGGCTCTCTCTAGCTTACCCCAAATGTGAGTGGCCGAACCGAGGACTTCATGGCTAAGGGAGAGGGAGGGAGAGAGCTGGACGGGGGCGGAGTCCGGTGGCCGGTGGCCGGGAGGGCACCCCGGTAATCTCGCGCCGCGGCGTTTTATGAGAGAAGACTTGTGGGACGGGGCTCGGCACCGATGCCTGGCTGGTTTTAGGAAACCCCTCTCCTGTGTACTGTGCAGTGGTGTGCGTGATAGGCCGCATCCGATGCCTGTGTGTACTGTGCAGTGTGGCGAGTGTGTACGTGTTTGTTGCTTTGCATGCGTGCGCGAGAGAGATTTCACCGCTTTATCGGCACGGCCATAAGTGCCGGCAGCTAGCTTTCTTCAAACCGGAGAGCTACATGGCAGTGCAGCTACCATCTAGACTAGTATCAATTCGTGGAGCTAATGGCGACCGATGTGCTCTGATCAATCGCGTCTATATTTGGATTCCAGCCCTAAATAGCCCAGATGCTTTTGGCACATTTATTGTTCTTACTTACCGTGCCCTCTGCAGAAAGACAGAACCCCAAGGGCTTTGACTTTCTACGGGCTGGAGTGCTGCACGGGGAGCCCCACCGCAGCCGTTCGATCATGATCTGGATCACCACGATCACATGACTACGTACTAATCTGATTATGTTGTTTTATATTTTACATGTGAAAAAAATCATCGTACGTAAACGACCACCACAGGTTTCTGGTTTGGAATCTTCACTACAGTAGTGCACAGTGCAGTATTTGCCAGAGAGAAAGACAAGAGTGACAAGAACTGCAAAGGTCATGCATATGCACGTACGTGCTGGAGGACCTAATTTAGGTAGCTTCCCTAAAAAGATTGTGTAGCAATTAAGCCGAGTAGGTAGCCTTCCGTGTTTGTCTCTGCGACCCTATGTTCAACAAAGCTTCCTGGAATACTAAGCATGCATGCATATACAAAAGCTACAATATATACATATATGAAAGATGAAAGATGAGAATTCTGTGAATTGAATGGGTTCATCTTGATGACGCCATGTTTGCAGCCAGTTCTTGGTTCATCATTTGCGTCTTCCCTGCATTGTTTCGTTCCAAAAATATGCATCTCACATCCGAAAAGAAAAGTCAAAAAAATCAGTGAGGATGCAAGAGCATACTACTAGCTTTATATAGCAGTGCCGTGTGTGCGTGTGACGTACGCAATCGAGTAAAAAGAGAGAGTCGTAAATCGCCAGAGAGCTAAAAACATGCACAGATCTGGGGACACACTTCATCCTGTCGATCTGGCATACACCCACTGTCGACATGCCATCGTAATTGACTCGATCCGGACCCAAGATGAGACCAGCATCCGTTGGCCAAGCCGAGGAGGAGCGACTCGATCGGAGCTAGAGAAGGCGGCATGCATGGGCCATGCAGGGAGATATGTCTAGGAAACACGACAACACGTCGTAGCAGCTGCATCCGCCGTACGTGCACCCGCGCGATCACGGCCTCCCCCCTCCCCGCGCCGATCTCCCCCCGAGCGAAGCGTGCACCACACGTCCGAGTCCGATCCCATACGGGTATCTCATACTCTCATGTGCACGTCCCTCGCGTGCGATCAATGCGCCGGGCCCCGCGCGACATGTCATGGCAAGTACACGTCCCACTGCCCCCTCCTACCCGCCCGCGATCGAGAACGAAAAAGGGTACACAATCCTGTGTACCCCCGCGTACGTACACGTCCCTGCAGCCCGTACATGTGCATGTCGACATGCCGTCTTTTATAAAAGAAAAATATGTAGGATCGGGGACTAGGAGGAGTATATGTATGTGCAAATGAACAAAAACAAAACGAAATAGGCGTACTGTAGCCAGGAGAAACAGAAACCTGTACAGGCACTTTTCACGGAGCTGTGTGCGTAGTTGCATTTGGGTGCCACATGCACCGGCGATTATTCACGAGTTGGCGAGGGATTTTCTTCATGTACGTACGCTGAATATAAGCTGTGGTCACGCAGCCAGCTCCGGCACCCCTCATCATGCGTTTGCATCGTCTCTACTTGGTGCTCTGCCTCCTCTGCTTTCTCCCCGCGCGCGTATCCGTGGCGTACGAAAGGGCAAAGACGAGGCCGATGTGATCCCCCAACCGCCGTGCCCATCGATTGTTTCAAGGGCAAGCCTCCTCCTCCTTACAACTTTACCCGTGTATGTACATGCATGTACACTAGCTCTCTGCCGACCTCTCTGCCCCAATGCGAGTAGGTACAGAGCTGCTTATTTGGTGGTTAATTAATTAGTCTCTCTGATAGTATGTTTTTGTGACTTGCGATGGAAGCAAAAAAGGAGAGGGGATAAGCTAAGTGTACGTGCGAGATCGACATGAAGGATGGCACGAGCCACGTAGGAGTCTAGCTAGCAGCTAGGCTATGCATATCCGGTACGTACTCATGGTGCTCCTCCATGGAGTGACAAGCGTCCAGGCCTCCGAAACGGCAGTACGTAGAAACCGCTCAACCTAGGGGCCGGAGCTCTCGCTGCACTTGCAAGCCAAGCTACGTACGGGAGTGAATGCTGATAGCTACTATATACGCCCAAGACATTTAAAACAAATGTACATTGTATGCAAAGGCGGCACACGCGCGCTGATCGAGCGACCACCCCAGCTGTTCGTTATGGCTCGAGAGCTCGCACCTTTCCATTGGCCTTTTTATTTTTGTGCGTGTGCGTGTCAGCGTGTGTGTGCACTGTGCAGTGAACTAACACAAGAGCATGTGTACAAACTTCTTGTGTGTGATTCACTCCACCTCGAGCTCCAGAGCACCTATCCGTGCGTGTGCCGTGCAGTTGGCGAGCTGACCAGGAGAGAGTTGTTCAGTATGCTAGGACTCAACTACTACTACACCCATGCGAGGTCCAAGGCGAGAAGGATAGGAGTCAGACGTGAGTGGAGTTGATACAGAAAGATCGCTGCAGCATACATGATTTTCGGTTCCGGCTATGGCTAGCCTTCGCGGCAACTTTGCCAACGAATTTGCAAAAGGGCATATATGTTGACCACGGATGCAGCGGGCTGGGGTGATCCCGTACCGGCCCCATCCAAACGAAACGACCAAACCATCATGCAATGTAACCTGCAGCCTGCAGGCATGTCTCTCCCCTGTGCCGTCGCTTCGCTTCAGACTTGAGAGCTTCCATCCAAAATCCACACGTACGTACGGTGTTGAGCGCGGCTTTAACTCGACGATTCGGAGTCTCGTCGTGTCAGCCTGCAGGGACGACGACGTGCCCGGCGACCTACCTTGCCTCTACACTACATGATCTGATAGCTGAATGATCCTGCTGGTCTGGAGATCACACGCTCGTAGACGTGCGTGCGGGTGCTATCGAGTTGTCTAATCCGCCGATAACAGAACTCCGATCGTGCGAACTTCACCGGCCGCGCAGCCGGAGGGTGAAGCGCCGGCCGGCCAGAAGGAACCCGATCGAGCGCGGACGATCGAGTCGCTTTCCGCGAAGTTTTCCCGATCGGTTGACCATCCGAGAGCGAGCGTCACGGACAGCCGATCCGGTCCCCCGCGCCCGCGTGCGTCGCTTTTGAGGGGCCGAGGATCGCCGCTGCCGTTAGCCGGCTACCCGACGCCGGGAACAGGACAAGCCGAATCCCCGTCGTCGATACCGCCGCTCGCGTCGCGTCCCACGCGCGCGGCTGGCCACCCATCGAACGAAATGGCACACAGCAGACACAGTGTGCCTAATAATAACGGGGATCGGCCAATGGCATGGCCAGCACAGCCGCCTGTACTTTTCACTGGGGTTGCACTACCGTACGCCCGTCCGATAACTGCCCAGCCTGTTTCACTGGTGTTATTTTTCTGGACGGACCAACAACGGAGGCGGCCGATTCGTGTGGGAGTGGGTGGTATGTTTTTTCTAATATTTCTGTACTGCCAGACAATATTCATTATTCGCTTCTATTTTGAGAAGGACAACTGCATGACCATTCTAGAGCTCGCTTTTGAGCAAATAGTCCTATGGGTATGATATGGTTAGTTTTGCTCGACTGCTTGTGATGATTAGAAAATGTTGAGTTTACTTATGTTAATTGGGATGTAGTTTGCCGACTATATGGTGTACTGGCCTACTGGGTTGAGCCAAGAGTGACTTGGTACCATGGATAAATTAGAAATGTGGATTAGTCACTTTATTCCCTGGGACACAAGTTATCAAGAAGACTGACTTCAGATGACTTCTATTTGTAAACTCAAAATTCAAGGGACTTAATTTTTCCCTTTTGCATTTTGGAATTGGAAAACCGTATAAATTGTATGATGTTTTGGATATGATGCCAACATAATTTGTACTGATGTTTGGAGTAACAGATGATTGGCTCGACTAAATAATTGATAATGCTTGCTTCATTATTGAAGGTTTATACTGCCAAGTGTTGATCAATGACACAATCACATAGCCTGGTTAATTGGCAGTTTCCTGATTAATCAAGCTGTTCCCATCCATTCATTAAATGGATTATTATGTTCACTAGTTAATAATTTTAGCTAATTCATGTTTGTGTTTCAAATTGTGGTTGTTTGTCGTGATAGCAAACCGTGAGAAATATCACTGAGTCATTGTAAGAATTTTATATGAAAAAAGTTAACTATATTTGTTTTAGATCAAAACAGTTAGCTACATTTATTAACATTCTAGCAAAGCACTGACCAATAAACAGAAACTGCCATCTTACAAAACCCAACATCAAACCTCTCGTCACTTTTACTGTGGAATTTAGCAGGGAAATCGGCATGGTGCACAACAGCATCCTGGCCATTTTTGCCTTGCCAAGCCTTCACACCCAGTGTCAGCTTTGTGTGGTCTTCAACAAGAACAACACATCTTGAAAGTGGAATGCTGCCATCAGACCCAACAGTTACATTACGATCAGTAGAATTGAGTAATACTATTTTTTCTTCACCCATATATTCCGCACGGGCAAAAAATAGACCATGAAAATCACGTGATCCTTCTGAGTGATGTATTTCAACGGTTGCTTCCAGTGGCAGTTTCAAATGTGAATATTTTAGCTCTATTGTGCTCCTCTTAGTTGGCTGTCTGCGAGTCCGGACCAGGCCAGCCAGACTTTCACCGTAGGTATTATTGTTGTATGTAAAGACTGTAGCACTTAAAATCTTTTCCTCTGATGGGCTGCTGCCAATGACACGGAGTTCGACCTCAAACTCTGGAGGATCAATCAATGCAATTGCGCTCTAGGACCTGTAAGCACCAAATAGGGATCCTGAAAGGTATAACAAGATAAAATGGTACAGATGTGGTAGAGAGGTGCGTTGGGACAAAAAAAAACAAGTAAAGCTGTAACAAACTAATCACATTACTAATAATTTGTTAAAAACAAACATCAGGCAACAAATGTTAAAACAATGAATGTCATATAATCAAATAGAAATGCACTGAGAAAATCGATGACTGAATGGTCTTTGCATAGTGTTTTAAACACCTCACATTAGTCCATGCAAAGAAAATGGTGTAGAAGTCAGTAAGATCCTTATATCCAAGACAGTACGTGTTTAAGAACACTTTTGTCCTAACAAAAAGACAAGTTTTACTGCAGTTTGTTTTGTGAATATTAACTCAATCCAACTCACTTAAGATCAAATCAACTAATTGAAACAATGGAGTCCCACTATCTTGGAAATTACAGGAAGCTGAATTGCTGTCGGCTACTGAAACTTAAGACACAAGACACAAGCAATGATATTACGCCTATGGCTGTTTACACTTTATACAATTGGAAATATAGGCTCTACCATGAAAATGACTGCTCTCTCTATCCAAAATATAAACACTTATAGGTCTGTCCTAAGTCAAATCTTTTTAACTTTTGACCAATAATATCTATAAAAATAACGAGCAAAGCCTGTAACACTTGTTCAAACAAATACTGAGGCAGAAACTGTTAAATCAATGAGTGGTATATAACTAAATAGAAATACACTGAGAAAACAGATCACTGAATAATCTTTGAGTAATGTTTTAAACACCTCATATTGGTCCATGAAAAGAAAACAGTTCAGAACTCAGTAATATCCTTATATCCAAGACGTTTAAAAACTTTTTTGTCCTGATGAAAGATAAGTGTTAATGCAGTTTGTTTTCAGGAAATTAAACGAACTCAACTATAACTTAAAAAAAATCAACTTATTAGATCAATGGAGTCCCTCTATCTAGGAAATTACAGAAAGGTAGCTGCCGAAACTTTAAGACATGTGATCAAGCAACAGTATTATACATGTGGCTGTTTACACTTTAGAGAATTGGAAATATAAGTCCTAACTTGAAAATGACTTAACAGACGGCGTTAGGTTGTTGCTATTATAAAACGAAACTATCACCTAACAACTAAACACATAAAATTTTTATCATTTTCTAATTTCTAGAGAACGAAAATCAATTGACACTGGATGCACGAGTAGACTATAGTAGTGTGATCTTTACCAATAAATTACACAGTTTGCTATCTGAATTAATTCAGTTGGTTGATAACAATCACAGATTGAACACACACATGATGAACAAAATTTCTTGTTTACTGAAGCTTGCTATACTGCTAGAGAACTCGGTATTAGTCCCGGTTGGTAGGGTGCATATCTCCAGAAAAACGATCCGTGATTAATCAGTCGAGATAAAAGTAGGAGGTCTTTTGTCCTGGGTCCCTGAACCGGAATATAAGATCACCAACTGGGATAAAACGGTCACCACGCTAGGGGCTGCCTCTCGCCCCTTTTATCCCGATTGGTAATACCAACCGGGACTAAATGGTTTTGCAAAAAAAATATGCGAAATATAAGTCACAAGTCACGCGAAATATGCGCGTGCGCGGTCCGTGGGATTCGAACCCATGACCTCAAGCCTCGCGCGCAGCTTCCTTGCCATTCCACCTACACACCACATCTGCCTATATAGGGGATGCTCTCCTTTTGTATTAACTTATGGAGGACCCTTTAATCCGGGTTGGTAACACCAACCGGGATTAAAGACCTCATTTAATTCCGGTTGGTAATACCAACCGGGATAAAAAGGTTCGAGGGTTTTATTCTTTTTTCAGCCACCCGTGGGGGACACTTTTATCCCGGTTGGAGTTTCCAACCGGGACTAAATGACTCCCTTTTATCCCGGTTGTTTTAGTCCCGGGTGGTAATACCAACCGGGACTAAATGGTGACTTGATCTTACCAACCGGGACTAAAGAGTCCCCCACGTGTGCCTGAATTTTTCAACCAGGACTAAAGGATCCCTACGGGTGGCTGATTTTTGAACCAGGACTAAAAGGTCCCCTTTAGTCCTGATTGCAAATAACAACCGGGAGTAAATTCTAGCCTACCATGGCGCACCCCTTTTCTCCCGAGCCAAAATTAAACCGGGACTAAAGAGGGAGGATCGAAAGTCAGTTCTCTAGTAGTACCACAGGTTGTTCGACAAATATTCAAATTTGCAGTTGATGGACATAACATGATAAAGTAAGGGAGTGCTAGAGAGCAGACTGGCTAGCGGGCTCTATGCTATACATACCTCTGCGGTGGGATTTGGCAGTTTTCCTTAGACCGTTGGAACAGTATGTTGCGCTTGTAATCCATCGAGTTCCGCACAGCGACCAGGCCAAAGACACGGAGAGGCCACTCCAGACCCTCCTTGATCTCGGTCACCTTGAGCGCGAAGACCTCCAAGGCGTCGTAGTGCATAGCGCGGAAGGGCGGTCCTGACTCCGTGTAGCGCTTAGGTCCAACTTCCGGTCCGGCTGCAATCGAAAGTTCGAAACAACGGCAGCTCGATTAACAAATTCGTCCGATTTCAGTTCGAATCTTGAAGTTTCGATGAAACCAGATCGAGGGGGAAGGGAATCACGAGAGAGTATACGTACTTGTGGCTTCAAACGGGCCGTAGAACTCAGAAAAAGCCTCCATCCAATACTTACGGAACCTTTTCAAAACTATGAGCAGCTCTGCCTCCTCGTCTTCAACGCGTGGCTTCTTCGTCACCGATCCTTCCTCTCCATGCTGCGCCTCCATCTCCTTCCCGGTGCCGTGATCCTCTTCCGACGAGCCAGGATCATCTCCTCCTTTTCCATTTGACGCGGATTCCATAGCCGCCGCCGCCGCCGCCGCCGCGGCGGATTCCATTTGCCGGTCTATGGGTTGTTCCAGTGGCCTTTGTTGGATCGGTTGGTTTGGTCACTCGGGCAATAACTTGGGCTCCATTCGGCCCATCACAAGTCCGTATGTGTAGCTTGTGTCAAAAATTGAAACGTTATTTGACTTACCCAACCCAACGTTAAAATCCTGGCTACGTCTCTGGTTCGTACGTGCAAATTTCAGCTTCATTGTAGTGCTAAAAATGCCGTATTCAAGAACTCGAAAAATGCCTCTCCCCCATTATCAAACACAAAACACGGCATTGTATGAGTGGAAGGACAGCTCAGCTGCAAGCGATGAGAACCCCTATATGCTTAACTCAGTTCCCACTACCGGCAGGCAAACGTTGGCAAGCACGGTCTAGAGAATAGCTAGAAGCAGAAGTCCTTCACGCTTGAAAATGTAACTCATAGCTAAGCTGCAAATACGAAACGAAAATGGAACCCCTTTTCTACAATTACAGTAATCGTTTAATTGCCATTACAGGGGAACACAAGCAGAAGACTACAAGTAACGGTTAAGACTAAGCTTCTGTAATCATGTTCATGTCACCAGTCCCCAGATGTTAACTCAGTAGCTCCACAGAATCGATAAAATATGCACTTGAAATTCAAAAGGTAAATGAATGGGGAAAATTAGAATGAAATAATATGTCAGGTAGCTGTAACGTGACACAATTAGTACTAGGTAACAGAGTTGCGAACGAGGCTGCTTTATTGGGTTGCAGCTTCATACGGCATATTTCCAAGCCTCGGAAGTAGTAGCAGCCAGTGAGGGCAGCACCTACAAAAGGACCCATGTTTAACATCACATAATAACATGACAATCATAGTAACCATCTGAATATAAGTAGCAGCAGTATTTAACAGGTAAAACATTAGCCTTAGCCAAGTGCAGATGGTAAACAGAAAACACCAAGATAAAGCACTGAATGTTCTCTTCAGTAGGGAGAATTCAGCCATTTCAGTTTTAACAAGACGAATTTGCTACATCTAACACAGATATATAAGCAAACTCACAAACTATTAATAAGAACCAAGTCTACTAATAAAAGGTGTTCACACTCCAAATAAGGTCACAGAGGATTCCTGACCATATAGGCATATATGGGTTCTGAAGAGAACATAAAAGCACCAAAACGAAAAGGTACAAACTGATGAGCTTTCCATAGAAATAAGAAGTCGCTAGTCTATTTTTGTTTTCCAATCACAGATCTCAAAAGAAATGTCTTACATATTCAGGCAGACAGTAAAAATATGCAGCAGTACTTCACAATGGAGCAGAAAACAAGTTCTTCTAACCAAGAACGCAAGACTTACAGACACTGTTATAGTGGACGACCCAGTTGCAATAGGTTTTGTTCAGTGTGTTTTGTAACTAAATAGCCTGACAAAAAATGTAATCATGCCACTTGGAAGTGGGGTAACCATGCTAAATCTAATGAGCTGAGCCTAAATGTCAAGGATTATCTTCATAAAAACCTTGATGTAATTGAGGCTCAAGCCAGCAAATAATTGTATCCATCTCTGCGTGCCCGTTGGTATCCCTCTTATCACATGACTACAAATAAGAACAAAACCTAATAACTCTACTTCTTTTTCTTAAGTCAGTTGTTCCTTGGCACACCTTCGCTTCAGCTGTGACATCTTGCACTTGTAAATAGTAGCATCAATATTAAATCATAGCAGCAAAGTTATTGCCCCTGTCAATACACGGTTCCTTATAAGAACTAGCACATGACCGGACACGTCTGCCACGACTTATGGTTCATGGTAGCGAACTTATTAAAAGACTCCTTTCCTTACCTACAAGACGGTAAAAACGTACTAGTGCAAACTAACAATCGATCTGATAACTACTCCCTCCGTCCCAAATTATAATTTGTTTCGATTTTTCTGGATCTATAATTTTTACTATGTATGTAGATATAATATATATATCTAAAAAGTTATGAAAAATATCAAAACGAATTGTAATTTGGAACGGAGGGAGCAAGGAATTAAAAATGGAGTAGCTTGCCGAATTATTTTTGAGTTGTGCGCCCCATTCAGTTAAAAAGAGCTTCCAAGGAAATTGGAAAGAAACTGTTTCAAACAGGTGACGTGCGGGCCACTCGGCCCACAGCCAGCCCGCTACAGAACGGACCGCCAAAAAGGCCCTCAGCGCCGCTTCCCAAAAGTACCCCCTGAAAGCCCCGATCGAACAGCCACACTTCAGTGTTCAGTCAGAGTCGGGCCATACCAACTGGCACGCGCACAAAGTTATTTACCGTGGCACAAGCCGCGATCCCAACACGGCCAGGCCATCCTCGCGGAGTTTCGTGTGTGACTGTCCCGGCGGCGGCGGCAGCGATGCATCGATCACGGGGTGGCAGCGGCGAGGTGATCTTCACAAGGGAAGATCACGGCACCGAGGAGCAAGAGGAAGAGGAGGAGCAGGATGAAGAGGAAAGGTGTCTGGCGAAGAAGTCAGGCTTAAATGGCGACGAGGAGCTTCTCGTTGTTCTGAAGAGATTTCGCAGGAATTGGACGAGGTCCATGTCCCCCTACGTCGGTCCCGTAGATGCAACAACAAGTACGTATGCCCCCATATTGATCTCGTGATCCTATGGATAGAGTTCCATCGAGAAAGCGAGGAATTTTAGTTAGCTGATGACACATTCCCCGTCTTTATTGCAGCCGAGGACTCTGGACCCATGCTCTACACCGATTCCGGTCCACCTCGCATCGGCGGTATCCCCTACGACGCCATGGAGATTTTCTCCCTCAGGTTGACCCAGATCGAGGGAGGTCTTGAGTGGCCTCTCCATGTCTACGGCTTCGTTGCCGTGCGGGACTCGATGGATTACAAGCGTAACATACTGTTCCACCGCTCCAAGAACAATTGTCAGGTCCTTACTGCAGAGGTATGTAAAAGCCTGAGTCATTGGTTTAACTTATGCTAACAGCTGAAATCTTATGTAAACTAATTTGGATTGCAAGTCGACTACTTGAAGTACTATATAGTTCTGCCATGTATCCGCAACAGTGAATCAAATTTATTTTTGCCCCTAGATTACATTCATTTTCTTATTCAATTTGATGTCAGGAAATAGTTTCATCTGGAGTACTATAATAACATTCATTAATTAAGTCTTTTATATCAAAGATTTTATATTTTCAACGGTCTTAACTGGGATTGGCTGAATCAACTTTCAAAGAGTTCAAATTTCTTTATCTGGCAGCAATTCACTAACCTGGAATTGCCCAGATAGTTTCAAACTTTCAATGTCATTCACAGAATTTATGTTTGGGAAAACTGTCTAGCCAACGATACCCAGATTTGAATCCTTAGCAAACAGGGCACTGCAGATTTCTGTACTAGATTTTATTTCATCATATATGCATCTTAAATTACAATTTATTCAGTCAGTTGGACTTATCTGAATTATTCTTGATCACAAATTAAATGCTTTGTTAATAATGCACCACAATATCATATAGTTCGTCCATGAATCCAAACAACAAATGGAATTTATTCTTTATCTAGGTTATATTCATTTTTTTTTTTGCATTTCTGTGTCATGAAATAGTTTTATGGAGATAGGAAGTTAACATTATTCATTCATTTAGTCATTTGCACGAAGGAGCTCATATTTTCATTGGTGTAAACTGCTATTTACTGAATCAAGTTTGTTGCTTGATCATATGTCTGAAAAATTTCTGTATTTGACAGAATTTACTTGCCTGAAATCTCCTAGATAGTTTTTATACATGAACTGGTTGTGGAACTTTACAAATTGAAGTTGATTGTATTTCTTCTGCCCCGGTGGACTAGTCAGATCGATAAAACAAACTGCAGTAGTTGGTGGGCCATAACTGGTGATTGTTCAATATTTTCATTCATTTGAGAAACAGTAGCGAACGACACAAGAAGTTTGTGCTCTCTGTACATCATGTATGCTAACCATGCTGTCTTGCTCTTTGAAGGATCCCTTTTTGGTCCTTACAGGCCCCAGTCGTGCTATAGCATTGATAGATCCTCCAGAATTTGAGGTTGAACTTTATGTTATTGGTAGAATGCTGCCAGAAGAGAAGGTTTTAAGTGCTCAATATTTTCAATACAACAATATTTGCAATGAAAGGTTTGCTGGGTAGGTTCGGACCCTTAGACGCACAACTAAGCGGCGTAGCACAATAGAGCTAAAATTTGCACACATGTGCATACCATTGGAGGCAACTATTGAAATATATCATTCTGGAGGAAGAAGCAATTTTCATGGACGTTTTTTTTTGCTCAGATGGACTATATGGATAAGGACGAGATAGTGCTTCTTGATTCTCAGGAGAGCAAAGTAACTATTTTACCCGATGGTCGCATTCTGCTTTCACGTCGTGTTGTTCCTGATGAAGAGGGTGATGAGCTCAGGCTTGGTGCGAGGGCTTCGCAAAGCAGAGTTGGCCGAAATAGTGTTGAAGACGTTGCCAAGTGTCATGCTAAAATACTTGGCAAAAGTGATGGAGAATTCAATGTTGGGTTTCTGTCAGATGTCCGTTTCAGTCGCTTGGTCAGTGCTCGTGTAGATGATTGCATTATGCATAGGTCTAGTACGAAGACTCCCTCCGTTCTTAAATTATAGGTCATTTTAAATTTCTTGGAGAGTCAAACATTTTATGTTTTACCAAAATTATAGAGAGGAATACAGAGATTTATGGCACCGGATAGATATACTATGAAAATATATTTAATGAAGAATCTAATAGTACTTATTTGATATAATAAGTGTTAGTACTTTATTGTATAAATTTGGTCAAACTTGAGATACTTTGACTTTCCAAGAAAATTGGAATTACTTTCAATTTGGAATGGAGGGAGTATCCTCTTTATCGTGCCCATGTATTAAATTATAACAATCTGTGTTAACATAGCTCGTTTATAAGGTGAGATATCTACTTGTTTCATTTTCAGTTTGCTGTGCTATCACGTAACTACTGCTGAAATGAAGCAACAAGCTCTGGCGGTTGTTTAAGTGAAAGTTTACATCTTGGTACTTCTGCTTAGACGTATCTATCTTCGGTTTTCTTTTTCTATGTTGAATTTCTCGCGTATAACTGTGTAAATGAACAGCTACATTAAATTCAGAGAAGTGGCCAGGACCCGGTCGAGCGTGCTTCCACGCCCGTTTTTGAGCCGAACTTGAGTACCTGGCAGTTACAGGAACTTAAGTGACAGGGCGTAGATGTTTAAGCAAAGGTTCCCGCGTTGGCTGCTTCCTGTTGTAAAGAATGATGCGGACTTTGCTTGTAGGTTATTTCAGTATGGATAGTGTATACTGTGAGATACTGCAATCGATGAGCTTTGCGAAAGTGCGATAAAATACAGGAATGCCATACAGTTATTTTATAAATATATATATAAGCAACTAAAGTACTTCATGGCTAGCACAGAAAAGCTTGGCAACTAGATTACTTTATGATAGCTCAAAAGATACTTGTTTCTTGATGTCAAATTGTAAATTGTGTAATTTATAACATACACATATGCACCTCAAGAGACTAGGCCAGGACACAGTATAAACTACATGCAGCTCCAACTCCTATGCTCAAGAGCAAATGGTCTTCATTGAGCTGCAACAAACCATCTGAAAATGAATGGTGGTACGTCTATGATTATTTTTAGGCATGCAGTGACGCCCTAACCTGAAAGCCTACGTGGCTATACTCTTATCTTAACAACAGGAAAGTGGTGTGATAAAAATACCTGCTGCTCCCCATGCAAGTCCTCTGCTATATGCCGAACAGCTTGCAGATTGGAAAATAGAGGAAAGCATGTCGAGCAGATGGCCGACCAGAATCCCTGATCAGAAGAAAGCAGGGCATGAAGGCCTGAAGCATTCGTGCCTTTCAATGGTCTGCTCATCTTCAGAACCAGTGATAAAACTGTAGCAACAAATCTGTTTAGTTATCTTATTTGCTTCATACCTGATATGGGCACCGACCTGCATGCCTGATCAGTGATGGATGATGAAGGCATACTGCACCCTGTTGATTCGCCCAACATAGACATGATGGAAGCAGGCTGTTGAGATACCATTAGATTCAAATTCAGTGAAACACTGAGGTTTTGGAGCCATGAAATACTGAGGATTTTGTTTTGAGCGATGAAATACTGACCGAGACTGTTCAAAATTTCAGTGTGCTGAATGCACCAAAGCATTTTCCCCTCACACACAATCACTAGTCACGATTTTGTAAAGGGAATCTGTCGGCCTGGCACATATAACGTGCCGGCTTTCTTTTCTTTCCGTGGGGCCATTTTGGCCCATGAAGCTCAAGAGGCAATTGCGGGCTATTGGCCCAAATAGCTCCAGTCTGTTCGGCTTTGGAGAGGTGCGAGGAGAAAGAGGGCTTCGCAGCACAGATCACAAGATTCAGGTCGGTGCTTCATCCTCTTCGTCGCTCTATTTTGGCGGGTGATTCGTTCCACGGAATTAGGGTTTGGAGTCTGACGATCGCGCGATCGGAACTCATGGCGGACGACGACTGCGACGGCCTTCCAATGTACGTCGAGGAGGACGAGGAGGAGGCGGCGGCGGAGAAGGAGAAGCGTCGGCGTCAGAGCCGGAAGCCGCCGCGGATGAGCGTTACTCCGGAGGAATTGGCGAGGATTGAGTTCAATCAGGCTGTGGCCCGTAAGCTTTACGAGTACGACCCCAAGTTGGGAACCAGCTGCTACACCCGAGCTTGGTTCACCAAGGTCCACATCGACGAAGAGAGTATAACCCTTAACTCCCGATTAAATTCATGCATATGTGGATCCAATCGCGTATTAGCTGTATCTGGTGTAATTTCGTGGTAAACTGGACAGTCCGAGGTTATAGCCACCGACTTGATGGGGTGATGATTCTTTTTGCAAGGTGCTGCTATACCCAGCAGGTTTGGCACACTGTCAGTTCATTCCTAAGCATTCAGAACGCTGCACCGGCGCAGGACGTCTCTCTGATGGACTGGTGGTTACAAAAGAGAGAAGGACTCAATGCTGTCATAAGAAAAGGTCTTGATTCCACCTTCATGCTGATTTCGTGGCGAATTTGGAAAGAACGCAACGACCGAGTTTTCAATAGATCAACAGAGAAGAATCCTACAGAGCTAGCTCGAGCCATTTCAGAGGTAGCCAATCTCTGGTGCGCGGCCGGTGCCAAGTTCCTCGCCACTTTCAGTTGGCCGGCGTCAGCAAGTTTCATATGAAACTGCTCCCTCCTGTTGGTAGAGTAGTTTACGGTTGTACTGTGCTTTCATGTAGCTATCTTTGATGTTTTTTCTGTGTGCGTGCGCCCGGTAGGCCCGCGATGTAACAAAACGTTATTCCTCTTCTTAATAATACATAGCTCTCCTGCTTATTCTAGAAAAAAATTTTTGGGTGGGATCTGGTGGTGGTAGCCTGGTAGGTCCTGTTTGATGATTATCCCAGCAACGTGCTGAACCCAACACCAGTAGGATTGATAATTTTACACATGCCTGTTGTAACCCAGGAAGATGGAACCCATAGCACTGGTGACTGCATTCATTGAAAAAGAATTTCAACTTCATTTGTTACTTATCTGCATTGGGAGAAATTCTCCTGCAGTAGCTGCTCTACTGTGTTTGTATATGTTGTTATCAACAAAAGTATTAACTGCTAAAAGGAAGCCTTGTCAGTGTTCAGGTTTGTTGCTTCTTGCCCATTTGAGCCATTTTAAATGCTGCTGACATGCGCGTCAATTGAATTCCATCGCGCCCCCCCCCCCCCCCCCCCCCCCCCCACCCACCCACACAACCACACGCGCGCACGCAAGAAAATCCTTTTAATCTCCGAAGCAAACATGTCGTCCCTTCTATCTTTTGTCGATATACTTGCCTCTGCTACCATATTGTTATTTCCTAGGAACGAACTGATGCCATTTTGCTTTTTCCAGCGCAATATGGTCCGATGCGTTTTGCTGATTCAGTTATCAGAGAGGACCATGAGTTGACTGAATCATTAAACATGCTCTGTGTGAAGATATTGTCCTCAGATGTTGGCTACCCAATCAGTGTGTATGGGACTGTGATAATCAAAGACAGTCTGGATCTGAAACGTAACTACATCTTCCGCCGCGACAGAGACAATTGCCAACACATAACTTCTCCGGTATGTGGAAGAGTAAATGGCTTCTAATGTCACATTTTCCCTCGTTTTCGCATTGAAATCATCGGTCCTACCTATTGGAATCATGTTTCCCTTGAGGTTTAGCAAGTCAATCTGCTTCATTCCCTCTTTTCTGTAATCCTACATGTTATTTCCGACGTACTAGACTTATCTTTTTCCAGCGAAGTCATGGTTTGCCAGTAGGACTTAGGAATATTCTTCCCCGCAAAAAAAATGCTGATATTCCCTGTTAAATTGTAGGGTGATCTCTGGTTCTTAATGGCCCGAGTAGAATTGTTTTTCTGTGATGCTATGTTTTATTTCCGACACGTGAGACCTATGCTCTTCCAGCAAAGTAATCATTTGTCGTGATCTGCCGTCCCGTCGTAAGTAGGAATATGTTGCTGAAATTCTCTGTAAACTTGTAGGGTGAATCTCTGATTCAGAGTTTCAGACTGGCCCAAATAGAGTTATTTTTCTATGATGTCACATGTTATTTCCGACACATGAGACTTAGGTTCTCCTAGCAAAGTTGTCATCTGTCGTGACTTGCTGTAGTACTAAGGAATATATTGCTGACATTTTCTGTGTACGTGCAGGGTGAATCGCTAATTCTGACTGGCCCAAGTAGAGAGGTTGTTTTGTTGGCAATGCCTTTTTCGAGATAGATCTGAAGATCAGGGAAGACGGAGAGTGTGACGACAGGCAGTTCAACAAAGCATGGATTGATGTGGTTCAAAGCAGAACTAAATCTCTGGTTCAAAGGAAAACTGTTGATAGCTGGCTTAGCGAGGTGGAGCTGGTATTTGCTTACGTTGAGAAAGCATTGGAGGGCACTATTAAGATAAAGATTTTGTCAGGGCCTGGATCTTTTCATGGAAAAATAACTGCTTGCACAACAGATGTTTCGAGCCATATGCTTTTGTATGACAGTGATGTTCACGGCGCTATTACTGTAAGTGATGGCAGGGTTCTCCGACTATTGTGCTGTGTGGTTTCAGTCCCACTGGATAAGATGTTGGAGTTCAATATCTGGGCTAGTAGCAGTCAGAATGCCACCACCTCCCATCGCCAGCTTACCTTCACTCCATTTATGAAAGGTGCAGAGACGGATGAGATTACCTGTGGTCTTTACAATCTGCAAGTCAAAGTCGTCTGGTCGACAATGATTAAATGATGTTCCAGTTCACGTTTCAAGCACCTGTTATGTAGGTTAACTTGGGATGTGACTGTGTTTATGCATGTACCTAGTATGTTTATGCTGAAGTTATATTGTTATTACACTGCTCGTTTCCTTCGGTTCCTTGCTACATATACTGACACCGTGACACCCTTTGATCGAATTACCAAACGAATGAAACTTAAGAAAACCCTCATGAGGAGTTGTTTCTCTTGGCTTCGCTATCGCCAACATACTAGGCCATACCGTCCTCCTGCACGAAGCACGACGCGATCCTGCAGCATCAGAGATTCAGAGACTACTCCAGCATCCACAAACGCTCAACTTTGCATAGGGATGGTGCCATTGTTTGTTGGATTAGCTGGTTGATTGATAATGCGGCTCAGTCGCGCGGCGGGGGCGTTCAAGTCAGAAAGTTGGGCACGAATCGGCCCAAGCCCAAACGTTATTTGACTTTATTTTTATTTTAATTCTGAAATTCGTATTTTAATATTCTGTGTATGTAACATATTTGAACCATTTCAATTGTAATTTTGGTACAATTTGTTTCAATTGTAGTTTTGGCAAATTTTATGAACCTCTCCCCCTGAAACACAAAACACGGCAACGTGTTAGTGGTAGGATAGGTTAGCTGTAACCTGTAAGCAATAAGATGCCCTATACGCTTAACTCTCAGTTCCACTACCGGCAGGCAAAAGTTGGCAAGCATGCACGGTCTAGAGTAGATACAAGCACAAGTCCTTCACGCTCGAAAATGCAACTCAAATAGCTAAGGTGCACATACGAAAGAACGTTTATGCAAACCAAAATGGAACCCCTCTTCTGCAATCATAGTAATTGTTTGCCATTACAGGGGAACTCAAGCAGAAGACTACAAGTAATGGTTAAGACTAAGCTTCTGTAATCATGTCACCAGATGTTAACTCAGTAGCTCCACGTGGTTGATAAAATATACACTAGAAATTCAAAACGTAAATGAATGGGGAAAATTAGAATGAAAGAATGTCAGGTAGCTGTTACGTGACACAATTAGTACTAGGTAACAGAGTTGCGGATGAAGCTGCTTCATTGGGTTGCAGCTTCATACGGCATTTCCAAGCCTAGGAGAAGAGATCAACCAAAACTTCAAGCAGGGCCATCAACAGACCTGACCTTCTCTCTCGGAGGTATCTTCAGCAAATGCTTCATGGTGTCATATGCGGTGAAACCAATAGCCACTGAGGGCACCACCTATAAAATGACCCATGTTTTTAACATTATTACACATAATAACATGACAATTATAGTAACCATCTGAATATAAGTAGCAGCAGTATCAAAACAGTTAGGGTGTGTTTGGTTGCTTGTATCATCTAGTTCATGTCTGGAATAGTTCAAAATAATAATGATCCTTTTGTTTGGTTGGGATGAAGCCATCCCACTTAATACATTATTCTACTAATATGAGTGAACCATATGGTACAAGCAAATTGGTTGAACCCCACCATCCAGGATCATCCATGCATGCATCATGTGGTGCATGTAACCAAACACACTCTTAGTCTTAGCCAGGTGCAGGTAGTAAACAGAAAACACCAAGATAAAGCACTCAATATTCTCTTTAGTAGGGAGAATCCAGTAATTTCAGTTTTAACAAGATGAATTTGCTACATACAACACAGATATATAAGCAAACTCACAAACTACTAATAAGAACCAGGTCTACTACTAATAAAAGGTGTTCACACTCCAAATAAGGTCATAGAGGATTTCTGACCAAGGGTTGTGAGGAGAACATAAAGCACCAAAGGTACAGACTGATGAGCTAGTCTATTTTTATTTTCCAATCACATATCTCAACAGAAATGTCTTACATATTCAGGCAGACAGGAAAAATATGCAGCAGTACTTCAAGATGGAACAGAACACAAGTTCTTCTAACCAAGAATGCAAGACTTTCAGGCACTGTTACAGTGTACCCAGTTGCAATAGGTTTTGTTCAGTGTGTTTTTTCACTAAATATCCTGACAAAAAAAAATGTAATCATGCCACCTGGGAATGGGGTAAGCATGCTAAGTCTAATGAGCTGAACCTAAATGTCAAGGATTATCTTCATAAATACCTTGATGTAATTGAGGCTCAAGCCAGCAAATAATTGTCTCCATCCCTGTGTTTGTTTAATGGCTATAAGACCCTGGAATGTGCCTGTTATTCGTGGGCAACCAAATAGTCCATTTTGTTGCTGATTTTGAACCTACAAAAAGGGAGGCAAATACAAACACTCAAAATGCTAAAAATGACTAAAAAGAAAACAGTATCTTCTTACAGTGATAATCATAAACAGAGACTGTTCACATACTATACCTGCATCTGTCTCCTGACAACGTCTAACGGATAGGTCAGAGTCTGTCCAAATAAACCAGCAGCAGCACCGCATGACAGCTTCAATGTTACTGAATTTTTGTAATCTTCTGGTACGCGTGTCTTCAGTCCTTCATATATGTAGAATTTAAGACCAGCGTAAGGAAGTATTCCCATGAGCGTTGGACCTGATGGAGAATATTTCAGATGAGCCCCAACACTAAACAAAATCCAGACCTGGTTAAAATATGGCTGTGCCCAAATCTACACTGCTTGAATTGGCATTATTGATAATATGGCTTGAAGGGAACCATACCTACACCTCGATAAAGAGCTCGCACTCCACCTTCTGAGTAAACACCTCTAAAGACATCCATTATTCCTCCATATGTTGGATGAGGACTTGCCCTTTTGATAGCACTGCTGAGTTGGTCCGAACTATTGACCTGTGACCAAAGATAAACATCCATTACTCAGCCCTGAAAGCTGCTTCTGTTTGGTTTGTGAATTTCCAAATATAATTGTTGAAAACTTGGTGTTTGGAATAGATACCATAGGGGATTCTAAAAATTTTGATGTAGAAGCTAATCTAATAGGACGGTGGGTACCAGAGAGAAAGTTTCAGCTACCCACCAGTTTAGCCAAAAGAACCACAGTTAACTCCAGTTACATTACATGAACCTGATATGGTCCTAACGAGGTGCTCGGGCGCAGTTCAGAGTTCAGCTAGAATTTACATGTGGTACGGGTGTAAATACTACTACCTCATTTGGCAAATAAGTGTTACTATGGTCTATGGAAATTGACATGATCTTTGACAGAAAAAATTGAGCAGCAATGTGTCTTAGAAAAAGAGAAAAATGTATGAAGGCACATATCACAAATAAGCTAACAGTGTCATTTTTATTTAACCAACTCAGACGCTCACATAAAAATTAGTCATTATGAAATGTGATTGCCAGAGATCAAAACTTTGTTGATTGAGCAATTTATCTATCACTGTTATATGTAGCAACTTATCTTCACACTAAATCCTTGCTCCAAAACAAAGTATAGATGTTGTAAAGACTTAGAAAGTAATCCAGAATGACAAAAGCATGGTAATAAAGGAGTTGCCATGAAGAAGACATAATAACTGGTGAAGTAAAAACCTGGAAAGCAAGCTTAGTCCGGGCCAAATCCAAGGGATAAGTACACAACACAGCAGTTCCTCCTGACGCTGAGCCAGCTAAAAGATCTACTAAAGGCCCTGTCCCCACTGAAGGACAGTTATTCAAGATCCAACACCGGTACCGCTCATATGCCATGAAATGCAGTGCAGCATAAGGAACAATTCTCAGCACACTGGCACCATTTCCCCTGAAGGCAGTATCAATACAAGGTTAGCACACAATATTATATCATACCTCAATGATTCAACCCAAGTACTGTATTGGATCGAATTGCTACGTACTTGTAAAATCCCTTGACTCCATCATGTTGCCTCAGTTTCTTCAATGATTTGAGAACTCCAAGAGATCCAAACTCATTTGTTCTAGTCTACAAAAGCAGAATAAATATGAATCAGAAATAACATGCACTAATCTCAAAATAACATACAGCGTAGAATGGATGTGCAAAACTAATCAGGCAATTGGATAGCTTGTAGCATCTACATGCCAAGACAAGAAGAATTTTCACCTAACACCATCAATATCAGGGCATGTCTGCATCCAAGAAAATGGAAGCCATCTAGCACAAATCTAATCTTCTATAGGATCTTAATTATCTCCTGGTGGCACCAATTTCATTGATACAGAAGACATGTTTATGCTCCGGCATCCTAAAACTATCAGCACTGAGTGCTTACTGCTTACACAGCAAAATCAATCTAACTTTTCACAAAGGGAGTTGTGATTGTTGCTCTCAACTTCAAAGACTGAGATGTGACAGGATTCGAAATATCTTTTGAATAGGAATCTTGAAACCAAGTCCTGTTTAAAGCCGCTCACATTCAGCGACTAAATCGACAAACTAGTTTTAATTGCGCATACAAACAATTTTTGGCCCGGGCAAATACGGGGAGAGAGGATCCCTAGTTCCCTACATCACGCGGAAATAAAAAATTCAAATCCCAGGAAATTCCATTTATCTACTAGCCGATGCGCTCACGCAACGAGATAACAACCCAACGCACTAGTAACACGCGGGTTTACCTATCCACGGCACGAGCAGAGAGGACCGCACGAACCTGCAGCAATATCTTGACCCGCTCGAGCGGCGCGATGGCGGTCTTGGAGAAGGCCCCGGCGACGCCGCCGGCGATCATCTCCTTGGCGAAGACGGGCATGAGGTCGAGCGCGCAGAGGTCGACCCGGGCCGCCGCCACGGCCGCCGAGCCCTGCGAGGAGGAGCCCATCCCGCCGCCGGGCTCCTCTCATCCAAATCAAAACACACCCCCCGCGCGGGAATCTGCGGAAGCCTGAAGGGATCCCACCAGACCGGGCGCGCCCCCGCGGCCCGGCCAACCCCTCCGGCCTGCGCCGCCGCAACCGCCGACGAATTTGACAGCGGCGACGACCTGCGCCTGCGCGGGGGCGGGGCGGCTTGCGGGTTTCTCTTTTCTTGCTGCGTGGTTTCCTCCCGAGGGCAGGGCGCGGTCGCACACGAGACGAGTAATATGCGGTGGAATCTTCGTTCTCGTTAAATATCAAGAATACCCGACTGCCAGGGAAGCATGATCGGGGGCCTTTTTCCCGACTTCACGCGACGCCGGAAGTCCGGAACCGACTCGGCTTGAGGTTGGCTGCGACGTCCGGTGTGCCTCGAGTGTTCGCTTTCACTTTTCAGGGCAGAGCTGATGATTCCAGCAGGAGATTCGTGAAACAACTTTTTCAAAGATAAATGATTCTCTTCTGATTCTGTAAAATGATTCTCTAAAATAAATTAAGAGATTTGGAGCTGAAAAATAATATCTTCTTTTGATTCTGTGAAGTGATTCCCATCCTCATTTTAAAAGTTTATACTAGAGAATTAAAAAGAATCACTTTCAGCCACAGAATTACTTCTATTAGAGAATCAGCTCCCATAGAGAATCAGAATCAGATAGAGCTATACCAAATAGACCCTCAATTTTCACTTTTCACACCACAACCGAAAAATCATCTTACGAGACTGGTCGTGAACAATTGGATGGAATTATGAAATTTATTGGTGCAAAAATAAGCCAAAATGTTGCACGTCATTTTGCAGACATAGAGTACAAACTGAAAAAGGCACCTCTTGATTTCAAAATGTGGGTGTCTATAGCCTTCTCAAGCACTTTCTCTTGTTCAAAATACATGTTATTTTAGGATCTCTGGTTCAAACTGCATGCCATTTTAGGATTTCTGCCAACCATTTTAATTTTGACCATGAATGTTTAAAATTTTGCAAAGATTGACATGCAAGATATATGTTATTAGATTCACCGTAAAAAGTACTTTCAAAATATGCAATTATCTTTTTTAATGGCATATTTCTATATGTAATATGTTTTGTCAAATCTTCACTATATAGTCTAAGCCGAAGTCCTGAATACTTCATAAATGTTGAACCTGAGAGAGTATTCTCTAAATCTAAGTGTATGTACGACTTATATGGATTCATATTTTTTCCCTTTTCATCCTACTTCACAAATGTTGTCATTTTTTTTAAACGAACCGGTAGGAGAGATGCCTATTATATTAAAAAGGAAGAGATCCCTGGTGGGAAAAAAATATTTACAGGAGCTAGGCTCTCACCTCGAAAGAAAAAAAGAGAAATAAAACATAAAGTTGTACTATAGTACACTCGGATAGTACACTCGGCTAAGAAGGTTAGCCAGGTCCTTTGCTCCTACCATGATCCACACCGCCGCGTCCTCTTTATCCTTGCAAGGACTACGAAATGTTGTCACTTTCGCATCTTTACCAAAATATCACTCCCTCCAATCACAAATACGTGTTTGGAGTTGTTTAAGTCAATTGTTTCAAACTTGTGTATCACAAAATAGATATATCTTGACTCTTGAGTTTAGATATTTGAAAAAAGATGTAAGTAGTTTTTCGATTAGTTATCTGATGATATTGTACACGTTACAAACATATTGTAGAAAAGTGACGATAAAAGTTGTCACGTAGAACTAGAGAAAGTACAAAAGGTAGCATCGTCTTTGGGCTCAAGGTAGTTATGTCGTTGTCGATACTAGCAGTCAATTATAGTTGGTGTCCAACGTTTTGTCCGTGCTGTCAGGATTGATAATACACTCTAGATTTAAATTTACTTAATTCTAAAGTAAATCACCCTTAAATTTGATTGTAGAGGTAGAGGAATGAATATAAGGCCATCGTTATTGTGAGTTCTGACCATGACACCAGAACCAATTTATCTAAATCTATTAGGGTGATATCATTTATGTTTTTTTCATACGATTAGCTTATACTATCAATACTATTGTATACTATACATACCACACGTGAAATTCTTAATAATACACAATTAATTCTAACTCTTAGATGTTCTTGTATTAGTACTTTTCGGGTACTGATACGGAGTATATTTTAGTATAAGGCACCGTAAAAGGATTCCATATTAAATTCCAGCTAGAATACCACAGAAGAGGATTTATAAACGCTTCAATGATCTGTATTCTTGACAAGCTAAAAGCATAGAAGTAGAAATTCCATGTTATGGCGTATCAATTTGCCAATCTGTAAGCATAGTTATTGAGAGCGGATCGGATAAAAAACCGCTCCAAGATCCATGTCATGTCATGTCATGGTGTTGAACTGCCCGTCGGCCACTTTTTTTCCCAAGGGCCCATGACACAGGAGGCCTATAATTCCATACGTAAAAGTACAACATGTATACCTGCATTTGAGGCCCAGCAGGCCCGCTACCTGCCACACGGACGCAGCCCACAAACGCATGCGCTGGAAACGAATCCACGTTCCTATCCAGTCTCACCGCCCGCCGCCCCACTCCCAGCCTCCGACCGGCTCGTGCCGTCCGTCGTGCACCTCTGCCCCCACACGGAGCAAAACTGCCGCCTCTGGGCGCCTGGGCCGAATCCACCGCGACACCGACAAAGTCACCGCAAAGTCGCGGAACGACCCGGTCCGCTCGGTCTGTCCTCGCAGCACGATCACCGAGGAGTCACGCTACCGCTCGTTACGGCCGTTTTTTCACGGCCATGTCCACTGGCACCGCCGGTCCGACTCGCTGCCCCCGTGCACTCCACTTGGGCTGGACGATCAACTGATCAAGGCGCGGACGGAAGCAGAAATTTTGAGCAAGCACACGCACACCCGCGCTGGATCGCGTGATTTCAATGAATTCTGAGCAACGAGTGCACGGTGGTGCGCCAAACGGATACTCCTGAGATCTCAGGGCCCGGAGCCCCGGAAGGCAATCCGGGCGCCGCGCGCGCGAACTCAAACCCGGCCCAGGCAGCAGCCTCTCACCGGCCCGTCCCACGAGAAAAGACGGCTAATCAATCAATAGCCCTTCGTCTTTCTCGAAGACCAAGGGGGGGAGTGAAAAAGGTCAGCGCGTGAGCCGCAAATTTCGCCTTTTCGTCTGCGCGCGCCTGCGCCGTTGCTCCCACGCTGGCTCCTCTCTGCCGAAGAAGGTAGCTGCCCACCGCTCGTCGGGGCCACACGCCAGCGTCCGAGACGGGAGAAGAAAGCCTGACAGGGTGGGGCTTTCCCCGGCTTCGTGGCCTCGTGCCCTCCTCCCGGTTTCAAATTTGAACCGCGCGTGCCCACCAAACGGCTCCTCCCCCGGGACTCGTAACCGAAGCCGCACAGCGGCCAAGGCACACGTTCCCCACGTCCCCTCGAGTCCCCGTCCCATTTGGCCGTTTTCGCCTCGGCCTCGTCGTGGGAGCACCGGAGCAGCGAGCGAGAGAGAGCGGGGGAAAGTTTGTGGTTTTGGCGTTGCGGTTGCGGTTGCGGCGTCGATGGGGGCATCGGGCAAGTGGATCCGGGCGCTGGTCGGCCTACCCGGCGGCGCGGGCGCGGGGAAGGGCCGGAAGTGGAGCCGCCTGTGGCGGAGCTCTTCCTCACAGCGTGGGAGCAGCGCACCGCCGTCGGAGGCGCCGTCCGAGGCCGACGCGCTCATCAGCAGCTCCCTCGTCGCGGCGGTCGTGCGCGCGCCGCCCAGGGACTTCCGCGTCATCCGGCAGGAATGGGCCGCCGTCCGCATCCAGACCGCCTTCCGCGCCTTCCTGGTAGGCTAACCCGCCGCCGCCGCTCGCCTCGCGTGATCCTTGGTGCTAAAAAAAAGGAGGAAAAATGCTGCCTTTTTCTCACTGTTTCTTGTCGGTGCTCGCGCGGCGGCGCAGGCGCGGAGGGCGTTGAGGGCGCTGCGGGGGATCGTGCGGCTGCAGGCGCTCGTGCGCGGCCGCCGCGTGCGCAAGCAGCTCGCCGTCACGCTCAAGTGCATGAACGCGCTCGTGCGGGTGCAGGAGCGCGCCCGGGACCGACGCGCCAGGATCTCCGCGGATGGCCGCGACTCGCAGGACGTCCTCGACGAGCGAACCGGACGCGCCGATCCCGTCAAGGAAGCAGAGGTATGAACTGCAAAAACCTTCAGAACTTGCTCTAGGCCGACCTAAGGAGTCTTTCATGTTTGTTTCGTGCGCGAAGTTTGCGAGTGTAGCAGCTTGTACCCCTGTGCTTAGTTCTTGTGCCGGACTTGCAGGACTATCTAGTTGCTTTCTACTACACCTGCATTACGTGTCGTTTCCTTGTGCTGTTGTGCAAATGCTCATATATACTCTTGAATCTGGATGCGTCAGTAAATTTATCACTTTGTTCAGTTGGTTGCTTTTGCTGCAGACTAGCAACAGTAAAATCACTATCTCCATGATGCAGGAATGATTTTGACATTGAGCTCCCATTTAGTAATGATGATTTGAGATATTGTTTGCTATTGACCAAGTATGCTTGAATAAATCTTGGTAGTCATTCCTAGGTAAGCCTTCCTAGGATGATGCCACCAATAATGCATCCCTGCAACTTTGTTTATGCCATGTTTGATGCCCAACAAACCTACAAACCTTTAGTTATTCGTAGTGTATTAAGTAGACAATTGGCCTGCGCATTTGTTTTGTTTCAAACATTTAAATAATAGTACAATCCCGCAAAAGATAAGATTATGTGCTATGATGATGTCTGGACGTTTGGATGACATGCTTTACATTGCAGGCTGGATGGTGTAATAGTCAAGGCACTGTGGACGACTTAAAATCAAAGATGCATATGAGGCACGAGGGGGCAGTAAAGAGAGAAAGGGCAATTGCATATGCTCTCTCTCACCAGGTATAATATCTTGCAGCAATAATCTGGATATGTAACAAATTTATTGATTTTCTTCACATATATATTCTAATAGTCGTTTCTGCAGCGGAGTTCAAGCCACAGTGGGAGGCCTAGCTCTCCAGCTGCATCTCTCAGAAATCATGGAACTAACAGAAACAATCACAACTGGAGCTATTTTGAAGGGTGGATGGCAACAAAACCGTGGGAGAGCCGCCTTATGGAGCAAAACCATACTGAACAGTCCACCAATTCTCGGTGTTCAGAGAGCATTGAGGACATGAATGCAGTTAGCTCAAAGCTTGCAGATGTAAGCTCAGTCAAGATCAGAAGAAACAATATGACAACTAGGGTGGCAGCTAGACCTCCTTCCACAATCTCAGCTTCTTCTTCAGATTTTGTTTGTGATGCAAGCTCTCCATCAACTTCCTCGGTCACCCCAGTGTCTGGCACCAATTTCCTAACTTCGGAGAGAAGATCTGATTGTGGACATGGAGGTGGACCGAACTACATGAACTGGACCAAGTCGGCTAAAGCGAAGTTGAATGGTTCTGGCACACATAGGCCGCCGCTTCAAAGGCAACGGTCCTCTGATCTGCCCTGTAACAGCAGGACGGCGTTATCTTCTGTAGACGTTCAAAGCACCGCTGGCTCAGAGGTTTCAGTTACTTCAAAGAGGTTGAACAGTTTGACTCTGAGAGGTCGAGGCACTAGAAGAAGTTTGGACAAGGAGAATGATGGCCAGCCTGTTGCCTTGTTTTAGAACTTAGGCCTACTTATTTCCATAATGCTATACTTTAGGCATATTGATGTTGACTTGTATGTATGCTCTGATCTCAATGCCTCGTTGCTCATTTTGGCACCATCCTCGTTTCTGATGTACAAAGGCTGAACTGCTTCTACCTACTACTTCGGGGGTTCTAAACCACTGTTTTGGAGTCATGCAGGGTGGTGAGAACTGGTTATGTACTTTTTGTGCTGGATCAGCAGCAATGAATCGACAATTTTAGTTGGGACAAGTGATGCAACCTGTTTGCTGTTTACCAAAAAACATGTGTTTCTTGCCTTGCAGATTTCAATGTTTTTATTGTATCATACGTATCCAAAACTTGTCAAATTGGTTCTTTGTCCAATCTTGTAGTCAATTTTCTGATCTAAGATACATAATTAGTAAGCGACTTTTTTTAACATATACTGCTGTTTTAGTGAATCTTTGACTTGTTTAACTGCAATCAATTTGATAGCAGAATATTGTTTTCTGAATTATAAATCCACAAACCTTCAGAGAGCATGATGCATGTCAGAGTCTATGCTTTTTATAAAGCATGACTATAGATGATCCAATCTGCTGGGTGTAATAGAATACGGTAAGAAATCTGGCGAGGAGGTTTTGTAGAGTGGCTGCAATCATACTGCAGGAAGAGAATCAGAAATGAGAAATGCAGAGTGCTGTCAATTTGATATATTCTCTAACCAACCGTACCCCCAGTTTGCTGTCATCCTTGAACTAGACTCTTACCTGGCGCACGGCGCAGCGGCATTTTCCTTTGATCGCTTTGCCAGAACCAGAATTACCTTGCGATCAGTTTATATCTGAAATACCTGGTGTCGGCAGATGGCGACACATGTCTCTTGATCCACCGCAGAATCCTTCAGAATCTCCCATTGCCATTACTGTAATGGTGCCTGTACGTGGTGCCTGGAGACACAGGGCATCTACCATCTGGAGACTTGGATACTATTCCTACAGAGTATTCGGCTTGGAAGATGCGTGTGCTCCATGTGCTCGCAACATCTCCAACCATGATGAACCCTAGGGTCTAAACAAATCGCTGATGGCCTCCCTAATCCCTCGCAACCCCAGGTCACTCGCAGTATGTTAATCTGACTGGCGCGTTCCGCCACTTGTACGTCTTCTGCCGGCCTCCCGGCCCCTATCCGGACCAGAAAGAAAGAAAGAAACAGCGCCGCAGCGTCCTCGGACACTCTCGTGCTAAACAAAAAGCAGGCCGGTCGGTCTCGTGCCACGAGGACGAAGGCAACGGGGGTTTCGTCCCGGAACAAGCTGCGACCCGCGGTCAGGGCGTGTCGTCTACGGCACCGGCAGCCGCAGGTTCGCTGAAGCTTCACCGGCGCCAGTGGCGGTCTGCGTCAGGCGACGACCTCCCGCCGTGTCGTGCCAACATCAGAGTGGCACGGTAGGAGCTGCAGGAATGTTGGCTAGATTTTGTGCAGCAGGTTGCTAGAGTATTTGGTTAACCAAGGAGCAGTTGTGGTCAGCCAAGTTTCGAGGCAGCTGCGGCAGGTTTGCTAAACAACTCGATCGGATCAGTGAAACCGCCTGCTGGTCCGTCCGAGTCTTTGTGTTCCGACTGGTGACTACTGCCGCTGGTGAAACCTTGGGCCATGTTTAGTTACTCCCAACTCCCAACTTTGACACTATGCAAAAAGAAGATTCCCCATCACATCAAACTTGCGGTACATGCATGGAGTACTAAATGTAGATGAAATTAAAAACTAATTGCACAGTTTTGTTGTACTTTGCGAGACGAATCTTTTGAGCCTAATTAGTCAATATTTGGACAATAATTCACAAATACAAACGAAACGCTACAGTGTGCTACAGTGCTGTAACAGTAATTTGGCACCCCCAAATTCGCCAAACTAAACACGGCCTTGGTGTCATGCTTGACGACATAAAGCTCGTTGGAGCTGTTGCCATGGTCAAGGTCCAACAAACAGATGTCATGTGACAACTTTCTTCCTTAGGTCTTGTTTAGTTCCCAATTTGAGAGTGGCAAAATTAGCATTTTGCCATAAATGCGCAACTGTAGCATTTCGTTTGTATTTGTGAATTATTATCCAAACATTGACTAATTAGGCTCAAAAGATTCGTCTCGCAAAGTACAACAAAACTGTGCAATTAGTTTTTGATTTCGTCTACATTTAGGCCTTGTTTAGTTGCCAAAGTTTGGAGGTGCCAAATTACTATTACAGCACTGTAGCACACTGTAGCGTTTCGTTTGTATTTGTGAATTATTGTCCAAACATTGACTAATTAGGCTCAAAAGATTCGTCTCGCAAAGTACAACAAAACTATGCAATTAATTTTTAATTTCGTCTACATTTAGTACTCCATGCATGTACCGCAAGTTTGATGTGATGGGGAATCTTCTTTTTGCATAGTGCCAAAGTTGGGAGTTGGGTGAACTAAACAAGGGCTTAGTACTCCATGCATGTACCGCAAGTTTGATATGAAGTAAATTTTCTTTTTGCATAGTGTCAAAGTTGGTATTTTGGAGGTAACTAAACATGATCTTAATGAATTACGAGCTCTGCCAGGACAAGCATTAGGCAAAGGAGTTGAGAATTTACAGCGGCAATTAAGTTTTAATACTGGGTGTTGTATGGGGTATGGCTGACGGCTGACCTCACTCCCCTAGCAACATCGTGGGATGAATACTCTTTCACGGTTCATGGATCTGATCTGAGTGCGGCAGTCAATCTTCCAGGGATATATGCTTCCTGGAAAGAAAGAGACGGCATGTAGATGTTGTTTCGGATGTCTATCATAGTGTATGGCATTTCGCTCCTACCTTAGAAAAACCTTTGCTGTGGTGCCGATTCTATCCAGGGGAAAAGCATTCAAGATTCCCTTTGAATACTTTCACGCTTAGCTAGCATGCCGTAGACTGTATGTAGGCTTGGAGCACAACACATTAACGCATTCATAGACGAAAGAACCTGCCAAAGCCCCAACTTCCTAAAAGGAAAAAAAAGGGACAACTTGAACTTGATCTTGTTTAGTTCCCAAATTAGGGATGGTAAAGTTTGTATTTTACCATAAATGCGCAACTGTAGCATTTCGTTTGTATTTGTAAATTATTATCCAAACATCGACTAATTAGGCTCAAAAGAATCGTCTCGCAAAGTACAACAAAACTATGCAATTAATTTTTAATTTCGTCTACATCTAGTACTCCATGCATGTACCACAAGTTTAACGTGATGGGGAATCTTCTTTTTGCATAGTGTCAAAGTTGGGAAAAGGGATATAAAGAAGGCGCTTGTGAAGCCCAAGAACTCAATTCTGAGTGGGCGCAGATGACAGGGAGCAAACTGCAAGATCTGCACCCTGACATGTGGGCTCCCGTGGTGCAATCTGGGGCCAGTCTGAGTTGACCCGGCAAATTAATTACGCGATTAAACAGCGCGATCGCGTCGCGTGACATGAGAAGCCTCGATGGATGCCGCCTTCATTTGAAGCTCCCCACCACAAGCGATAGCACGCGCACAGAAAGGCGAAGCCGAACACCCCTTCCCCCTGCCGGCTCCCGCCGCCACTGCCCGCTCCACCGTCCTACGGCCATGGGCGACAACAGCGCGGCGGACGCGCCGGCGCCGGGCAGGTTCGGCAGGATCTGCGTCTTCTGCGGCAGCAACCCCGGCAACCGCGCGGTCTTCGGGGACGCCGCGCTCGACCTCGGGAAAGAGCTGGTAATGCGCCGACCAATGGCGAGGCAGCGTCCCCAAGCCCCCCCCCCCCCCCCCCCCCTCCCCTCCCCCCCACCCCCCCCCCCCGGCCGCTTCGAAATTTCGATACTTGGCTCGATTTCTTTGCTTGCTTCCGTTCTCGCTCACGCTCGCCGTGGCCGTATTCCGCGGGTTCTTTTCTCTTTGCAGGTGGCGAGGGGGATCGATTTGGTCTACGGTGGCGGCAGCGTCGGGCTCATGGGCCTGATCGCGCAGACGGTTCTTGATGGCGGCTGCAGTGTCCTCGGGTATCTACTTTACCTGCTACACCTCGAGAATTCTGGCTCTGTTCAGTTCTCCAACACTGGCATACTTCATGTTCGAATCTGCAATCTATATCTGACGTGCTGCTGTTATGTCTGATCCGTTTGCAGGGTGATCCCAAGAGCACTCATGCCCCTTGAGGTGCGTATTAAATTTTAGCTGTCCTTTTTGGTTCTTCTTTGTGTACGCGTAGAACTATCGATTGCTATATCATTGTCAATTCCAGTATAACTCTGCTCAAGCGGCTAACTGGTTCATAAGAGTCCTCAGTTAAAAAGACAGAATATGGTTCGCGTTTGATTTTGTTCTTGCCGACAGATGGTTCATTTGAATTGTATCTGTGAATTTGGCCCTGGATGCCAGTTTTACGAAATTCTTCCAAATCTGTCAGTGTGCTCTCCAAATCACCATTTGATTCCTAAGGTTTGTTGGCTCAGATTGATCAACGTTTGCTTCTGGGATTAGCAATAGCCAATAGGTGAATAGGTGATCACTAAGGAATCGGAACTAGGATTTACCATTTAGGGGAGGTGAATTGCAGTTGCAGCCTATCAGTTTAGACTTTTGGGCAGTACAACTTGGAATTTTAATGTTTGCCACTGGATGGCTGTAATTCTAGAATGTGTAACTTGCCAATTGGATACCTCAAGTTGAGAAGGGGAAAAAAGATAGGCATAATTTTTTGTTAAGCGGTAGAGTATGGGTTTTAAATGATTGTCCATATGTAACTCGAAACTGAACACTAGAGGGTTTTTTTTTGTGAAAAAAACTGAACACTAGAGTTAGGAACGTGGCCAAGGCAAGGAGGCAAACAAACATGCTACTCTTTGTAGGTACTTGCTCCAAGGTGAACCTGGAGTCCTGGACAACATTTTTAAGCATGTCTTGCTGTGGAAGTGTTAGCCATATATAGGAAGAATGGAGATAGGAGAGATCTGAAACTATGGTCTACTTTCAGTACTCCTGTAACCATTTGGGACATCATTTTTTCCCCTCAAATTAGATATCTGGTGCTAGCGTTGGTGAAGTAAAGGTTGTCTCTGACATGCACGAAAGGAAAGCTGAGATGGCGCGACAAGCTGATGCCTTCATTGCTCTTCCTGGTTTGCAATTTACATCTTTTTCTCTAGTACATACTGACAGGGACATAAATTTAATTTGATATGCTCACATGACAATGATGACTTTCTGGACATCAGGAGGGTACGGAACAATGGAAGAGTTGTTAGAGATGATAACATGGTCACAACTTGGAATTCATGACAAACCAGTGAGTATTAGTATATGGCTGTGAACAAGTAGCTTAAGGGCACTGAACAACTTATCACATACTGCAGGTTGGATTGCTAAATGTTGATGGTTACTATGACCCGTTGCTCACGTTATTTGATAAAGGCGCGACAGAAGGTTTTATTAAGCAGGATTGCAGAGATATAATTGTTTCAGCGCCGACCGCCCATGAATTGCTGAAGAAAATGGAGGTGAAGTGACGTCACCTGCTTATTATACAGTTTGAACACTCAGCTCGTTATGCTTGTACTTTGCCTCATTGACTTACATCAGTGCTTCGATAATGCTCTTGTCTGTGCTCAGCACTACACACGATCACACACGGAGGTCGCCCCACGGACAAGCTGGGAGATGTCAGAGCTGGGCTATGGAAAAGCACCGGAGACATAGCATACGCTTGCCAAGATGACATTTAGCGTTACTGGGCTGCAGGCACTGGCTTTCAATTATCATCTTTTGATCCATCTATTTAGTAGCCATTCATGCTACTTGTGCGCTCAATTGTTACTTCATCTGGTGAACAAGAGTACAAGAATTTGTATGTTCTTCAACAGTAACAGTGTTGGCAAATGCATACGTGATTACAATAGTTTGTTCCCCGTGGTTACAATAATACCCATTGTACAACAAAGGTATATTATGTTTACTGTTGCTACGTGTGGTTATCATTACATTTTGTTCAAGAATCCAAAATATTTTCTTCATTTGAGAAACTAGATGAGTTCAATTCATTTATATCGCTTAAAGTTTAACTGATGAAGAAACAGAATGATGTGCACTGTTGGATTGCATAATAGTCTCACAAGTCACAACCTGGGCCATCGCTAGTGGTTGGTGAAACAAACTTAGCGCCTCCCTTCCCCAAGTTGTGTATGAGCGCATGAGTGCGCAGCAACATGGTCAGAACACACATTTCTCCATAGCAACATGGTCCTGCTTTCGTGTGGGTATGTGCTAGATTTTGCATAAGGCTTTGTTTCTTTAGAAGCTCCTAAATTCCTATCATATCGAATGTTTAGATACTAATTAGAAGTATTAAATATAGACTAATTACAAAACCAACTGCACAGATGGAGACTAATTTGCGAGACGAATCTATTAAGCCTAATTAGCTCATGATTTGACAATGTGATGCTACAGTAAACATGCACTAATGATGGATTAATTAGATTTAATAGATTCATCTCGGAATTAGCCCTCTATCTGTGTAATTAGTTTTATAATTAGTTCATGTTTGATCCTCCTAATTAACCTCTGAATATTCGATGTGACATGAATTTTAGTTCAGACTAAATTTCCAAACACCCATAAGTTGTTTTGAACACCACAATTCTGAACTGCTAATCACCCTTTAACAGATAGTACAAGATAGAAAACAGACTCGGAAATCAGAATCCTGATAAGTCTACTGTCAGGTAGTCGATAAAGTTGTTCCATGACTGCTGAGAAAAAGGACAATAAGCTTTACCCGTTGCACTTGCCTGCCCAGATATTCAGCATCTGGAAGTCGACCACCAAATGCAATGGCCATAGAATAATACAAGATAGAATAAAGAGTTCAAGGGCTCAAGATGAACCGACAGTGAAGATACTTAGAAGCTTGGACCTCAGCGTTGGACTGCACTACTAGATTGTTCACTACCGATGCACGGATTTGCTTTAGCTGTAGAATCTTCACGTCCCATAGAACGGCTACCACAACCGAACCTGCATGACTCTATCTGGATGTTCCTGCCTTGATCCAGGCAGGAGCTATAATATTTTCACAAACAGGCGATGAAAAAATGGATGAATTAATAAGCACCAGCAATATGAGATTGCATGGAGATTGCCCTTTAGAACACACAGGTGCAAATAAATGTCTTTACAGATCAACTTACTAGTTAGGAACATGTTCAGACAAATTTCATTGATTTAGAATTCTACATGCTCGAATTCCAATTTTCCAAGTTCTACCAGTTGAGCTTTGCTTGTCCCAAGATTCAGTAACTCGAAATGGAACACCCAAAGGAATAGAACAATAAAACAGACTGATGAACTCAAAGGGGCGCCTGACAGACCCAGCTACAAGACATTTACATAACATTATGAGAGCTAGGCTTCACGCGCCTCAGACAGACCAATTATTTACCTTGCTCAGAAGACCTGATAAACCGCACTTCCACATGAACACATCGTCTCCCCAGCACATTATTTCCTGTTGATCCAAAACTCAACAGGAAACGCAATGCTAACCACCTGATTATGATTTTTACAGAGTGGATGAGAATTTCTTGCAGCTCTAGAACTGAACCCTCTCATCACCGTCAAAATTAAGACCTTCAATGCCTTTGAGGGCAGAATCATAGTTCTTCACATTAGATGGATGCCGGCCTGAAGATGAGCGCTTTTGTTCTGCAGAATGGACAGGTGAGCTCCTCTGAGGACCTGAGGCTCTGCGGAATGCCCCAGGGCTTGCATCAGTTGTACGTGTTCGTGAAGGCTCAGAACTATCAGTGGCCACCACATCGCGGCTACTTGAAACAACAGGTCTCCTTGAAGATCCACTTGACCTTCCCAAAAAATTTGGTCCTGAAATCTAAAAAGAAGCAGAGGCCAAAGTTAATTGAGAAGGAGCATATTTTCTGCTGTTAAATTTCCAGATTGAAGACTATAAACTATGTTTAATTGCATGAATCAAATAAATACAACGTAAAGAAGCAAATGCAAAATCAATGAGGTACTACTTTTACCATGTCAAAACGCAACAATGAGGATTTATCTATGCCAGTATTCATTGATACGAAAGCACTTGAGTACTCAGCACAAAGTAATATACAGGGCTGAATGAAATTGGAAATAGCAGCTTATAATTCCCTCGGTGAAAATTTTTGGAAACCAGAGTAAAACAAAGCTCTACAAGGCATTGGCTAATCTTGAAATTCTTGTTCAAGATAACTTATTCAAAATTTCTAACAAAATACTTTCAGAGAATGAGAGAACTGACAGAACTGACCAGGATCATGTAACGGAAACAGGTCATGTGTCACTAACAAATATTCCATCCCAAAGACCCCAACTACTACCACATTAAGCCTTTTTAGTGGCTTCCACACAATCTCCAATTTTCAAGCTATGTCTACAAGATATGTATGCCCTCCAGTCACAAAAGAGCATCATTGTGAAATCAACAGTCTCCGATGCCAGTTTTTTTTACCACTAATTTCTATTATAATACTTATGAAACCTATTATAGTAATAAAATCATGAAAATACTGTTCCTGATAAATCTAACATAGCATTTTCATATGTTCATTATTGATATTTGCAGATAAATGGTTAGACAAACTTAAAAAGTTTGATTGCTCGCACCACAAGAAAAGTTCATGTACCAATGGAAGAACTTTATCAGACTAGATCTACAAGATGAAAAAATGTCTCATCTTGCACACTTTTTTAAGTCCATAAACAACAGACAACATGATGACAACTTACCACAGGATCTTTAGAAGCAGTAACATCATTCCCTACAGGCGCTTTCTGCTTAGATAATGTCCCCACGCTTGTAATAGGGGGTGGTGTACGACGTCGATCCATTGATGACCAACCACTAGTCCTCGCTTCCTCAAGGCCTAAAAGATAAACAATGAGCATTACTCAATCAAATGCTGAAGTACAAACATGGCAAATTAAGAAGAGCGCTCCAAATTACCTGATTGCCTGTCATTCTGTAATGCAGGTGCCAATCCAGAAGGTCCCGCACCATGGCCCTGTAACAAAGGCAAGGCATCAAAATTATCCTACAGATGGTTACATAAAATGCGCACGTTTGGTAGGTAAGTCATTGAGGGAGAGTTGGAGAGGCTCACCACCGCACGGGGTGGAGCAGTGGCAATTTGAGATTGTTGGTACTTAAGTATTGTCCAGTCAAACACATAGTCAAACTGAAAACCTGCAAAATAAAGTTTAATAATGAACATGGGCACATATGTTTTATATCATAAAGGGTATTAATATTTCCTTGAAACTTTGAAACAAGGCAAAGGAACTGACCTTCGCGAATAAAAAGGTCACGAAACAGTCGCTTAAGGTATGAATAGTCAGGCTTGTCATCAAACCGTAGTGAACGGCAATAATGGAAATACGACGCAAACTCTGTAGGATACCCACGACATAGAGCCTGAAATAGATCAACAACATAAGGACATTTCCAAGGGAGAGGTTCCAATTCCAGATAAAGATATACCGATCATACCTCAATTGATGTTGCAACTTTCTTCTCGCTGATTTTCTCATACTTTTGCTTCTTTGTTCCTGCTTTAAGACCTTGCCAAGGAAGGCTGCAGAGAAAAAAAATTTGTTAAACTGAAATGAGGGGTACATAGAAAGAGCTGATGACCAATCAAACTCACCTGCCCCTCAGGAAGTACATAAGTACATATCCAAGAGATTCCAAGTCATCTCTTCGGCTTTGTTCTGGCCATTAAAACAAGAGCAAAATTTTGCCAGACAACATAGAATGCATCAGTGCAAGGATAAACGAAGTTGCACTTTACAAAATACTGAAGAACAGTGTAAGGTATGTCAACAAAAAAAAATAACTTTGAACTGATTCTCACCAATGCCAAGATGGGTGTTCACACTAGCATATCTTGCAGTTCCTGTCAAGTTCTTGTTCTCCCTGCAGCATTTACTAGTTAGTTAGGACTGCATGGGTAAGTAGCTAAACAAACCACTAAAGATGTCTGCAATGTACAACTATCAAATTGGTGTGAGTTCATGACTGGCATCTGTTCTTTAATATATTTTTCTTACCATCACAGTTCACACTCATGTGAGGACTGAGATGTGACTATTGTAACTACTTCATTCATTAAGCATTATAGTATAACTTATGCTAACAAAAAAGTTAACAGGCATAAAATTTCTGGCTTGTCCCAAAAAAATGGTATAAGAAAAAAATGGGAACTTTGAGCACATTAGAACACAAAAACATGCTTATTCCAGGAAAGAACAGAAAGCATAGATAACTCAGGAATACTAAGATTATTCTATTACCTGTATGGGATGTGCTGATGGGTTGAGGTATCCCTGTATTTTTTAGCAAGGCCAAAGTCTATAACGTAGACCTGGATGAAAATGCAGAATAAAACAGGAAGTGGTTAACTAATAACAATTTAAAAAGCAATTTAAAGCACGCACTAAAGATGACATTGCCACCCACCTGATTAGCTCGCCTGCCAAGACCCATGAGGAAATTATCTGGCTTGATGTCTCGATGTAGAAAAGACTTGGAGTGGACAAATTCCACTCGATTTATCTACAAGTGGGGAGGGCAGATTACATAAAACTCATCTGTTAAAGGTGGAAAAAGAAAAATTTATACAAACAAAATAATTCAACCAGAGAAACAGAGATGCTTGGGAGGGAGATGGTTTGTTCAATGTGGGAACCACACAGAAACATTATTAAAAATGATTAATGGGATTTATATGCCTGTGTGCAAATGCAAGGGTCCAGTGTGGCTATTGGGTAACAAAGTTTGGGGCTGTGAAAAAGGTGAATCACAGACACATATCGGGAGTTGATTCATCATGCTATGGACAAACAAATGTCCTAAGGCTTTGCGAACAAATATCATTCAATGATGGCACCATGCGTACCATCTGATCAGCAAGCATCAGTACAGTCTTCAGAGATAATTTCCTGCTGCAGAAATTGAACAGATCCTCAAGGCTTGGCCCAAGCAAATCCATAACCAAGACATTGTAGTCTCCTTCTACGCCAAACCATCTGACGTTCGGGATTCCAGCTGTCAATACAACGAGTGTCAATACACACATGCCCTAACACACATTCTTACATCACAAAGAAAACATGAACAGTCAGAAGCTTCCATACTTCCTCCTTGCAGAATCCTATAAATCTTTGATTCATAGAGCAACTGAGGATGTTTTGTCTTCACATTTTCCTGCGAAAATAAACAAAGGCAATCAAAAGACGAGTTAATAAGCTGATGCTAGCAATCAAGCCTAATAGCCTAGCATTTATGCAGTAGATAATTCATGAAAGAGCTAATCTACTGCAAGCAACTCTACTTTGCATATCTCAGGAATGCAATCTATTCCTAGACTTCATACTCCAAAGTGGAAAATTTAAGGGACCAACTCTCAACTGACGTTTATACTTTATACCAGTTAATTTAGATCCATCAGGCAACACTCCAACAGGTGCATCTCATCTCAATTAGCACTTCCCAAGATGTGCATATTGCTCAAAGATGCATACGTTTTTCAAGTCCAACCAAGTGACCCACAAGTCCACTCAAGCCACAAGAACCAGCAATCTGCTTCTCCAGACCATCCATCCATTGAAAAGCACAGCAGCTAATGAGAGCAGACCCAGGATCCAAAAGCAAGTCAGAGAGCTCGAGTTGGTCCTAGACAGCTAGGACAACACGTTACAGCAACAAATTGATGCGCACGCGGTCCCGAACCCAAACCTCAGCTTGCAAGTGCAGCACCTAACAGTGGACACAGGATAAGATGCACTACAAAGGAGCTGTACTACACAGCAGGAAGCATCACAGCAAAACTGGAGCATAACAAAGATCCGAGCAGTCAATCCAGCAGGAAGAGAGCACGGACCAGCTTAATCGCGACCTCCTCGTTCGTCTGGATATTGGTGCCTGCATCAACAAGGAACAGACACAGAACAATCTCATCATCACTCCTTAGCGAAAAGAGAGCACGGAACCAAAAAAAAAAAATCTCTTCCGAGCACGAGCCGCGACTACGCACCGAGGTAGATCTCTCCGAAGGAGCCGCTCCCGATCTTGCGGCCGAGCCGGAACTTGTTCCCGACCCTGGGCTCCATTACTCCCGAAACTGCCCGAAGGAAAAGAAAAGAAAAAAAAACTGCCGAAAAAACGCGCCCTTTCCGCAGCGGAAATCTAGCTAGCGAGCTCAGATCGGCGCGGGTGCGGCGGGACTCTGGGATCTGGCGGCGGGAGGCTCCCGTGCTACCTAGGGTTTGTGGATAGGGCCGTGGATGAGGATGGGGAGGAAACGGCGGCGGCTGCCATGGCCGTGCGGGGGAGGGCGCGCGTGCGTACACAAGCTTCGGGGGGTGGTGGAGCGAGTCCAATCCTCCTCGGTTTTTCGGGGGGGTGGGGGGAGTTGGGAAGTAGGCGAAGCTAAGCAACCAGGCAAAGCGAGACGAGGGGGCAAAGGGGCAAAAAAACCAAAATACGTCGTCCACCTCTGGCTGTTTTGCGTTTCGGTCCCTCCCTTTCGTCGCTTTCGCTGTCCCTGTCGACCATGGTGTACTGTTCCTCGAGGGTTATTGCTCGGCGCACGCAATGGGGTGCGCTGTACTATATTATCCTGACAGACTCATGAGGTGGCAGCACACTCTTTGTTGCTACTCTATAAGCCTTGGTGTGGGATATTTATTTGGATTTTATTTCGTAGAAACGTGCTGTGGGTTGCTAGCTCGATTCATGAAGACCCGGCCACCTGGACGATGATTGAAATTTGGTCGGCAGATTTTTATATTTGACTAGCTTAAATGGAAGAGTTTTGGATTTCCTCTTAGTTTTGGACTACATCTACAGTTTTTTCGCCGAGTTTATCTGCAAGAGTTGTCATCAAAGTTTGGTCAAAGCAAATACACAGAGTACTGGTGTTCGCTAGTGAATCTTATCGCTTCACCGTAAAGCTTGTATAATTTTTCGTTTTTAACCTGTACAACCAAAAGGCTGTCTTTTGGATTCAGTCGCTTTGTGTTCTATAGTCCTCCGCTTTCATCATTTTTTCTCTCTTTCTGTGTATACACTAGTGCTATATTTTACAGAAGTATGGTATGCCACTACCAATTTATCATGACAGCTACAAATCATTAAGTGAAACTCTTTTCTTTGATTTCCGACGGAGCTGAGTATTTGCTCAACAGAGTACTTGTCACTGAACTTGACTAGTCAAACTTTGGTTAGCATGCGTCTTTCTGTCACTGAGTATTTGTTGAGAAAATGAAATTACATGCTTGTCTTCAATAGGTACACTGGTTCCTGGTGCTCAAAAGGCATCATATCAGGTAATGTACTTTTGTTTATTATACTATTCATAAGCAAAGCACATTAGAGACATCATATCGTATCTTTCTCATATTCTAAGTACGATCCTTCACCACTCACTCGATATTTTTTTTATATGCTAATCTAGTAAGCAATTAAATGTATCAAGCTCGTAACAAAGTTGTTTACTCAAGAATGTTAACTCGAAATGATATCAATCAGTACTGTAAGATTTTGCCTCTGAGAGAATTCTAGTCAATAAAAATTGATTTGTCCACTAGGAAAAATATGAGCTTTTTGGTACGGTGTTGCCACTGCACTCTTAGGAGTTAGCATGAAGATGGCAGAACAGTGCTAGCTGGAAATCAAAGATAGCGTGTCTGATAGGAAACATGCAATTCCCATGAATATTGATTAAATGGATCTTGCACGTCGACTGAAATAATACTTATATGTAGTCACATCACTACAACCGTTTGCAGAGAAGGTTTGGCGCCCTAGTGCCCTACCAGATGGAAGATAAATAACAATGCGAGTTCGGTCAAGCAAATTCAACATTTATTAGTGTTCACTAATGAAGAAACGCTTGACAAGTTTGGCTGAACCATGAAGTCAGAGTAATAAAGAGAGATTTGCTTGGCAACCTTATCGCTGCACCATAAAGCATGAATACCTTTAATTTCCCTTTTTAACACAGTACAGCCTAGCTAATTGCGTTGCCTAAAGGCTATCTTTGGGATTTTGTTTCTTTGGGTTCTAGTCCCTCTATTTCATCATTTTAGTTTTCTTTTGGCGTAGGATAATTTTCGTCGATTGAGTTGGGTAGTTGACCAATTGATAATTGTCACTGAATTTGCTTAGTCGAACTTTGACTAGAAATTTTCCTTTCTGTAGTACTATCTAACATGACAATGATATTGTCATATTTGTCCATTTTTTGGAGAAAATGAAATCATGAGTTCTTTCAACAGGAAGCTCTATTCCCACTACACTACTGGTCAAAGCATCATGATAGGCAACCTACCTTTTTGTAAGTACTTCTATTAAACCAAAGCAAACCTGGGACATCTGTATCATTTTCTATGTACGATCTTTTAGCGCCCGGTCCATTGTTTTTCTAAATGCAAATCTGAGGAAGTAAATGTAGCAAGCGTAATCAAGATGTTTACTCATGAATATCCACTTTTGAAGCAATGGTGATACCACAAGAGTACAAGACTTCGCCTGTGAGAATGTTAGTCAATACCTAGTGCTTTGTCCACTAAAGAAAAACTATGAGCTTGCAGTGTTGCCAGTTGCCACCGCACTCTTAGGGGCAGGCAACATGACTGTGCAAACAACCAAGATAGCGTAAAATTGGCAAAGCAATGCTAGCTGGAAGCATAACGTGTCTGAAAGCAAACACGCAATCCCCATGAATAATCTGAATCTTGATCACCAAGTGAAATCCTGTGGTACACTCACATCGCTACACTCGTATGCAAAGAAGGTTTTGCGCCTACCAGGCCGAGAAGACGACTACACTCGTATGCAAAGAAGGTTTTGCGCCCTACCAGGCCGAGAAGACGACTCTTAAGGGGTGTTTGGACAGTAGGTGCTAAACTTTAAAAAGTGTATATTGGATGTTCGGATACTAATTAGGAGGACTAAACATGAGCTACTTATAAAACTAATTGCAGAACCCTGTGCTAATTCGCGAGACAAATCTATCAAGCCTAATTATTCCGTCATTAGCAAATGATTACTGTAGCACCACATTGTCAAATCATGGACTAATTAGGCTTAATAGATTTGTCTTGCGAATTAGACTCCATCTGTGCAATTAATTTTGTAATTAGCCTATATTTAATACTCCTAATTAGCATCCAAACATCTGATGTGATAGTTGCTAAACTTTAGTATCAAACACCCGATACTAAACACCCCTTAAGGGCATCCGATACTAAACACCCGATACTAAACACCCCTTAAGGGCATCCGGAGAGTGTGAAATAACGGGATCCTAAGACTGTCCGCACTCATCATACTCTATTTCCATACTCTCAAAGGAATATTCGGCTGTCACTCGTCGTACTCTATTTCCATACTCTAAAAAGGAATATTCTATCCCGCCCCATGTTTCTCTGCATTACGTACTCTATACCAACAGTTCGATATTTTATTCCCCTTCCCCCTCTCCTCCCCAAACCGTTACCCTCCCCTTCCCCCGACGCCTCGCCCTCCCCGCCGCCCCCCTCCTCCCCTCCCTGCCGGCGCGCTCCTCCCCTCCCCGCTGGCCTTCCTCCCCGCCACCCCCTCCTTTTCCTCCACCTCGGCGCCCTCCTCCTCCTCCCCGCCGGCGCCCTCCTCCTCCCCGTCAGCGCCCGCATCCTTCCCCCCCCCCCATCGGCCTCGTCCTCCTCCCCGACGGCGGCGGCGGCGGCGGCGGTACGGAGGCAGCGGGCGGTCCGAGCGGAGGCGCGAGCGGGTGTTCGTTGGCGCTGGCAGCGGGTGGCGGGAGGCCTGCACGTCCGCTAGGAGTAGCGGACCGGGGGCCGTCCGCTTGCGTAGCGGACGCCAACCAGTACCGCGGTGCGGGGTTTTTTCCGCTACCGCGATACTGGACGATGGTGTAGCGGTCCCCGGTGCGGACAGCCTAAGGGTGCGTTTGGTTCGAGGGACGAAGTGGGACGGGACGGGACGATCCCACTTCGTCCCGTGTTTGGTTTGGAGACAGGTGGGATGGGGACATCCCTATGAGGGAATATACCCTCCAGATGCGGGATGCCCCCATCCCACCAAAACGAGCGGACGGGGGCATCCCACTTCGCCCCCGTCACGCGCCGTTTGCGCGGGCGAGCGCGGCCAGCGCGGGCGGACCCGCCGCCGGCGCGGGCGGGCCCGGCGCCGGCGCGGGCGCGGCCGGCGCGCGCGGACCCGGCGGCGGCGCGGGCGCGGCCGGCGCGGGCGGGCCCGGCGGCGGCGCGGGCGGACCCGGCGGCGGCGCGGGCGCGGCTGGCGCTGGCGGGCCCGACGGCGGCGCGGGCGGACCCGGCAGCGGCGCGGGGCTGGAGGGGTGAGCGCCCCAAGCGGCGCGGCCGGTGCTTGGGGCACGAGGCCGGCGCGGCTGGGTCCTGAGCTCCGCGCGGCCGGGGCACAAGGCCGGCGGGAGCAAGTCCTCGGGCGGCGCGGCCGGGGTCCGAGGCAGCGGCGCGGCCGGGGTCCGAGGCAGGCAGCGCGGCCGGAGCTCCCCTGGCTGGCTGCTGTCACACGGAGGAAGATGGTGTACTCGTGACAATGACAGGTGGGGCCCACTAACGGTAGCTAACGGAAGCTGAAAACGGTGGTCGTCCCATCTACTTGAGTACCTCCAACCAAACAAAAAAATGGGACGAACTCATTCTTATCAACCAAACACGAGTCGGGACGATCCCATCCTAAAAAACTGGGACAGAACCGACCCATCCCACCTCGTCTCCAAACCAAACGCACCCTAAAGCTTTTGAGGTCGACCTGGTACATAGCAGACCCGGTCATAAGGAGGTGTCTTAAGCGAAAAAGCTTAGGACCGGCCTCAAGCTTGATACCCGGTCGTAAGAAATAAAATAATCGGAGAGAGAAGGGAACGGTAGGAATGCGCGCACGAGAACGACCGAAGATTCGCGCGCGAAGCGAGTCCGGCGATCCCCATCTGCTGGTGCCTTGCCGCCCGAGCCGCCGGTGCTGCACGCCGCCTCCACCGGTGCGCGATGCTCCACTGCATGAGATTCCACCAGTGCGGGCAGACGCCGGCAGGGGAGCGGCCCTGCGCGGGCGAAACGGAGCCGGGGAAGGGAGCCAACAGGCTCGGCGTCGAAGCGTGGCCGCCTGGCCGACATCCGGCGACGGCGCGCGGGCGCGGCCGCGCGGGGACGCGGCGCTGGAGAAGAACCAGGAGGAGGCCGGTGGCGGCGGGCTCGGCATGGAGGACGCGACGATGGATTGCGGCGGGCGGCGTAGGGGTCGGAGGCGTGGAGGACGGAGGAGAACAGAGCGGTAGGAGATGGGATCGAGAAATTTTCACGGGATATTTTTCTGGATAGCGGGCCCACCTCTAAAGGCCGGTATCGGCCTCAGTACTAACAGCTGGGAACTTATGACGCGTGGGGACCACCTTAAGGGCGAGGTCGGTCGCAGACACCCTTCTAGCCTTGTAGATGTATGACGTGCACTGACACCGGTCCATTACCACGTAACAGGCGTTCATTTGTTGATCCATAACTGAGACCACGTTTAGTTTCCTCCAAACTCCCAACTTTAACACTATGAAAAAGAAGATTTCTCATCACATCAAACTTGCGGTACATGCATGGAGTACTAAATGTAGACGAAATAAAAAACTAATTGCACAGTTTTGTTGTACTTGCGAGAGGAATCTTTTGAGCCTAATTAGTCAATATTTGGACAATAATTCACAAATACAAACGAAACGCTACAGTTGCGCATTTATGGTAAAATGTCAATTTTGCTACTCCCAAATTGGGAACTAAACAATGCCTGAATTAGATAAAAAAAATGCCTGGACAAACAAAATCATGTCTATTATCTGCTCCCATCGTTATAAAATATAGCTCCATTCTAAAATATAGGTTATTTTAATTTTTCTAGATACATAGACTTATTATGTATCTAGACATAACCATGTACTTAGATGCATAACAACATCTATGTATCTTAGGGTGCGTTTGGTTCCTTTGCTTATTTTTAGCACGTATCACATCGAATGTTTAGATACTAATTAGGAGTATTAAACGTAGATTATTTACAAAACCCATTACATAAGTGGAGGCTAAACGGCGAGACGAATCCATTAAGCCTAATTAATCCATCATTAGCAAATGTTTACTGTAGCAACACATTGTCAAATCATGGACTAATTAGGCTTAATAGATTCGTCTCGCCGTTTAGCCTCCACTTATGTAATGAGTTTTGTAAATAGTCTACGTTTAATACTCCTAATTAGTATCTAAATATTCGATGTGCACGAGTAACCAAACGGGGCCTAAACAACATCAACGTATTAAAAAATTCAAAACGACCAGCGACCACCTAACCCAACACAAGAGATGCCCATATTTAATTTTGATAGGGCTGGGCAGTTTCAGGATAATGCTTGTATAGCTTATGTCACAAGGGAAACAAGAAGGAAGCATCTGCAAGCTAATCCCCTTTTTCTATAAAGCATCTTGCTCAGGCTGATCCGAAATTCCTAACACACTTGTAATACATTCTGTTTTGGACCAACTCGGCATTGGCCACTTTGCTTGGCAGCATGGAAAATGGAGCCACTATGAGAGCAACCATTCAACTTTTACGACCCCACTTGGTTATTTTTTAAAAAATTGTTCGTTTAGGACCAGGAAAATATCTTCCGTATAGATTAAAGATTGTTGGTTACACTGCAATGTAGTGGACATGTGAGAGAAGCAAACATCTTTTCTTTTCTCAGTGAATTCAAGCTGAGAATTCAAATGAGGAAGAATGAAGGGAGTGGAGTAAAGCCGGCCAGCCGCCAGCGCTCGCAAGAACCGTGAAAGTTTTGCGCTAAATGGTTGGACAGAGCATCAAATGCCCCGTACAGAATTTGTTCTTGCGCAAACCTGGACGACAGCCTGGTTGCCTATGGTTCAAGGCAACATTCAGGAACCGACTGGTTGCCTCTGGTTTTTGGTGGGAATGGCCGAGTGGGGTACTAGTTAAACTCGCTATCCCAATTCATCCCCCATATATATATACACACAGATAAACACCTATATGTCACAGTCCTCCTAATGTGGCAGCCACACAAAGAAATACTGCCACATGTCAGGTGATATACGCTATTTTCCAACAGGTAATCTGTTAGATAGTAGTGGGCAGAACCAGTCATGAATTATCACTGAGCAACCAAACAAACGACGAGATGAGACGTGACATATTTTGCAGTATTTTTTTTTCCACACTTCTGTTAGTCCTATAAAGGGCAGGCAGTATGATGAGTAACCAACCCAAACTTTAAGATGCTACTACTCTAGACTTCTACATTGGCATACCCATTCAATCAAACAATGACATGACGCATATGAGGTGCCGAAACAGATTTGCTCCAACAGCAACATTTTGCTAGGCCTTCTCCTTCGTTGGAGAAGTAAGCAGATGTAACGATGACGCATGGATTGTTGTGGTTGGGATGGGGTCCTTCCCTCGTGCTGAACCGGGCCTCCTGATGCTGTGGGAGCGCTCCATGTTGCTCTTCAAAAACTTCTGCACTGGCCTAGGTAGACGTGCAATCAATCGGGTTGAACTAACAAGTAGTATCACTCCTGTGATAATGAAGAACCTGCAAGATACAGCTAGTTTGTTAGATTCTCCAGCAGTAGGGCGTCCTCGTAAATTGTATCATCCAAATTGAAAAGAAAGCAGAAAGAGAGAAACAAGACTGTTCAACAAGAATACTCCTCGAAGAAAGTTACGCCTTCAGTCCTCCGCTGGCATCATTATTTTAGTATTTTATAGAAATCTTTATCATAAGCCATTAGTCACTTTGGCTATCGGTAATCTTACCGGGCTAAGAATACCATCATATAATTAATGTAAACATATACCCCCTCCGTCCCAAATTACTATTCGTTTTAGCTTTTCTAAATACATAGATTTTTCTACGTATCTAGACATAGGTCCATAGCAAAAGCTACGTATCTAGGAAAGCCAAAACGAATAGTGATTTGGGACAGAGGGAGTATTTAACAGGGACAGCTGTAAACAAACTCCCCATTGATTTAAAGATAGCCCAATAAACTGGCGATGCTGTGGACCTATCTGGATGCATGAACATCACATGAAACAATTGAATTCTAGCAAGAATAGGGAAAATCTTATAGCATCCAGAGCAGGCCTAGTAGGCTAAAGGCTAGTACTGCCCTTTAGTATCAGCAGTAGATGAAATTGCTATCCATAACCCAAGCATTGATTGCAGTAACGGAAAGCCAGGGAGGACAGAACCAAATCAAGCAGTGCAAGCTCATACAGTACAGAAGGAGAATACAATGCAGCATAAAACTATTACCATCCAAGTAAGAGAAAAAATCGAGCTGTGGGAGCTTTAGGCAGATGTTCATCAAGTGCAATCATGCCAGCTACAACTCCAGATACTATAGATGCCACTGATGTACATGTAGATACAACAATTGCCCTCCCATGCTTGAGACCTCGAGTCTGCACGAACAAAAGAATCATCAGAGGAGAATACAAATGAATGCAGGACATCATAAGAAATCTATTGGACTAGTCCAATAAACTAGAGCGAATTATAGTAGACATAACAATCAGTACAATGTCTGCAGTGAGCCAAGTGACTGAAATTCAAATAACTCATGTCCTTGAAATTTCAATTTCAGTGTAAGTGTCCATGGAATTTCAATTTACACATAGAAGCAGTATATATTTTTGCCAAAGAAAGAAACTAAGGGGGCGTTTGGTTCCCTTTGCTTATTTTTAGCACGTGTCACATCGAATGTTTAGATACTAATTAGGAGTATTAAACGTAGACTATTTACAAAACCCATTACATAAGTGGAGGCTAAATGGCGAGACGAATCTATTAAGCCTAATTAATCCATCATTAGCAAATGTTTACTGTAGCAACACATTGTCAAATCATGGACTAATTAGGCTTAATAGATTCGTCTCGCCGTTTAGCCTCCACTTATGTAATGGGTTTTGTAAATAGTCTACGTTTAATACTCCTAATTAGGATCTAAACATTTGATGTGACGGGTGCTAAAAATAAGTCAGAGGAACCAAACCAGGCCTAAATAGTCACTCGGTCTCACTGAAAAGTGAAAACTAATTATACTATTTTCATGGAATGGTTACACCACTATACCCCAATCTTTATATAATGAAAGCTTATGTCGTATTTTTTAAGAATCATATCATTTTTTCAATTCTTGTCTCTCCAACCACTTTGCAGACCCATTTCACAAATTAACCTAACTCTGCTATCACAGTATCCTGCTTTTCATGGTCTGGGCACACAATTCACAAATTGGTACAAGAGAAGAATTAATGGCTGCATGTCTCCTAGAAACAAAATAGATACATACATTCTGTGAAGGTTACAGTGAACAGCATAAACCAGGTAGGTGTATCTCCAGAAAGCTAGACATACCTGATACACAAATCCTACAGCACTGCAGCAAACACTACAGGAAATGGCAGCTGGCACAACAATCTTTGGAAAACCCATCTCGGACATCACAAATCCCATCTTAGAGATCACTGAAGAAATCCTATATATGCAATAGTGTTGTTAGTCACATGATCTCCTTACCGATAAATGGTAGTAACAAGTGATGAATGGACAATCCTCGCATTAGTCACATCAGTGTGACAAAAGGCTGTAATATAGAATGATAAAAGGAAACCGGCAGTAGTAAATTACCCAAACAAAATGCCTGATTCTAAGCCATATATGATCTCCTCAATCACTTCGGGTCCAGTCTGCATGGGATGTTCTGTGTTACAACTTGCAATATGCAAACAGGCGCTAGAGTTTTTAAAATACTCACCAACTCTTGCTCGCGCCTTTGTTTTTTATACATATGAAGCCAAGTGTTGAGCAGTACCTGAGATGGTAATTGACTATAGTAAGTTATTTACAGAGGTTACAAGAAGTATTGGCATAACATAATTTAGCCATGCACATGTAACTGTTAGCTCTTGTTAGTACAAAATAAAACTGAAGCAGAACAAATCTAGCCAATTGCATAGCACGAAATACACTTCTGTTGGTAGAAAACATATTTAAGTGCATGTCATGTAATACTAGAACTTATGCAGCACAGAGTATGGTACCTACAAACAAGATGACAACGGAGAGCACTAGCCAGGGTATATTGAGAAGAGGTATTTGATCAACTTTCTGTTCCTCGCCTCCCACACCAACACCTGAAGCAAGAGAACACACAATCAAGCATACATCAACACCAGCCCATGAAACCATCGTGAAGCATTATTAGAGTCTATAAAGGTTTGTATAGTTCAAATTGCAAAGGTTCCAGGTTTTGAATATCTCTCACCTATGGTGCCGAGACCAGCTAGCGTGATGGCGACCCAATCGAGGCCATTCATGACCTCCTTGAGGTAAAAGTGGGAGAAGACGCAAAGTATCGCGAGCCCGCAGCCGGCAATGGGCTGCACAACGGATACCTGCAATGCCACCAGCAAAGGCAGCATAAGCAATCGAATCGCTCGAGGACCTCATGGGGGCGCACAGGAGCACGTACCGGGGCCTGGGAGAGCGCGGTGAGCATGAGCGCGGCGCCGCACATGTCCATGAGGAACCCGCTGATCCAGAGCTGGTTCAACGCATACGCCTTGACCACCTGCGCGCACGGACAGGGACGCCACAATTTCGTAAAGGGCTCGGCGGCGCGATCTGGAGCGAAAGGAATCTGGCGAAGGGACGAAGGGGGAATACCTTGAGCTTGAGGGAGAGGGGAGGGAGGATGTGGGTGCCCTTCTTCTGGAGGACCTTGCCGATGTTGTTGCCGGCGGTGCCCGCCAGCGTCAGCGCCACCGACTCCCACATCTCGCCCCCCGCCGGCGACGATCCGATCCAACGCCTCCGTGCGCCGTGCGCCTTCCGTCTGAGGGTTGGCTCCCTTGTATTTTATTGGACTTTTTCGGAGGGGTGGAGGAGGTGCAGGAGCAAGTGGAGAAGACCACGAGGGGGGGGAGGTGGCCGACTCGTGGCGGGGCTGCGCTTTTCTCGGCCGTGCGCCCGTGCTTGCAGGTGCCGGGGCACATTGCTTTGCGGTGGAGTCCCTTCCTGTCTTGCGGCAGCTGCCGCGGCCGCTGTTGGGTGGCGGTGGACGGTGGTGGCGTCGTTGCTGCTGCTGGTGGGTCGCGTGTGCCGTGTGCGCGACGGGACCGCAAAGATTGGCTCCAGCATATTCGCTTCCATGTTCTCTCGCATACAGTTCCGGCCGCTTGCCAGATTTTGGATGGGGACCTCTTGCCAGATTTTTAGCCCGAGCCAGTTCAGGCTTCACGTATCTTGGCGGATCTGATCATACGATTTCAACAGATCCAGTGACTCGTGACTCGTGGTGTGTTGAATTATGCGAATGCAGCAAGTAGCGCCACTTCGCGTTGGCAGATCAGCAAGGGCTAACCAAGGATTGAACAAAGAAAACAAGTACCAGCACAATAGTCATCAGCTCATCTTCTTGGACGCCGGGGCAACGAAAATCAGTCATCATCTTAAGGCCATGTTGTTTGGATAGGCTTCTCTTAGTCTTAGCCACACTTGGATTATAATCTAAGCGATTTTCTCACTTCTCGTAGTTCAAATCTCTGAAGCGGCTTACCACGTAAACGAGAATCGGTGAAAATAAACAAAGCGTTTGGCAGGATTCTCGCTTATTTCCACCGAGCCGCTCATAAGTGGAAACAAGCGGGGCCATGACGCCCAAGGCAACGAAAATGAATTTCGATGAACAATAGCTGACAAGTTGATACTGACCTTTTGAACTGTGCTGCAGGATAGGCCCATCATCATCTGATGTTCTAGCGCACAAGTTGGATCCCGATTAATTAAGAAGACCTGCTGCATTTCACGCTTTGCTTTCACAATCACCGAAAAGTTCAGTTGAACACAGGGGGTAAAACAAGTGTCTAAGCACAGAAATTTCTGCACAACTGCATCAGACTAAGTAAAAGTTTTTAGCAGCAAATTCGCAGATTAGGATGGTCAATTGCCTATGAATATCCATCGGCATTTATAGTTATATGGCAAACTTGATACGGTAGTGTGTCAAAGGCCAGTCACATAGCTAGAAGTATGCAGCAAATAAAGTTATCGGCTTTGTCTGACTACCGAATGGAGCCACAATTCCACACAATAGAATGCTTGCAACTTCAAATGACTATTGCATTTGAAGTTCGGAAGTACAGTGAGTTAGGTATGTCATCTAGTTGTACAGGGTTACAAGTATCAGGTGAGCTATTTGTAACCAGCTAATATTATCCAAATGCATTGATGCCCGCCAAAGACAATGATGCATACTACAAAGTCCAAACTGAGAAAGCTAGAACATTTATTTTTCATGCGCACTCCTAACTGAGAAAGCTAGAACCCATTTGTCAAAAAACAAGCTAAGTTGGTAAAGTGCCTTAGTGCTGAATGCAATAAGGCACCAAGGAGTCTTACTTTTAGAAACAATGTCACAGCCTAGAGAAGGACAAATGAGTAGTGACATTCCACAAGCCACATTCACGTTTCTGGTGGTGCAAAATGTGGAGAAAGCAAATTACTGAATCACAAAACATCGGAAACTAATAAGAAAATCATCAAAATTTGGGGCAGCATTGAAAGAGCAGCGGCAAATGTTCTAGGATCAAGACATCCATACATGCATACATGCGCAACCACAACACAACAGCACAATGACTTTGATAACACAAGTTCTATCAAAATTTCTTGGTAAACTCAGTGCCAGCATACATGTTTTGGATCACGCACACAAAATATCACTGATGGAAAACAATAATCTTAAATGAAGAAAAGGATTTCTAATTCCAGACTCCTCGTTTGCAAATCATCTTGGACTCCCATCAATGGTCTTGGCAATCATACGGAGAATCACTAACGCAATAAACAAAATGAGAAACCATCGGATTGCACAGTGAACAACCTACAGCATGGAGGACCATAAATCATTACATGGGTATAGCAATCACGAAACACACATACTAAACCAGCGACAGAAGGTGTACCTGCTGCGGAAGTACGGGTGTAAACTGAGGACTGTCCTGATTAGACCGCCTATAGCAGCACAAGGCCAAGCTCCGAGGGCTTGATGCCATTGCGAATACGGTAGTTGTAGAGGTAATAGTGGAGCTGCCCATCTCCAGGACCAAACTTGAGCTCCTTCAGGAATGACTCGTTCTCCATGACATCAAGAGCATTGAACACATCATAGTTCTTCTGCTTGGCAACAATCAGCGCATCGTTCATCAGCTGCTGCAACGGAGTTTTGGTCGAAACATTGTAATACGAGTATGCAGCCTTGAGCGTCGCATAGGTAGCATTGTTCAGCACAGATGACGGCAGCGTGTAAAAGCTGCAGAAATCCGTGACCTCATGCGTCTCAGGGCTCTCTACAAGGTAGCTGTCCACCACATCCTCCTGGGGCAGCAGCCAGTGCTCCACATCCACCTCATCAAAATCCGGTGCCACCACAAACTTCGCAAGGTAGGCCCTCAGCAGCCGTGTGACCGCAGCAACGTCCCGGAGCTCCATCCGGCGGAACCCTGGGGTGAGCGGCGCATCAGGCAGCTTGTAGAGCCGGACAGTGCGGCTCATGGTCATGCGCGGACCAAGGCGAGAAAACCCAACATCGATGAGCTTCTTGGGGTTGAGGGATCGGTGCCAGTAGCGGCAGGTGGTGATGGGGGTTGGGAGGACGACCCCTGCTGTGTATGCAGCCTGCCAGATGTTCTCCTGGTGGACGCGGCGGGTGACCTCACGGATGAGCACGGGCGCGAGGCGCTTGGATCGGAGCTTCTTGTGGACGCAGAGGAAGTTGATCTCGGCCATGCGGACGACATCATCGCGAGCGCGGATGCGCGCGGGGACGCCCGAGATGAAAGCGACGAGCTTCTTGGACTCCTTGGCGCGGACGCCGATGTGCCAGGCGCGGAAGAAGGACGGCGGCTTGAGCGCCCAGCGGAGGAAGGCCGGGGAGTAGTTGAAGCGGAACATGTTCTCGTCGTCCTCGACGTAGTTGTGGGCAAGCAGCGAGTAGAGGTCGGCGAGGAGCGCGTCGTCGTCGAGATCGCAGGTGAGCCACTCGAAGGCGGCGGGGAGCGGGTAGGGGTCGGCGCGCACCTCGGAGAGCGGCGTGGGCGGCTCGATGGCGCCGTCCGGGAGCGACGTGTCGGCGGCGTCGCGGAACTGGCCGACGGGCTGGGTCTCCCAGAACTTGTGGCGGCGGGCGGCGGGGTTGTTGGCGAGGGTCATGTGCTCCTGCACGCGCCGCGCCAGCGCCTCGATGGAGGTGTCCTCCTCGCCGGCGGGGGCGGTGCCGCTGGCGCCGGCGTTGGCGGCGTCGTTGCTGTTGGGGGCGGCCATGGCGATCTGGGCCCGGATCGGCGGTAGGGTTTGGGGGGATTTGGGGGGAGAAGAGACGACGGAGCAGGGGGGGGAGGGGAACGCGAGGGGGCAGCGGGCAGATCTCTTGTCTTGTGGGCTCCTCCCTCCGTCCCTCCCTCGTCGTCAGCGTAGCAATTAGCAAAGTCGCAGCCAAAAAGATTGCGTTAATAATCTAGCAATGGAGTATATATATTTTTCCCCCCTAGTGAGCCTTCACCTTCACCAAAGCTAAGTAAAGCACTTTGTTAAATACGATAGTGAGGATTTACATAATTCAGTGGGTTACAAAAATTATCGTACTGTAACATTTTAACTGATAACTGTTCGTCTCTGCTGATGATCGATTGATAAAAACACTAGATTTATGCTGTTTAACGTTTAAACACAAGCTTTTTAATAGCAAATCAGGACTTGATCCCAATCCTTTTTTTAAAAAAAAAGCTAGCCAGATACATTTATAGTCATATTCGTAAGTAGAAACATGATACCAACATATCAAAAGCGAATTGTAGATTGTAGGGCACAACAGTTATGGGCGAATCTGCTTTACAGGAGCCTTCTTTTGGCAAAGGCCAATGCAACAACCATGGCACAGGTTACAGGTAGTGAAAAGAACAATTCTCACTCGTGAAGAACGAGGGTCGAACAGCCCATACAATTGTCGGAGTGAAAGATACAATTGACGTGCGGCATAGATTATATTTTTTATGATAAACAAGGAAAACTTTGCCTTCTTAGTTAGTTCCTACCATAATTCATCAGTACTTTTTTATATAAAGCATCGGTATAATTCATTTCTTCATTCCCTGTTCTATGGTCATGTTAGCGAAATAAAAAAAGGTGGACTGTCAGGGTAAGATGCGATCACAAATCATGCAAAATTGGTGTCAGGAGATGCACTGGTGTTATTTAGTTAACCCGATATCCCAGGTACAGCACAAACAGTTAAATTATACAACACAGGAGCAATATGGGCAGATAACAATCCAGGCCAACCTATCCATGTACAAGAGAACAGAGGTCTCCAGTAGATTTCAGAGCTTCCTTGGCGCCGGATTTAATGTGGTTATCTCTCCCCTTGAACCTGAACCATCAGCACGAAGTTAGATGACAGAAGAGAAAAATGGCGTAGTGAAATGGTGACATACGATGGAAAATAAAGAAGATGATATACATCGATCATAGGCAATTGCTGCAACTGTGAGGAGAGACTCCGTCTCCTCAGCCATCTTGAGGATCCTTTCTACCTCCATCATCTGATCATGTGCATCGTGTGCTTTCGCCTCCGCATCAGCTACTTTGGCTGCCGCCGCCATCGCTGCCTCTAGTGCTGGGCTGGTGGCGACAAACAGTCCTAGGTTCTTTGACACCTTCGATGGCTTCGATAAATCCTTCTGCTTTGGAGCTGATGCTTTTATCGGAGCTAGAGTTCTTGTCGCAGAGGAATCTACAAGCCTATACAACTTATTATCAACCTGTATTTAGACAAGAGGATGTAATTAGATTAGCACTAGTTGCATAAAGCTTTAGAAGCCCCAGAGATTGTATTATGGATTCCAGAATATTGCAATATATAGTACAGGGGAATATATTTTGAATCCAAATTCGTAAATCTATATAAAAATAAACACCCAAGTATGTCATTCCGAATTTGAAGAAACTCCTTTTGAAGGGAATATAAAAAATATCAGATGAAAAGATCAGGACTTTGAGTTCGATGACGATTTGCAGACAAATCATTGTAAATCTGAACTTGAGTTCTTGATTTGACAAACCATGTGCAAAACTGTTCACTGTCAACTCTTAAAATGCAATTTCTTCAACTAAAACCCTCTGCTGTGAAGATTGATCAATGAGATTTCCCTATTCTCCCACCATTTTCTCACTAATATTCTCCCTAGCTAACATGCAAGCCTTTTTGCCAACTAAGCGAGGAGGCCAATGGGACACCAAGGATTAATTTGGATGTGTTCACAACATGTAGGATTTCAGCCAATCTATGGATAAACTATAACTGGTAAGTGAAGAAAGGAAGATTCACCTTTTCAATTTTTTTTGATTCTGCAAGTCGCCGCAACTTTGAACTAAGCAATCTTCTAAAGGTTGGTTGCACTTCATGCCTTTGCTGCAGATGGTACCAATGATAACATAAGCAATTTATCACCGTTCTAGTAAATACACTAAGTGATATCTAAATACAGCATGAAAACAAAATATACATGCACATCAAGTATGGCAAGGAAATAACAGAGCATGGTCATCAGAATTGAGCTTGCATTTCTTACGTACTGAAGATCAGGTGATCACAATTTTTTAATTAAATATTCATGATCCATGTGTGGGGAAAAAATAGCGGTTTGTTTCATTTAAGTTAGCTATTATAACCAACAAAATTCTCGGAACAGAAGAAGCTTCAAAACTAACTAATTTTTCCATACAGACAAATCATGCAACAGAAATTCGTGAGTTGTGATTCTTATCATATCGTATCAGTAGTATATCAGAGTCATAAGTAGTACATAGTTAGAAGCAACTAAAACTTGAATGGGCAATCAAACAGATGACAAATAACTGCTGCAAAACAATGAAATCAAATGAGAATAATTATTGCAGACACCCAACCTCTATAAAGCCAAAGATTGCACTAATCTCTGAACCATTTGGCTCATTCAATTCCGAAAGAGCTTCCAGGATCATGGCACCATACCTACCAGATAAATTGGACACCGTAATCAGATTCTAGAGTTAATTAGAATTCAGAATCATAACTTTGATCAAATGGAATGGGAATCCTTGCTAAATCCATCAACTCTCCCACCCAGGTTGGCTTATATCTTGACTGTCTTATTTTAAAAAAAATTTCTACATATTGGTTGGTTTATCAACAACCATTCCTGCTAAATCATGTCCACTCATGTTTGCATTTCCAATGCACAAGTCATTGCTTTAACCCAGATGTTCTTCAATCTAATGGAAGTTCAAGTGACATATCATTCAAAAATTTATAGACCTATATGGCATGGCATGAATAGAGACATCTTTGATTTCACTCAGAAGTATAAACAACATGTGATCGTGCAATCACACCTGAACCAAAGCATTTTTAATCAGAACTTCCATCTATGACACAGAATAACTAGGCATTTAAAACTAGGCTAGCTGATTAACTAGACTTCGGTATAAAAATAAAGAGAGACCAACTTTGGTGGAGTTTTCCCATCCTGTGGCTTTTTTTCAGCATCTTGTGAAGCTTCAGCAACTTTATTGGCCACTGGGAGAAGCTGAGCCTGTGAGCTAGACGCTGGGGAAGATGAGGGTCCAGATATTTTTGGAACCCTCATTTTATCCCTTGAACCCAGTCCACTTGCACTGAAACTTAGATTCCTCCATTTGTCCTGAAAATACAAAATAGAACATCACATAGAGAACCAGAAACAAAACAAAAACCTACAACCATGGTGTAAGCTCCGCAGTACAACTGAACTGACACGCTTTCTGATGCTCATCAGATGACAGCACTGCTACAACAAACTATCTTACTTTTCGCAGATAGTTTCCGTTAGATTGTAGATGGAAAACAAGTAAAATGTTTATCCATATTTCTTCCAAGTGAAACCACAAGAAATATGCCATATTTCTGTAACTTGCTTCAGTGTACATAAAAAATCGTGCTGGTTGATTGGCTAAAAAAGGTACCAAAATACACATGTGATTTCAGTTTTTACAAGCATCTTTGCAAACTGCAGGGAAGTTTTAACCATTGAGCAACACATGCTGCTGTGCCTTTGTTCCCATTATGGACTCAGGGAAGGACAAAAAACAAGTGTAAAGATGTTGCTATAAAAAATAAATGATGGATTTGATTTGTGTAAAATTTTGCAGCACCACTAATAATAATGTGTGAGGGGGGAACTAACAGGACCAGCAATACACGACATTCTTCAGCCCATGGATGCTACGATTATGAGTTCTGGATCTAGAGAATAACGATATGACTCAGTAATCAGAATAGCGATCATGTAATCTGCACATGGCAGAATTGCTACGGTTAATGGATGAAGAACATTTTCTGACCAAGGTCCACGAAAGGTAGCACCATTGCTATCATAAAAACATATGGTTCAGGTAAAAGAAACGAATCGTTCTGGCAAAACTACCTAGAAAATGGTTAAATGAGAACAACTTAGAATGGTAACTCTATTACTAAGAGCATAATCATTTTTCAAACATAAAAGGGGACATTTCTCCATCTTAAGAGGTGGGCAAAGTTTTAGATGAAATTCTTGTTGCAAAAATTGATGATGTTTCAGATATTAAGTAAAACTTCTTCATGTAGTTGGTTTGCAGGACTGCTATTCTTACTAGAGTTCTTGAGTGGAAGCGAGACATGTGAATTATATAGCAACGAGAAGGATACCATTCATATGTTTTCCTGTTGAACAGATACCAAACATGTATGGAGTGCAGTGATTCTGTGGTTCAAACATATGTGTTCACCTAAGGACCATGGGGCAGTTGATGTGGTGGCTCTTCCCTTTGTTCCAGGAGATAAAGAAATTCATATCAGTTATCTGGCAACAGTTTCATGGCCTATGTGAGCATAAGAATTCACATCTTGACAGCAAGTTGACGCAACATTCATTTGATGTTATGGCTAAAATTGATATACTCTTGTGCACTGCTGAGCAGTACCACAAAGGAGGAACGCGAGGAGGATCAAGGTGAAGAGATGTGCAATAACCAATCAGTACCTATTCAAGCTGGTTGCACCTGAGCAATTGGTCAGGCTAGATTGGTGTGTTTCTTATATTTCTTAATATGCGTTAACATCATAGGTTTTTCAATGGAGGGGTTTGAGGATAATGTAAAGGCCACATAGCACAGAAAGAAAGTATTTCCAGATTCCAACTAACATACCAAAGCCCTTAATTGCAAAGGTTGGAAACTCTAAGCCACTTATTGAGGGCAATATCTTCAAACTCACCAATCCCCTGTACAATGCGGTACCGTTACCATGATATCCATCAAACTTATCACGCAGAAAGAATCCTATTCTCAAGAGCAATAACTGCTGAACGCACTGGCTAGAGGCACCTCTGCACTCGTATGCTTACATTTTCCCTCAAACAGAATGAATCTGATCTATGAAATCACTTGTGACAATAAGTCATCAATCATCATGACATGATCAGGAACACAAACAAATCAAAACAATGTTAAGAAGCAAGAAATGGCTCCCATTCATTTAAGTATATTCCTAATAAGCAATGGCATGAGGGCAGCATCCATCGGCGAAAGGCAATCAATCACAATTCACAAGTAATCTGTCACGTGATTTGCTTCTTTCTGAAAATCTGTTTCATCCAGTGACCAATAAAACTACTGAATTCGATTATAAGATTATAAACTGTTCGCAAATATGGGGACAGCTCAAATTTGTGCCATACAGCCGAGATCATAAAACATTCACACTGCCATATGTAATCCCACACCGCTCGTCCACTACCACCACAACATCATTGTCCTTGGGCAACATATCATGCCGCAGCATCCAATCGCAGCAGAGCGTGACCATTCCAACCCTCGCTTACATTTTACCAGTTCCAAAACCCAAAATCTCGTCTTCCATGCCCCAAATCTACTACCGAAGAAACCGCAGCCGCGGAGCTACCAAGCATCCTAAAAACACCACACAGCTAACAGAGCGTCAGAGATGCAGGGGAAAAGCACCGCACGCTCAGAAACCAGACGACGGCACGAAACATCACGAAAAGCGCCACAGGCACGAGTCAGGAGCTAAGGATTCGATGGGTAAGATCTAGAGGATGCGTGCGGCTAGCTCCGTCGCGGCTGGGTACGGGGAAGCGGCGGCAGAGATGCAGGGGAAGGTACCTTGAGGTCGATGTTGGAGCGGGACGAGAGGACCGGGCTGAACTCGGGGTCCTTCTGGATGGTCCGCCACTTGCCGGCTCCGTGCTTGAGCACGCCGCGGCGGAGCGCCTCCTCCTCCTCCTGCGTCCACTTCTGCTTCGGCGCGCCCATCGCCCCTGCTCCTCCTCTCCTCGCCTCGCCTGTGTGGTCTCCTGCGTCGAAACTAGCCGACGCAGAAACCCTAATCTAACACAGAGTTTTTCTATTTTCCCCCCTTGTTTTTTAATCTTATTTGTTGTATGTATTTGTAGCTGGGCAGCTGTGTTCAGATGTTTGAGAAGCACCAGGTTCATTAACTTTACAAAGTTTTCTTGAATCTTATGAGTGTCTTACCTGGCAGAAAAAAAACTTCAAAAACAATAAGAAACCAAGCTATTGGTAGTCAAAAATGTAAAAAGAAAAACTTTGAAGCGATAATTTCTCAAAATTATGAAACACGCTATTTTGGAGTAATAAGCTTTCATAGAAATACACTTTCAGTGATATGAAATAGATGAGATGAGAGAACGCAGCAGGTTTGATCCTCGATAATCCATCGAAAGAAGAAATCACACTGCAGTAGCTAGTTGGTGTCGATTCCACAACACTAAAAATGTGTTGGTGAAACAAAAGTGGTTTGTGCAATTTTATGCAAATAGTAGTATGATCATGTTAACATTAAGCAAATAAAGTGTTGAAACATTGAAACGGCTTAACTTAGAAGTACGAACTTATAAAATTTTGATAAAATTAACAAGTTTGTGAAACATAGACAAATCTAAATAATTTTTACATAAATGTTTTTAAGAAAAAAAACTTTCATGACACTTCAACAAGATTTTGCGTTTTTGACTTTGGGCAAAACAAACAATATGGGCATCTCTTTTCAAATTGAGACTCTATGCTATGCATCTTGCAAGTACGCTAGAATCCAAAATAAAATATATTGATTTTCAAGTAGACATGGCATCATAAAAACCTAGACCGACATCATGTTGATGTAGGAGTACTTCATCCATTTGTGTGGTGGTTTGGCTGTTTGGGGATGCTAAGCAAATGTATCGCTTGCACGAGAACGAGACTGCAATGAATTGTTTCTCAATATATTTCTAGAACTACCCAGTGAACTCCTTAGAGTTCCTAATCCTATCTACCCCCATTATATAACAATTACCCAGTGAACTCCTTAGAGTTCCTAATCCTATATACCCTCATTATATAAGGTTAGGAGTTATCAGTATATCTTATAGACTTCTTGAGTATAACCTTTTTATAATGAGAGAATTGAATAAACCAGCAATATATCCGCTTGGACCTTCCTCGTCTCCAACATAAGCCATTAGTTGTAAATGCCTACTCTAACTTAGTTTTGTAGCAAAATAATCGCATTGTACACACACTTAGCTGATTCCATCTGTCAGTTTTCGCGATATAGAACCACGACAAACCGAGCTAGCCAACCCAAGTTTGTTGCTCTGTTGCTTTGCTTAGACTTGTTTATCATTGTTGCATTGAGGCCCTTTTTTTACAAATAGCTATACTTTGTGTGACAATGTTTGAGTTCTTCCCGGTGATTGTTTCGGTGAAATCCTCAAAACGTGCTAGGGTCGTTACTCCTAGAAGTATCAAATTTAACAAAGTTTGCATTTGTGGTTCCAAAATAATGAAAACGGACAGATTGGTTAAGCACGCACATATGGTATTGAACATTCTGTACGTTTCTTCATTTGAATGTGAGTCGTTTTAGTTTGGAGCCAAAGGCCAGAATACTCGGATCAATTTGAGGGGTGGAAATGTCTACGAGACAGAACCAGAAAGCTGGAGCATACTGATGGGCCAAAAGCCCATCGCGTATGAAGCCCGCGTAGAACGTCCAAAATTTCCAAAGTGAAATCTGGCCCGAGATCACGTCGTGAGCAAAAAAAAAAACCCAACCAAGGCCCTAGTCATCTCCTCCAAATGGCTGAGACTTTGGGCCCCTTTGCTAGGGCTTCAGACCTACCGAGGGGTATCCGTAAATTGGTTGGTGGAGGATTGTCGTAACTGAAATTTGAAGGAAAAAACGAGGACACAAGACACGCATTTATACAGGTTCTGGCCGTCAGAGTTGCGTAATACGTCATGTTTGGGTGTTGTATATTGCGCCCTACGCTTGGGTGTTGAGAATTTGGTCCTCTGGTGTGGTTTTCTATCTACCGATCTAGGTACCCCTGCCCTCCTTTATATACTTTAGGGGTGGGATTACTAGTCAGTTATAAGGTAGGAGTCCTGGTAGGATTACATGGGAATCCATGTAGGAGCATGTCTTCTTCCTTCCTTGCGGATACTAGGGATATATCCCTGACAAGCCCCCGAGCGCTTCATAGTCGAATGTAACAGTCTTCGAGTACTTTTCAGATCCTCGCCGAGTAGTATTAGTGCTCCTTGAGTATTTTGTCTGGCTGAATTTTCAAAGTTCTTCAAAGCTACCATGAGACTATGGTGTGCTCAAACCCTTGATCGTCTTGATTTTGTAATCTTCATCTTTGGAATGTGATATGGAGGGTGGCGGAAGTTACACTCTATATGAAAGTAGCCCCCAAACCTTAGATTGAATCAAAGAATCATGCTGATGGTCAGTAAAATCTTGGATCTGTTGCCTTTGTCTTGAAAAAAACAACTGTTGGGTGTAGCTTATCAGCCCCCGAGCCTTGGAATGATTAAATAATCAATTCAAGGATCTAGCGAGCTTTAGTCTTCATGCAAGTCATCATCCGAGTAGTTTTGCAGCATCCAACCCTCGAGTTTATGCGCTAGGTGAGCCATAGGAGCCACGTCGAGTAGTTATTGGTGTTTAGCCCCCGAACCTGGGAGCTAGCTGAGCCATTGGAGATATTCCGAGTAGTAAATGGCACTTAGCCCCCGAGCCTGGGAGCTAGCGGAGCCATTGGAGGTACGCTGAGCGTCCTGGAGAGTCGTCGCCAAAACTTGACCTGAAAAAAAAAGATGCATACATTATGTAACATATTGTAGAATATTAAAACTACTGAAATTTATTCAGTGATGAATGTAATATATATATTGTGTGTCATGCACTTATTTCAGCCATATTTTTCCTGAGTAGTTACCTATTACGTTTAGACTCTTAGTCCCTGTTTAACCATTGCTACTGCGTGTGAGATCTTTGTCTCATGTACGCGTACTAGCACTGCTACTACGAAGATCTTTATCTCGCATCCTATCGTTTAGGTATGACAGAAGATCCGAGGCTTTCCCGGATTAAGGCGTACTGCTCGAGGAAATTAGCGACCACTAAGAGTAGACATTGAAAATAAGTAGTCGGCATTGTCACAATAAAAAGTGAGCACGATTGCACTTAAAGTAGTTGTTAAGACTTTTTCTGCCTTTTGGCAAGGATAGCGTGTATTGCCGCGTACAGTATTTGTGCCTCCTTAGGGCGTAGCCGATGTGAGCTTTCAACGCTTAGTACATCAAACTCGTGGCCATAACCTCCGAAATTCAATATACCAAACCCGTGGCGGTGCCTCCGGAACTTAGTGCACCAAACCTGTGGCCATAGCCTTCGTAATTCAGTGTACCAAGCACGTGGTTGTCGGTCAACATCCCCCAGAGTAGTTGGCAAAGTGTAGCTCTGGAGGGTAATTCCAGTTGAGAGACGTACACAGATAGGTAGTTAGCGTATTGGCTAACCATGATGAAAACAAGTCAAAGAAAAAATAATTATTAAATTCATGAACGATTGCTGATGAAGCCATGGCGGTCGTCGATGAAGCCGCGACGATTTGTTGATGAAGCCGACTAGTTGGAGTTGATTTCGACTAGTTGTCGACGGGATGAGGCCTGCCCTCGACTAGTTTTTTAGTCGAGACGAGTAGTTGAAGTAGTCGTTAGCGAGCCAGCGTTGACATCCTGCTCTTGCATAAGTAGTCGATGCAGAGATTTGCTGGTGTTGCCATGCAAGCTGAAGTCCTTCTGGTAGCTTTTTTGGTGTGCGCATAGCTGAATACATCATTAATTTCCAGCGCCAGAGGGAACAACGGCAGCTGTTTCTTTATTTTGATGCTTGGCGAGTTTTTCCATCTCCGATCAACAAAGCTGATCTCCACTTCGGACTCGACTAAGGAAATCGATTCCCTGTAGGATTCTATTCCATCTCGATCTTGATGCTTGGAGACGATCAGCGGCAGGTGACTTGCTCCATTCCGCATTCCGTTTCGAATTCCAATTCGGTGAGAATAGATGCTAGCTCGGAATTAGCCTGTCCGGTGACTTCGCCTCGGACTCTAAGGCAGTTGCCCACCGAGTCATCGATAGGATGGGAGAACAGCTTTCGTAGAGTAGATTGATCGTGATGATTGTTGATGATAAGATCCTTCAAGCTCGCCCGATGATCTCGATGATTCGCGTCAGATATCTATGTTTTATACCCGACAACCTACCAAGGGGTATTCCGAGTTAGTAGATTGATTAGTGGGGGATCGTCAGACCTGGAACTTGAAGGTAAAAGTGAGAACACAAGTTACGGATTTATACAGGTTTGGGCCACCAGAGTCGCGTAATACCCTACGTCCTGTTTGGGATGTTGTATATTGTGTCTCGCACTTAGGTGTTATTTGGTGTTGAGGATTTGGTTATCTGTTGTGGTTCTTTATCCGCCGATCTAGGTATCCCTGCCCTCCTTTATATACTCCAATGGTCGGAATTACTAATCGGTTACAAGGTAGGAGTCATAGTAGGATTATAGGGTATGAGTCCTAATAGGCTTACAGGGAATCCTAGTAGGAGCCCATCTATTCCTTCCTTACGGGTACTGAGGATCTATTCCCGACATTCGGCTCCTTCGAAAACGGCTTCAGTTCTGGCTCCTTTGGTGAAATGGCTTCTGTGGTGAAGCTGAAGCCGTTTTAGGAAACCATTTAGCAAAACGGCTTCTCCTGTTTTTCATAAATGAATGAAAGATGTCAAATATCCAATGTACCCCTAGCTATTTCACTTGATGTACAAATGAATTTGTACTTTATTCGGTTTATATTTGTAATTTCATATGAAATAGAAAAGGATTAACATATATAATTATAGATTAAACTAATAGTTTCTCTTTCTTCTTTCTTTTTTTCTTTTTTTTCCTCCAATTTTTCTCCTTCTTTTTTATCCTTTTCTCCCTTCTTTATTGATCCTTATCCTTTGACTCTTCCTTATCCTTCCTTCACGGCAGCACACTCCAGCTCCATCCTCTTTTGCTCTGTGCCACACTACGTCACTCCCTCCGTCCATCCCCATGCATGCTGGCGTGCTACTGACACATCGTCTCTGGTGCTGCTCGGGCGCTTGTGCTGCTACTCCGGCATTCCGCATCTGCTGGCCCAAGCTGCACGAGGCATCCGTTGCTGTCAGACTAGGCCGCAGAGCCAGGTGCTCGCGCCCACGCCGGGTGGCGCGGCCGTGCTAGTGCCAGCTGGGGCAGGAACGGGGCGTGAAGCGCCTAGATCAGTCGCCGGTGGTCCTCTGGACGGCTGCACGCCACCACTCTGCCGTTAAGAGAGGGGAACGAGGGATGGAGAGGTATGGTACCATTTCTGTTGTAATAGTTGCGAAATTTGAGGAGCAATTTTGTACTCGTGCTTGTGGAGATGAGGAGCCGGATGGAGCTGCTATTTTCAACTCCGCGCCTCAATTCATTTGTGCGAATGGCTCTTTCAGCGCTCCGCTCCCGAAGCCATTTTAGATGTAGTCGTTTGTTACAGCTCCTCCTAAGCCTGTGGTGGAGCTGATGAAAAGCTCTACCAAAGCGGCCCTTTACGTGGCAGTCCCCGACTCGCGAGAAGTCGCAAAACAGCAGGGAGCACGTACTCAGCGCCCAATTAACCGTGGGCGTACGCGCACGCGTGTGAACCCCATCGATGACGCCGATCGCTTAGCTCGTTTCCCCTCCGTTGGGAATTTGGGGTTTCAGAGTCTCATCACGATTCACGACAGCCTCCACCGTTCAGCTACTGTGTGAGCGACGGCCAAGGCCAGGCAAGCGCGGCGCGCGGTCACCTGTCCCGCTGTCCGCTCGGGCACGCACGACACGAGTGCTGGACCAGCACCTCGTATCCGCCCGGAATTCGCTGCCGCGTAGTGGCACGGCGAAAGCGCCGGCCTGGGACGTCGGTGACAGCGGCCGCGCCGGTGTGGCCGTGGGGCGGTGGCCGCGATGGAATAGAGCTATCGATCGGGGCATTCGGTTCGATTCGGCCTTAGCGCATGTGAGAAGAGAGATGATAATAGATTTGATGATCACGTTCAACGCGCACGAACGACCCGGGCGCCGGGGCATCTCTAGCACGTAGCGTAACGTAGGTGGCGAGGTGGTCTCGCCTGCTAGCTTAGCGTAGCGTGGCTAGCACCCTAGCTTGATGCCGTTATCAGTTGGCAAGGTCGTCACTTGGACCACCTTCGAAACTGTAGGCCGTTAATTGTTGTGTGGTACAGAGACTATTATTGATGGGATATACTCCTGCCGTTTCTGGTCAGAGCTTGCTGCTGCGATCGGACCATCTCGTTCGGGACCAACTCTCGAAGCTAACGTTTCGGTGTGCACATCAAATGAACTGGCAAGTGCGTTCCCGATCGAATTCTGTTTATGGATGCTACGCGCTAACTGCTACCTATACTCGAGACGCAGCACGAGTCGATCTATCGATCAAGTTGTCCATCGATTTCAACTGCTGAAGCTGTCTTCCCAGTTACGCTAGCACTAGCAAGTAGCAACGCCATTCGCCTTGAGTTTGTCAGATGAATGTTACGATCAAGCCTGTTGCGCTGGCTTCACCAGGCTGCGGCGCTAGTCCCTGTTGAACCTGCCCTTCCAAATGCGGTGACCCTGTTCCTGTTCGTAGCTAGAGGAAAAGCAGCTAGTCCACGGGGCGTTTATTACAAGGTCGGCACCACGCGTACTCACACGGGCAAGTCCCACAGCACATCACGGATGATGAAGCGGACGATGCTTCCGCCTCCTATCCCTTTTTGATGGCTACAGTACGTTGCGCCCGTACGCAGGGGCATGCAGTGCCAGTGTGACACAGAGTTTGTTGACCACGTCTCCCTTTACTTCACTGTCCAATTAACGACGGTGTATTTCAGACCTCGGTTGCAGCTAGTACTGAGTACTGACATGGTTGCGTTAGTCTGGCTGTCACTGCAGTTCGTACACATCTACCGTTGACATGCACGCGAGTTCAACGCAGCATGCATCACTCGGAAAGCTAAGGGAGCAGGCCATAACGACCAGGAGATTCGTTGCACTGGTTACTACTGAATGGTAGTACTCTCAACAGTTGTCGAGTAACTAGTAGCAGCTAGGACAGGAGTACACGACCAGGCCAGCAGCCAAGTTATTAGCTAGCTAGGCAGTGTCTAGCACCGCCTCCTCTCTCACCCGTGTGCAAGTGCAAGAATGTGGCGCCATCAAGGTATCCCGATAGGCAGTGGCAAGCCGAACTGTGCAGTGGATGCATCACAGTCCATTCCTAGTTTTAATCTCCCACCCACAAGGCCACAACTACAAAAGAAGATGCTAGAAATAGAAGTGACCTATCGAGGACAGGCAAGTGTCAGTGGCATGGGTGTGGCCGCAATGGCAGCAAACCAAAGCTGGCTACATTCCGAGGCCTGGCACTGTTACGCGCGCTCCGCATCAATGGAGCGAAACCGATGGCTCGCTCGGCCTAAGCAGCGGGAGGTTGGTGCATCAATTCGCGCATCCCGGCCGCTGACACGCCCCGACGCCGACGCGGCGACCGATCGCTATCGGGACAAAAGATGAAGCCAGCGGCCCAGCGCCCCCCGATCGCCAAAACCTGTGGTGCAGAAGCCCCCTGCCGGCAGCGGGGTGGTTCCCGCCCCCGCTCCCGCGACGACGGCGACGGCCGGCGACCACTGCATGCGAGAGCGACGGTGCCCGCGGGCGGAGGCCGGCCAGCGATCAGCCGGCCGGGACAACGCGGCGTGCATGCACAGGGCCCGGTTTTGGAGCCTAGGATCGGACGCGGGGCGCGTCGTAGTACGTTGAACTGACGGGTCGGGGGAGGGGGGCATAATTGTGGGGGTCGGACCCTGCGGCGCGGCGGCCAGCCCGGCCGGTGGTCCGGGCGCTCGCGCGGGGGTGGAAAGGGACGTGACGCGCCCATGTCTCGACGCCCACCCGAGCGCGGACACGGAACCGGCACACGCGACCGGCAGGGGGCGCCAGCGGCCGCGGTCGAGAGAGGCCCGGGGGCCGGCCGGGCAGCGGGGGCGTGCGGCCATGCCGAGTAAATGGGGGACCGGTCGGGCGCACTGGGGCAGGGTGGCTGCTGTGCCGTGTCCGTGTGCCCCTGCCGCGATCGATCCGCATCCATCCCGGGCTCCTCCCGACCTGTGCGCTTCGCCCAGCCTAGCAAGCCTGGCTGCCTGCTTGCTACAGGAGCAGGGAGGTGTGTCGGGCCGGATGAGATAAGATCTGCCTGCCCGGCCGGGGATCTTGCCGAGACGGGGGGTTTTCTGCTGCCTGTCGCCAGGCGATCGCGTTCGTGCGCGCGCCTGCGCGCCGACGCCGGGTGGTATGGTGGCATGTGTCACGGCAGAGCGTACGTACTTGGCTCGCAACGTCTCCTGGCCCGATCCGTGTGCAGTGGTCCACCGCGCGTCGTATCAATGCACCTCAGCGAATTACTATTTGCTACGCCCTGATCAGTCCAGTGGTAATAGTCGTCGGGTGGATGGATGCATGGATCATCCCCGATTCTGGTAAGATTTTGTCTCATTGATGCTCTCCGTCAGTTACTGGAGCAGCAGCTAGCTAGAGCTAGCCTTGAGCCAGCTTGTTTCTAGTGAGAGATAGAGTGCAGCCGGCCGGGACCATGCGTGACAGCGAGAGCAGCTGGCCTCCGAGCCAGCAGCCTCGCCGCAGCCAGCCATGCGTGACACGCGCAGGACACCTGCTCGATCGATCTCGGTGCGCTCCAGCAGGTACTTCTACGAGTAATTACGGGTTGCGATCGCAGGATCAGCGAGCATAAATGGCGGAGATCCGCACGCTTGGTGCACTGAACCACCATAAAACACCCCCATTTTCCAATCCGGATCCGCCGTCTCGGTACGTTTTGGTTGGAGAAACTGGCCCAATGATTGTAGAAACAATTTGCAGTATATAATGCAAGCTAGTAGGTCGATGGAGAGTACGAAGAACAATTTTTTCTTTGAAACGAAAGAAAAATAAGATTAAAATAGCTCGGCGCTCCCATGTTGCATCCTCGGATCGACGCAGAAATGCACGAAGAATCGCATATACTACGGTCTACGGCTACCTGCTGGGAGTCAAGTGGTTCCGGCGCTTTGAACCGTAATATGAAACTGCGACCACCAATCAACAGGCCCGATTATTCCCTGACGCGCGCGATGCATATGATCTTCTTCGGACCGGCCGCTCATCGAGAACATCTTTGCTTGCTTCCCCAACCTTTCCACCCTCAAAACCATGCCATGTTGCAAGATTTTGGGGGACCCGGGGCCCGGGCACATCAAGTGTCGACAGGCTCCCGTAACAACCTCGCTTTGGCACGAGCCGCAGGAGAGCTTGGCATTGTTGCGCTCTGCTGCAACCTGCAAGCCGCCGATCGATCTCACCTAACAACCACTCCCCCTCTCCCCGATTGGTGACGTGTTTAGAGCAACTCCAAAAGGCTGCTAATCTTACCCCCAATATCCTTTTTAGAGAGAGAAAGAGAAAAAACGAACTCCAGCAGTCCACCCAAACCTTCCCAATTTTTTAGCGACGCTAAAAAACAGCCTTCCACCGCGTATTTTAGCGTTGGCGTTCCTCCCCCAATCCTGATTCCCGCACGCCGCGCGTCCCTTCTGATGGGCCCAATACGATGACGTGGCCTGTTTTGAAATATTGGGGGTAATTTATTAGCGATCTGCTGTGGATTGATATGTTTTTAGGAGAATTTTTTTTAGGAGAACCCCAATACATAGTTTTGGGGAAGAATTTTTTGACGTACTCTTGGAGTTGCTCGGCGATTTGTTTGCACGTACTTGACGCCAGATATGTGGAGGGGAGGAATTAGGGAGCCAGGGTTACGGCATCATTCGTGTACTTCCCTCCATTAATCAATCTAACACGTAGCTCGGCTGCTAGGGTACCAGCTTGACTTATTAGGTGAGCTAATGGGTGTTCCTGCGTCCACATTGTTCACTGCACGCAGCCGTGCCCTGGATCGATCGATCTGGTGTCACTGTTCCGATCTTCCGCCATCAACAAGGATCGCGCGACGTGTGTCGAGATGCCAGGGCTCCCTGCGTGCTCTCGGTGCACTGCACATACCTCCTCAACTGTCGCGACCGGATCGGTTGGGCCGGTATAATGGAGGTGTAGCACGGCCTGCGTACGTATACGTACGCCGGCGGCGGTTCGATCTAGGACTTGTCGCCGTCGTCCGAGCTGCCAGCCTTTAATCACCAAGAACCGATCAAACAGCGCGTCCTCGCCGTCCCTGTCGAGCCGCCGCCGCCGCGCGCCGCCGGTGCACCGGCGGGTCGAGTTCGAGGCTTCGAGCTCGACACGGCAGATCGATGGATGATCCATATCCGCGGCGCGTGCTCTGTGGATTTAATTTCTCACTGTTGCGCTGTAAACTCTGTGATCGGCCGTGCAGTGCCCCGATCAGGACGAGATAGTTAACCAAGATTACATCGAGCGGGAGCGGATCGGATCATGTGAGTTATGTGCTCGCGCGCGTGATGGTTGACGAGCACAGGGCCGGGCGTTTTGTCTGCATCTGAAACGCTCACCGGCGCGGGGAATTAAAAACGGGGATCGGCCGGATCTCCAGCCGTGCCGCAGTCGCGGTTTGTGACTGTGGGAGGATCTGACTCACGGATGCCAACATATTGTCGTGTACCGCATCAAATCCCTCTTTGGAAAACTGTGGCTTTTCACCTCAAGTTTGGTCTAGTGCTGCTATTTCTCTTCATACAGAGACGAGCGAAATTCTTACCCATATTTTGTATGCGTCCATTTTTTTAACTTTTTTGGGGGCAAATTGCTGATATTTTCTGTTTAGTGCACAACTCTTTTAGAACAGATTGAAATCTATCATATAACTCCAGACAATTGTTTATGTGGCAGTTTCATAGGTGAGAAGAACCATGGTTGGGTAGAGCTTGATGCTTTTGCAGACTTTTCGATTGTTTTGTATAGGTTTGTGAAGCCTAGGCCCCTTTTAGATCCTTGGAATTGAATTATATTCTAATAATCATAATTTAACACAAATTAATTAAGCTAATATAGTATATTATTGGTGGTCATATGGAAGAGATACTTATGTGCTGCTTCTACTATAGGGAAGCGAGTCGAAGAGCGTGCTATAAGTTGCACACTAGAAATATAGCATGAGGATCTATAGTTACAATTTTCATCTTCCACCCCCATAAATTTAAAATAGGTTTATATCTAAACTTTGGAAAGTTGTGGAATGCCCCGTTCCAAGACAAATAGCCTACTCCATTAAGAAGATTCCAATTCCTTAAGAATGAAGGGATCCAATTCCTTAAGAATGAAGAGATCCAAACGGGCTGAGGATAATTATGATCGACAATTTTAATCGTACATGTCCAAATAAGAATTCTAAAAAGGACCTGTAATAATCAATCCGTAGTAAACTTATAACATTTCTGCAACAATGCAACATCAAGTAACAGGGAAACAGAATCATACTCCTTTATAGCAATGTCTGGCTAATAAGATAAAGCATAATTAAATTACACATATCGCCATCAATATCTTAATTTCCAGACGCAACCTTTATCCGCCAAACTACAAAAAAGTGGGTCAACATCTCCCACAACATTGTATGGTACAGCATCCTATCAAACAAAATTTACAGCATACAACGACAAAATAGAGAGTCTCTAAATATCCATCGAAAGGAGTGGATACGAACTACTGACAGATAAAATGGAAAAATGTTGTGGCAATGGATGCGCATAAGATTTAAATGCAGATTAACATCACACCAGTAGATATCAATTCCAATATATACTGAATCATTAACATGGCACAAATTAATTTCGGATCAACAGGAACAAGCAAGTACCAATCAACTAGAACGATAATCCAAAAATTATGTACAAGTGTGTTTTTAATAGTAAAAACCATAATCCGTGTCTAGCAACATTTGTTTTGGCTGATATAATCAGACAAGATTTCAGGTTGTTACGCTCCTCCAAATGACCTAGTCCAACCAAATGTAGCTCCGATCCTTTGGAAGGGCTCTGAGCATGTCAATGGTGGCAACTGTTTGGTTGCATGAGAAAAGGTGCAGCGGCCGATTGAATATGGGGGCTGGGGATTCATAACCTGGAGCTATTTGGATGTGCTTTAAGGATCCGCTGGCTATGGGCACAAAAGATAGATCCTGATAGGCCTTGGGCTGGTCTCTCTATTCCAGTCCCTCGCAAGGCACATGTCCTGTTTGATGTAGCAGTGGATGCCATAGTTGGAAATGGGGAGAAAATCTTATTCTGGATAGATAGGTGGCTGGATGACCATACTATGGTTGAGATAGCTCCCAACCTGTTCAAAATAGTCAAAAAAGAACTGCCAAGCGGCGGACTGTGGCCCAAGCGGTTCAGACGATGGGTTGGTGACATAAAAGGTGCGCTTACAGTTGATGTTCTAGTTGAATATCTTAACATTTGGGATATGGTGGATAGCCTTGTTCTATAACAGGAGGTGCTAGATCAATACAAATGGAAATTGACACATATAGGCTCTTATAGCAGTAATTAAGTCGGCCTATGCATCCTTCTTTGTAGGCACCATCAAGTTTGACCCTTGGAGAAGTATCTGGAAGAGGTGGGCACCTCCCACTGCAAATTTTTCATCTGGTTGGTGTTTCACAATCGATGTTGGACGGGTGATCGCCTGGCGAAGAGGGCGTGCCGCATCCTGAGACTTGTCCTCTATGTGACCAAGCTGATGAGTCTATCCATCACCTGTTGGTTGGCTGCATCTTCACTCGCCAAATTTAGGCATTGATTTAACCTGGGCCTGACTATCTTGACACCAGATCCTTCAACATCCCAGTTCTCCAAGTGGTGGTGGTCAGCTATCTCAGCGGTGTCCAAACAGATGCGGAAGGGTCTCAACTCGCTGATAATTCTAGTGGCATGTTCTAGTGGCATGGGAGGTTTGGAAACACCGCAACTCCTGTGTTTTTGAAAATGCTGGACCTTGTATTCAGGAGGTTCTTAGGGCGGTAAGCACCGAAACCAACCTTTGGTGCAGTGCTGGTGCCAGAAAGCTCCAGGAGCTTTTGGTCAAGTCGACAACCTTAGACAATTAGCCTTGTAGGTCTCTGGTCGTTGTTTTCTGATGTATCTGTGGCACGTCGGTTTTTTCTATAAGAGTGGTGTGTGTGGGTTATTTTTTCTTTTCTTGTACTCGAGTTAGGTCTAACTAGATTTGTGTATTTCCTTTTTCTACCTAATGAAATGACAGGTAACTCTCCTGCGTTCGAGAAAAAAAATCTAGCTCTGACGATACAGCTCGAGATCCAAGTATAGCATCAGTCCTGATACACTGATACACATGTCGTGATGTCCAACCACTCTACACATACGTACAGAACAGGAAAATGGAGAACAAATCAAGGCATAACTAACGAAGATCCTCGCCCGGCTCGGCTCCAATCATTGTAAGATGCCTTAAAACATCATCACGAGACAGAGAAATCTAGTACAGGCAAGTACGAACCGCAAGCGCCCATGTGAGCGATCATGATGCATATAACTCGTGCCTGACAAATTGGGTCGATCCCATGAGACAGAAAATTTAGAATACGTTGGGTATAGCATACATGTAATGCGGTTAGAATAAATTCGAAAAATATAGTGATACCTACCAGCATACTAAATTCCTTGACGTTAATTTCGCAGCAGTCGAAGTTTTCCAAGAAAACAGAAATTATCATCAATAGGATTTCTTAGGTCGGACATTTCTTGAGCTCACACATATCGAAGTCAAATTTTGTTTCTTCAGAAAAAAAGAAAGAAGTCAAATTTTGTTAGAAACTTAGCAGCAGCATATACGGATTTGACCTTCAGTTCTTCCAAGATCGACATATACATACAATGTCAACACACGCCATAACTCCAGACCCTGTTGCCGACATGGATGGTTGTTTTCGGCAACTTATTGCCCTGTCGTTTGTACGATCGGGAAATTAATCAAAGGAATATAAATACGAAGTTGCTTTCTCTCTCTGTTCTTCTTTCCTTTGCGAGGATTCTTTCAGCTATGCACAGTAATCTAATAATGATTACATATCCATGCTAATTCACTAAAATCTACAACATGCAAGTAATAAAATCACTGGAAGATCTCTTTAACCGAAACACTGCGAGGCAGGTCCCTAGTAGCCTGCGGCAGTTAAACAAAAATGTCATTGCCCGGCGGCGTTGAGCATGTGCGCGCAGCTACTTTTACCAGCTGCTGCCCCCCGGCCGTCGTCATCCCGGCCGGCCGGTGTGTGCCGTGCGGTTCAACGTCCCCACGTAAGGCGCCCCCTCCTCGAAACTGTGGATTTCCGCAACCGATGCCGCTGACGAAATCTCAAAACCAGGTAGCTCGAGCACGCATAGCTACGTGCCCGCGCCCTGGTCGTTTCCACGATTATTTTTCTGCGCCGATCCAGCGGAATAGGTGCCTTGTTTTCTAGCAGCCGATCGGTCCTCTCCTCCTGCAGAGAGAGCCGTGGTGTAGTATGCAATGACGCAACTCATCATCCTCGACGACGCGGACGGCGGTGCAAACGCAGCGCAACTTGCAGAAAACAAAGTCAGGTGGTTGGACCTACATTGCAGTTAGTTACCGCAAGTGCGATTTGCTCACGTCGGCTTTATTCAGGGAGGGAATATTCAACCGGCTCTCGCCCTGCTCGCTCGCCACTGAGTTCAGTTGCCTTCGGAAAATGGCTCTCTTTTCCTTCGCTTTAAAACTCGTATAATCAGCTGGTAAACGACAACGCATTTGCTCGTCGATCGGGATTGTTAGAGCTGGCGTGCTGATCAGATTTCAGAGCAGTCCATGTGAGGGCACTGCTCACGGGGAGGTCGTATTTGTATATAGGAATTAATGTGGGTACACTGGCTTGTGTTTTTTTATACTACTATTATTAAGGATCTGATTGCATATTCATGATTAAATGTGCAGCAAAGTTTGATGGATTGGGGGAAACAAGATAAGCATAAGAGAGATACGATGAAAGGTCTAATCACTTAATTGAAATAATACTTCTGTCTTGGATGATTGTATATTTTTGTCAATGTTTTTGCACATGAGTCCTGACGTAATTATGGTGCTTCTTCTATCTGCACTTTGCCTTCCATGTCTAATCACAATTATAGGCTCCCTACAAAAAAAAACATAGTATTGATATCCCAATACTAAAGCGCATGGATGGTGTTAACCACATGAAGACAAAAGCTAGTCATGTGCCTCCCAATCAAATGAGACAGTACGTACCTTAGAGCTCAATTTCAAATACTATATTCCTGGAGCGAGTTGAGTTACTCGTCCTTAGACAATGTTACTTTCTTAGGACATTCCCCTGAGTTATATATGTATACTACATGTTCTCCCATCCTATCATTGCAGACAACTCCCTAAAAAACAAGATGCGGATCCTGTTAGCACTTCTTTTTTACTTGCCCGAGTGTACTTTTGCTTTCATGATTATTGTATATACTAGCATATGTTAGAGTAAGTTTGCCATGATATTAGAGCCTAAGCACCATGTGCACAAAATCTATAAACCAGGCTACCACTAGTTTGTCCCTCTATGCTGTACTGTGGGCTATATGCCTATTTACCAGCAGCATCTCGTCACAAGTAGCTACCTAGTGGTTTCCAAAAAGACAATGAAAAATAGGCATTTTAGTCCCTGAACTTTGCACCGAGGGTCAAGTTCGTCCATCTACTTTTATAGCCAATCTAGTTCCTCAACTTTTATTTTTAATCAAACTCGTCATTTATGCTCATATGAAGCTCCATATTAACATTAACATGAAACTGATGCGAAAAGTCTTTTATACCCTTGTCTCCTTTTTTCCCTCTTTAATTTCCACCCTTAGAAGTACAATAATAGTATGATCCAAAATAAATATGAGCATATATGTATTTATCGAGAGAGTATGAATACGTATGTGGAGCATATATACTGTACCATAAGTATGTGAGTACGTATCAATTTCAATTTTAAAGCATGCGTACCTACACTGAATTGTATATATACCAAAATAATATGAGTGCATACTTGTTTGATTACATACATTTTGCATATCAAATTTGTACGAGCACCTGCATGACTTAAAGAGTATGACTAGATACATTTTTTTAGAAATCATATTATTTTGTGTTAGTTGAAAGATATAATGTGGTGTGTACGTATTAAGGGAGTATAAGCACATACATGTTTGAGCTACAAGAGCCAAGGGCAAAAATTACTTTTAGTACCAGTCTCATGCTAATTTAGAGCACACCACATCAACATAAGGATGAGTTTGACCCAAAAACGGAAGTTGAGGGACTAAATTGGTCAATCTAAAAATTGAGGGACGAATTTAACCACCAGTACAAAGTTCAAGGACCACAATGCCTATTTTGCAAAGTTCAAGGATCACAATACCTATTTTGCCAAAAGAAAAACAAACTCGTCAGTGGTACTGTGATCCAAACTAGTAGCAAACGCCTCCATTTGGTGGGAAAAATACATGCAAACAATAATCTCTCCAATTAATAAAGCCTAGCTAGCCTTGTAAGATTGGTTTCCTATCACCATCATCAATGTGGTCCAGATCTCCATCACCCTAACATCACATACAGATTTGGTGTGGTCTCCTATCTCGTTTGAACACTAAAGAAAAAAAATAGATTACTATGTGCACCAATAAATCATTAAAATTTGTCTCTGTTTCTGTAACCTTCAAGGTCTTTCTTTTGCTCTCCTCGCTTTGCATTGCTATCATATAGTTTATTATTCATTTTTGTCTGTTTACCCTCAATTCAATTCAACTTGCATCCACTTCATCATCACCACGAACCTCTCTGCTGTAGCTTTTCTTGTCCTCTTGCATGCTCTGCGCTCTGACTGCTCTGGAGAAAGGTTTCACCGACTGCATGCATGTTGGTCAGCTCACCATTTCAGTAAAACTTTGTTGCCTTGCGGCCGCCTTCTACCGCGCGCAGTGAATATATGCTTTGCATGGTCATACGCCGGGCGAGGGGAATCATGCGTGCACGTCCAGGAATAAAGCTACGAGCTTCCATGTGATGCATCAGGATGAGAGGCACACGGCCTGGGCTGCTGCACCAACGACCAGATGCGTGCAAACATGGCGATGCCCCTTGCTCCTCTCAAAAATGGGCATGCAGAAAAGGCGAGAGCGGCGTCCAGAAAGTTTACTGCACGTCTGCACCCTGAAGCGGGCAGGGCAGGGCAGGGCAGGGGAGGGGAGAGGGCGTGGCAGCCGTCAATCTCTTTTCCCTCTCCTGATTCCTCAGCCCTGCTGCGGTGCCAAAGGCGAACAAAGCTTGCAGAGCCTCAGATCGGAGCCAGAGCCAAGGAAAGTTGTGGAAACCTTTTGACGTGAAAAATCTGGAGGTATTCTACTAGCTACTACTTGGATTTGGATACACTACTGCCAGTATTGTCTGGCAAAATAAAATACTACTACTCCACTGTTAATCTAGTTTATACCTGTGATGATGACTGATGCATGAGCATGACACGGCCGGTTCTGATGTATGTAGAGAACGAACAAAAGGGAACATTGTCTGTTTTAACAGAATCTAACACTGGACGACATATGCAACACGTAACGGTGGCGCATATGTAGATAGCTGTAGAGATATACACAAAAAGGGTTGGGGATTTTGGACGAGTATTTATGAGAGCGCGTCAACTGTAGATGGATGCATGTTCATGTGCCGCCCACACTCATCATTCCCCCAAGTGATATGATCAAACACAGTGCTGTAGTAGTAGTACTACCAGTACCATCTTTTTCTCAAGGAATAACTTTAATTTCTTTTGTATTGAAAAAAAAAGAAAGAGACAGTTAATAAGTAGGCGAGGAGGAGGAGGAAAATAGGCATAGCTAGCGATCTATAAAAGAAGCCCATATGCAGCCATCAACAGGAGGACCATATCCCCACACATATGATCTGTGCTGTCTCCTCAGGCAGGCCTCTCTCCGCTCTCTCTTCTCTTCCCCTCTCCTCCCCGGCTCCCCCTTCCTTGCTCGCCTAAGCTAACTCAGACGGCGAGCACGCTTCCGCGAAGCCCGGCCGCGCAGCTCTGATTGCTAGCTGATTGATTGGTCAATCACTCCGCCTCGACTCGATCCATATACCTACACTGCTGCAGGTACTATACCCTATATATACCTCACGCCTCGCACACTCGTGTTGGTGCAGTGATGCTAGACTACTGCTAGCTACTAGTACTCCAGCATATACAGAGTCACCGGTGTTGGACACTACAGATACTCTCTTCTCTCGTCGGCTCGCCGGTTGTTCATCGGAGCTTACCGGCCGGCCGTCGGCGGCTCGGCGCCATCGTCGTTGACGGTGTTTTCCAAGGGCGGCGGTGTAGGAGGAAACAAGCTAAGGAAGCCGCGTGACGCGGTGCGCTCCGTCGGCGAAGCGAAAGCTGCGTCTGCCATCAACCATCGATAGAGAAGGTATGAACACAACAGGTCCTGTAACCCCTATTAATTGCTTCACCATCATTAGCACACGTGATTTCATGCATCCGAATCTAATTAGCTACCTCCTCCTCCCGCTGCTTACAAATCCAATCATCTTGTAAAAATAAGAACAACTCGATTTCTCGTATGCATGAGGTGGTAGATCTTGCTTTTGTAAGCACGTATGTGTAGTTCTTGAGCTAGCTACATACAAATCTCATAGCTGGATGCGGAAAATAAAGAATATAAAGACAGTGTAATTATGAGGTTCGAGACATCTCCCTCACCCCCCGTCCTTGTCCGCCCATCAATGCATTACCCGTGTGACTGTTTCTTGATGTTCATTCCGCGACCCGATTTGGATTCCCTCTTCGACGTAGATGGATCGTAGCAGTAGTATTCTCTTCTTCTTACGTATGGCCATGGATTATATATTCCTCTAACGCTTGGAGCATCCTCTCTCTTCCGTGCAGTGCACAGTTATAGCATCGTCCCAGAATCCCTGCGCCAGTCATTTAATTAACCGATCGATCGGCGGCGGCGGCGATGGACGCTACCTTTGGCTGGGCCGGCGCCGGCCACCATGTCGACGACTACTTCTCGCGCCAGGTTGGATGCGGCCGGTTCGAGGTGGACGAGGCCTTCCTCGGAGACTGCTTTGGGCAGCTCCAGTGCGACGGGGTCCTTGCCGCCGCCGCCGCCGGCGGTGGGGACACCGGAGCGTGCCACGTGACCTCGAATTGCGGCGCCTTCGAAGGCAGCGCGGGTATTGACAGTGACCCGCTCGCGTTCTTGGGCGCGGGGACGGGGGACGTCTTCGATGCCGGCCTCCTCGACGCGGCGCTCGCGTTCACCAGGGAGCTCGGCGAGGGCTGCGCCGACGGCGGGGCCGTGTCGAACGGCGCCATGCTCTCCAGCTACAGCGGCACCACCGGCGGCAACATCTCCTCTGGGGAGTCGAACAACTACAGCGGCGGCCACGAAGCCGAGGTGGTGTCGCCGACGTCCACCATGTCGCCCACCACGGCGCCGCGGCCGTTCACCCACGCGTCGTCGTCCCAGCAGCAGGCGCTCCACGCCAAGCGGAAGGTGACCGACGAGTACCCCGCCAGCATCGCGACGACCGCACCGCCGCCGGCGCCGTTCCCGCGCCCAGGCGGCGGCGCTAATAAGCGGCGCGCGGCGACGAGCATCAGCTTCGGCCACGGCGCCCAGCACAGCGCGCGCGACGCCGCCGCCTCCGCCGGGTACGAGCCGGACATGGAGGCGATGGCGCAGGTGAAGGAGATGATCTACCGCGCGGCCGCCATGCGGCCCGTCAACCTGGGCCCCGAGATCTCCACCGCGGCGGCGGCCACGGAGAAGCCCCGGCGCAAGAACGTGCGCATCTCGAGCGACCCGCAGACGGTGGCGGCGCGGCTGCGGCGGGAGCGCGTGAGCGAGCGCCTCCGCGTGCTACAGAAGCTGGTCCCCGGCGGCAGCAAGATGGACACGGCGTCGATGCTGGACGAGGCGGCCAGCTACCTCAAGTTCCTCAAGTCCCAGGTCCAGGCGCTAGAAACCCTAGGCACCACCAACACCAGCAGCACGAGCGCATCAAGCAGGTCACAGCACTACAGCTATTTCGGAAGCGGCAGCGGAAGCAACCCTGGCTTTCCTGGATTTGGAAGGAGGAGCAGTAGCATTTCTCCATCTGGGTATGTAAATCCTAATGGATCGACGAATACTAGCAGCAATCTGTTGTAGCTGTGGTAACTGTTCTTGTATGACACTGTGCCTGTGAGTGGATTATACATGCATGCATGTTGCTGTTTCATCGCACTGTTCGCTTGGCCGGTAAGGTCTTGTTGTTAAGTAGATTACGACGTATTTAGTCATCATCATCAATTCATCATCATCTATGAGTACTTAGTTTTTACCTTTTAGATTGTAGTTATATACTTTTTTATGTGCAAAGATTGATCCGCTGCATTGTTAAGTGATCGATGTAACTGCAGTGATGAGGGACTGCATGCAGCACGAGAGGATGATGATCATGACGAATCTGAAACTGTAGGGAGAGTCGTTTCTCACAAGAACCAATCGCTGATCCAGATGAATTCTAGAACGTTGAACTTCGCTCTTTTTTACTGGACACATCAAAGAATCTACTCTGTTAAAATTTGTTATGTTTGACCACTTACATATATGGCCAGAACTCAGAACAACACAGTTTTTTCTTTTAATGTGGAACGAAGCTCCATCATTAGACTTGTCAAAGTGGCATATATCTCCAACTACCGTGGAAAGGTCAAGATCATCAAGTGAAAAGAACAATGATACCAGTAACTATTTTGTTGACCGATTGCTGCGTCGCATATGCGTCCCGGACTGATGCGTGTTGGGTGCCTATGCACCGACGACTGAAAACGGCAGCTCTGATCGATCGATCGATTCGATATGGACACATCATGAGGCTGGCAATCTTGCTATCTAGTAGCAGATTGCATATACTATACATTTTCCGGTTCTACTTTTGCGCATGAGAACCACTTTCCCTCGCCCCTTTCTTCGCGTCCAACCCCAACGAAATATCTTTTCCAAGAAGGCAAAGAAAAGGGAGGCCGGCTGGCCGGCCGGGGAGAGATACGCAACGCAAGGCTAGGCGCCCCTAGCTAGGCTCGAGCTTTCCGGTGATGAGCAGCAAAGAGACGAGATCGAGATGCTAAATCTATCCAAGCTATCGTCTCTGCATCTAAAATTCATATCTCGTCTTTTTATCCTCGAGTATCTCTATCATGCATCGATCGCTGCTGGGCCACAGGGCCCTTTTTAGATGATGAGATCAAAAGCGAGCGCGAGCGCGGGATTATGTTAGTAACTTAACAGGGAAAGGGCCTTTTGCTGACGAAACCTTTTGATCCCCGTGCATGCAATGCATCGCACCGATATCGTCACTCATCAGCGCAGCGCAGGGGCGCTGCTGCTGTCAAATCGATCGCCGGGGCATTTCGATCAGAAAGCTTTAGTGGCAGCGGCTGGGGGAAAACCCTAGACGAAATGCGCGCCCGATCGATGGGCGTGGGCGCATGCATGGGTGGGAGGGGTGGTGGCCTTGCGGAGTGGGAGTGGAATCATGGCGCGTATGATTAAGAGCCCAAGGCCGGGCACTGCACGTATGGGAGTTTGGGCACGTCCTTTTCCTAGCTAATCTCTCACTAGCTTGGCCGCCCGGTCTTCGCTCTCCCCTCTCCTTTCTCGTTTCGTTCGTGTCAAAGAATAATCGGAGTCTTCGGTATGTGCGTGCCCCCTGCCATGAGAGAGACTACAGAGACACGGTGCACGGCTAGAGAGAGAGAGAGGCCAGAGGGTAGGGTACAGTGCAGCTTGCATCATGCATGCGCTTTTGAAGGGCGCTTTTGGGGTCGCTAGCCCTACCCTAGCTAGAGCCGGGTAGGGGTAGGAGGGAATGGCATCGACCGGACCGGCCGGGCACCACACCACACATGTAGATGTAGGCGAGGGCGCCTTTAACCCCTGGTTGGGCTGCCCGATGCCAAAAGACATTCCCTTTGGGGGCTGACCCCCATGCATGTGTGGCAGCGCTGCCTGTCCCGCTCGCTCGCTCTCTGGCAACGACGACGGCAGGCCGCCGCTGCCCCTCCGGTCTCCTCCGCCTGCGCTGCGCTGCCCCTGAATTCGTGTCGAGGCCGCAAGGCGTGCGCCTTGAGAAGAACACCGGCCGGCCCTCCCGGCTCCAAAAGGCGCGTGCGCCCCCCCTGCTGCGCGTTGCTCCCCACATGCACGCACAATACATCCTGCAAGCCTGCTATGTGAGAGGAGGACTGGCAGCTACTCACCTGCACGCACGCACGGTGCTCTAGCCCGGTGGTCACAGAGACTAGGCCCCTAACAGAGACACAGACGGTGGGTGTGGTAAATCTGGGACGTGACACCGGATGGCCGTGGATACATGCATGGCATTGAACGGCTAGCTTGCCTTTCCCCTTCCTTTTTAAACTTGTATACTAGTCAGAGGAAAAGTGCACCCTGCCAACATCCTGCCCTTTCTTCTGCATTTGTACAGTACGAGCGAACCGTGGTTTGACCGGTCATGCCGGCCTTGGTTTAGTTTGCTGAAGAACCTGTGTACAAACATTTCGATAGCTTAACGAGACGTTCAGGTGACACGCCGACCACATCATTTCCCGTCGTGCCGGTCAGGCATCATCCACGCTTCGATTTTCCTGGCTACGTACCCCCACCGAATAATCCTACTCCTCCCCCGTCTCCCCTTCGCGATTTCAGCAGCCTTCATCGATCAGCAGGCCCGCAGGCAGCCGATCGAAGAGACTTGTCGATCGGCATAGGCGGCGGCGGCGGTTCCGTGCGTGCGTCACCGAAACGACGATCTCGGCCCGGCGAGACGTGTTGACCGCGGAGGAGTACACGATCCGGTGGGAAGGGAATAAAGCGTTGCATGCGTGATGTTATGATTGGATTGCAGCATCGGAGACTGTAGGGCCGTTTGACGAAGATGCATCTGGTAAACGGCCGGGAACAAATATTGCAGTACGATACGACGACGCACACGCTCGTCGCGCAAAAAAAGAGCGTTACAGACTTTTAGCTGCTTGGAATCTTGGATGAAGACCAACTTGGCCGTCGTATATTGTCGTCATATTTGATCCGGGATCTGGCTGTCTACTCCCTCCGTTCCTATAAAAAAAAATAGTGCAATTCTGGCTACGTAGGGTTGACACAAAAATCCAAGGACCGGTGGCAGAGGCTAGCAGCAGGCAGAGGCAGAGCGGGCGTCAGGTTATCATGGCTGCATGCAGCACGTACTTTCCTGCTGTTTGACAAAAATAACACTGGGATAGCTCAATGATCCAGTTACGGGCGTGTGCGACGATGTAGCTTGATGAGCATTGGCATGCTCGCGATCCAGGAATGGATTGAGCCTGTTTATCAGCGGATGCAACGGCGCCTAACCAGCCTGCTGCCTCTGTCTTTTTTTTTATTAACATAAACCCTGCCTCTGTCCCAATGCTCACATTGCCTAACGCCCGTGTCATGGCGAGATTAGCAAGAGTGGACGAAAACGGCAATCAAACCAGGAACGCGGGCTAGGCTAGGAGTCCACGAATCGGCCCTCCGCCCCTCTTGGCTCTTGCCAAACCAGGGCGAGAGTCCGAGCTGCTTACAGGCTACAGAAGTTTGGTGGACTTTGGACTTTGCATATTGGCTAGCACGCTGGATTTTTTTGGTTGGCCGTTTGAGTTTGGGCTTCGGCCGGCGGGTGCGCGCGCGTCACGGCTGATTTGATCAGGAACCGTCCGTGACGCGACGGGCGCGTTAGGGAAGACGGCAACCAACCAACTCGCGTTTGTTCCCCTCTGTCGAGCTGCCGGCCGGTGTCGCGAAACTTCTGTTCGGACCACTTGCGTCGCATCACGATCGTTACAGATTAAATTCTGAAGGCGATCATGCAACGCAAGTTATACACTAGAGGTGAACAATGCCTCCTGCTTTACACGGCTGAAGGGACAGACCAAACGGCTTGTCGCGCCCCTTTTCCTGTTTAAGCGTCTTACAGTACCAACAAGCGAAACCGCCTTCAGCCATTGCGCCGGTGGTACCGAACAGTGCATTGAGACTGTGCCTCATTTCAACCAGGTGCGATATGCAAAATCCAGTACCACAAGAACAGTGAACACTTTCTCAGAAAAAAAAACAGTGAACACTGATCGTACCCGCTCCCCCCAAGCGTACAACTTGTTCATGTGAAGGTTGTCATGTCGTCTTCAGCACCGTCCGCACCCATCCCTAGCCTCCGTAGCCATTTCATAACGCTTAGTTATCCATCGGATACCCTTAATGTCTATCATCATGTATCACCATCAAATCCTGATTCAAAGCCATCCCCCAATGCCCATTTCCCCTATCCAAACCGGATGCAGATCAAGCACACGATATGGCGGGCCTCATCGCTGCATCCCACATTCCAACTTGCCATCCTAGCCCCGCGACTGCACTTACTGCAGCACTGATAGACCTGCACCTTCTGCGCATGCACACCGGCAACCGGCAACGGCAGGTGCCAAGCCCCACCTATCAGTCTACCACCCAATCATTCAGGAAGCATCTGCCAAACGCCAACACGACAACAATAACAGACTAGCCACAGAGCTGCCTAATCACAATAATTGGACGGTAGACAGTGACAGCAGTTCAAAATTCAGATGGACTGATGCGACACTACGCGCCCTCTAGTTAACAGGATAGATCAACATGCCTCAGGCAGAGAGACTGAGACTCGAGTAAATTTTTTTCACTCTTTGGACAGTTTATATAATTGGAGTGTCTGACACTGTACATAACATGGGCCACTTGAAGTTTTAGAAATTTGGATGGTAAACAAATGATGCTTGGAGAGAGCGTGTTACTCAATACACAGCATTCAGACAACTCTTATCACACAATTACTGGACAGAGATATGTGGGCCAACCTACCTGGAAGCAGGCCTAATGAGCGAGCTTGAAGTAGAGTATGAGAAGGATGGCCAGAACCAGAGCCGTGATGATTCCCCCAATGATCCACTTGTTCCTGTCCATCCTCTTCGACATTGCTGCCAGGATCTTCTTGCTCTTGCCAATGTTATCGTCAACACCATGCAACTATCAACAAGAGGACATCAATCTCATTAATCGACACAAATAGGCAAGTTGTATCACCAATAAAAATGCAGATTAATAATGTAGCAAAGGAGTGGATCATGCAGCAAGTATTTTTAGTTACCACAAATTTTGTGCTGCAATTTTAGATTATGATAGGAACTCATAAATGCTGTGGAAATATAAGGGGACGTTTGGTTCTCCGCCACGGTTTGCCACACCAAGTTTTGGTGGCACCATAAAAACAGCGACATGCTTGGTTGGTGACGCAGGTGCAACAGCCACAGCAGTTGCTAGTTCTTGCGCCGTATGTGTGGCGCCGATTCCAAGCGCCACAGCTTTGGCACCACCACAGTTTTCACGTGGCTCGCTGTGGCCGGCAACTAAGCGGCCCCTAACTCTGACATTCATTTCAACAAGGAACGGGTGGGCATGTGTTGCTTGCATTTTTACTAAAAGGAGGTCACAGTTCTTCTTTACATCAAAGAGAACAAAGCAATGAAATTTTCTACTCTAATCTATACAAGAATCAGTCAAGCTACATAGTCCTTGCACCTCTGAGACTAAGGATCTTTCCCCTTTTAATTCAATCACCAATCCTTTGCCCTCAGAAGTTAAAGTAGGAAAATTCCGTAGCTATCCATATAAAATGTAAAGACATCGCATGAGTCAGAACGAATCAACAAGTGTGAGCTCACCCTCTTGGGTCAGACTAACAGACCTACCCATGTGTTCCAGAAAATATAACTCCCCAGTCTATAAAATCCTGAAGAGGTGCAATCTAACCTTTAGCATGTGCACAGAAGCACTAGACACAGTCTAAATTCCTCAAGTACAATCTAATCTATACTGTTCATGTAGCAAACAAGATTATGTGTCCACATGGAGTGATGAGACAGAATCATAGAACTACTTAGGACCACTGTTGCCTACACAGCCGTTAAGCCCGTTTACACGCTGTGTAAATGCTGCGCGGTGCTTACCCGTGTCTGTTTAATCACCCATTTAATGGCCGTTTAACCCATTTAATTGGCCATTTAGTCCGAATGGTAGGTGACCGACTGTTTAGCGTTTAGGATAACATTTCTTAGGACATGAAGAACTCTACTCTGAATAGTAACAAAAAATGAATGGATAATTGTTTGGAAGACATGTTAAGAGCTAGTACACCTAATACAATATTTGATGGACTACAACTTTTTCTCGAATGCATAGGAGAATTGCGTGTCGTTACATTATGGGGAGAAAAGAAAGGGTCACCCAACACAGAAAACTTGCAAACAAAAGAAGGAAAGGAAAAACAAAACATACACTCAACAGCAACAGCATCAATCACTAAAATTCATTAGCACACAACAGAAGCAAAAACCAGTTGATAACTAACATTTGATTTTCATAAGATATCCTGCACAAAGAAAAATCCAAACTGAATTGCTATGAGTAAAGCCAAGATAGAGTAAAGCAGTCCAAGGAACCAAACTAGTGCTGTTATGAGTGTTTTGTTAGCAAGAATTGCTGCATCTGTTCAACCTGTAAAGTCAGAAAACAACAATCAAAATAGATAGAACTGTTGATGAGACAGAGCACATACAGTGGTATGGGCATGTAGTAGTGACTGTCGTTGTTGGTGAAGATCCTGAAGAATTGACACACCAAGTTCTTCTGTCTCCAACATAGTTCTTCGGCTCTCTTTAATTCTATCAGTGGACTGATTCAGTCTTTCAGTTGTCATCATCAATCTTCCCCTCTGATCAGTAGACACCTGAGCCATGCAACAATGCACCAAGTATGGCACGAGTACCAAAAAAACTGTAAGAACCCTGTGTTCAAATGGCTTACTATATGAAAATCAGCATAACAAAGATAAATGAAACAGGAATGCAAAGGCAGCATTCCAATTGCATAGTTACATCTAGGAATAGGTAATGTAGGTAATCGAAACACTTCCCTGGATATTAAATAGCATTGCAAAAGAACTAATGAATTTATACTACTGTATTAGTCGAGGAACATTTCTTTATTTGAATAGATATTGAAAAGTAGCTCGCAATAGGATGAAAGACATATATGATTACATGGTTTAGTTTTGTCAGACTAAAGATAGAACAGAGATAAGAATAGAAAAGTCACCTACATGTAAAAGTTATATTCTAGAACTGTAGCAGTTATGTCTAAAGTTACAGATATATAGGATGTGACCAAGGATTTCTTGATTGCAGCATATGTTCCACCTTTTTCATGCATCCAATACTAATATGGAGAAGATGATTACGATAAGGGGCAAGAATCCTATGCTACGTACATTAGGAAACTTAGGAAGCATAGTTAGTGAAGGGGAGCATAGGGATAAAGGTGTCCAGACATCTGGATGCCAATCAGTGGAGTTGTACAAGGTATGGTATTAAGAATCAAAATCCAAAAATTTATGTCAGGACTGAAAAAGTAAACTATCTGATATATCCTTCTAAATTCCAGCATCTAGAACAACGTGTCCTAAAAAATAAAAGTTTGTAATCATGCCAGTTGAGCATGTAGAGATAAGGAAAGCCACTGATTAAATCTTGATTGTCAGATATGCATGAGTGAGAACATATATAAACATGCTGTCAGGATCCTGCCACAAAGCCATAACGTGGATGTCCGTAATAAAGAAAGAAAAGCCCACATGTAATGTTGTAAGTTAGCTGGATTTATCAACATGCATATCTGTTCTAACTACAGGACCTAACAGGATCACTAGCTGAATTACCATTTGATGAGAAAATTACGCTGTAATCTAAAAGCATTTATATTCCTAGTTCACGTCTCATTGCTATATAATAGTGCACAACGCTGCAAGCAAAATACAACCGAATAGCAGACTGTATGAATATAGTAACAGCACAATCTTGTTTCCAGACGAAATAAAGTCCAATACGTCACCATCAATCATACGGATACCAATACATAGGGTTAAAGAACAATTCTCATTGACCATTTCAACATCAACCAAGTCACCTGATATCAAATACTACATCCAAATTTAAAAGCACAAACACGGATTATTATTGGCTTTGCTTTGATGCAATGTATAACAAACGCCCTGATGTAATATAGGTTATGCACTGCAGTATAAATGCACTTAAACGCTCTGTAGATGCATTCCTAAAAAGTACTGCATTAAGCTATTGATAGGAGTCCGGGAGCTCACCGCAAGAGTGTCTGCCATGCCAGCCTCAAGGAGCTCCTCCCGGGTAGCCTGCCTGGCGTTGGGCGCTGATATCCTCTTGAGCTCGCTCTTGACATTATTGAGGTCAGATTTATACTCCCTCAGCTTCGCAAGCAAACCAGCCTTCACGCTCGGCTGCAGGCTCCTCGCCTCCAGGTCCATCTTCCGAATCTGCAAACACATTAAATTACTGCCTCTCCCAACGTCCCAAACCCAGACAATGGAACATAAAATGTCTTACAGCCCATCTGCAAAACTCCCTAAAAATCCCAAAACTGCACCGATTTCCACTTTTATGTTTCTACTTTTCTACCAACCCCAATTCAACTGTTCCCCCACAGCGGAACTGAAGGCGCCAGAGTCATATATCTAGCCCAAGGGGATCCCCATAACAGAATGCGTTACAGCATCTATTTACCAGCGATTCAGCTTCCTCCACGCAGGACTGGATCTCGGACAGCTTCTGCTTCTTCTTCTCTGCGGAGATCCCACCGAATCAGACCAAAACAATCGACAAAAGCGGTGGCTCCCCAACGAAATCACGAAGGGGAATCGGATTAAACAGGGGAAGCTTTGCTTACCTCCATCGAGGGCGGAGGCGGCGGTGCACTTGCGGGAGAGGGAGGCCGAGGCCTCGCAGTACTGCCGCTCGTAGCCCTCGAACACCTCGCTCATGGCTGCTGCTCGCGGCTCGCCTCGATCTCTTTCCTCGAGCCGCTCCCTCCAAATCCCGCGGACGAATCACTCCCGGCGACACGGTCCAACAGGAGCGACTCGGCGGCGTCGGATCAAGCAGACGGCGGAGGCGAATTTGACGAGGATTGCGGTCCGCGTGGCTGGGCGTGGGGAAATTTGGGGGCGGCTTCGACTTTGATCGGGTCAGGATTGGGGGAGACGAATACAGGAGGGATTAGCACATTGGCGCTGCTTGTTCTGGAGACTGCGTGGTGGGCCCGTAAGGTTAGTGGTTGTCGCGGGCTTAAGCAAGCGGCCGACGGTAGTTGCGGCAGCGCGGGCCCGGCACGGCGTTTGCCGTTTGGTCTGGCAATTGGCAACGAGTCGGCTATGACGCGGGCCAAGGAAATACCCGTCCAACAACATGGGATGTTCGGTTCGGAGCCACGCTTTGCCACAATTAGATCGTGTTTGGAGGGATTAAAGTTAATTCCTTGTACATCAAATATTTAGATATAGGTTAATTACAAAACTAATTGTATAAATAAAGGCTAATTCGTGAGACGAATCTATTAAACCTAATTAATTCACGAATAGATTCGTCTCGCGAATTAGCCACGGCTTATGCAATTAGTTTTATAATTAATTCACGTTTAGTCCTTCTAATTGGTATCAAACATCCGATGTGATCCGAACTAAAAATTAGTTCATGGATCCAAACACCCCCTTAACCTTAGATAAGTTTGACCAAATTGGTAGGCTGGACAACTAACCTTTGGCAAGATTCTTTGAGCTCCACATCTCATAGAAACAAAAGGTGTGGCAAGATTCCCTTTACCATGACAAAGTGTGGCTTCAATTTCTTCGCCACACTTTTGTGGCTTGCCACACTTGCCAAAAGTTATGTGTGGTAAATGGTGGCTAGCAACCAAACATCCCCGTACTCGAAACCCTACGATACCCGTGTCAAATCTAACGGGTAAGATTTTCAAATACTCCTCTACCGATGGATACCCATCGTCCCCCAATCCCAAATTACTATTCGTTTTGGTTTTTCTAGACACATAGTTTTTATTAGCACCTAGATATATATTATATCTATATATATTAAAAAAATCAAAACGAATAGTAATTTGGGATGGAAGGAGTATTAGCTTATGATTATAATGGTATCAACCAATAAAAATAAAAATCGGTGCCCATGTTGTCGTATGAGTAATGTCACAGCTAGCAATTAATTAAGCAAAGTTTCGCTCTCACAACTTATCACATGGTTCATTATTTACACGAGTCCTAATCACAATGTTCATGTTATTAAACAACGGATCGGCTAGTTTGAGTTATATACCACCCACTCCACCATTTTGGGTGGTTAGAGTCCCAAGAAGCGAAAGCATCCAAGACAACGGTGGATCAAGAAATTTTTTAGAGTATGGGTAAACATAGCAACTCATAACAAGTTCACACAAACATATCAATCACTAACACCAACAAAGTTGACAACTTTGATAGTTTTGAAACTAGAATTATCATTCAACACACATGCAAATATGCATACATTAAAAAAGGAAATATCGCATCAATTTGTCGGCACCGGATTCAAATTAATTGTGCGTCAACAACTTGCCACACATTCTATCAATAACGACACAGAAAATCTCAACATGATAATAATAAAAATTAGTAATATTAAAATTGTTATGCCTTGAACGACCCTCAATGATATCTCACTTGTTGGATAATTAGGCAATTGTTGTACTAATTTTCAAACTAAATAAATCATGACAAGAGACAATCCTAGCATGCAAAACTCTAACATACTAGATAACATAAACAACATAATCATGATATCAGAAAACATGATTAACAACCAGATCAGATCACAGCGCACGTACCGGGAAGCCGTGATGACGAGCGGCGCTAACGGAGTGACGACGATGTTGTGGACGGATCGCAGCAACCGGTGTTAAAGATGACGATACGCCGCGACACGAAGATTGGACGGAGGACGAGCCGTTGCGACGAACTTGAGCAGTCATGCGGAGCGCTTCCCAAAAACCTTATTCACCCTCTCCCGGTGCAGGATCACAAGGACGACTGGTTCCGAAGACTCGCTGTCCCGTTCCCCGGTGCACGCCGACGCAACGGAATGGATAAGACTACAGTGGTGGCACAGCAGTGTAGAAGAGGCAAAACCTAACTCGTATAGACCACTTTAGGATACCCTAACCTGGGGGCCTTTCCGTATAGTAGTATATGGTGCGTCTTTCCATGAGGGGTGGTATGTATTTATAGGGGGAAAACCCCTAACACCCTCATCTATTAGCAATACGTGACTAATAGATGGTGTACCCCCTCTTACGCTAATAGACCTTTGAGATTTATTCAGAATTATTTATATGGGCCAAGTCCATATATCTAACAATCCCCCACCAGATCTCAAATACCTATTTAGGTGTTTTGCATATTTCTCACTCTGTTTGATATATCGGTGTTTCAACAAGGACTTTTAAGTTGAACTCTTGCCTAGAGCTTCAAGCTACACTCATCCACAACTTGATAATGGACTTTGCCTTGAATTGCTAGTTTTGCGTGGACAAGTTTCACTCAAAGTCATAACCAGTACTTAGTTGCCAGTAGTCTACCCCATGGGTGGAGCATATACATCGTACTCCCTGGTGTCTTTCATGAGCTTACTAGAGATCACCCAAGTCTTATAGACTGCAACGTTGAACAGCCGAACTCATATAGGTGTGTTCTTTCAAGAATGATTTGTAGGACAACATGTTCGCTTATTAAAGCTAACAGAATCACATTAAGGCATATAGCCAACCTACCTTATAGCACACATGCCTTACAGTATTTGAGAGTATTGCATCTTCACTTAGAGAGGGTTGAATAATTACTCTCCTCAGTTAACCAAAAGCTTGTTTTTCTCAGATCCTAATTCACGGGATCTCCGATCACATAGGTTGGATTACCACTATGGCAACTCAAATGGATCTCATACCCATCTCACTCGATGCACTTTTTGTCACATTCCGTGATAGCCCTTTTGTAAAGAGATTTACCAGGTTTTTATTTGTTTGAATATAAGTCACACTTATTACTTCAGAGTTTCTCAATTTCCTGAGAGACTTCAGTCGTCTCTTAATATGTCTTTATGACTTCGCACTATCCTTAGCACTGTTCACTTTGACTATCATAGTTTGATTGTCACAGTTTATAAGGATGGTCGGCACTAATTTTTCAACCACAGGCAAGTCCATTAAGAGCTCACATAGCCACTCTGCCTCAACGTGGCTGTATCTAAAATAGTAAGTTTTGCCTCCATGGTTGACCTCGTCAAAATAGTCTGTTTGCAAGACCTCCATGATATGGCACCACCTACAAGGGTAAACACGTACCCACTTGAGGCATAAAGCTCATCAGCATCAGAAATCCAGTTCAAGTCAATATATCCCTCAAGCATAGCAGGGTGCCTAGAATAGTGAATCCTATAACTCATAGTACCCACCAAATAGCCTATAACCCTTTCAAGTGCATGCCAATCATCAATACCCGGGCTTGACATTAACCTGCTCAATTTGCTCATAGCAAAAGATATGTCGAGTCTCGTTGCGCTAGCTAAGTACATGAGTGAATCGATAATCTAAGAGTATCTCAGTTGATCTTTCGCAATTTACTTATTCTTGCAAAGTATCACACTAGGATCATAAGGAGTTGGAGAAGGGTTGCTGTCCATGTAGCCAAAGCGGCTCAAGATCTTCTCCACATAGTGGGATTGCGAAAGAGTGATCCATTCTCATCTTTAATCAGCTTAATGTTCAGAATAACATCAGCTTTTTCTAGATATTTCATATCAAAACTCTTTGATAGAAAACATTTGACCTCATTGATCACATCAAAATTGGTGCCAAATATTAATATGTCATTTGCATACAAGCATAATATAACTCCTTCGCCCCCACCAAGGCAATAGTACACACATCTATCAGCCCCGTTTATGACAAAGCCCGCAGAAGTTAAAGTTTTGTCAAACTTCTCATGCCATTGCTTAGGCGCCTGTTTTAAACCATACAAAGACTTCAATAACTTACACACCTTACTTTCTTGATCCTTGACCACAAATCCATCAGGCTGATCCGTATAGATCTTCTCATCTAATTATCCATTTAGGAAAGCTATCTTTACATCCATGTGATGGACAATAAGACCATATGAGGTAGCAAAAAAAAAGCAGTGCTCGAATTGTGGTCAATCTAGCGATAAGGGAGTAAGTATCAAATAAATCTTCACCCTCCTTTTGTGTGTAGCCTTTGGCCACAAGCCGTACCTTGTACTTTTCAATAGTACCATCAGGCCTAAGCTTCTTCTTGAATACCCATTTACAACCCACTGGTTTGCAGCCACATGATCGTTCAGTGAGCTCCCAAGTTCCATTAGAAATAATTGAATTCATCTCATTATGGACAGCTTCTTTCCAATTATCTGCATCTGCAGATACAAATGCCTCAGCAATGGATGTGGGTGTATCATCCACAAGGTACATAGTGAAATCATCGCCAAAGGATTTTGCAATTCTTTGTCTCTTACTTCTTCTAGGAGTTTCACTGTCATCATTCTCAATGACCTCCTCATGCTCATCAGATTATTCAGAAGACTCAATATATGCAATTGGTTTAGTATTTATCTCAGAAGAAAATCTAGAAGTGCTATGCATATCTTTCATAGGAAAAATATTTTTAAAAATATTGCATCATGAGATTACATAATAGTATCAACATGCATATCAGGTAACTCTGATTTAACTACTAAAAAATCTATAAGCAATGCTCCTTTGAGCATATCCTAGAAAGACACAATCCACTGCCTTAGGTCCCAACTTGCGCTTCTTAGAAATTGGTACATTGACTTTCGCCAAGCACCCCCAAGTGCGCAAATAAGAAATTGATAGTTTTCTCCCAACCCACATCTCTTATGGAGTTTGTCCTTTATTCTTGTTTAGAACTCGATTCAGAACATGACATGAAGTCAATAAAACCTTCCCCCAGCATGCCTTAAATAAACCAGCACTGTCTAACATGGCGTTAATCAGATCAGTCTGCGTGCGATTTTTTCTCTCAGCAACCCCGTTTGATTCGGACGAATAGGGAGGTGTCCACTCATGAATAATACCATATTTTTCATAGAATTCATCAAAGATTTTAGGGAAATATTCACCACCACGATCTAACCTTAGACGTTTGATCTTTCTCTCAAGTTGATTCTCAACTTCTGCCTTATAGATTTTAAAGTAGTCTAACGTTTCATCCTTGTAACAAATAAACATAGAAAAATCTAGTCGCATCATGATTCAATGCCATGAAGTATTTCTTTCCACCTTTTGTCAGCACACCATTCATCTCAAAGAGATCATAATGTATGAGTTCTAGAGGTGCCAAGTTTCTCTCATCAGCCGCCTTGTGAGGCTTCCGAGGTTGTTTCGATTGCACACAGCTATGGCACTTAGAACCTTTGGCAATGGTGAAGTTCGGAATTAAACACATGCTGGAAATCTGAGACATCAAATCAAAATTAATGTGACATAGACATGAATGCCAAGTACTCGCACTATCAGTAAAATTGCCACAAATATGGTTCACTGAGTTATTACAAAAATCTTCAAGGAAAGCTAAACAAATAACCTTTACCAACAAGGCAACAAATTGTCCATATTTCAACATGACTAGTTTATTGGACTCTAACATTACCTTAAATCGGTCCTTGCACAGTGTCGTACATACATCTATGGGCCCACCAGAAGGTTTGGACAGTCCTAAATAAAGGGCTGGACACCGAGACGTGTTAGACATGAAGGCTACAGTGTAGGACGGCATAGTCTACCTCGTAAGACAGGAACTAGTCGAGGATTATGAAAACTACTCGTAGCAATTAGAGTAGGACTCGCCTAGTTGAATCCAACTAGTATTGTTATAAACAACCGATCTGTAACCCTACCCTCAGCAATATAAGGCGAGGTAGGGACCCCCTCCAAAGCAATTTAATCCAACCAATACATAGGACGTATGGTATTACGTGATCAAGCGGCCCGAACCCGTCTAACTCGTGTGTCTATGTTCACCTTCGAGTTTCCAATATCGGCGAGCCCCATAAACCAAACACTATCTCGGGCACCCCCATCATTAGGTTGCTGGGTCTAAACACCGACAGCTAGCGCGCCAGGTAGGGGCTCTTATTCAGAATCCACTGGCAAACTCTATGGCCCAAGTCATCATCAAGCCAATTGTCACATTCGAAGCGGGTGCGACATTCATCTTCGGCTCCTGGGTTTGAGTCGTAGACGACGCTCACAACTTCCACCACTACATTGCGTTGACCCTGGAGAAGAAGCAACAAACGTTGAAGCTCCAGCGTCAAGCCCTGGAGGATCTCGTCGAGAATTTCGCTGAATTTGTAATTTCTGACCTAGTCAGAGGCTGAGAGGACGAGTTCGAGTATAACTCGACTTCTCCCACTAGTCGGACTGATTCTCACGAGCTGGCGCTTAAGCCATCGTGCGAATCGGACTACAACTCAAGTTGATTCCTATTGGAACTCCGAAACACGGTTGCTAATTACCAAACTACCCTATCCAGATCACAATCTGACACGGATACAATTGAGGACCCTGACTACTACTCGGACCCGAACGAGGAGACCCCTTTATCAGGTCCGTAGCAGGGTCTAGTAATCACATCGGCTCCACAAGGCAGATTCGTCTACTAGCCCAACATGAAGCCACCTACTCTTGCCAGGAACGACGATTCATGCCTTATCACCTACCTTGATACCCTCCCGTACCAGGAGGGAACTCCTTTGTCGCCCATCTACGAAGAAGGCGGCTCCATGAAGATCATCACGTCAAGTTCGGGAAGCTATTCTTCGAAGCGAGAACTCTTCGCTCACATTGCTGGACAAGAGGGCGAAGATGAAGAGCAACCAGAGAGGAATTCGCGGCATGAACATCACTCGGATGATGTCTCACAGGATGAGCTCACCGCCAATGTTGCTGTAGAGGAAACTGAAGCTCAAAGAACTCGATGACGAGCCAGAAACGCCGCAAGAGCAGAGCGCCGCCGCCGCTTTGCAGCAGACTTGCCAATCATAAACTTGGATAACGTGTTTGAAGCAGTTCAATCGCATCAACATCGTACTCCCCTTGCCACCATGGCGTCCATTAATCTTATTATCTACGCAATGCCACATGACAAGTACACTAAACAATTGGTTGAACTGGCAGAGCGCGCGTACAAACAACTCGATCAGCAAAACCCGATACATTCAGTTCCACACATCCAATCCCAGCGTAGTCAAAATGGCAGTAGCCATAGGCGCAATCCATCCAAACCAAGTCAAATCGGAGGCGCCAGACCAATCCAAGCTAGAGCAGAGGGTAGTGGGGCAGGACCCTCGGGAGGCCATGGCCACCGTGGGCCCAACCTAGAGCCTGAACACCCAGTACAAGATCTCCGTAACAAGATCAACGCCAGCCACGACGCCCGAACAATCATTGACGGCCGCCGCCGCGAGCGCGAGCAAGAAGTCGAGTACCCAGGAGAGGATTCTGCCGGGTTCCCTGCCTTCTCAAGATGAGTAAGAAGGACAATTCTACCCGAAAAATTTAAACCTCCGGGTATCACCAAGTACGATGACAAGCATGACCCAATCCAATGGCTGCGGTGCTACTCACTGCCGCTCACAAGATTCTTGTTGATAGTAGGGACAACCTGCACGTTCCTAGCTGCAGAATCTTTCCCGAAGTAAACTTCAGATCTACCGTGCCAACACAATGAACGGAAGCATGTGACCCATTCCCCATCAGGATGGAGGAATCCTGAGCGACCTGGTAAGAAGAGAACATAGATATGTCAGCATACACATGAACATTAGCACTCGTATCAAGCCACCAACTGGTAGATTGAAAAACTGAAAGAACAGTAGGTAATAAATTACCATACCTTTCTCTAGTGTTGCCTCTGGTCACTGTGTTGACATCCTTGGATCCAGATCCATAATTAGCCTTTTTATCCTTGCAATCTGCGTGATCTGGACAATCCTTGGAGAAATGTCCCAACTCGTCATAGGTATAGCAAGACAACTCGGCTTTGTTCATCATCTTCTTCTTGAAGGTAGTAGTCTTAATGACCTTGTTTTTCCCTTTATTCTTGTTGCTTTGGAACTTCTGCACCATGTTGGCGCTTGACTGGCCTTGATTTCCTTTATCAGCAGCATCTTTCTTCCGAGCCTTCTCCTCAACATCAAGAGATGCTATTAGGTTTTCAACTAATATCTCATGTCTCCTATGTTTCAGAGTTGTGGCGAAATTTTTCCACGTGGAAGGTAATTTTGCAATTATGCATCTAGCCATAAACTTGTCAGGTATCTCCCACTTGAGCTGCTCAAGGTCCTTCACCATGCACTGCACCTCATGCGCCCGTTCTACCACAGAACGGTTGTTCACCATCTTGTAGTCATGGAAGCTCTCCATGAGGTACAGTTCACTGCCTACATCTGTTGCACCATACTTTGTAACCAAAGCATCCCACAACTCCTTTGCATCTGTTGAGTCCACATAGACATCGATCAGATGGTCAGAGAGCACGCTGATGATACATCCCATGAAAAGATTATTGGCATCCGCGAACTTCTTCTGCTGCTCAGCAGTTAGTTCGCCTTCTGGTTTGCCTTTTGTCGTGTCCTAGATGTGCATCGCATTAAGCCACATACGGACCTTTGATTACCATCTCTTAAAGTTCACACCAGAAAACTTTTCTAGCCTCAATGACTCAGCAAAACCAACCATCGAAAAATCAACAAATTGCTTATTATAGGGTTTTTGGATTGTTGGATAATTACGCAATTGCTGTACTAATTTTTGAAATAAATAAATCATGACAAGAGACAATTCTAGCATGCAAAATTCTAACACACTAGACAACAGGAATATCATAATCATGATCTTAGAAAACATGATTAACAACCAAATCAGATCACGGCACACGTACCGAGAAGTAGTGATGACGAACGGCGCTGATGGAACGACGACGGTGTTGTGGACGGATCGCAGCAGCCGATGTCGAAGACGACGGTACGTTGCAATACGAAGATTGGACGGAGGACGAGCCGTGACGATGAACTTGAGCAATCGCGCGGAGCGCTTCCCAAAAACCTTATTCGTTCCTAGTGCAAGATCACAAGAATGATCGGTTCCGGAGACCTGCTCTCCCGTTCGCCGGTGCACGTCGACACAACGGAATGAAGAAGACTACAGTGGCGGCGTAGCAGTGTAGAAGAGGCAAAACCTAACTCATATAGACCACCTTAGGGATACCCTAACCTAGGACCTTCCCGTATAGTAGTATATGGTGCGTATTTTTCATGAGAGGGGTGGTCCGTATTTATAGGGAGAAAAACTCCAACATCCTCGTCTATTAGTAATACGGGATTAATAGATGATGTACCCTATTACGCTAATAGACTTTTAAGATTTATTCAGAATTATTTATATGGTCCAAACCCATATATCTAACATCACTGGACACGCTATTTGGAAACGCTATTTGGAACTGGAATACCTTCACTCCAAAAAATTGTCGCTTCACCAAATAAGCCACCCCATCCACTTTCTCTCATGGTGTTCGAGTGAGCTTTTACATCATGAATAAGCTGTATTAGGGGATGTTTGGATACAAGGTACTTTAGGAGGGGTCCCATCGGATGTTCGGACGCTAATTAGGAGGACTAAACATGAGCTAATTATAAAACTAACTGCAGAACCCTTATACTAATTCGCGAGACAAATCTATTAAGCCTAATTAATTCATCATTAGTAAATGGTTACTGTAACATCACATTGTCAAATCATGGACTAATTAGACTTAATAGATTCGTCTCGCAAATTAGACTCCATCTGTGTAATTAGTTTTGTAATTAAATTATATTTAATACTTCTAATTAGTATCTAAACTTCCGATGTGACATGTCCTAAAATTTATAACGTCACATCCAAACAGGCCCTTAAGCTGCAAGTGTTTGAGTTGGTCTGCGGCTCCGAGCATATCCTGTTTGTACCCGTCTGAACTATGTAGAAGGTCTACTAACGATCAGCTATGAGCCAGGACAGACACCCAAGCTCGCCGTGCCTTTTGAGTCCGCCCCCTGATCCAAAACAATAAAGTGCTCATGTTGATCATTCAAGACAAATAGCAAATGAATAGTGAGTAATTTGTGCTAATTTGACTTGAAGAAAGTGATTGCAATGTCATACTGCTTTGTGCTTGGTTCAAAGGAGTGAACTGAACTTATAAGCTTGGTGCATTAGCACATTGAAGTGCGTTAGCTTGTTAGCAAGCTTTGCAACCCTCTAACTTGGACTTGGTGTGGAGCTCTTTCAGATGAGGAGACCCTTTTTATTTCATGGAGCCAACTCCATAGGTGGTCGTCAAATGACTGGCCGCGAGCCATGAGGCGAAGAATTGCCACCATGGTAATTCATTCATGTGGCTTAGCTCTCATCTTTCTGTAGTGGTGTCCATGAGTCCTGGCCGAGAAAAACTCAATGATCAGGAGTATTCTTGGTGGAACTCAAATGTGGAATGATGCATTACTTGCCATCGATACTATGGGATAAATCGTTTTGTGGGGTCCTCTAACTCATCGTGTTTACGTTTCTATATTTCATACTTACACCCTCTATGGGTCAGGTTGTACGGATGCTCGAGGCAGAAGATGTGCTTTTATTATCTTCTTAATTTTATAGAATAGTTATAGATATAATTGACTAGATTGCAAAACTATTTTGTAAGTTTGTGCAATCAAACTAAGTAACCCTTAGCCGCACATCTAAATAGAATAATTATGTTTTATCCTAAGTAAGTTATAAGTGAATGATTGATTTTAAGTTCTCTCTCCTCTTAGGGCATCAGGAGTGTATAATGTCCACGTCGGTCTTATGGTGGGTCCCGCGCAATGTTGAGGTCGGCACTGCTACGTATAGTACCCAGGCCGGTCTTAAGGGTGGGACCCACACCGAATAAAAAAATCACCCAGCACCCAGGTCCTGCAGCTCAGCTAGGTATTGACGAGGCAAACGGGCAGCGGACGGCGCTGCCTTCCTCCCTTCCTTTGATTTTTTATCGGTAATGCTAAGCTCGCAACGTCCGACGCCAGCAAAATATCGGACGCCACGTGGCTCTTTCCCGTTCACGTGAATCTTATCCCTTCGTATATTTATTCCCATGATCTCATTCACCGAACAAGATAGTCCTCCAACAGCTCTCTCTCTCTCCACACACACAGCAAGTTTCCGGTGGCCTCGTCTCCCACCCCAACGGCGGCACACTCCCCCACCACGGCGTCCTCCTCGTCCACCCCGGCGGCGGCGCGCTCCTCCACTCCGGGAACCTCGTCCCCCACCCTGGCGGCGCCCCTCCCCCCACTCCGGCGTCCTAAACCAACCGGGAGGCTGGTTGTCGTGGATCTGAGTATTGCAATAGGTACCTCATGGTGTTGCAATAGTTATTTTTGGATGTTGCAACGGTGGCTTTTGATGTTTCATCTGTTTTGCACCGGATCCGGTGGCCCTCTCCCCGACCCCGGCGAGATCCGAGCGGGGAAGGATCGGGCGGCGGCCATGGTGGACGACCTTCGGCGGCAGGCTGGTTGTCGTGGATTTGAGTGTTGCAATAGCTACCTCATGGTGTTGCAATAGTTATTTTTGGATGTTGCAACGGTGGCTTTTGATGTTTCATCTGTTTTGCACCGGATCTGGTGGCCCTCTCCTCGACCCTGGCGAGATCCGAGCGGGGAAGGATCGGGCGGTGGCCATGGTGGACGACCTTCGGCGGCAGGCTAGTTGTCGTGGATCTGAGTGTTGCAATAGGTACCTCATGGTGTTGCAATAGTTATTTTTGGATGTTGCAACGGTGGCTTTTGGTGTTTCATCTGTTTTGCAACAGTCTGACTTGCCAGCAATCGGGTGTTACACCAACTTGTTCATGATGTTGCATATAGTTGTTTTCTTTGTTTCGTCTCTTCTTCTTTCGTTGTTGCAATGTTGTAAGAGATATTTTTTTTTGCAATGTGTCTGTTTTGAATATTGCACGAAGCAATTCGGGATGTTTCATGCACGTAAAGGTGTTGCAATCCTCGGTGTTGCAAGTGTTGATTTTTGATATTTCAATAGTTATTTTTCAATGTTGCGACGGAGTGTCCGATAAAATAAAATTATCGGACGTCCGGACGCTAACACTTCCGTTTTTTTATTGCTTGAGGCCGGGTGCTTAGGCCTCCTCCGCTATGTATGAGGTCGACTTTAATGGTATTAGGATCCGGGTGTTTGATACAAGTGCTAAACTTTAGAAGGGTCACATAAGATGTTCGGTTGCTAATTAGGAGAATTAAACATGAGCTAATTATAAAACTAACTGCAGAACCCCTATACTAATTCGTGAGACAAATCTATTAAGCCTAATTAATCCATCATTAGCAAATGGTTACTGTAGCATCACATTATCAAATCATGGACTAATTAGGCTTAATAGATTCGTCTCGCGAATTAGACTCCATATGTGCAATTAGTTTTGTAATTAGATTATATTTAATACTTCTAATTAGTATTTAAACATCCGATGTGACATGTCCTAAAGTTTAGAACGGCGGATCCAAACAGGCACAACTTTTTCTTTCACCGGATTAGAGATAAGATAACATCTACGTTGGTGTTGGGTTTATATATGAACAAATAAGAGAGGAAAGTAAGTTAAAACAGTTTTGATATAGTCTTAGACTTCGGTTAACTATAACTAGTAAAGTCAAATTGCGCGGGTTAGATACCCTTTTAATCAAATTGTCAAATGGCATTGGCTCCTCGACGGTGGTCGGTGGACGCAGCCCCAAACGTGGTCTGCTAGCTGTGTAAGTGTAATACCTTTTCTGCCCGTTCATTGCCACAATCTTGAGATATAGAATCTCTGAATTCTCAATAACTCAAAATTGTATTTCATACACGCCCTTTTTCCTATTTATTAAAAATTGGACTACTATTTTTCTATATATTTTATATGGAACCTTTATTTATGTATTTTGTTGTACGTAGTATATTGAAATCAATCTACTTATTTTATATAATTGTTGATTATAAATTTTGCTATATTTTTTCGACTTGACATTGACCTTTTGATTTAGCCTCGAACCATTAGATGATGAGAATAATTGACGGTGTAGATTAATTTTTTTTCTTTCCCATTTATACATGGCTTGTAAACATGCCATTTTCTAAGAAATGAAGCTCCTTGAATGGTCTCTGAGGGGAAAAAAAAGGTTGAACATGAGAATCAAGGAAAAAAGGTTGAAAATGAGAATCAAGAAAAACGGCTACATGCAATGAGCACATCTTCTCTACCAAATGTCAATAAAATCCTAGATATGAATGATTTTTTACTTTTATCATAACTTAATATTAAACTTGCTTGCTTGCTTCTCGCTCACACATGCCGCAAGGTGCAACGTGACCGGCACGACTCACTATGAGGTGGATGACCCTATTTTTTTCAAACCCCATCTATGGAACCTTTGCCTGCACTGCCTGTTTCTCTTACTCACATATCCTCTCTCGATCCTCTCTTGATTGCTCTTGCTCGGTAGATCCACTCATTCCACCCTCATCCCCATCGGCTAATGAGAGTATGTCTGAGCTAGCAGGGTAAATGCTTCTTCTCTCTACTAGAAATCGAGCACCTGATCGCCACTTAAATCAATCTCACACGCTGTAGATCCAACCCACATACAACCAGAGGTGAGTACACTCTCCCTAAATCCATGGGTTGAATATTGCTGCTGTCAAAGTTGAAATGATTATAATAATCAATACATAGTTGATGACCACTGCCTCATCATCTTAGATCCTACACGCTGGGGCCATTGAGCGTGCGCCATGCTCACCACATCCAAATGCCCTTCCTACTGCTGTGGTTAGAACGTGGGGGTTGAACAGTGCTGATCGGCTTCAAGAAGCTTCTTGTCGGCACGAAGAGAATAGAACGACTCCATGAATAATGAATCTTGGACTCCCTAACATTCATCTAGCTTGGAGACCTACATCAACATTGCATCAATGATGTGTAACTCATCATGCTCGGTGATTCGCATTGGCCTTGAATCAGCAACCACATGTAGGACGCATACTGGACATCACTATTTCTCAGCATCGATGTAGATATAGGCGGCACATAGCTCTAGGGTGACACATCGACCTCATTGCATCTTTGGCTAGCGACTTGATTTTGATTTCATCCACCACAAAAAGATTCCATGGGCACTGTCAAGGATTTAATTTGCACCGGGAGTATTGATTTCATTTCACCAGCACGGATGGATTCGGAGGAGGATTCGGTCCTCCAATGCTTCAATTTGTATAGCCGGGCGTATATAGTAATGTCCACAAGCATCGATTAGTGCCATTGAGGCTTTGATTTTTGCAGCTTCCACAATTCAATCTCTATATATGGGCGTCAATTTTGTCGCAAAGCTTTGGTCTTGAAGCTGAGACGTTAAAACTTTGATTTTGTGCAACGGGGTGTCGATTCCACAGCCACACCTGCATTAACATTGCTGGTGCTTCTATTTGCACCGGCAAGCATAAAGGCGCCCACGAATGTTTTTTCACTACTTTTTATATCAATGGGTGCTCATCGAATCCGTTGTCACACATTGTTTTGTGTTGCCAAAGCTTCAATTGTTATCATGTTAAGGGGAGGAAACAAATATATGAGTTGACATGGAAAGAAATATGAATGTAAACCATTATAATTTGAGCCCACAACTGCATCTGTTTATAGACTATTCTTATTTTTTTTCACCGACTAATGGGGGCAGTTTCTGGCCTCTCTTAGTGAATGTTATGGCTTCTTTTAACACCACATGTTGGATTTTATTGTTTATCTTTTCCTATCATTAGTTTTACACTTTGATTGAATTTATATGGTATTAGAATATTTTTATTCTTTTTAATATAAAATTTAGATACTAATTATTTAACTCGAAATGTGTTCTTTATTCAAGAAATTTATTTCCAATATAAAAATTAAAAACCAATTTTGTCATTATTTTTATTCTGAATTTAATTAGTTATTATTGCATCTGGCATGGACTCTTTATTTACCTGTATTGCTTCCTAATTTGCATAGAAATCAGTTGCAAACTTCCATGTTTTTAGATTTTGATTTTTTTTATATTGTTTGCCGTATTTGACTTGGATTTTTTTATTTAGTCTACACGGTGTATTTTTTTCTAATTAAAACAATAACTTCTTAGCTCCCTCGACGAATGTGTTTGGATGAACTATTGTAAAGATTGCTTATTTGATCTCATTCGTGACCCTTCTTATCAAGTGGTAGATATTTTTTTCTCTCTTGGCATCACGTGGAGTCTTTTTTTTTTTTTTTGCGAATTGAGCTTGCTCAGCTGGTAAGTTCCGTATGGTGGAATTTGCCCACCCGAGTTTGAGTCCTTGACTCGGCACAGGTGTTTGCATTTTTCTGGATTAATCTAAGAATTTAACCGGCATTATTTTCTTTCAGTGGTAGGCGACGTACCTGCCGACACTCAGGTGCCAGTGGTGACTTTGTCAATCTCAAGGATATGACAGCTCAGTGTCTCGTTGCATTGTTAGTGCTCATAAGGGTTTTATTGCATGCATGTATTCATAGGGTTAAGTATGTGTGTATATCCGTGAGCGTCTGCTTTGTACCGTGTTTCGAAAAAAAGGTGGAATCTATTTTTACTCTCGGTTTTCTTTCATTTGTAGCATCGGATGAATCCATATATGTCTTTTAACTTCACGGTAATTAATCTATCTCTCATGTAACCTACTGTAAAGGACTTTACCATCTTTTCCTATATATGGTGGATGGACACCTTTCTCTCACGTTACTTCAGGAAAATGACTTTACAATTTCGGTAGGTGCATGTACGTCATTTTTCCTATTTGTTATTCCTAATCTTAGCTAATTATTATAGGACCGTTAGATCTTCATAAAATCGGACGATTTATATTCTTCTCTTTTTTATAATTAATGTGGGAATTTCTAAACCTCTTGACGAACGTTGTGGGTTTTTTAATACTATTGTATTAAAGATAAGGTAATGACCGGCCGTAATTTTGTTTTCCGAAACGGCCGGTGACATCCATCGTCTATCCACGATCGGCGAGATCATTTGCAAGCGGCCTTTCAGGAGCCCCGCGTGCATCGCCTCTGTACTGGGCCCACGAGCTAGAAGACTGGAGAGCTATCCCGAAACCTCAGATGCACACCGATTCATTTCCCCTTCCCCTCCCTCTCTAGCGTGCGATTGGTTCGCGGCACCCTCGCGTCCAGGCTTCCCGCGTGCGACCTTCGTGCGCGATTGGTTTCCTGAACTCGGCCTGGGCCGCGGTATGCAAAAGGTTTCCCGAGGTGCGGCCGGATCTTTCGTTTTCCCGAAGCCACGCTCCGGGATGCGGCGGCTGACGCATGGGGCGAACGCGCAGGGGGAAAAAAACAGATTAGAGCTTCGGAGCAGGCAACCGAACAAGTTCCCACGTGAGCCTGGCTGGCTGCATGCAAACATCAATAAAAGGGAGGTGCATCTGGCGAGTCTGGCCGGCGGGAGCCCGGATGGGTGGCGCGAGCCAGGCCACGCTGGTCCGAAAACCAATCAGGCCCCTAGGTTCTCTCTGTCTCGTTTGCTGGCGATTTGGTTTAAGAACCACTTGGATCCATTTAACTTGGAGGGGAAATGCAAATCAGTGGAGGCGAGGTGGGGCTGCGCTTGACGGTGAGTCCTCGATCGTGGTTTTTTGGGGGGTTTTACCTTCCGCGTTCTGTGCAGATCGACTTATTTGAATTTTTTTTTCCAGATCTTTGGTGGATAGTGAAGCGAGGTTGATGAGGACTGACGACCATGATGGAGAGTAATCCGCTTTATTTGTTGTTTATGGGGATTTTTTTGCATTCTTTTTGTTTGTGAAATTTGATTGACCGGGGGCATGTTTCAGTGGATTTTCAGGGGATAGTGAAGTGCAAATCAGGAGGTATGAGTAGCAGCGATGCACACAATGACAAAGGTGAGTACTCGTTTCATCAGGATTGTGGAGATTTATTTTTGCGTTGACCTCCCTCTTCTGTGAAGCTACTGATATTTTTGTTCACTTTTGGATTTCGAGGAAACTTCAAATTTGTTTTGACGATGAAGAGGATGCAGTGCACACGGAGGTGAGTCTCGGATCTGATTCGTGTTTACTTCATTTGGTTGCTATCCCTTTCCTAGGGTTTTCTGTTGAACACGTTCAAATCAGAATCGTATTGCGTATGTTTGTTCTATTTTCTGGTCTATGCGATTTTAAATCGATTCGCCCTCCCCCAATTTCACCTGGCACATTAGGAAAACTCACCTGGCCCACCGCCCATAGCTTCACAGATCACACAGCTTTGCCTCTGTGAGCTGATGCGGAACTCCTTTTCCAGGAGCAGTGATTGGTCAGCAGGAAAAATCTGCAATTTTGTGAATCTGAAGCAGACCTGCCAGTGCTCCCATCATGAATTCGTTCATGATGATGAATTAGTTGCTGGATGTGTTGGCAAGGTTTTATCATCTTTAGGGGTGTTTGGTTCCTCTGACTTATTTTTAGCACTCGTCACATCGAATGTTTAGATACTAATTAGGAGTATTAAACGTAGACTATTTACAAAACCCATTATATAAGTGGAGGCTAAACGGCGAGACGAATCTATTAAGCCTAATTAGTTCATGATTTGATAATGTGTTGCTACAGTAAACATTTGCTAATAATGAATTAATTAGGCTTAATAGATTCGTCTCGCCGTTTAGCCTCTACTTATGTAATGGGTTATGTAATGGGTTTTCCCAGATATGCATAGGAAATTTTCTGGAGTGGTCATGCAAGAGCGGTGGAAACCTGTGATTGAAGCATATTTACCAGCTGATGATATTTTCAGGAAGTTTACAGTTCAGAGTTTTGGTTCCAACGGCACCAGACCTTTTGCACCTTATTTTTTTATGGATTTATGTATGTAGCTTTGTTGGATGGTAACAGAAGGTGGTCATAGAAAACTATAAATTTATCTGTATCGAGGCATGGAATATTTAGCATTTTTCTAGGTCAACCTGACACATACACGAACCAAAATGTTTGTTGATACAAGAGCTGACAGTTGAGTAATTCGTTTGTGCAGCACAATACTTTGGTTGGTACCAGATGAATGATGACTTCTGGTATGATGATGTACCTTCTCTCACCATGGCCATGCCATATAGTTCATTCATCTACGGCTACATGAGCTCAAGTACGCAATAATATGGATAGGAATTTGGAAATAATATGTTTCTTAGTTATCCAAAACAATATACTTGAATACGCAATAATATGACCCTGAGTAGGTAATAATATGGTTCATCAGTATGCAAAACAATGTACTTCATTAGGCAAGTCATTTTATCATTTTTTTAATTAGTTGTGTGCCAACTGTTGGGGGGTTCTTAGGGGCAAGTTTAGTCATTATATAGCATTCTTATAAGATCTACTCATATCAATTGTATGTCATTTTATTCTTTACTGATGCTTTGTAAATCAGTCTAGCTATCTAAATTTCTTAGTGCGTTTTACTCAAAAGCAGGTTATTCTTCTCAGCGTGGTGGCTTGACAAATTAAGTGCAAAACTACATATTGAATGCATGCTACTGACACCTTTTTCCTTAGCATTATGGGAAACATTTTAACAAGTTCCCGTAGGCATTTAAATATTATTCAAATAGCATTTAAAATGTTTAGCTTAAGCAATTTTTTTGAATATTCCATGTCTCATGTGATAGACACTCTTTTTGTTTGTAACCGCATCTTTTACACCATTATAGATAAAATCAGAAGCCAAATAGATTAGGTTCCTTTAGATTAAACCAACACAAGCTTTTTAAATAAACTGAACAATGTGGTTCCTGAGTCTAAGGTCCCTTTGCTTGTTTCTCTAAACATTTTGGAGCAGTGTGACTTGGTGGACTACTTCACTTGCAAAATCTTGCACCTTTTTGTTCTTCCTCTTTGCCTGAGCATTCATCCCACTAGTTAGTCTATTTTCCGTTTTTGTGCCTTTTCACTTTTGATCTTGGTGGGTTGTTCATCTTTGGCGATGTAGCAGCTGGATAAGTTGGGGTATCATGGATTATAGTTGAGATACCAAAAAACGATGTAGCTACAGGTGCATCTAATTAGTTTCTGAACTTCATTAGGCAGGAAAAAAATACTATCCATGAGAATAGCCAAATAAATGTACTCTTATCAAGCAATATTGTGGCAAGATCAAAGCAGAACAGTACAAATCATTAGGCAAATTTTCCTATCTAACTGCTCTTCATTTTGTTCTGTTCTTAAATTGCAGGTTCCTAAGTCTTCCAGCGGGGTGGAGATCAAGTAATAGTCATAAACCAGGAAGGTAACATTCTGCACTTTAATCATACAACCAATGATGCTCTTACAGCACATATTACATCGTAATAAGCTAGTAGCAACCCTCGCGATAACTGTATTCAAAGTCGTTTTGAGCCATAAAACTCCATGCATGTTCATTACAAAGCAGTTTGAATATATTCAATAGGCAATCAAATACTACCCAGCAAGAAGTTTAATTATGTTCAATAAGCATTTAAGAATCCCTGTAATGCATACAAAAAGGCTAGTTATTTCAACGGTAATATCGTACGTTTCTTTCACTTGGTACGTGTTACATGTTCTCTGATTCTTTCTTTTTTTCATCACTACATTGCAGTATTAAATGGAATTGCAAACTGAAGGGCCAGCAAAAATATGATGTACTGCCTGTTTAGGAAAGCAAATACGTTGGGGAGAATGTTGAGCAGAAATTGTGCACGGATGATGTGTTGTTTATTTGATCTAGATTTTCACGTGGTTGAAAAGGAACTTTGACTGTCTTTGTTTTGGGCAGATGAATTCCTAATCGTCATTTTGATTCAGATACTTTTTTTTGCTCGTGCTTCTTGTTCTGCCGAGATTTTCTTCAAATGTATGCATGCGGTTCTATTTTTTGCATAAAAATTGTGTGGTCATGTGGGGGAACCGCACTCCACCAATGATAGTGTTCTGCACATAGAAAACGGTGGGAACAGCTTTTTGCCGGAAGAGGAAAGCGGCGGGTACCTGATGATTCCGATTTCCAAAAAAAGGGTCTGCCGTGCGGCCGGCCTAAATTTACGGCCGTACTCCGTACGTACGTTAGCCAGGTCCGATAAGGTAATAGATGCTCCCCTCCGTCCGTAAATAACTGGCGCTTTCGCCTTCCCGAGACACAACTTTAACTAAATATATATATAAAAATATTAATATTTATGAGCGCTTCCCGAGAAACAACTCTAACTAAATATATATAAAAAAATGTTAATATTTATGATTCAAAATTAATATCATTAGATAAATATTTGAATCTAGTTTTTTAATAAATTTATTTGAAGATACAAGTGGTGCACGTATTTTCTACAAATCCAGTCAAACTTGCGGCACGGAAACTAAAAGTGACAGTTATTCAGGGACAAAGGGAGCACTAGATAACTAGCAGCAAAGACATCACACTCGGTTGATTGAAGTGCAAACTCGATTGTCCATGGCCGGCACGCGCAGATGAAGGGACAGTTTGGTAGGGTTCCGCCTTCCTAAACAGTTTCGGCTCTGGTTTCTCTAGTGGAGCGGCTTCTCTAGTGTAGATGGAGCCGTTTTAAAAAATGTTTGGCAAAACAACTTTTTCTGTATTTTTAGAAATGGATGTAAGAGGTCAAATATCCTATATACCCTTGGATATATATTTTTTAATAGATGAATTGAATGTTTAATTAGTTTATAACTTAAGTCCATTTGAATTAAAAAAATAAATGAAAAGGGACTCTTCTCCTTTTCTTTTTTCCTTCACCTTTTTTTTCTTCTCCTTTTCTTTTTTTCTCCACGTTCTCCATCCAGTGGACCGGTCTTCCTTTTCCCCATCTCCTCTGAGCTTCCGCCGCCCTTCTCTCACCTACCGCGCGCGCCCCGCCGTCCAGCTCCCATCCCCCGTCGCCGCCCGGCCCTCAAGTCCCCTGGCGCCGCGCCACCTCGGCTCGCTGCCACCCCCGAGATCCACTGCCATCCCTGTCGCCGCACTGCCTCGGGTTGCCGCTCGGCCCTCGGGTCCCCCAGTGCCGTGCTGCCTCGGCTCGCTGCCGCCCCCGGGCTCCACCACCATCTTGTCGGTCGCTATTTTCCCCGCCCGGAGTAGCTTCCCTGCGCGCCGCCGTCGACCGCCGGAGCTGGTTCATGGTGCCGTCGTTTCTTCTGCGAGGCGAGGTGAGGAGAGAGGGGAGCGAGATGGGCGCGTGCGATAGAGGGAGGCGAGCGCATGTGATGGCATGACAGGAGCCGCACGCGCTTCTAATGGTGCGGTGGCAATTTTAGCGTAATATTGGCTAACTCAAGGGGCACTTTGGTAACCGTTGTGTTAGGCGTGCGGGATGGAGCCGACGGAGCCAAAAAAAAAACAGCTCCGTCTCCTGTGTGTAAAAAGAGCTCCAGTTTCAGGTGGCTTCTCCCTAGGAACTCTTTTATTTTTCTCCTTTTGGTTTGGCTCTACCAAAACAGCTCCTGGAGCCGTTTTTGAGCTCAACCAAATAAGGCCTAGTTTGGTTTCTTTGCTTTTTAGCACCCGTGTTTAGATACTAATTAGAAGTATTGAACGTAGACTATTTACAAAACTAATTACATAAGTGGAGGCTAAACGGCGAGACGAATTTATTAAGCCTAATTAGTTCATGATTTGACAATGTGTTGCTACAGTAAATATTTGCTAATGATGGATTAATTAGGCTTAACTAGGCTTAATAGATTCGTCTCGTCGTTTAGCCTCCACTTATGTAATGAGTTTTGTAAATAGCCTACGTTTAATACTCCTAATTAGTATCTAACACGTGCTTAAAATATTTTAAGTAAAAGTAACCTAAGCCAAAATATCAAGTTGCTCGTCCTTTCCTGGCGCTCGGTTACATCAAATTGATGGACGAGACGCCGCCGAACAGGGAATAGGAGGCCGCCGTACCTTGTTCAGATCGCGCACAGGCACAGCCTAATGCCTGCGCTCCTCATGTTACACGCAGTCGTCGCAGCACGACACGATGCGCAGCACGTAGGCTCTGACGACTCTGAGTGAACTGGCAGTGGCTCTTGTTAAGAACGGCCCTGAATCAACGATGCCGACTGGGGCGTGTTTGATACAACCCTCAAGTTTCTCAAGTTTACTACATGTCACATTAGGTGTTTAGGAGTATTAAATACAGTCTAATTATAAAATTAATTACATAGATGGAGTCTAATTCACGAGACGAATCTATTAAGCCTAATTAGTTCATGATTTGACAATATGGTGCTACAGTAACCATTTGCTAATGATGGATTAATTAGGTTTAATAGATTCGTCTCGCGAATTAGTACAGGGGTTCTGCAGTTAGTTTTATAATTAGCTCATGTTTAGTCCTCCTAATTAGCATCCGAACATCCGATGTGACTCTCCTAAAGTTTAGTACCTCGCATCCAAACATCCGATGGTGTTACAGTGTGCGAGCAAATCCAAGGGTCGGAGATATCGTTCTGGCCTGGTGCGCTGTTTCTGTTTGCACGTGGAAAATGGAGGAGGAATGGGGGCGTCCTGTGCACGCCTGGTGCCTATGCCGAAGATCGGGCAGGCAGCGAGATAAATGTATCTTGGTGGCTGGTGACCGGTGGCCCTCATGTCCTGACTCCTGATGTACTATAACGCTGGAGCAGCTGAAAATAATGGCCTGGTCTAGTCTTTACTACTTTTGTAGTTTGTACTGTGGATATGACCCAAAGCTATTCTGCGCACTACTGCTACCATTTGCCATGCGTTCCTCATGTTGCACTATTTTTGCATTGTGTACGTCCTTGGATCTTGGCTTTGAACGACTCCATGACTTTGTGACCTGGCCTGGTTAGGTCGCGTTCTGTTCAGGACGCGTTTGGTTGCCTGCATCAGTTCTCAGCCAGGCTCTGCCGGTGCGAGAACACACATTTGTTTGGTTTGCGTATCTGCTCGACTAAGCTCCGCGCGTGTATGAAATCTCTCGCAGTCAGGTTCTGGAGGAACGCAGAAATCGGTTGTTTCTGCCGGGCCAGGCTCGCGTGGTGCGGGTAATTAGCCATCTAATGACATTATTAATGTATTATTAGCACATATTAAATGATATTAACATATTTCGATTAATACTAAGGAGTAATAAGATAACCTAATGGCTATAAGATAATAGTTTCTTGTAATAATGTCGTTACGATGATTATTTATATATTTTCATCTTATGCAACCCGTCTTCGTACGAGTAACTAAACAGGTTCTCGGGATAGCCTGGCTACCAAACACTATGCTCCTGCATGCATTGAGCTTGGCTCTGAAGAGCCTAGCTGGCTGGTGCGAGCCAGGCTAGACTCCTCACGGCAACCAAATAGTCCCTTGGTCTTTATTACTTGACCACAAGGTGCAGTGCATATGGATTGCATTTCCACAAGGTGCAGTGCATATGGATTGCATTTCTGGTGAAGCGTATTGTCGCGCATGCGCATTTCATGAATACCGGCCAGTTTTTGTTGGCCAACAGTTTCGTGTGTGGAACTGATGGTACTATAGGTTGAGGTGATTTAAGACAGCACAAGAATATTGCAGCCCGCGAAGTCCATGTCGGAAGCTTGGTGAAGTCTTGATATGAGAGTGACAGTGACGAGGTGCATTTCCCGTCTCTTTCCTCACCTGATTGAACTCAAACTCGCTTCTAATCAAACGTTCCGTGGTCATAATATTAATTAATCCGACACCTCACCATGGACACGTGGTGGACATTTGGTTGTTGCATAACACTCTCATTTTTATAGCTTACCTATATCTGGGTATATTATGAGTGTTTTATCTCTGATAGTAGTTGGATTGCCGCATTTTTCGCGGGCTGCTTTGACGCACTCGGCGATTACCAACTTGGTATGTACTACAACTACGACCTAGTGACCTACCGGACCGAATGCTTAAAGTGCTCTAGTACATAGGAAAACGTCCTCGTGAAAAGGAAAAAAACATAGGAAAACGTCAAGAATGTCTCGATAGCTTTGTCAATAAATCGCATGCAGAATTGAATGAAGCCACGCTGCCAATAATCCCACGCGAGCAGCGAGCTGCTGCCCGGTTCAGCCTGAACTTTTCAACTCGAACGCCGTGTGACATAGAGGTCAAAAGGAGGCGCATTTCCTTAAACCTGCCACACAAGTCGCAGCCCCTCCAGCCACGAATAGCGCCCGATCGGCCACAACCTCCGTCGTGCGCCGGTGCACGGCACGACTGGTTCGTGACTAGCTAGGCTCGGTTCCCTCGTCAGGCCGCAACGACTTCTACCAATGGCAATGCCCCCGGCACGCCACGGCCGTTCCTCTACGGGCACGTGCTCGAGCTGAATCCAGCGAGGCCGTGCTCTCACGTTGGCCACGTGCGCCGGCGATCCCACGGCTCCTGAGACAGGGAAGGCAAAGGCAGCGCAAAACAGGGCCATACAGCGCACACGTCGCGCGCGGCGCCGGAGACGCGTGTATAAAACCCACCACAAGCGCGCGGGCGCCGCCTGCGCCACAAGCACCACCCCGCACCGTGCCGCGCGGCCTTTGTCCCATCCCGCTCCCGCCCCCGATGGCCGCGCCCGCGCCGAGGCCGAGGCCGTGGCCACCGCGCGCGGCCTCACGCGCCGCCCTGCTCGCTCTCGTCGCTGTCGCCGCCGCCGTCGCGTGGCTCGGCGCCTCGGCGGCGTCCGCGGCGGGCGGCGCCGGCAGCAGCAGCAGCGACGTGCTGCGGCGGGCGCAGCGCCCGGAGTTCGCGGCGTGGATGGCCGACGTCAGGCGGGCCATCCACGAGCGGCCCGAGCTGGCGTTCCAGGAGCACGAGACGAGCGCGCTGGTCCGGAGGGAGCTCCACGCCATGGGCGTCGCGTACAGGTACCCCGTCGCCGGCACGGGCGTCGTCGCGGCCGTCGGCACCGGGGGACCGCCGTTCGTCGCGCTGCGCGCCGACATGGACGCGCTCCCGCTCCAGGTCTCGAACTTCTTTCTTCAGACTGTTTTTCTCGTCTTCGTTTTGGAATTTGATCGATTTAGGAGTCTTGTGGTGTGAAAGTGAAACGAAGATGAACAGCGCGCCCAGGTTTCATCCCATGACTTCCCGCTGCAAATTGGACGATAGCTTCAGGCGCCTAGGGAGGACGATATCTGTGATGTGCAGTGCCGTTCGAGCTGCTGGAAAAGCCTACTAGAATACCACTAGGTTTCATCTCGAAAGGAGGAATAGAAAAGGAAGAAATGCCGCTAGAAATCGAGCTATGCAAAAGCCATGCCTACGGCCGAAGTGTCTTTTCGTGGTGTAAAGTGCAAAGTCAAGCAAGCTAACATCATCTTGATCTTTGAATATACACTTTGGGGGAAGCGAAGTACAACCGGACAACCGGTAAGGTTTATCCAAACAGGAAGCAGGCCTGTATCCGGACACATGCAGTGTTAACCTCAGCAAGTTGACTCATCAACTCTCTTTTTGCTCCAAAGCTGCACACCATACACTACTTGCATTGCGTTCCCCTAATCAAAATCAAACTTTAACCCCCATGGCCTCTAAACTAAACCTGTTTTCGATTTCTGTGGACCAGGAGGAGGTGGAGTGGGAGCACAAGAGCAAGGAGGCGAGGAAGATGCACGCCTGCGGCCACGATGCGCACACCGCAATGCTGCTCGGCGCCGCCAAGATCCTCCATGAGCGCCGCCACGAGCTGCAGGTTCACTGTCGTCTCCCGCTCTTCAGCCTGTTCGCTTCAGCTTATCAGCCACCGAGCAGTATTTTTTTCTCACAACAAATCAGCCGTTTCAACTTTTCAGCCGGCTTATCCTCCCAACGGCATCATATAATATTTGTTTCTCATTTGTCGTCGAGTAGACGAGTAAACTGTGCGCGCGTCACCATCTAACAGGTTGCTGGATTTCGAGTCGCCTGATTTGAAATTTCTTGAACTGTCACGTTGCGCGGTTGCATATAGTCCGCGCAATTATTTATTTCATTCAGGAAACAGTTTGGTGCCAAGTCATTTTCGCCCTTGATGCTTCAGATGTCCATGCTCCTCCTCAAATTAAGCTATCGAGTTGAACCTGCCAATTGCCAACATAATTCCCCTCAACATCTTTCTTTGTGGTGTCCTCCTTTTGTTTTATTTTTTTTAGAAAATGTGGTAATTTGGCGCTGGGATTTGGTTTTGTCTCGTCACTGCTTAGACTTTATTGCTTGGAAACAGTCGTTTTTAGTTAATATACTGGCAGTTGATGGGACGAAAGAAAATGGAATATAATGGACAAGCTATTGGAGTGAGCACACGCGTGTTATGCCTGGTCTGATTTATTATCTGAAAAAAGGTGCACGTCAGTATTGTAACAAGAAACTAAGGCCAGTTCCAACCTCCCACCTCAGCTGGTTTCCATAGCATTAAATATAGTGTCATGTGGGAAGAGAGTTAACGAGGAGAGAGATAAAAATATGGAGAAACCAAGTTTCATGCAAGATATGATGTTGACGCGATCTCCAACGAAGAATAAGAGAAATGAGAGAAAATTTATTACGGTCTCACATGAAGAAATCATAGGTTGGAGTGATTTTGGCAAGATTAACACTACCTATAGACACCATGAGTTTTGGAATTAGCCTAAAGATATTTTCCACGAGACAACGCCAGACGTCTTTCTCTACAATACTGGCCTGTGTCCCATGTTGTCCATTACATTCTTTCTCAACGAAGACGTACATGTTTGGCAGTCCATGGATCAAACCGTAGCGAGGCTTTTGTTTTCTTGCGGATTTCGAACTATTCCGGAGATGTCGTGATCTGGTCGAGCAAGTGGGTGTTCGTCATGTATTTATGATTGTTTTTCCTTGAATGCTAGACGTTTTCATATAGTACACGCCTAATTGACTCCGATTTGATAGAACTGTCTCTTCTGATGGGGCACTGTTCAACTAGCTCTTGGACTGAAGAAGAGTCCTTTCTTTTTCTATTGAAAACTAGGCTTCGCAACATGTAATAATGGACGCGAAGAAGAAGTGTTACTGATAGAGCACGTGGTTTATAGTTGAAGGCAGAGTTCAAGTTCCTCTCGCCTTTTTAAAGTCAGAAGATCTGTTGCTCCTTTCATTTAGTTCTGTCGTTGTTGTCGTTGAGAATTTTCCTACGGATAGTTGCAAGAATCTTGCAAGAATCTTCGGACTGGAGTTCACAGTGTGCAAGAGAAGGCGATAATAATAGCCAGTGCTCTAATTTTTTGTGCAGGGCACGGTGGTCCTCCTCTTCCAGCCAGGAGAGGAGGTGGGCATTGGCGCCAAGAAGATGGTGGAGGCCGGCGCCGTGGACAACGTCGAGGCCATCTTCGGGTTCCACGTCACCGTGATGCTCCCCACCGGCGTGGTGGGCTCCAGGGCCGGCCCGCTGCTGGCCGGGTGCGGGTTCTTCGAGGCGGTGATCACCGGGGTGGGCGGGCACGCCGCGATCCCCCACAGCTCCGTCGACCCCGTCGTGGCCGCCTCCAGCGTCGTCCTAAGCCTGCAGAGCCTCGTCTCGCGGGAGGCCGACCCGCTGGACTCGCAGGTGGTGACCGTGACGAGGTTCCGCGGCGGCGGCGCGTTCAACGTGATCCCGGACTCCGTCACCATCGGCGGCACGTTCCGGTGCTTCTCCGCCGAGGGGTTCACGCGGCTGAAGCGGCGGATCGAGGAGGTGGTCGTGGCGCAGGCCGCGGTGCACCGGTGCGCGGCGTCCGTGGACTTCGGCGTGGGGGGCAGCCCGCTGCTCCCCCCGACCGTAAACACCCCGTCGCTGCACGCGCACTTCGAGGCCGTCGCCGCGGAGACGGTGGGCGCGGGCAACGTCCGCGGCGCCATGGAGCCGTGCATGGGGAGCGAGGACTTCGCCGCCTTCTCCGAGGCCGTGCCCGCGTCCCACTTCTACTTCGTCGGGATAGGGAACGAGGAGGTCGGGTCCGTGCACGCCGCGCACTCGCCGCACTTCCTCATCGACGACGACGCGCTCCCCTACGGCGCCGCGATGCACGCCAACCTCGCCACGGGGTACCTGCGGCGCCGCGCGGCGTCCAGCGGCCCCGAGGACTCCCACGACGAGCTGTAGCCCTCTAGTCTGTACTGCGCGGCCTGTCGCGACCTCGGAGCGGCCACGGCGCCGGCAGCGTATAGGCCTCTCGGTCGCGCGCACGGCGCACCCAAGGCAGCTCGATGAGCTCAACAAGGCCCAAGTCGCAGGCGGCGCCTGCCATCGTCGAGTACTTGCCACGCATTGGGGTGCTGGGATTCAATTCGGCATTCAGATGTAGTCATGTAGCCTGACTGATCTGCTGCTCAGTACGTGGGCTGTAAAGCTGCTTGTGGTCAAACTCAGCACATCCACAGTTTGGAAGATTGCACGGAATCGAATGAAACGAAACAAGTGAAACTGCAGGGGCTAAATGCCACTGGAGACACCATATCTGACCAAGCCACTAACACAGCAAATGCTGATATGAAATATCTGAATCATTACAGAAGATGGTCCGCACAAGAATGTAGAAAACGCATCAAACTTGTACAATAACAGAGCTCCTAAACACATGTAGGAATGGGGGAGGGAAAAGGGCACATGAGGCAGTCGATCATGCAAGAACAGCAACACCACGCGCACGCGGTGGCCTCGAACTCAGCGGCGCAGGCCGCCGAAGAGGAGCGCCACGGCGGGACAGAGGAGGGCGGCGGCGAGCGAGGAGGAGACGGCGGCGGCACCGGACGTGGGGCTCGGCGCGGGCTCGTCGGCGGCCATGGCGACCCCCGCGAGGGAGGACGCGGCGAGCACAGCGACGACGACGGCGCGGCGCAAGGCCTTGGACGCCATTTCGCTTACAGCAAACGTCTGCAGGCTTTGCTCCGTGCACGCTGGAAAGCAAGAAACCGAGAGAGAGAGAGAGCGCGCGAGGGAGGAGGTGTCGTACTGGTGTGTGGTAGGGAGATGAACGGCGCCTGTTATTTATAGCTGATGAAAGGACCGTGAGGCTGGAGCCGGAACCACCACGTTCGCAGCCTGGCTGGCCTGGCCTGGCATGCCTGCGTCCCCGAGACAGCTCACGATCAACGGCCGGTAGGCCCCTGCATGCGGGCACGCATGGCCTAGTAGCTGCATGTTCAGTGTTCATCGATGACATGCGTGTTCATCAGTTCATGTATCTGCAGGTGCAGACTGCGGAGCACTGTGTGTTTACTAGTACTAGCTGCTAATGCGTTTGACACTGCCACAGCACACCAGTACAGAACGCCAGAACGGTCGACGGACAAGTTCAGATGCAGGCGCTGCTGCATCCATCACGTACGTGAAACGGTGAACGGGTGAGCCGAGCCCTTGTCAAGAAAACTTGGAATTTCTATTGCTTTGTTTCCAACAGGCATTCTGCCAAAAAAAAAAAAAAAGGCGTAGCCCGTAGCGAGGTGACTTTGATTGGAAAAACTATGGGAGCCAATAGCCAACGGAAAGGCGATCGGGTCCGCGCGCACCACATGCCACCTCGCCAAGTCGCCATACCGTTCCCCATTGCGGTGAGCCGGTGACAGTGAGTGGGCCTCGTATCTCACGGCGTGTCCTCGTGTTGGATTCCATCGTTTTCCTTCCGATCGTCGTCACCGCCAGCGCCGTGCACGAAGGCGACAGGCCGGCGAAGGTTTTGAGAGCCGGGCGATGGTTCTCATGGATCGTGTCTGTGGCGGCCGTACCTGTTCCTTAGCTGAATGCCAACTTGCCTTTCAGAAAGCGGCTCGGCGTGTCGTTGCTACCGAGACGATTTTGGGCTGAGCTGAGCTTGCAACTGCCCAAATTATCTCACCTAAATCGGATAATCATTCATCGATCGACCCAACTTAATTAGTTCCTGGCATGCGCCTGGACCATCACTCAAGAACAACCCGCATACCGCTTTTTAATCATAGCAACCATTACATATGAGAGTAAATTTTTAAACCTTGTTTACAAGTCTTGATCATCTTACAAAAATTCATAAATTATAATTACAACATATAAGCAACTAGAACATGAGAGTTTCACCGATTAAAATGAGGTTCTTAACCAACTAAGATTTAGCTTAGGTCTAAGTGACTATCCTAACATGTTTTTCTTAGATTGAGAGTTAAAACGCAGCGGAGATATAAACTAATAATGTGCAACAATGATGTTCTTGCCCATAAGACACCACCAGCACAAGGTTAGAGCGATATCCACCATTCATCCACATTGCCGGCTCTGATGGAATGAACGTGGCAATCACTCACAAGAAGAAAACCTGCAAAACAACTTAACGGCAGCACCGTAAGTACATTGCGTACTTGCAGGACTTATCCATAATACTACACATTTAGTGGATGCACGAGGCTTGTCAAGTTTTAACATTAGACCATAAAATGCTAGCATAATTTCTCAAGTGAATAAGCAAAATACATGGCATCTACTTTCTCTATCAAGCACCAATACAATTGCATAAGTAGTAAAGTGAGCATGTAGTCATGAGCCCAATCTTCCATAAGCTCTTCACAAAACTCTAAGTCCAAGTACATGAGCGTGCTCTTTGACTGGGAGCGCGACTATTGCAATAGATTATAACCCTGCATGGGTGTACAACTTTTTCCACACGAGGCGCAAAACCAACGACTATACCCTTGGCCTAGGATAAGTGTTGATTCATGCCCCTGACCGTTCACATACCCACACCCGGCTATGAACGAATGGCTGGAAATGTATAGATGCACCGGATACGGCCGATCACACATCATCACATCTCGCGCCGAATCCAGTCAAAATAAGGTGCGACTTATGCTACTTCGCTTACCATTCCCATATTAAGTATGTGGTTTGTACGGAATGGTGCTCAAGTATCACAGCAATAACGACCGGGTCTTAACCAACTCAAGCAAGCCTATGCCACTTGGATTCCACTTTCAACATGGCCCTAACACACTTGCTCAAGTCTCGAATCATCATTCATGTTGCTCATATTTTATGCTTTCTCAACTACTCAAGTATAAATAAGCAAACATCCAAATTCTCACGAGTGGTGGTGACATTGCCACCTCTCGACTTCTACCGAGAACTAAGCATGGCGAAACAAATATATTGAAGTTTCTAGCATCCATATTTTCTCTAAATAAGTTGAGGTAATTCCAAGAGTTCTAGTAGGATCTACACATTGCATATGTCTAGATAGAGCTAAGCCCATGCACAACCATTAATAAATAATAGCTTTTACATTTAGAAAATAGAGTTGAGATACATAGGTGTCTGCCTGAGATTGATGCTCCAAAAACGCAACACTCCAAGACGTCGTTCTCTAAGAAAAAGATATGAATGCATGAATTAGAAAAGATGCTATGAATACACATGCGTACGAGATTCAATGACTCATAAGAAGTAAAGGCTAAGATGATTTCAGGTCATCAAGCAAGCAATCAAAGGTTAGAAGTAGGGCACACAAGCACAACATAGAGAGAAGGCACTAAAATAATAGGCCATACACGTGCATATAATTAAGACAAGTGGTAGTATAAGAAGGATATTAACACTAGTTGTGCTACTTGTTGAGTTGCCATATGAACTATCATATAATTAAATTGTCACAACATAAAGCATCAATTGGAATATTTCTTGATTCTTATAAAAATTAAATAATTGACAATATTAAATAATTGATAATGCTCAAGTAAGCTAGCTAGTAACACTAGTTAACTAACATTAGACAATTCAAGAATTAATTATAAGATGCTGCACCACATCTGAAATAGGAGTAAAAATATAACTTTCTAAATGAGAACTTACACTTACTAAGGCAGGCATTATTATTCTAGTAGTTTATAACATGGAGGTTTCTAATCACAAAGGCATAGCACATTTATTTAGGAAATTGCAAAGTATATGAATACATGAAGTATGAGTGTTACTCATGTTATACGGTATATAAGAGTCCACCAAGGCTAACAAAACTAATTCTTAATTTTGGAACACATATGTACTTATTATGCATTTTACTAATTAACTAGGTTTAAGCAAACATAGTTACAACTGTCTACACATGATTTATACAAACAAACGCTTCTACTAGATGATAAATGTCATTTGGAAACTACTAAAGTTGGTTTCATAATTTTTAAACTAATAGATGATTAACTATGCAAACAACAAGATAAGCATATATTTAATTAAACTAGAGATTAAAGTACTAATTTTTAGAGCAAACATATTTTTAATTGTTAGTAAACATCACAACGAAACTAGTAGAATTTGTTTCTTAATATTTAGAGCATTAGAGAATTAGTCATGTTTTTAACATCTCATACATAACAATACAAATCTTAGGATATTATGAGTGCATAGAAGAATGTCAATTATTTTTATCATACAACTACACCAATTCAAAGCATCTATGATAGAACATTTAAATCCAATTCAAAACCAGGATATATTCATGTTTTCCCTCGATGGCAGAACTGTAAATAACTCGTCAAGTTCCCAAAAATGGCATTGCCGGTGATTCCGACGACCGATTGCAGTGCGGTTTGACCCTAGAGCTTCCTTAGGTGATGGAGATTAAGTTTTAGATCATAGCAACAACATGCATGGAGGTTTGGATGACATGCAACATCAATGGAGATAAGATTCCATGAAGGTTAATGGAAGAGCTTCCAATGAAGGAGAGAGGAGGAGGAAACCATAGGGGAACCTTACCAAGGATGAGGAAGAATGATTTAGAGAGCCACAAGTTGGAGTAGAGCGACGATGGAGGAGATCGGGCTTGGACTTGCGTCACTAGAGTTGAAGAAAAAGAACTCGAAGAATAGCTTGTTGCATGCTAATTCTTGCGTGGGGAAGGTCGACGTGGAGGAGGGGGAGCTCGTCCCTAGCCTGGCCAAGGCTTGGCCAGCCAGCTCCTACCTGGGGCGATGGTGGAGGTGAGCAGCAGGAGGAGTGGCAGAAGCTCAAGGAAGAAACGAGAGTGAGGGAGAGAGAAAACAGGAGGGGGAGCCTCAGAGGTTTTGTGGGAAGGGTGCGGACGGCGTCAGGTGCCTGGCGGACAGGCTGAAGCCACGTGGTATAGAAAACGGCTAGCGCATCATGGAGAAAACGGCGTCAGACGAACAGAACCAGGGGAATCGACACCTACGGAGATTTTTGGAACTACGGAGTTTTCCGGAAAAAGTTACGCAGTTTCCGCAACTCTCCCAGAAAAGAGAAAACTTCGGAGAATCCGCAAAAATCTTCAGATACTCCGCAAAAACCTGCGGAAATTCCGCAAAACTTGCAAAAACTCCGCACAAAACATCAACAATAGGTATTCAAAGAGTTTTGGATGAATTTATAAATATTAAAGGAAGAAGATGCTGCCGAGACCGAAACGAAACCCATGGAACTGATTAAACATAGCGATTCAAATTAGACCATCTAGAGATCTCCCAAAATCGTGAAATAAATCAAGGAGATAAATCAAGGGCGATCCATTTTGCTCATAGCTGGCATCATAGCTATTGCAGGTTTGAAATGAAAATTCTTCCCGAAAGGGTACTTTTGAGTCTTAGGGTAAGTTGTTTGGCCTCAAGATGGTCTCTAAAGATCAGGGAACAAATTACCTAAATTCAAGTTTGGAGAAGTACTAATTTATCAAGCCATCCCATAGTATAGGTTCTATAGTAGAAATCTATGTTGCTTCACAAGGTACATGCTAAAATTCAAGTTTTTAATTTAATTTCAAGTCCAATGGTAAATCAATTGAGCTCAAAAGATGCAATGGTGCTAGAGATGATGCACATGTATACTCCATGACATGATTAACTATTTTGGATTGTTACAACTTGAACGCCAAATTATAACACCCAGCAATCCTGGATGGGGACAGTAGGTTTGCCCTGCTGATGATTTGCTTATCGACTGACTACTGACTTTGGAACAACCAAACAAAGGTAAGCAATTGTCAAGCAGAAGCAGGAGTAATGAGTGACCTGAACCGCTCCAGGAATCTCACACCGCAGCACAGGGCCCCCAACTAACAGTGGATATGTGGTGGAGTGTCCTGGCAAAGTGGAGGATCGGCCACTTGACAGCGCAAATGGGATGTTGATCACTGGGTTGATTAGCTGATCGTGGGAGCAGTTCAACACTTCAACTGTCAGCCAGTCAATCAGTCCGGCAATAAGAGGCTGGTGCACTAGGGAACAAGAAATGTCAGCTAACACATAACTGTCACTGAAGAACAGATTTACTTGAAGCCACGATTGATATCATTACTACCAGTGGTGAAGCGAAATGATACTCCTATATGCCATAGCTAGTTTGGCACTGAGGATGAGTGAGTCCTTGCTGAAGGAGTAAGGTTCAGAGGAAGAAAGCAACACCTGTGTTCTTGAGCTGCTGTTAGGTCGCTGGAAAGTGCAAACTACAACCGAGGTCATAATTTTTCAGATCACAATTAGTATGTTAAGTTTTTGCGAACCGTGTGGCATGGACTGATGGACTATTTGCAGGTCTTTTTATCGGGTCCCCTTCATGAGTTTGAGGTATAATAAAGTCTCGTTTGGCATGGCTCTTGCTGCTGTAAAAATGACTTTAGCTCTGGCTTCTCTGTTAAAGTGACTTTTTCTAGTTCTGGCTTGTGTTGTTAGAAAAATGTTAGGTAGAACGACTTCTCATAGTTTTTAGATTGGAAAGGAGATGTCAAATGTCCATAGTACCCTCATCTTTTTTTCTTCCTCTTTTCTTTTTTTTCTCCTATTTTCCTTTTTTTCTTTCCTTTCTTATTTCTATTTCCTTCTCCCCTTCTTTTCTTTTTTTTCCCTCCTTTCTTCTTTTCTTTTTTCCCCTCCTTTCTTTCTCTCTCCCCGGTTTCTTTCTTCGGCGATGCTGCAGTCCTCCTTCCTTTTCTCTCTCCGATTTCTCCCTAGTGCTATGTTTGACCTAGCCCATGGGTACATGCGTCTTTACGTGAAGTAAGGTAAGGATGAGCCGCAAGAAGCTAAAAAACTGACTTGCCCCAGTAGTACAAGCCGATGTCCATATTTTGCGGGGCTTATGCCTAGAAGCCGGTTTGAGCGACACCTTTGGCACGGCTTCCCATAAGCTGTACATAAGCCGTGCCAAAGGGCACCTAATTGCGCGCTAAGGAACCTCATTTCATCTCACATTGAAATTCTTGGCGCACTAATGGTCCCAAGTCCACTCCTCGGATTCTCATTTTATATAATTTTTCTTATTTGAAATTTTCTACTTTGGAAACTTTTTCAAAGAAGATCTTTTAAGTAGGAATTCATAGTTAAGATTTTTCATCAGACCATCATTCCGCCACACTGCGCACTGGACACGTCGACGAGGAATTCCCTGAAAGCTCAGATTGCTTGCGAATGAGTTAAACCATCCATGAAACGATTAAAGTACTGGTACATATTCGCCAATCATATGATGCCCCCGACCTAATACTCCGGGAGCACACAGCCACTCACTTGATGGTATCGTATTCGCCGGTCCAATACTAGCTCGTCACTTGTCAGTTTATTGCGTAGTACCTTGTACGGTCGTAAGCCTTTATCTGCATCGTTTATTGACTATCAAGTTTCAGCCTTTTTCAGGTCGCCCTCGTGTGGAAAACAAGTACGCTGATGAGCATTTCATGCTGGTCCTGATACGACGGGCATCCAATTCCCTCACCACTCACACATATTAATCCGCATTTGAGTTCCGGATTTGTGGTATATAAGTGCTGCTACAAGCGCGCTACGTCCTGCCCGTATCTCTGCACACTAAACTCTGAAGGTGTGAAGTTCCTGTGTTTCACATCCTCCGGTTTCAGGTGACAAGCTATCAATCATGGTAATGGGCATCTGTCGTTCATTCAGCATGGTTTCTTAATTTCGTTGTTGGGGCATTTCATATTTCTGATGAACACACATGTGCATTTCGTTTCCTGATCAGCAACCTGCTGCTCACCAGAGGAGGATGGTCGCGTCGAGCAAGGTGATCAGGGTCGGGCCGTGGGGAGGCCACGGCGGGAGCCCCTGGGACGACGGCCCGCACCGGGGCGTCCGGAGCATCACCGTCACGTACGGGCGCTTCCTGGAGTCGATGCGCGCCGAGTACGCCGACAGGAACGGCCGCCCGGTCCTCGGCGAGAAGCACGGCGGCGGGACGGGCCGCAGCCTCTCCGCCAGGATCGAGCTGGACTTCCCGTACGAGTTCGTGACGGGCGTGAGCGGGAGCTACTGCGCGGCGCACGGCGGGTCGCCGCCGGTGGTGCGGTCGCTGACGTTCGAGACCAGCCGCGGGGTCGTGCACGGCCCGTTCGGGGGCGCGGGCGGCGCCGACGACGGGGTGCCGTTCTCGTACCCGATGGAAGGGGCCGTGGTGGTCGGGTTCATGGGAAGGAGCGGCTGGCACCTTGACGCGCTCGGCCTCTACGTCGCGGCGCTGCGGGCCGAGACGCTCTGCGACGTGGTCCAGGAGCGCGGCCTCTCGGCGTACCGCTCCTTCGTCTACGGCGGCGACGACGGGGCGCGGCCGCGGCATCATCATCAGAGCAAGAAGAAACCGTTCGAGTGGTGCTACAAATAACTGTTACTATAACTGAAGCGAAGCACACCGAAGCATTCCATTGGGCCGGAAAGGGCTCCAAGAACCAGAGTGAGCGATCGCCTATTCCTCTATCACGTGGTAAGATTAGGCAACTTTACGTAAAGTGTTTCACACGCTATGAAAGGATAAGATTAAGAACAAGTCACGTTACTGAGAGTTGTAATCCAGTGAAGGACTGAGGAGTGAGGATGGTTCAACTACAGTACGAAAGTTTGCCGCACAGGCGAACCACTAGCGAAACAGAGACAACTCGCGTCAGAAGCGTTGGGGGCGGCAGCCGGATGACGCCGACCGCCATCTGCCGGGCACTGAAGAAATCTGCCTGTGCCTGGAGCGACCCTGAGAGCTGCCTGAACCGTGTTTGGTTGCAGTCCTGAGAAGCTGCCTGTCCCAGGCACCTCCACAAGTCCCAGGCTTACGAAATCGGTCGCCTGGGCTCCACGCTGCCGCGCTGTGCGAGGAGGCGCACGCGCGACGCGGTGAGAGGAGGACGCTGAGGAATCAACAGCCGGACACACTCATGGGTCATGGCCGAAGGCATCAGGCGCCGCAGCTGGAGGAGATCGATGGGAATAAGTTGAGCTCCGATGACACGAACGGCGGCTCCGGTAGCAGCTTCGGTGGGAATTTGCCCTACGAAAGTGACAAATACGGAATCGCAAAGAAGCGTCGTAGCTATCTGAAGCATCAATTTCTGGATTGGGCTTAAGATAGCGATGGATTTGAGAAGATTTGATGGCAGGTTTAGGCGGCGAAGGAGCTCACCTCGAAAAAGCAGATGGATAGCATGATTTTCGTTTGCAGTTTTTTCATTTTACGTTTTCACAGACCAGTCACCAACTAAACACCGTTGGTTCACGTGTGCCTGGGCAGGCAAAAAGCTTCTCAATAACAGGCAGCTCAGGCAATCCATTCAGGGTCCTAACCAAACATGCCCTCATGGCCCCTCGCTGCCGCCGAATGAAACGGACGACACGCCGCGCGGAAACGGACAGGCTGAACCGACACGGCAGCTCGCGGAATGGAGGGAGGAAAACGGCGAAACGCTCCCGCCGATTCTCGCGTTCCGCCCACAGCCCCACACCACACCATGACACTTCGACGATCCGTACGTGGGCCCACGCTTAATGACCCTCGCTTCCGAGCTTCACAGGGGTCCCACCGCCCCCCACGCGTACCCCACGGCTTTCAAATCACGGCCTCCCGTTCCTCGCATCGCTGCCGTGCCGTCGTCCATCTCTACTCGCACGCACGATTTGCATTCCACGGCCCCGCTCCGTTTCGAATTCCCACCCCTAATTACGCCCGCAAGCGCTGCCTGGCTGCCTGCCCCTGGCCCTGCCCGCTCACAGACAGGCGGTTACGACGCCAACTAATCACCGGATTAATTTAATTTAATCGCGAAACGAAATCAAATCGAATGGACGCGGACACCGGGCCCCCTAATCCGTTACCCCCCGCCACGCCTCCCCGTCCTCGCCTCGCGCTCTCTCTCTCTCTCCCCCCCCTCCGCCTCCGCCTCCGCCATTCCCAAAGACCCGCTTTGCTTTTGTTTACTCTTCCGCTCCTCCTCCTCGCATTCTCCCCTTTCCGCCCATGCGGATCCGCCTCCTCGCATCCGCCGCCGTCTCGCGCCTCGCCCGCGCCCGAATCTGATCCGGGCGTGGGGTTGGGGATGGGGGCGGGAGGAGGGGAAGGGGCCGTGGAGGAGGCCACGGGGTTCGAGGTGGGCATCGTGGTGCCCAAGCTCTCCCGCGCCGCCGCCGCCGCGGGGGCCGCCGAGGACTGCGTGGTGCGGCTGGTGCGGGAGCTCGAGAGCGCCGGGCTGCTCGTCGAGCGCGTCCGCGGCGTCCCCGCCGAGTTCATCAAGGTCGGTGCCTGGCTGCTGCTGCTTTTTTTCCCTTTTGAATTCGGACTGTGGTCGTGCCTTCGGTTTAGTTTGAGACGAGGAGGCGATTCGGAGGAGCGCGAGCCCTATGATCTGCTTGCCTCGCTCTGGAAATTATGCAGGGCGGTGTGCTGCTTGCTGTTTCAATTCTAATGCCTGTGAGCCTGCTGTTTGAATTTAGCTGGCTGCGCCAATGGGGACCCTTGGGAGAGCGGCTGCTGAGATGCAGATGAAGAAGCTAACCTACATCGGTAACTTGGCTCTACCTTGAAGCATTGTAACACTGGTGAAATGTCGTTGGGGGTGGGTGATGTGTTCATGTTACTGTTAATTTGAGTTTCAGGAATGGAGCTGCAGTTTGAATGGGACCAGGTCGCAGCATTTGTCAGGCAGCCAGATGGGTCCCTGTTCAGCTGGAGAGAGCGATATTTCTGCTTCCGTTACTTGATATATGGCATAGTAAGTGCACAACTGTCCTCATGTGTAGCTGCTGCTGTTCCAGATTGCAACAAATCGTAGATATGCCTACAGATTTGTTGCCTATTGTTCTGTTGATAATGCTTGTTTCTGTGTGCATTGTAAAACTACCAGTGGCCAAGTATATGCCCATTGAGCTTTGTGCTCTTTCTCATGCACTACGCTTCATTATTGATCCTATTTTCTGACATCAGTGCACTCTCATTCTTTTTTTTTCTTGAACGAAGTGTTTGGCTCTTTGCTATTTGGATATAGTTATGTGATAGCAAGTTGGAATTGATTAATGCAGGTGAACAAGACAAACTCTGAAATAACTCTTAAATTTGATGACAAGGAGTTCCATTGGAAGGAAAATGAGTCACTATTGACAAGGCTGGAATCTGAAGGAGTTGTAAAGCTAGTATTCCCTTTGCATGGTACACTAACCTAAATTCTACTTGTACTCGTATTTTGTGAGAGGGCAAATTACTTATATGCCACAGGTGAAAGCTCATCCCAGCCGGCTAAAACTTTTGTTGCAGATGAAATTAAAAGGAAGCAACTCCTGAGAAATTGGGCACTTAATTGGCTTGATTTCACATGGCAACCTATCGATGAAATTTACTCGTACTTTGGAACGAAGGTACAACTGTGTTCAGCACAGCTTACACCTAATAACATATTTAGTTTATGTACCATTCTGTCTGAAGGTAGTAATTTTTCTACCCACTACTTTGTAAAAACTCCGTTTCAAGTTGTATTGCAGATTGCAACATACTTTGCGTTCCTAGGAATGTATACACGATGGCTTTTCTTCCCAGCTGTTTTCGGACTGGCAACTCAACTTATAGATTTTGGGTATGCATTTTACTTACTAGTTGCCACTATCTTTGGAAAATATGAAATTAATTTTTTTCCCCTCTGTTCTTCTAAGTTTCTCCTCTGCACTTTGAAATTCAGGTCATTGCAGTGGTTGGTTCTTCCTGCTTTCTTTATCTTTGTTATTTCTTGGGCCGTCTTTTTCTTGCAATTTTGGAAACGGAAGAATTCAGCACTTCTTGCAAGGTTAGACATGTGATTCACATTTGATCTGTACATATCAAGCTAATTTACTCACAACTGTTTCCTGACCTCTTTAAGATGGCCTCCGACAGATGGGGTATTAATTGTTCCTTATCTGAATACAAAAATCTTGACAATGAACTTGGTTCCTTGGGCGATTCTCTTACTATTGAGGAAAAGAAATTTGATGATGCATCTGCTGAGAAAAGAAAGTTGCAAAGGAATGAATGGTTTGGTGTCCTCCTTAGAATAAGAAACAATGCTATCATTGTGTTGGCTATCATTTGTCTTCAGTTGCCATTTGAATTGGCATATGCTCATCTATATGAGATTACAGAAACTGAGGTGATGAGGTCGGTATTTCTGATGATCCATCTTTAGTAGGGTCACCCCAAAATTGTGCAACTGACTTGCTAGCTAGGTTTCCTTCCCTAGTACTTCACATCAGTTTCTCTCTCTGTATTTTGCCATTTCCGGTTGCCATTAAGATCTACATTGTAATACTCTGATCAATGTTATACCATACAGGTATTTGTTGACTGCAGTATATCTTGTTGCAATTCAGTATTACACCAGAATTGGTGGCAAGGTATCTGTCAATTTGATAAAGTATGAAAACAACCAAGGAGAAGAATCTAGTTCTGCTAGCTTAGTTTATAAGGTAAATACCATGAAGTTTGAAAGATGATACGTTTGTGAAGTTTGGCTTCTCACTTTTTTCCCTTTTCTTGAAATGCAGGTCTTTGGCCTTTACTTTATGCAGTCATATATTGGGTTATTTTACCATGCTTCTCTGTATCGCGATATACTGGCCCTCCGGCAAGTTCTCATCCAGCGTCTCATTGTGTCCCAGGCATGTCTGCAGCATAATTGTTTTACTGTTGAGTTTGATTGTACCATAGTTTCATATTGATGATGTGTTTGCTCTTTTTTTCTTTAGGTATTAGAAAATCTGATTGAGAATTCCATTCCTTACCTCAAGTACAGCTATAAAAAGTACATTGCTGTTCAGTAAGTTTCGCATGGACCCTTTTGCCTTATCCTTATTCCCAGATCAATAAAGTAAGACATGAACTCTCTCCCATGTTGTAGCAAGAAAAAGCATGAGAAAGAATCACCATCAGGAAAGTCAGTCCGGTTATCAACAAGAGTGGAGAAAGAATATTTAAAACCCTCTTATACTGCAAGCATTGGAGCAGAACTTGAAGATGGTTTATTTGATGGTAAGTGTCTGTCTTTGATTTGGATGTGGTTCATGTATAGCACTTCCGCTGAGTTTCAGTCATTGCATTTGCATTCTCGAAGAAATGGACAAAAAAATGATGGCATTTGTGCTTACAATATTAAATCCATCACAGACTTTCTGGAGCTAACTCTACAGTTTGGAATGATCATGATGTTTGCATGTGCATTTCCGTTGATTTTCTGCTTTGCTGCTCTGGTATGTGGAATCTATCACAAAATCACCGTCTTGCTTTGATGGAAATCTGTTAATGTTTTGAACTATTTTCACTTCAGAACAATGTTACTGAAATCAGAGCAGATGCATTGAAGTTATTAGTCATGTTGAAAAGACCTGTCCCCCGAGCTGCAGCTACAATTGGAGCATGGTTGAATATATTCCAGGTTTGCTTTCTGAACTTTTTATTTGACTCCTAGTGGGTATACATGCATGTCCCTGATGTTCAGTCTTGAGTTTGTTTTCAGTTCTTGGTGGTAATGGCCATATGCACCAACTGCTTGCTTCTTGTTTGTCTCTACGACGAGGAGGGAAACTGGAGGATGGAGCCAGGACTTGCAGCAATCCTCATAATGGAGCATGTTCTCCTCTTAATCAAGTTTGGTTTCTCACACTTCGTGCCTGAGGTGATTTTCTGCACTTATCTGCTTCCTCTGTGCAGTTCTAATTATTTATTTATAACTGAAGCACCGATATGTGGTTTCTTGGTTTCCTTTTGTCAATTAGGAGCCTGCTTGGGTGAAAGCAAATCGAGTGCGATATGTAGCTCAGGCACAAAACGTCTGCTCCAAACAACTTTTGAGGAGTATTTCAAAATTTGATGCAAAACTGGATTGAGAAACATCATGTGCAGTTTAGAAGGCAACGCTAGTTTTGTAGCTTAGGTAGAGCGGGATTTGTATAGTACAAAGCTGACAAACTGCAGGGATGGAACATCTTGTTTCTGCTAAGTGTAGATATCGGCTTATCGCCACCTTACTTACTGGTAAATGTGTAGAGCAGAATGAGTTTCAATGTAAGAATGCAACTTATTTTTTGGTTTCTTTTGATTTTACTGCTCTGTTGAGTTGAACTGAAACTTGGACAAGTTTCAGACCATGTAATGTGTGTGGGTGATTGCTTAGAGTAGCGTTGTAGTTGACAAAGTAAGCACAATTAACTGAAGGTGTGTGGAAAAGCCCTTGTGTGTGAAAATCGTCAATTTACTGGAGAAATATGCCAGCTGCAATTTATTATTATTCACGTGCATGACATGCAGCGAAATTTTATTGAGTTTGACAGAATGGAGGTAAAATCAGCACACTGAATGAGTGAAAGAACGAAGGTGATTAATGAATTCTCCATTTTGCATGTCGCCTGCGGCGTCTGGGCTGCTGGTGCATGGTGCCCGTCGACGGTTGCCACCATTTCTGCGGAGTTGTTTTCTTATTGCCCGCCTGGGAAAGTTATCTTCTTCAGCTTAGCTGCTCAGCTTTCGGACGCATCATCGCTTGCGCCCTGGTCCTCCGACGAGCCGCCGCTCTTCTCCGGCCAGGCACTGAAGCTGAGCTGGCGCACCAGCGCCGCCACCTTCTTGGCCCATCGCCGGATCTCGTCCTTGACCTTGTCGGGCTCCACGTCCACGAGCGGGCCGGCGCCCAGCCCGGACAGGAGGCGCTCGAACCGGGCGCTCCCGCGGGACGGCGCCGTCGGCTGGCAACCGCCGCCGCCGTTGGCCGATGCCTCGGCCGTCTTCTTGCCGACCGACATGTCTCGTCGGAGCGCCGGTTTCCCCGGTGAATCGTGAGCTGGAGTTCGGTTTTATACCGGTCCGGGCAGAGATGTCTGTGTCCCGCACGTCTGGTAAGAGTGAGTTTCGCTCCATGGTTCCTTCCAAGATGCTCCAAGGTCTCGCTTCCAAGCCATCGATTTTTCAGCAGTGGATACCAGATTTCGCGAATTCCTGTGCACGCAAGGCTAGCTCACGGACAGATCCCTAGTATGAACTTATTTTATTCGCAAAAAAAAGTATGAACTTATTTATTTATTTATATATATATTTCAATACAGGCTCCAGCCCAGAGAGCAGACGGGAACGGAGGGGTTTTTTTTTGTGAAAACTGTGACTAAAATTTGAAAATGCGTTAGCTAAATATCAAGCTGCCAAAGCAAAGTAACATGCAAAAGTTGCAGCTTGTAAAAGAAAAGTCGTAGAGTAACTCCTATGCTTGAAAATGTATCACATGACCAGAGGTCCAGAGCCCAGAGGAATATCCACGGGATAATCACGAGTCAAATTCAGGTTGCAGACTTTGAATTTCCAAGTCACCTAATTCAGCAGTACTGGGGCGGAACTCGTTCAATTCGCATTCCTTTTAGAACCCTAGTTTTTTTAACGTCACAAGAATACAGGTTAAAACTTGAATCACAGACAAATGGAGCAAGAAAGTTGCCATATTCAGATGTTAACAGCACAACCACCGAATGCCAATAATTACTAAAAGGATATTCCATATTCATAGGCTTAATTATGTCATGGGTACAAGGTGGAACCTAATTTGCAAGTTTGTGGCAGTCTAAGAACGCACATCAACCATCACACTCCAAATCTAGAAACCTGGAAACATAAACACCACCCATCATAACAAGTCCTTGTGACTTAGTTCGCCTGCCTGTTCTTCTTCTTGACACCAGACTTGGCAACCTGGAGGCTGCGGTACACTGCGCTCAGCCTTGCAAGAGCTGGCTTGGTAAGATCAGGCCTGTAGTAGTTGTCAGCAACCTGAACAAAAAGGAAGCAAAACCATTATGACAATCGATGATGCCAACTTGGTCAAACAAGAACTCACATGTCTGGTCAGACATAATTTCTCATTCAAAAAGGGATGTATTGTGGTAAAAAGCAAGCAGCACCATGTTTTATGTTTAAGGGTCTATGCATATGCTTGAAACAAATGGCTTATGATTGAAGCATGCTTCTGATTGAAATAAGCAGCTCAGAAGCCAAGCGTAACAAGTATATCTCATTGAAGATTCAACCTTTTGAATGAATCTTCTGACATGTTAAGGATCACAACTGTTTATAAATTGTTATATCCACAAGGGCAAGCAGGGTTCTCAGAAATGATTCTCACATGATACTATTACTAATCTAGAATACAGTTTTATAGGTTGGCGAGTACCTAATAGTTTAGAAACAGCTACAAATGTGAACCAAGGACAAAAAAAGATTCATGGTATGACAAGCATGTGCAGTCCTCCAACTTGAAACAACAGGTCAAGAGGACCATGACAATTATGGCAAACTCTATTCAACAATGCGTAACGAGTGTATTTAATTGATGACCCAGACATGTGAATTTGTTACATGATAAGGATAATCACAACAATTTCTAATTGCTCACCCACAATTATTTTTTTTAAAAAAACACACCCCTCACCGGAGCAAAACATCATAGGAGAACAATGACACATGTAATTGTTCTATACCTGGTTCTTGACAGCCTTGGCCATCTTGCGGAATTCCTTGCGCATGACAGACTTGTGGTAGAGGCTGGCAGGCTTGTTCTGCTTCTTTGTCTTGGTTGTGGAGAGGACCACCGCCATCTCCTTGCCACTGGCCGGTTGCACTGTCACGGTCTTCTTGTTGGCAAGGCCTGTAAAGAAACCAATCCTGCAATTAAACAGTGCCACTGATGGCATCCGCAATTCAAATGAACAAGCTGGGAAATAAACACTAACCAGAGTACTTGTAGGAGTGGACATTGTAGAGGTTGTTGGGCTCCTTGCTGAACTGAACCTTGGCATTGCTGTTCCCGAACTGCTTGACCAGGAAGGAATTATTCTTCCTCACGATCTCCCATACCAGAGAATCCGGAACCGTCGCCATTTAAGCTTGCCTAAAGCACGAATCCAACCATACAACATGCAACCAATCAGCTAACAGGAGCAACTTAATGATAAGCATTGAAATAGCAAACTCACAAGCAATTGTACCACAGCTAAGAGTTATCAGACTAATGATAGCAACACAGAACATATTAGTTACACGATCGCTGCTGTTCCACCAGGGGCGGACCCAGCATAGGATATGGGTGTAATAACATGTACACCCGATAATTTTTGCAAACAAAATGGAAGCTATATATTGTAAGGTGGGATCCGAATACAGATAGCTTATATTAGGATTTGGGGTGCTCCGTTTCGCACAGCAGGAAGGGAAGAGAAGGGGAGGGCATACCAGGTGGGTGCTCGTCGCCGGCAAAGGGCCCTGCAAAGACCGAGACGAGAGGGAGGGGTGAACAGAGGGAGCAGCGCGCGGCGGCTGCTTGGGAGCCGGGAAGTGGAAAAATAAGGGGGCTAGGGTTTGGGCAACCTATATGGGAATGGGAGAGCCGTGGGATGGGGAGGGGTGCGGGCCCTCAACGGGCCGGCCTGTTAAATGGGCCGTACCCAGGCCGGCACCACACAAGTGGCCGGCCCATGCCGTGACATGCCCTGTGGCTGGCTGGCCATATACATTTCCTGTGGTCACTTTTTTCTTTTCTTTTCCCTACGATGCTATTTTATTTTAGAGCATGAATTGCCATTCGTAATTTACTGGCTGCAGCGAACATTGGAAGTAGGATAAATCCATGAAACCTTGTTTCAAATTGTTCATTCTAAGCGAGGAAAGTGGAACTGTGAAAGATAAGCATGAAACCTTCTTTCAAATTGTTCCTTCTAATTCTAGGCGAGAAAAGTGGAACTGTGAAAGATAAGAATGGAAAGTGCTGTACTATCAACCTAAACAATTGGCCAGCACTATGCCGAAACAGTTGCTCAGCACCATGGGCATCTCATCTCTGCCTACGTAATCATCTAGTATGGTCAAATTGTTTACCGTCCCAACATTTTACCAGTTGCATTAAATTAGCCAAATTACCCATTGGAAGTTCAATCTCTTCCAATGGCTTTACATCCAGTTCACCAAATATGGCACCAATTGCTATTCATGAACCGACAACAGACCAGGCTGCAGAAATCATGGAACAATCCCTTCCATAATTCATGCATAGCATGAGAATACCAAATACGATTCAGAACCAATATTACAAATTAAAATAAAATGAATGAACCCAGAAGTTCCATATTGCTGGCAGTATGATGTGCTTATTAACAAGCACCAACAGGAAATGAAGTCTTTACATTATAAATCTATTGAAATATATGAGGCCACAAGAGAACAAAAGAATTGTAGGCTCAAAACTAGCATCGCATAAAACCCAACATTGTATGTTGCTATACTGTACAGATCTCAACTCAATATCTATGAAACATATGTGTCTATCGTATATGACTTGGTGAAACACCAGGCGTATATATGTGGTGTGAAACTGTAAACCTAGCGGCGGTTTGTTCGAAGCGACATAAAATGTGCAGCAAACGAATCGTAGTCCGTTGGAAGCTTGGGGTGAACATGTGCAGGTGGGGTTTTCGGGGTGCTTTCTTTCAGAGTTCCTGCTGAGGTTTCTGTGTCTCCCACATTTCCTGGAACAGAGGTTCTACTCATCTCAGCTTCTTGCGACTTCCCTCTAGCCACCATCGGAGATTCGACATTCTCATCTTTAGGTGAAGTGCGTTGTACTGCAACCCTAGGGTACACAGGTGCAACCCTCCTTTGTTCAGTACTTGAGTTGTTCAATTGAGGAGCTTTTGTCTCCTTTGGCAAGCTCACGGTTTCATCAGCATATCGTGCTCCAGTTCGGACATGACCATCTCTCTTTGTGTCTGATGTTACATCCCGTGTTCTGCGTGATTGTATCTGCACTCCAGACTGCTTTGGCTGAGTAGTCTGCTGTTGCTCCAGTTCATCTTCACTGTCATCTGAATCAAAGTAATTTCTAGCCATCCTTGATCTCATTTCCCGGCGTGCTCCTGTACCTGGTTTTTCATTATAAAGCTCTTGATTGGAATTCACACGTTCGGAACTCTTAGTTGTGGGAGGACTTGGATTAACAGATTGTTCATATAGTTTCTCATCAGCATCTGAATCAAAGAAATTTCTTGCCATGGTTGATCTTGCTTCCCCACGTGATTTTTCATTATAAAGCTCTTGATTGGAATTCACACGATCAGAACTCTTAGTGGTGAGAGGACTTGGACTAACAGATTGTTCATATAGTTTCTCATTATCATCTGAATCGAAGAAATTTCTTGCCACGGTTGATCTTGCTTCCCCACGTGTTCCAATAATTTGATTCCTGTCATAAAGTTCACTATTGTAATTTCCACCTGAAGAAGTCCTGGTTGAGAGTGAGCTTTTGGGGCTACTTCTGTTCTGTTCAAATGGAGTAGTATTCTCTTGCGAAGCAACTGGCTCTTCAGTGCTCGCAGAAGCCTTAGGCAAGGACTCCCTGGAACGTTTGGTGTATGGTGGAGGTTGCCTGGGTTTGTTTCTTAGTCCAGGAGTTAACCTATCAAAGTTAAGGCCAAGATCACCATCCTTATCATTAGAAGTTGCTGAAGTCCGAATGGCAAAAGGCAAGGACTGATTCTTATTTGCTCCTGGTGATGATGCACTTTCAAATTTATCTGCCTCAGTTTCTTCATCCGAAAGATCAGAATCTCTGCTTTGTACACGGTTCAAGTGCCTCTGTGCCTCTGTCCCTAAATAATCAGATATGGGTGAACCACCAGTCCCACCAGTGTGTTGCTCCTTGTATGATAGATTAAGACCAGACGACACCACGTATTTCTTGCTGGAGCTAGACTCATAATCTTCAATATTTTCTTTAACATCAGGGTCAATCTTTCCAGAAATTCTGTTAGCTTCTTTGTTCAGGCCAGACGAAGCAGACTTCAAAGACTCTGTACGCGTGGCTGTGGCTATTTCCTCATCAGAACTACCACCACCTGAATCAAATGTAGGAGGCAAGTTACCATAAGTACGAGGTGAAGGAACATCCCTTCTGTTTAATCCTAAATTATCAGATTTTTGTGTTTCTGTCCTGGAAAATAGCATTGAAGTTCTACGGTTAGGAGATTCACTTCTACGCTCTTGACTCCAATCTACAGTTGCCATGTGATCTTGGACACCAGGTGGCTGTTCAGTGTGCTTTGAGGAGAAAGTATCCAACAAATTCTCTTCTTCAACATCAGAATCATATTGATCAAAGACAACAGATGAAGAGTCTTGAGTTTTGTCGTTCTGCTTGTCCCAGAAAGTACTGCTGCCATAAGTAAATGTATCTTGGGAAGAACTGAAATTGCCATAGTAGTCATTTGTGCTCTCCTGATCAAAGCTAGGTTTCCTGATCTCCACATCCTTGACGTTGCGCCCACAAGGTCCAGTTTCTTGCAACTTTTCCCCAGGAAAATCAAACGGATGAACTTCAGATCTTCCAATGTTGCTTTCTCTCTCATATAAATCATAGAAATGTGGAGGCTCAGGTGAATCAGCACGAGGTGGTTCAGTTGGCATTTCATGTACAGGACTTTCAGGACTGTAAGAGTGGAATTGTTGAGCTGGGGCATGTATTGTTGATATATTCTGGCTTTGAGAAGGGGCATGAACTGTTGACATATTCTGGCTTTCAACACGATTTGTTTCTGCTCTTCCAGAACTTTTTCTTGCATATGGCATCCCCCTTGGATCATTTACACCTGAGCTATGGTCATGGAAACTCCTCTTCTCATCCTTCACTAAATGTTTAGCCGGTTGCTTCCTTGGTGTATTTTCATGACTGTAAGCAGCTGCCTCATAAGCTCCAGTGCTTTGATCACCAGAATAGTTTCCACGACTAGCAAGTTCAGCAGCAGCTCTAGCAGCAATACTTGCCATCTCTGCAGACTCTGCTGCTGCCTGTGCAGCAGATGTTGCATCTTTGAATTCCACATTCCAATTGGCACCACTCACCGAAGATTTTCTTTCCCTATATTGGTTCATCTCTTCATTTCTGGACACTGTGTCTGAAGAGAAAGATTGAACCAGTCAATGGGAATATGAACAAGAAAAAAGAAACTGACAAGTATTCAACAGTACATTCTCTCTATACCTGGGACTGCTGTGCCATATTGAGTGGAAGGTGGAGCTTCAGTATTTCCATGAGAGATACTGTTGGAACCAGGAATCTGTGTCGAATAGTAAGCAGATGCACCATGTTGGGAGCTAGGGGGCACTGAAGCACTGGAACCATTCCGAAGGTTTTCTTGTGAGAAAGCATTAGAATTTCTATTCACGGAGACATCTACAGGCGAATAAGGTCCCGCTGGCACATGAGAAGTGGCCGACACAGTCGCTGCAGGAACACCAGAGTATGTGGGCTGTGGTGTTGACATGCTAGAAGTAGATGACCCCATAGTTGAAATATTTCCTCCAGAATATGTTGCAGACCCATGCTGGCAAACAAAATAATCAAACAGATTAGGGCCACAATTTTCCGATCAGGACTGAAAAAGGTGAAAAATACAAAATACTCTAAATCAGTTATTTACCAGACGATCTTCATTTGGCTTCTGCAATTTCTCCTCGAATGCTTTAGGCTCCCATTTGATGTTGTGCTCCTCCGCAATTGAGGTCAAGGTTTTGATTTTGGTCTGTACATCAGGTGCTCCTGCTGACAGTTTCTCAATTACCTGTAACAAACATAGCTGTATAAACCGACTAGGCTAAAAGTGGCATCGTGACAAAGGAAATAAGGAAAATCTTTCATAAAATTTGAAGCTTTTAAAGGCAGCAAAAAATACCAGACGATTTACACCACTGTCAGGGCGCACTTCAAGGGCTGCTGCGGCAAACTCTTTGCCATACTTGCTTGTGAAATGCTTCCGGACATCTGCTAATTCCGTGACATCTGAACACCTCATCGACGCAAATATAACACTGGCTATTGCCTCCTTCAGATCAATGGGGCAAGCCCTAAAATTCAGGTAAATAAAACACATATGCTATTTAGATGTGCAAACAGACAGACTAAATCATGATGTGCTGCTAAGGAAAGGATAACTCTTATGATGCAGGAAAACTGTCATAAGGAAAAATAAATAAATCCAATGAACTAAACAAATCATCCCACAATGAAACCTAAGTTACATTGCCAGCTAACACAAGGTGTTGTATTATTTCTGTGACAAAGAAACAATTCCGAGCAAACTAAAAACATGAACCATTGAATAAAGGTTTGCATACAAGAAAGAAAAAACTGGCTTACTTCTGTGAGTCGATAATGGACAGGCGTGCCACTATAAGTTCACAGTATACTTCAATCAAGTCATATGCTTGCATGAACTTCTCTTCCCTTATGACATGTTCAACCTGCAGGAGAAACAAAACAGTCAGTACGGAGTAATGAGCCTCATGCCGACGCAGCACTATCAAGACACATTAAACTGTTATAAGTGTAAATTTCATTTGAACTGAGAAGAAGCTCATTTTCTATGGCTTCAGACCTAACAGAGTTTGCCTGCAAAGGAGAAGACAATTTCATATAAACCATACTTGCACACAGATGTTTGCAGCAAAGAGGCATCTTAAAGTAAGATGGAACAAACGCAACCCTGTAATTATTGGTTTACATTGGCTAAGCAATAAAACCATACACATTGATCAGATGAAGATTTTCAATGCTCCCATGGAACATCAGAGTTCCAATGGAGCAACGCAGCACTGGGAACTGGAAAGTTTAGTAGCCAAGTAAGCATTGTGCTAGAAGTGAGTGCAGTGGACAAATGGCACTGGAACTAAAATCAGGCTCCAAGGATAAGCTCCAGCATTTCCAAGGAGGAAAGCGTGTAGCATGGAAGAACAACCAACGCTCAATGTCATCACATAAGTCCCAGTCAATTACAATCGCTGCAGGCTTGCAGCTCAGTATGTAGTTGTTGAACAGTGACAGACCATGGGTTATCTAGAGGGGTCCAACCGTTCACATTCATCCCAAATTGCAGCCAATTCGTGCAATTGCACAACCAAATACCTAACGTAGTGCTCAATTCGAGGCCATAGGGCTTGAGCTCGAGAAGTCGAGTCCACGCGACCCGATTACCCAACTCTACCATCATCAGGCCAAGCACTGGAGACGCATCAGGTCAACTCGGACAAATGGCTGGGGGTGAAATGACAAATGATGATGGGATGATGCAGTGGCGAGGGAAGCAGGTGACGGGGGAGGCCATGAGCCAAGCACGTACCCTGATGCGCGCGGTCATGTCCTGGTTGGCCTCGAGCAGCTGCGCGACCTCGCGGCGCATCTGGCGCACCTGCACCTCCTTGCGGTTCCGCAGCAGCTTGATCCGCGCCACCGCCATCCGCAGCGACGTCTTGCTGGGGAAACCACAACAAAACCAAAGCAGACGTTAGAATCTCCCACACCCTCCGCACCCCGGCGCGGCGCGGGAGCAAACGGAAACCGATCTGGTGGACTGACCACTTGTCGGGCTTGAAGCCCTTGTGCAGGACGCCGGAGAGCTTCCCCTTGGTCTTGTGCATCTCCGCCGCCGCCTCGGTCCGCCGCCGCCGTGGCCGCGCGAAGAAAACCTCTCCTCCGGCTTGATTGATTCGAAAATCCAACCGAATCCAACCGGCCCCGTGGGAGACAGGCGCGCCACCGGGTAGTACCTGCCAACACCCCACCTATCGGATGCGCCGCTTTTGTTGCTGCGGTGGATTGGAATATGGAAAGACTCGAGCCTCACGCGGGCGCCTGCCGCCAAGGGGAACCGAACAGGAAGAAGGAGGGGGAGACGAGACTTTTTGCCGAGCGAAGCAAATCGTTTATTCGTGGGAAGGGATTGCTTTGCTTCCGTGCGGGCGACGACACACGCACGGCCGGCACCCGGCAGGGCCAACGCCCAACGGCGCCTTCCTCGCCGCTTCGCTTCCGCGTCGTCGCCTCGTCGGTTGGGGGCTTGGGGCGGGTGCGCGCTCCGTTGGTTGACCTTGACCCAGCGCGACGGGTTCGAGGCGCTCGCTCGGCGCGTGACGCTTGGGTCGAGACACCGGCCATGCTAACCTTCTGTTGCGAACTGGAACGAGCGGTGGCCGGGCGCTGGGGGATTTTGGATTTGCGCCTTGTTGACGGTATAATCGTCGCCGGCAGTACGGTACGGGGGGCATCTTCAGCCTGTTTGGAAAGTTCCTCCGTGTTTGTAGAGCTTCGAACAAAATTTCTCCGTGTTGATGTGCAGCAGAGCTTGTGACGTTTGGTCGAGAGCTCTCGGCCCTCTCACGGTAGCAACACGGCTTGGTTTCCTAGAGCTTGTTTGGTTGTATTTGTTATGTACAAAATGATTCAAAATAATAATAATTTTTTATTTGGTTGGGTGAATTGTATCAATTCATCTAGGATGAAGCCGTTCCACTTAATATATTATTCGTAGAATAAGAATGAACCATAGTACAAATAAATTGGTTGAACCATACCATCCAGAATCATCCATAAATGCATCATATGGTACACGTAATCAAACACCTGCCAGGTGTCGCACGTTTGGTGTTTTGCGCGTTGAAAAGTCTCGGTGGCGTATGGCCCGTCTGCGATTTGTACTAGCGGATTTGTACTAGCGGATTTTGACACTTCATTAGTTGACCATTCACGAAAGAAGTGTCAGCCTCATTTTCAGGCTTCTAGACTAGACGTGCATCGGCGCGACGCGCGATTGAGCTTCGCTAGATTGAGTGCCAAGCTTAATTAATTTTTGGTCAGATGTGAGTTGCGAGGCCCCCGAATAGGCAGATTTTATTTCAGCAATACGAGCAGGCCCCGTTGAGAATCATCGGTCGCACTGCTGTATGCTCCATGTTTAAGGTCAACACGGAGAGACAACGCGTATAGGTGGTGCTAAAAAAACATACGAGTTGCACTACCGGCTAAACAGAGCAACTGTCCGTCACATGGACATGTAACTGAATCCACCAAACTTAGTCCGTAAGTTATTAAGGCTGCCAACCTGACGAGTGATGATGCTCCCTTCAACATTGATACCGGTGTAACCACAAAATTAATGAAGGCAGAAGGCACCAACCGGCCTGTTCGCTTCAGCTTATTCAGCCGGCTTATCAGTCATCAAACAGTGTTTTTCTCTCACAACAAATCAGCCGTTTCAGCTTTTCAGCCGGCTTATAAGCTGAAGCGAACAGGCCCAACATTTGCGGTGTGTGACAACGGCAAGGAATCAAAATGCGAATCTTTTTATTTTGGAGGGGGAAAAATGAGTGGAGATAAAATGTTGTTAAGCCCAAAAAGTCCAACGCTGTCCCAATCTAACGGGAATACGGAACTCAGAGATAAAAGTGAAGACACAAGACATGGATTTACAGGTTCGGACCGTCAGAGTAGCGTAATACCCTACGTCCTATGTTTAGATGTTGTATATTGCGCCCTGTGCTTGGATGTTGTGTAGCATGTTTTTTAGCTATTGATGATGGTTCTGAGCTGCCAATCTAGATATCCCTACCCTCCTTTATATACCTCAAGGGGCGGGATTACTAGTCGATTACATGGAGAAATCCTAGTAAGATCACAAGATATAAGTCCTAGTAGGATTACAGGGAAATCCTAATAAGGGGGTGTTTGGATACGAGGTACTAAACTTTATGAGGATCACATCGGATGTTCGGACGCTAATTAGGAGGACTAAACATGAGCTAATTATAAAACTAACTGCAGAACCCTGTACTAATTCACGAGACGAATCTATTAAGCCTAATTAATCTATCATTAGCAAATGGTTACTGTAGCACCACATTGCCAAATTATAGACTAATTAGGCTTAATAGATTCGTCTCGCGAATTAGATTCTATCTGTGCAATTAGTTTTGTAATTAGACTATATTTAATACTCCTAATTAGTATCCAAACATCCGATGTGACAGGTACTAAAGTTTATGGGTATGTTGCCAAACAGGGCCTAAGAGTCTGTCTTCATCCTTCCTTACGCGTACTGGGGATCTATCCCTGACAAGACCCCAAGCGCTTCATAGTCGAATGCAACAGTCTTCGAGTATTTTTCAAATCCTCACCGAGTAGTCTAGTGCTTCTCAGTACTTTGTCTGGCTGAATCTTCAAAGTTCTTCAAAGCTCCATGAGGCTATGGTGTGCTCAAAACCCTTGATCATCTTAATTTTGTAATCTTCATTAAGATATGGAGGGCGGCGAAAGTTGCACTCCATATAGAGTAGCTCCCGAGTCTTAGGTTGAATCGAAGAATTAGGCTGAGGGTCAATAAAATCCTGAATCTTTTTCTTTCATCTTGAAAAAATCAACTGTTGGGTGTAGCTTATCGATCCTCAAACCTTGGAATGATTAAATAATCAATCCGAGGGTATTCAGTCCTCACAAAATTATCATTTGAGTAGTTTCATGGCGTCAAGCCCTCGAGCTTATGCGTCAGGTGAGCCGTAGGAGCCATATCGAGTAGTTATTTGGTGCTTAGCTCCCGAGCTTGGAAGCTAGTTGAGCCATTGGAAATATTACGAGTACTAATTGATGCTTAGCCCCTGAGTTTGGGAACTAACTGAGCCATTGGAGGTACGCTAAGCGTCCTGGAGAGTTGTCGTCGAAACTTGACCTGAAAAAAATGCATATATTATGAAATTTATTCAGTGATGAATATAATGTAAATGTTGTGTGTCATGCTATTGTTTCGGCTATATTTTCCCAAGTAGTTATGTTTAGACTCTCTATCCCTATTTAGCCATTGTCACTATGTGTGAGATCTTTGTCTTGTGTACGCATACTGACACTGTTGCTACGCGTTTGAGATCTTTGTCTCGTGTACATGTCCTAGCATTAGAAGATCCGAGACTTTCACGGGTGTTCTACTTGAGGATATTAGTGACCACTAAGGGAAGATAGTGGAAATAAGGAATCGGTATTGCGACAAAAAAGACTGCGTGATTGCGCATAAAGTAGTCTTTGAAACTTCTCTACCTTTCGAGGAGGAGAGCACGCGTTTGTCGCGCATAGGATTTATGCCTAGGGTATAGCCGTTGTGAGCCTTCAGCGCTTAGTGCACCAAACTTCATGGTAGAGCCTCCTAATTCGGTGTACCAAGCTGTTGACGCCAGATTTCGACACGAGTGAAATCGGCGTTAGGAGAGGAAGAAATTAGAAGATATGGCGAGATACAAGGGCGACGATTGGAAATCGGCCGATTGGTGCTACAGTCAAAGATCGGTTGGTTGGTGCTACAGTCAAAGATCGGTTGGTTGATGCTACAGTCAAGGATCGGTTGATTGGTGCTACAGTCGAGGATCGGCCGATTAATGCTACAGTCGAAGATCGATCGATTGACCCTTGGATCTCTGCCTCGGAGTAAGTCTGAGCCATCGACATGTGGGTCTTGATCGGTTACCCCTTGCCGATGAGGTGATCAGCCGATTAGGAGGTTGGAATAGTTGGGCTGGTGTGGGCTTAAAAAGGATTATGAAGATGAAGAGGGAATCAGCCCATGAAGCGCGTGATAATCAACCTAGTACGAATCGTACTTGTAAATATTCGTTTTCTGTTTAAATTAGGGATAGAGTTCTAGTCGGATAAGAAGTCGTTTGTACGGGGCTATAAATAGCCACCCTTGTAGATTTGTAATGATTATCAATTCAATACAACAAATTACTATTTCCTCGTACTTACTTTCAAGCAGGCGACTTCGCCAACACTTTTTTCTTCTTTTCTCGAGTTCGTACGGGTTGGCGGGGCTGCATCAACTTGATCTCCGGCCGATCTTGTAAATTCCGCTTATCGAGTAAATTCTAAGCTTTAACTTCGGGCGTATCGCTGTCGTTTCGTTTAGATTAATTCATCAGTTATCGATATTTACTAGACTTCTAGGTTTTACCTGTTGTTCTAGTTTTATCACCAGTTATCCAGCTAGGAATCGGCAATTTGGGTTTTCTTTGTACTTCGTCATTTAATTTACTTATTTTGTGGATACCGATTAGATCTGTTCCTAGTGTTGCTACTGTAGCGTTGTATAGATTGCTCCAGCAGTTTTTATTAACGCTGCCCGGTGATCAGCTGCTTCATAGCCGATTTCTTTATTACGGCAAATTGGCCGATTCGCTGATAAGCTTTCTCGAGATCGGAACCTTAGCCGATCGCGACCTCTGGAATCTGACACGTCTTTTTCCTTGCCAATCAACAGGTCAGATTGGCTGGCACGCCGCGCGAACCGCACCAGGGCGATCACCCGAACAGGAGTTAAGCAGATTCTCCCGGGTCGTGTGTCAGACGCTGGGGATTCGGTCAGTCGATTTCTAGCGCCAACACAAGCGTGTGGCGGAGCTTCCGGAACTCCGTGCACAAAATTCGTAGCTATAGTTTCTATAATTCGGTGTACCAAGCCCATAATTATCGTTTTCCTTCCTGCAGTACTGGAATCTGTCCCCTAATTCGGTGTACCAAGTCCGTAACTATCTTTTTCCTTCCTGCGGGGTATTGAGATCTATCCCCAACAAACACAATGATAACAAAAGCCCAACACATCGAAATGGATGGGTTGGAATCCTTACGGCCCATGATTTGCAATCGCGCGGCCCAAACCTCGGCACGTGGCCCACGAGTCCGCTCGTCTTCCCCCAACCAACGGCGGTTTCTCTCTCGTGTCGTGGCGTCGCGCAGAGAGACCTGAGTTGAACTGCGGCAGGCTTCTCTCGAACTCCGGCGAAGGCTCCGAACCGTCGGCGTCAGTTGGGCGGCGTCGGGATGGACGAGGCGACGAAGAAGAAGGTGGAGGAGACGGTGCTGGGGATCCTGCGGGGCTCCGACATGGAGTCCGTCACGGAGTACAAGGTCCGCTCCGCCGCCGCCGCCCGCCTCGGCATCGACCTCTCCGCCCCTGACCGCAAGCTCTTCGTCCGCGGCGTCGTGGAGGGGTACCTCACCTCCCTCTCCTCCCAGGAGGCGGAGGAAGAGCAGCAGCAGCAGGGCGGCGACGGCGAGGAGGCGAAGGGGGATGAGGGGGAGGAAGAGGAAGAGGAGGAGGAGGAGGAGGAAGAGGGAGGTGCGCGGAAGAGGGAATACGACGACCAGGGGGACCTTATCCTCTGCCGCGTGAGTTGTTCCTCCCGTGCCTCGAACGCTCAGGCTCTTCTCCTTCGCCCTTTGTTCGATCGATCCGGGTGCTAGGGTTTTGTGGCGTGATGTGGGTTTGCGCGTGCAGCTTTCGTCCAAGAGGAGGGTTACGCTGTCGGAGTTCAAGGGCAGGACGCTGGTGTCCATCCGGGAGTTCTACCTGAAGGACGGCAAGGAGCTGCCGAGCAGTAAAGGTGACTCAGATCTTCCTCGAGCTGCAACCTTCGATTATTGCTCGAATGATAGTTGTGATGCCCTCCACTCAAAATGGACCTTAATATATTCATGCTTATTGCGAACTCGAGTATTGAGCATAGCGCAATTTTGGTGTCTTTCAACATTTGAACGCCACTATACCTAGTGTTAGCAAGCTTGCTGCATTCTGCAATGTCAGCTAGATCCTGCCCCACCTTTAGCCCTTTGCACTCTTAGTGTAATGGAATCCCTCAGTTTTCCTGAAACGGAATCCCACATGACTAATTTGTCTCAGAACTCAGAACTGGATAGGAAAGCCTTGTGTGGTCATTTTCAGTGTTATTTCCGGGTTCAGAATGTGTCTGGTTTGAGTCTTGCTTATATTTAGAAAATCTTAGTTATGGTTTGTGCCAAAGTAATGACAAGTGAGGATTGCTGCATAAGCAAAGGGACGATAATAGGCAATGCATGAATTGTGATATACAGCGTTAAGATGATTAATGGTCTTCCAATTTATGTAACCATTTAACCACTATTTTTTCTGCAAAATTTCTCATCTAATTTCGTTGACAGCATTCTTTTTCAAAGCCAGCATACCTATTTGTCAATACCTGAGGTTATCAGTTGTCCATATTTCCATAAACTCTTTTCCTTATATTATAGAGACGTTGCAAATACCACAATTGGGTTTTCCATCTGTCACCGCATAATTGCAGTTAGGGTGCCTGTCCTGCTGCAGCAGCAGTATCTAGTTATCATTATGGTCTCTATTATGATTTATTGATATCGACTTTCTTCGTAGGCTGTCGGTCCTCTATCTTCAAAATTTTTAGCACAGTTACAAAGTTATTGGAGAAGTTCCTTTCTCCTCTGATGTCTAGCAGAACACAATTAGTAAGCAAGAAAATTGCCGGGATTAGGTTTTAATGGCTTTGTGAGTTGTTTGAATACGAGTTAAATGACATCTTAATGCAACATTAAGTTCAGTTTACTAAGAACCAATGATGTTTGTCTACTCCTAAATTTGGCTGATTAACTGAAGAACCTGAGAAGTCTAGCTACTGATTTTAATAAGTATCTTCCCACAACCAAAGCTGCACTATAATATTTGTTTGCAAACCAGTTGTCAGTTGATAAGCACCGCATTTACCTCTACTGTAATATTTGGTTCACAAACCAGTTGATAATTCTCCCTTTTGTTATGTTACAACTTGTATTGCTTCCTTTATTTCTATTGGTGGAAATGGTATGTTATTTTTTTAGTTTTAACACCTATTTTGAAACTAAAGCTGTCAGTCTTATCTGCGTGGCATTCTGTAATTAAGAGCAAGCAGTTATCAGTTGTGTTCCTTATGGTGATGTCAGATTCTGGTTATTGTTTCATATTATCTTCACATTCCATATCAGGGGCAACAATTCTGCTATGTACTGCGCCAGATTTTTGTAGTTTTTTTAGTGTGTTTTGACTCTCCTTGTTAAAATTAGACTAAATACAATTCCCATTTGTCACATTGCTACAATTTATGTTTCTAAACAGATGAAGAGCTTGGTAGGTGCATGTTATATCATCTTAACAGGAATTATGTGGTTATTAGTTATGCCGATGTTTTATATATCTGTGATTTCTTCTTGGTTTTAGTTGTGGCATTTTTCGTTTTTTCATCCCATTGTATAGTGTTTCATTCATTGTTTTCATTTCTTTACTAACATTCTCCACATAGTGCAGGCATAAGTATGACAGTTGAGCAGTGGGAAGCATTTCGCAATGCTGTACCTGCGATAGAGGATGCCATAAAGAAGCTTGAAGATTCAGACTGAACATGTTTTGCAAGCCTCTTCTTTTGCCTGTACCAAATCAAAAGGCCCATTCTGGCCCCTGATAAGGGCCATACGCGGTTTGAAAGTGCCGCATGGAGCTATAGAGCTCCTATGAACTTCTGTAAAAGGTTTCGCTCGGTCAAACTGCCTAGTGCCATCTGTAGGGTAGACTGTAGACAGTTCGGAAATATTTGCTAACGAGTAATCCACCAGTATTGTGTAAAGAGTTTGGAATGTGTGCTAGCAAGCTTGTGAAGTTTCAATCCAGTTCTTTCCGTCCTATTGTTTTATGATCATGCAAAGTTCCAAAATAGCCCTTCGTAGCGGTAGCCGGCCGGGCTCCGCATTGGACGCCGATGAATTGTGGAGGGTCTCGATGAAGATAGGGGATGCTTGGTTCGATCGCCAGCGCTCGCCTCGCCTGGTCCAGCAAAGTTAGCAGCGTTTGGATCTTTTGCTGCTCTCCTCGTTACCTGCGCTTTTTTCCTTGCTCGAGCAAGCTAGCTGATTCGGCTCTCCTCGGCTGGCAAGGCTAACCTTGCCCAGCGAGTCGAGGCGAGGCAAGCGGGCAAAAGTTCCAAGCGGCCCCATAGTTGGACGTGATGTACATAGCTCGAGGTTCCAGGGGCTTTCTGAATTATAAACGCGTTCGATAGTGTTCCCAGTCAGCACTTCTACAATGTTCTGGAATCTAGTAATCGCAAAGGGTCTTGAGAGAGAAATTGACATGTACTCCGGCTCATCTGGCAAAGGAAACAGAGGCACACAGCAAGTCAGCAAGTCAACACAATCCACCACACAAAGGCACAGGCGAAAGTTAAACCCACCTTTCCCGTTCGTGTTGCATGTGCTATGAGTCTCTATCACACTTGAGTCACAGGTGTCGGGTACATAATCTCTCGTGGATTGCATTAATGATCAACGGACTATCTTATTCGTAAAGTCTCTTGTCATCATATGAGCTTCAAGTTCATGTTGCGTCAGCAATGGCAGCCTCCAGCTAGTTTTATCCGGGGGATCATACCACTAGTTTGTTTAGCTCTAAGCAATCATGTTCTGTTTAAAAAGGAGATTAGCATTTAGCAAGATGCGTGACTAGACGTGTCCTTCGTCCCTAAATAACTGTCGTATGGCTGTTACATTGTCCAAATGCTTAGACTGAGCTTCGTATTCTCCAAGGTCCATGCACATAGAACATCCAAGGTTCATCCTTCATCCCTAAATAACCGTCGCTTTTGGTTTCCGTAAATTTGACTGGATTTGTAAAAATTACGTGCACCATTTGTATCTTCAAATAAATTTATTAAAAATCTAGATTCAAATATCCATCTAATGATATTAATTTTGTATCATAAATATTAATATTTTTATATATATTTAGTTAAAGTTGTTTCTTGGGAAGCGAAAATGACAATATTTAGGGACGCAAGGAGTACTCTGCGATGACATCGTGCTAGGGACAAGCTCCCTGCTACCTGCTGGAAGTAGTTGTCCTGGGCTTCAGTCCCTGACAAGTGACAACAAGAAATGGCATCTTGGGCTCCCATGAGTTGATACAGTTCTGCACTCTGCTTGCACGTCTGGGGAAGCAGGCGAAAGCTTTTGTGTTGTTCACTCTCTTTCTGACCCAGAACGTACGAGGGGTGTATTATTAGGGTGTACAGGATAAACGCATGGAAACCACCCATGCCTTTTGATTTGAACTGGCCCCTTGACCACAAGAGCTTATCAGAGGAAACAAACAAAAGGGGCCATCAATTAGTTGCGTACGAATTACAGGGACTCCGCGATGTGAACTTGTGTAGCCACTAGCCAAGGACCGAAGCACTGTGTGTTTGGTCCTATGTCTCTTCTAGAGCGCTGTATTACGCTTCACGTGAAATCCCTGGAACATATATATAGCTTCCTAATTTCTAGGAGAACATTATTGTTTGATGTGAAATTCTGCGTCCCAAACATGAGCGCTAGGAAAGTAGTCAGGTAGTAGTTCTGTGAAAATAAGAGAGTGTAAAAAAAAAATCGGTCTAGGGCCTCTAGGCCGCAGAGACACCGAGATTTTTTTTTGCCTGGTTTGAACTGCCTCCTTGACCACAAGAGATTATCGGAGGAAACAAACAAACAACCATCAATTACTTGCGTACGAATTGAATCACCGGACCGTGATGCGAAATTATGATAGCTACTAGGTACTGAAAATTTGGATCTTTTGCCCATAGTTCGCTTCAGGGCCTTGCGCCGCCACATACCACTATCTGTCTTTTTGAAAGTTTACATATCACTATCAGTCATGTGGGTGGTTGTTATCCATCCTGCCTTCATAATTGAATCTGAGGCTCCTTCTAATGCTTCCAGGTGAAACCAACTAGGATTCCTACGTAAACACTCTAGAAAAAGAGAGAAATTCTAGAAATTCTCTCAAAAAACAAAACATCCAGCCATCAATCGCTAGACTCAAGTCATCATATCCATTGGATCTATTATATTTTCTAAAAAATTACTCACCTATGACATTATGAAAATAGTCTAAAGTAACCCTCTAAATTTATATCTAAATTACCTACCTCTGCCATTATATAAAATAAACTAAAGTAACCCCCAAATCTTCATCAAAATTACCCACTTATGCTATTATAAATAATATTTAAAATAAACCTCTAAATTTGCAACTAAATTTCCCACCACTAATACTTAAAAAATAACTTAAAGTAACGCTTAAATTTACATCTATATTACCCACGTGGCCACGTATGCTATTATTAAAAATAACATAAGCTAACCATACATTTGAATCCAAATCACCTTAATTGAAAAAATACACCAATATAATTCTAAATCATCTATATCTTACACTATTTGTATATGATATAATAATTAAGGTATATAGGCACGATATGTGTTACTATTTATAAAGATATAGAGGAAGTGATGGGAATGTAAAGTTGTTTCATTCGTGCTGTCCAAACAGAATTCTATGTTAAAATTATAGATCAAACATAGGATCCGTTAAACGAATTCAAGCGCATATTTGCGATGCAAAATGAAAAGTTAATGGTTATAAATGTGGATGAAAATATTGTAGAGTACTACATAAAATCTATCATAATTGGACGAAGATAATAAGTATATATATATAAGTATTGTCTTCAAATATTTAACAAATGAGAAGTTGCTCGGGGTAATAGTTTTAACTTTTTGTAGCAATGTGGCCTCATTTTTTTTTCCATTGAAGACTCCACATTTGTTCACATGAGACATGCTAGAAAAAAAAAGACACATCTTAGAAATTCTCAATCTTGTAAACTCTAATAATCATAGTCATCGGTCTATTATATTTTCCAAAAATTTACCCTCCACCATCATTATAAAAATATTCTAAAATATACACTAAACCTATATCTAAATTACCGAGCATTGCCTATAAAAATAATCTAAAGTAATCCCATAATTTTTATCCAATTTACTCATGCATATGATTATAAAGCATAACTTAAAATATCATTATAGATTTGTATCTAAGTTGCCCACGTATGGTGTTATTAAAAATTAAGTAAACACCTAAATCTTGATTTAATTATCTTCATGCATCACACAGAAATGTCCAAAAGTAAACTAATACATGATTCTAAATTACCTATTTATGTCATTGTTAATATAGAAATACTAAGTTAAGGTATATAGATATAATGAGTGTGACCATGTAGACCATTTATACATGTATGTGGGGAAGTGATGAAAGATATTGATTTTTATGATAAACACAATATACAGTGTGGAGGTGCAATAAAAAATAAAAAAAGTATGAATGTGGATGAAAAAAGTGTGAAGAGTAATTACTACATAAAAATCTATCACAACTGGATAAAGATAAGTGCACATCTATATGAGTATTATGTTGAAGTATTGAAAAAATATGGGAGTAGTAGGTAAATTTTTTAATTATTAGTTAGAAGTTTAATTTCTAAATAATTTTTAAATGTGATACCTTTTAAAAATATTGGCTCGTTCGAAAGCACGGGTTGATGGAATAGTTTCTTCATAAAGATGGGGCTCGGGAGAGTGACTCACATCCTGAAGTTGGATGGAAGGTCGGCTTTGTCCAAACAAATACCCTCCTAGTCTGCAGCATTTTGATGAACTTATTTTGTTTATGAACTTATTTTTCCCACAAGAGCTTGCAGGCCTAATTATATCAAAACGATTATCTTTACATCCCCTGTGTTCATCGTGTGAGTTGTTGGCACCTTTTTTTTTAAAAAAAAATGAGTTGTTGGCACTCACGTCCGGTTTGGAAGACCACGGTAATGTCCTATGCGCTTCACATAAAATTGGACAATTTCCGCACGAGTAGAGAAAAAGAATCGAATCAAACTATTCCTTCAATACGTGCGGGGTGCTGGAACACTAATCTGCCAATCGCGAGCCAACAAGCAGAAGCCACAGACTATTCCGCAAGAGACAAGGACAGAAGTGAAGAACAAAGACTAAAATGCCCGCACGTATCTTTCCATTTGTTTACAAACACGCCACACAAGTTGCACGTTGCTGATCGAGCGAATAATAAAACCGCCGCCCCCGTGTCATGTCAAGGATTAACAAACATCTCCAAGGGCGTGCGCGCAGTGCAGGCAGCAAAGCGCATTCTGACAAGGACACTGGTGATTAAAATACTCAGGAATATAATCCACCTTTATTAGACACGTGATATTTACATGCCTCGAGCATGGCTGATACAAGCACCTGCCTGACCCACATGAGACATTATCCAGCGAACGAAGGAGTTGTGGCACCAAAGCAGTCTACTGTACATCTCTGATTCATTTTGCATCGTGCCTGTAAGTACGCCTGCCCTGCAGCACTTCAGTCTTCAGTTACGGCTGGGAGCCTGCTGCTGCACAGGGACGAGGACGAAACGTTTCAACGCTCTCTAGAAGTTCATGCGTGCGTGGTGGCACCGGTGGCCAACTAACTATGACGTCATCAGTTTATGTTTTTAACCATTCCATGCTTCCAGATGTGGATGGATAAAGAGAAGATTCTTGAGGCACGCATTGCATATGCAGAAATGAACCCGTGCACAGGCCCATCGCAGCATCGAGATGCATGCATATGCCTAGCCTGTACCGTCGTCTGATCGATCTGTTGCACCGGGACATAGATTGTTCATGGACAGCGAACTCGCAATGCGCACGTAGGCTAGGTGGCGAAGCGAAGCGACCTCATTTCGCTGCGCCTGTGCCACCTAATAATGGTACTGTTAATCCGGTTATTATGAGCCACCAAAAGCAATCATGGGTACTGTGTATTTGGTTCCTGATCTGATCCCATCACATGTCCCATGTCCTCGGCGCTATCCTCAAATTATCATGGATGCACGCTTAGGGATGACGATCAATAAAAGATTCTAATACGGTGGTTGCATGAGCCACCAAAGTATGAATGATACGAACAATATCTTGTTCGATAGGGGGAAAGGAGTCGACGGAAAACGGAGCAGTTTTTGGATACGAGGGGCTAAACTTTAGCAGGTCATATCGAATATTCGAATACTAATTAAGAGGACTAAAGATGAGCTAATTACAAAACAAATTGCACAGATGGAGTCTAATTCGTGACACGAATCTATTAAGACTAATTAATTCATCATTAGCAAATGGTTACTGTAGCACCACATTATCATATCATGGACTAATTCGGCTTAATAGATTCGTCTTGCGAATTAGACTCCATCTGTGCAATTAGTTTTGTAATTAGACTATATTTAATACTCCTAATTAGTATTCAAACATCTGATGTGACAGGTGCTAAAGTTTAACCGGGGGTATTCAAACACCCCCTTAGTTCTTTCAAGGGGTGTTTGGATCTTTGGCTAAAGTTTAGTTCGGGTCACATCGGATGTTTGGACGCTAATTAGGAGTATTAAACAGAGGCTAATAATAAAAATAATTGCATAAATCGGGTTAATTCACAAGATGAATATATCAAGCCTAATTAATCCATGATTAGCACATGTTTACCGTAGCATCACATGTGCTAATCATTGACTAATTAGGCTTAATGGATTCGTCTCGCCAATTAGCCCTCATTTATGCAATTATTTTTATCATTAGCGTATGTTTAATACTCATATATCCAAACATCCGATGTGACCTGAGAAACTTTACCGCACCTTAGGAGGTGTTTGGATACCACCCGCTAAAGTTTAGCACCCGTCACATCGGATGTTTGATATTAGTTAGGAGTATTAAACATAGGCTAATAACAAAACTAATAGCACAGATGGAGTCTAATTCGCAAGATAAATCTATTTAAAAAAAGCCTAATTAGTTCATGATTTGATAATACGGTGCTACAGTAACCATTTGCTAATGATGGAATAATTAGGCTTAATAGATTTGTCTCGCGAATTAGTCCAGGGATTTTGCAATTAGTTTTATAGTTAGCTCATATTTAGTCCTCCTAATTAGCATTCGAACATCCGATGTGACACTGCTAAAGTTTAGCATATAGTATCCAAATACCCCTAGGATGCTAGCGAGTGATCAGAAGCAGGGCTGCAGGGACAAGGCAATTTGGAGCTTGTGTGCCGGGGTAGGCATTTCAGCCACCGTCAGATTTCCACTTTGAGATTGGTGTAGGAGTGGTTACCAAAGTTAATGGATTTGCTTATGAATAAAGAGTAAAATGTATCGCCAGATCTCGAACTTAGCTTGGTGTGCCATCCAAGTCTCTAGACTCCAAACATACACATCCGAGTTCTTAAACTTGTTAATCGGTTCACGCGAAGTCTAAATCACAGTTGTTTAGATTAAATAGGCCACGTGTACGCTGACGTGCACCCAAGTGGACCCATCTCTCTTTATTTCGCTCCCTTTCTTTCTCCCTTGTCTCGGTCTTCGTCTCTTCCTCAGGCAGCACAGTAGCAGCAGCACGGCGGCAGCCCCACAAGCAGCAGGCAGAGGAGAGTGCAGGTGCGACCGAGCATCCCTGGGGGCCATCTCCCCGAGCATTTGATGGTCCGGCCACCACAGTTGGGGAAGAAGCGGGCGGCTAGGGCCATGCCACAACGCAGGCGGACCACAACGGTAGCCACGGCCCTACACATACGGCGACCCCGTAGGGGCAGCCCGGCCCGAGAAAACGGCCTTCGAGGTAGCAGCGCAGCGTGGGCGGACGGCGCCGGTGGTCGCGGTTTGATGCGCGGCGGCAGTCGCGGCATGTTTAGGCGGACGACGGCTAAAGCCTTCACGAGTGGCCGGCGCGGGTCGATGGGCGCGGTGGCCGTGGTCCATACGGCGACGGTGTCCATACGCCCTCGTCCACAGGGGTGGATTTGGGCCCCAGGCTGCCCGGGCTGTAGCCCAGGGTGAGGCCCAAGAACAGTGGGAACAAGTTTCATAAAAATAGCATAAAAAGGCCAGGCTGCCCATTAGTCCACCGCGACGCGAAGTATGCCCAGCAGGCCGGAACCCTAGCCCTGGCCACGCGCCTCCCGTCCGCCCGCACTCATCACGTTGTGCGCCTCCCGTTCCCGTGCGCTGCGCACTCGTCACGCTGCGCTGTCTCCTGCCCCTCCCCTGCAGCCCTGTGCCCCCGCCGACCTCTCCGGTCGCCTTCACAGCTTCACCCCCCGGCCGCCGCAGGCCCGCGCCCTCGTCGGCCGTGTCCCGCCCACCGCCCCCGCCCATCGCCCTCGCCGGCCGCCACCGACCGCGCGTGCCCGCCCCCATGCCGCCACGCGCCCGCGCCCTCGCCGACCGCCAGCTGAGCGGCAGTGCGCTAGCTCGCCCAGCGCTGGCCGCCGGCTGTCCGGCTGAGCGACACTAGCGCACTGCGGCAGCGCGCCAGGCGCCAGAAGCTGAGCCAAGCAGCAGCCAAGCAGGAGCCAAAGAGGCAAGGAGCAGCAGGCAGGTGACTAGGTGAGATACTATACTGGAGAGATATTCATTACTTTGCAATATGCATTACTTCATTGAGTATTTGAGTCTTACTTTGCAATTGCAACATTTCATACCTTAGAATGGAGAGACACTATGCTACAAAAGATGCATCAAAGAGTAGTGCTAAAACTATAGAGAGCCGGGTTGAGAAAAAAGACCACGAATTAAACTTGATATGAGAGATATATTTGTTGATCCAGGAGACAAGAAGCCAATTGATGATTTTCATCATGACATTAGGGATGAGGCAAGGATAGCATATCTACAAATAGGTCCGTATAGGCCAGCTAGACATAAGTTTCTAAAAATGAAAAAAGATGGTAAAGGTCAATCAAGAGAATTTGTTGGATCATGGTTTGATCAATTTGATTGGTTAAGTATAGGGTAGCCAAGGATGTAGCTTATTGCTTTTATTGCTATCTCTTTAAGCCACAACAAACTGGGTTTCATAGTAATGATACATTCACCAAAGTTAGGTTTAGAAATCGGAAGAATGCAAAGGATTCTTTCAAGGAGCATGATCCATCAATTGATGGCTTTCATAGTAATGCAAGAAAGCGCGCAATTGATTTCAAAAATCAGAGGTAAAGTGTTCAACATGTGTGGACTGTTACAAGTGCAACAGAAGAGGAAGCATATAAAGCTCATTTAACTGTCATGTTAGGCATTGCTAGATTTCTCCTTTTGCAAGCTCTAGACTTTCATGGACATGATGAATCTAAACATGAGAACTTTATGAAGATACTTGAATGGTACCGAAAGAAGGATCATAAGGCTGCAGTTGTGACCGGTGAAAATGCTCCAGGGAATAATCAAATGACTAGTCCAATGGTTCAGAAAGATTTAGCTAGGGCTTGTGCAGAGGAGACAAGTGAGTTAATTAAAAGTGAAATAGGAGATCGTTGGTTTTCGGTACTTGTTGATGAGGCTCGTGATGCATCTATTTAGGAACAAATGGTTGTGGTTGTGAGGTATATATCTCCTCTACATTTGGTTATTTTGTTAGTTTTGTTTTGTTGCTTTCAAGTAACACTATTTTCTCTTTTCTCTTGTAGGTTTGTCGATGATAAAGGAAGTGTGATTGAGAGGTTTCTTTGCATTAAACATGTTTAACACCACATCAACTTCACTAAAAGAAGCATTGGATGCTATGCTTAGAAGATATGGTCTATATATTTACAAGATTAGAGGGCAAGGATATGATGGAGCTTCAAATATGAGAGGACAGTTTCATGGGTTACAAAAATTGGTATTGAATGAAAACCCATATGCCTTTTACCTCCACTGTTTTGCTCATCAATTGCAGCTCGTGGTAGTTTCTGTAGCCAAGTGTTGTGGTTCAACTTTTGATTTCTTCAATTATGTCACTTCAATTGTCAATGTTGTTATTGCTTCTTGCAAGAGGAAAGATCAAATTTTTCAAAGTCATCATGATAAGCTTGTTGAGCATTTAGATAGTAGTGCTATTTTTTTTGGGAGAGGATAAAACCAAGAAAATAGTCTTGCTAGGCCTGGTGATACACGGTGGGGTACACGTCACAAAACATTGGCACATCTTATGATCATGCGGTCCTCTTTACTGGAGGTGTTAGAGAATATTAGTGAAGATGGAACTGATGGGGGAAAAAACTACAGCAGCTGGATTGATTCAAAGAATGAAGTCATTTGAATTTGTGTTCATATTACATCTTACGATCAAAGTATTAGGGATGACTCAAGACCTGTAACAATGTTTGCAAAAAAAAATCAAAATATTGTTCGTGCAATAGGATTAATTGGCTCTGTGATGAGAAATATGAATGAAATGAGGGAAAATGGTTGGGATGCTCTTTTTGAAGAGGTAAAGGAGTTTTGCCTCCTCAACAACATAGACATTCCTAATATGGAAGATATGATACCAGTTAGAGGTCGTTCGAGATGTTGTGGTGCTAAATTAGTGACTTACTACTATCATTTTCATCATGAAATTTTCAATGTCGTGATTGATCAAGTTATTGTGAGTTAAAAAATCGATTTCGAGAAAGATCAAATCAACTCTTGAGATGTGTTGCTTGTCTTGATCCAAGGGATTCTTTTGCCAACTTTGAGGTAGAGAAGTTAGTTGAGCTTGCTAAGATTTATAAAGATGACTTCTCTGATTATGATTGCATAAAGCTTGCGGGTGACCTTCCTATATTCATTGATGAAGTCACAAATGATAATAATTTTGGCACTTGTAGTGATCTTGGTAACCTTGCTGAGAAGATAGTTCAGACTGATAGACACACAACTTTTTCTTTGGTGCATCGTCTCATTGAACTTGCATTGATTTTGCCGGTGGCAACATCATCAATTGAAAGAGCCTTCTCTGCTATGAATATTATCAAGACCGAACGAAGAAATAAAATGAATGATGATAGGATGAATAGTAGCATGATATGCTATATTGAGCGGGATTTGTTTGCATCGATGGAAGATGAAAAAATTCTAAAGCGCTTTCAAGGCTAAGAAACCGTAAGATGAATTTGCCAATCGAGGGCTCAAGGTGCGTGTCATTTACTTGTATTAGTCTATTCAATATATAATGTTATCTTGCTTTATAAAGAGCTAAGATTTTTAAAATTTTTATGTAGAATTGAGGATGTCGGTACAAGTGGTGTTAAATCATGAAGACATGTATGATTTTATTTTGTCATGGAAGACTCTTAATTTGGTACTTTTCTATCTTCAATGTTCTACGTATTATTTGAGTCTATTGGTTGAACACTTGGAATTAATATAATTATATAATTATTTGTGTTCTTTAAAAAATATATTATATTTAATAGTGTATGGCTATTAGCCCGGGGCGAAACCGGTTTCTGGATCGGCCACTGGATTGAGACATAGTAGGCTGAAATGGGTATGGAAGGAATATGTAAGCTGCATTAGGGTTGACAGCATACTAGTCTCCCAATTGCGTGGGTGAATCCACTAATTTCTGTTTTATACATATAGTGTGTAAAGGTCGTTCTCGTTTTTAATCCGTTTCCTTATAATTTATTTACTAGACCTCTGATTTAATTTTATTAAAGGTTTCTGCGTTCTCAAAGCTGAAAGATGTTCGTAGATCCGTCATGTACAGAAAGTCCGAGACACGGTTTCTTTCTGATTTTTTTTATCCTTCATTCACAAAGATGGTCGTTAGATCCATGCATGCATCCACCAACAGATTTGGTACCATGCATCCAGACGCTCTAGTCTTCAAGCCACAGATTTCACGTGCGCCACAGGGATGGATAATCCAGATGCAGATGCGCCTGGTGGAAGAATTAGAAATGAGCGCGCGCGGAAAAGCGTTGGCCACAATCGGATGGGACTGAAATACAGCAACACCAAATATGGATGGTTCTATGAATGAAACGACCTACTGTGATATCCTAGAGTAGATAGGAAACCGACCCAAGAAGGCTATGTGAGATGTACTGCGGGCGTGTGAGGCTACTACCTGTCGCTGCTGGAGTTGCCCTCATCCCACTTCACGGCACACGTCATCGCAGAGCTAGTAGGAGTTACACGGTGTGCATGAAACACGGAGACACTGAAAGGGAAAGAAACGCACCGTGTTCACCTTGACAACAGCTCGGAACATGGGCTTCCTTTTTCACTGAACCAGTACGTGGTGGAGGGACTGGCGAGAGCAAGAAGGCCAGATCAGATATTCGGATTGCGTAGCGCACACATACTGTTGTAGTGTTGTGGAGTATGACCCGTTTCCTCTCAGCAGCGAAACAGCTGTAGCTTTCCGCTGTCGTCTGACTCGCTGTTGGCCGCCGCTGCGCCTTCAATGCCCGCGTGCGCGCGTCCACAGTCTACATGGCCCCCCACGATCACGGTCCGTGTCCGCGCCCGCCCGCATGTGACCCGCCGCCGGGTGTGGTCTCGCGTTGCCGAACGCGACCCCGGTTGGGCACGAGGCGCTGTCGGGCCGCATGGGGACGATTCCGCTCGCTCTAGACGTCGCTGCCACCTCCAGTTATGGACGCCTATCGCCTCCTTGCCGCGAGTTCGGGTGTGTTAGGATACCTCACTAACTGCAGCACCTATCCCATCGGATGTTTGATACTAATTAGAAGTATTAAACATAATCTAATTATAAAATTAATTGTACAGATGAAGTCTAATTCGCGAGATGAATCTATTAAGCCTAATTAATTCATGATTTGATAATGTGGTGCTATAGTAACCATTTGCTAATGATGGATTAATTAGTCTTAATAGATTCGTCTCGCGAATTAGACTCCATCTGTGTAATTAGTTTTGTAGTTAGCTCATATTTAATCCTCCTAATTAGCATCCGAACATCTGTGATCATGCTAAAGTTTAGCACCTCGTATCCAAACACCGAAAGCTCACACATGCCGTCCGTGGGCCGGCCACCACCCCGGCTCCGCCGGTCTCCACGTTTCGTGACCGGATGCATTGCACACCATGCGCCCGTATGACTCGTGCATATCCGACCGGGACGGGAGGCACGTGTGGCTATTTGTGATTTTTGCGTCTCCGGCTTGCTAGCGGGCCGGTCCTGAGATTTGGGAGGCTCGGGCAAAAGTAAAACGCGAAGCCTTTTAATATAAATATTATAATAAATATATATGAAATATTACCAATAAATACTTAAATATATCTAAAAGCAATATTCATATCAAATTATTTATACATATTACCGTATTACTCTCATGGCCGTGATTACTCTTGCAAAATTTATCCATAGCTCCTGATTCTATCAACTCATTCACACGTCCTTTTCTTTTCCTTTTCTTGTTACCTGATTCATATTTTCTAGACGACATGATATCCCACAGTGCTGAAATTATTATAAATATATAATAGTTATAAATTAGTTGAGATTAAATAACTTGTGATAGTAAATTAATAATTAATGGTATGGAGAATTGGAAAATTGGCAATTGAATCACCTGATCACATAAGTGAATCGACGATCTCCTATCTGATCTCCGCCCGTCCGCCGTTCTGCCGAGGGGCGGCGGGCACGCGATGCGAGCGGGAGAGAGGACCAGCGGCAAGATGAGACGATAGGGATGAGGGGGTGCGGTAGATGAATTGGGTCTTTTTTGAACCATGAAGTGGGCCCACCTTAATGTCACCTTTTTACTGTGAACTATTGTGGGCAGGGCAATAACAAAGACTACCTTTTTCTGAACCTCCACCTTAATACTATTTGAAACATAAGCATTGTTCTTACTCTAAGAATTATATTAACATTACTGCACTCCTATGATTTGGAACCAACCCCACCCCCACCCCACCCAAAGGGGCGGCCCTGCTTGCTAGCTGGGGACCTGCCGCTGCTGGAGGGCCACACTGGCCTTTTCTCGCGATCGGTGCAGGAACGAGGTGCGTGCAGTGCAGGCACCTTCGCCACGCTCGATTGTGTAAGCGCACCGTCCCGTGCTGACGTCAGATCGAGGACGCCTGCGCGCCGGTGATTTAAGGGGCACGAGGAATCATCTCATTCTCATTCTCAAAAAGAAGGTACGAGGATGAAACCGTGACCTTGCTCGCTCGCTCTTTGCTCCACAGCTTGGTGCGTGGTCTCAGAAACGGTGACCCACATCGGTCCAATGATGTTGTAGTTAGATCTAAGACTGCATGCCTGGCCCTTTACGTGATTACTGTTGCTCCTTGAGGAAGTTTGCCGCGCAGTAGCAACAATCAGTGACGACTGAACCTCATCGAATTTCTACAATTCGATTTGCTTGAATACTCGTACTCCTTTTCTATTCGGATGGCGTGCACCTCATCTTTATCCGACGAGGACACGAGGTATGAGGTTCGAGTTAGGATTTGAGATTGTAGGTTGGCTTTTTAAGCTGGGTGGGATCGGTAGTAAGGGAGCACGGAATCTAGATGTAAGCCATGTAAACGAGAAAGGAGAGTGGCTTGGACCTTGGAGTCTTGCAGTCTCACTGAAAATCGATGAAGACATTTGTAGTGTGAGAAAAATAGCAAACTCAATGCTAAAAAAAAGAATCTATCTCCTCATCAATTGATTTTCCATCAATCACCATCCATTACTGTTGGATTTAGATCCAACTGATAATGATACCTGGTTCTTCCTCGCAATCCCCCGCTGCTGCTCGTCGCAAAGACGTTGCCCCGCCTCCCATCCGGATCCAACAGCCTTCGCACACCTCCGCCACTGCCCTCCTCCACCATCCGACGCTAATTTGTTTGGTTCAGACATCCCCACCCGCCTCCAGCATCATCGGGGATCGCTTCAGTGACGTCCTCGTCGTCTCTACTCCGATCCACAGCTGGCCAGCAAGCCACCACCAGAGCTCCTCTATAACTGAGGTATGCCCAAGCCCTACAAACTTTAACCAAATCCCCATCCCCATTCATTTTTTATATAAATTTGGATGGTTAACGGATACGAGATTTCAAACGAGGAGTAAATCTAAAAAGATAATGACGTGAATGATGGTACTTGCTTGATCGAGTCGACGAGAAAAGAGAGCCATCCCGGGTGGTATCATCGCCTACCACACTTCGGTCGGTAGAACCCATAATCTTTGGTACGTACGAATCACAAAAAAACAAAAGGTACAAACTCTAGAAGCAAAGCCATGATCAAAACTCAAGACCTCGGATCTGAGCTCAGATCTGGGCGAGGAGGCCTGACCCACCACAACCACAGGCCGATTGGCCGAGGATCCAGTCGCAAAAGGTCGAATCGAAACCCCCCAGCGCGCCCCCGCGCGCGCGTGCAAAAGCTGCGCGCCAAAGCAAGACACATGCATGGGTTTACCATCATCAGGTCCGGTCTGCCCGATCGCGTCCTCACTGGCGAACGCCGATCGAGGAGGACGTGCAGCGAGTCCTCGCCGTACGGGGGGCGCTTCAGGAGCTTGGACTTCTCGCCCCCGGAGGCGGCGGCAGCGATGATGCCCCTCGCTCTGGCTGGCCCGCCCGCCCGCGCGTGCCGCCGGCCATGCGCTGCGTCTCGTTCGTTCGGCGCAGGCGTGTGTCAAAGCAGAGGCCGGCAGTAGCGACTGGCGTACGTGGGCGTGCATCACCCGTGCCCTGCTGAGCAATGATGCCAGCGGTGGCGTGGTCCATGGATCGAGCCGAGCCCCCCTGTCAGCTGGCTAGTAACCGCAGATCGTCTTATGATTCGGTTCCTTGAGCAGGTTGCAGCTAGGATTTCCAACGGCTATATCTATAAGGTCTTCACCTCAACTGTATAATACTTTTATGATGTGTTTGGTCATTTGTATTATTTGGTTCATGTATAAAATGGTTCAAAATAATAATAATTTGAGGGGATTCTACCAACTCATCCAGGATAAAGCCATTCTACTTAATTTAGGGCCTGTTTGGATACGACGTGCTAAATTTTAACAGTGTCACATCGGATGTTCGGATGCTAATTAGGAGGACTAAACATGAGCTAATTATAAAACTAATTGCAGAACCTTATGCTAATTCGCGAGACGAATCTATTAAGCCTAATTAATCTATCATTAGCAAATGGTTACTGTAGCACCACATTGTCAAATCATGGACTAATTAGGCTTAATAGATTCGTCTCGCGAATTATACTCTATCTGTGCAATTAGTTTTGTAATTAGCTTATGTTTAGTACTCCTAATTAGCATCCAATCATCCGATGTGACAAGTGTTAAAACTTTAATAGGGTGTTCCCAAACACCCCCTTATTATTGTACTTGTAGGAATAAACCATGGTATGAGCAAACCCCACCGTACATGATCATCCATACATATATCATGTTGTGCATGCAACCAAACACATAGTTAGTAGACCACAGTCTTCGTAGTTGGCATTCTGATACAAAAATGGATCGAGGTTCCTTTCAAAGTTAGTATATTTGGGCCCTTAGTTCCCCAAACTCCCAACTTTGACACTATGTAAAAAGAAGATTTCCCATCACATCAAACTTGCAGTACATGCATGAAGTACTAAATGTAGACGAAATCAAAAACTAATTATACAGTTTTGTTGTACTTTGCGAGACGAATCTTTTGAGCCTAATTAGTCAACATTTGGACAATAATTAATAAATACAAATAAAACACTACAGTGTGCTACAGTACTACAACAGTGATTTTGCATCTTCAAAGTTGGGCAACTAAATAGGGCCCTTGGTCGATCTGGTTAGGGTGTGGTTCGTGGGTTCTGTCTGAGGTCCAGTGCACGCCAGGCCTTTTGTGCATCGCCCCAACTAACCTGCCCGCCGCCCGCAACACCCCCCCCCCCCCCCCCCCCCCCCCCCCCCCCCCCCCCACACACACACACACACACGCACCCCAAAAAAAAAATCATCACGCGACGAAACGAAGTGAACAAACAACTGCTGACTTGAATGCTAGCGCCCCCTCAGTCCCCTGACGGCACTGCATGCATCTATACTGATGCGAGCGAGCCCTCAGCTCCCCAAATTCCTTCCTCGCCCCTTCCCCTCTTTGGCAAATCGCATCCAGCACAGGGGGGCCGGCATGATTCACATGCGAGCGAGCCGACGCGTCGCTCCAAAGACTGTCCGATTCCCCCCACTCCCCCCGGTCCCGGTACACCGAACCCATCCTGACCCTCAGGGACCCCGGTACCGGCCGTACGCGCGCCCCGTATTTTAACGAGGCCTCTCGCTCGCGTTCGCTCCTCACTCACCTCGTATCGCATTCACAAATCACAGAGCGCACGGCCACCGCTAGGCTCCTACGCTCGCGGGCGCCGCTCAACCAAGCGCACACAACTTTTTCGCATATATAAAAGCGCAAGCTGCAGATGAGCGTAGATTGTGTCGTTGGTAGCCAAGCCAAGTCACCCACGCGTTTTCTCGGTGAGGAGGAGGAGTCGGCCAGTCGGGGGCTAGTTTACTTGTCTGGCGAGAGCGTAGCAGTGGGCTCGAAGCAAGGCATGGCGTGGTCGGAGACGGACGCCGCGCTGTTCGCGGCGGTGCTGGGGCGGGACGCGGCGCACCACCTGGCCACCACGCCACCGCACCTGGACGGACCCCCGGCGTCGGCGGCGCCCGAGCTCCAGGCGCGCCTGCAGGACCTCGTCGAGAGGGGCGGCGGCGTGTGGACGTACGGCATCTTCTGGCAGGAGTCCCGCGGCGCCGGCGGCCGCGTCGTGCTCGGCTGGGGCGACGGCCACTGCCGCGACGGCGGCGCCCCGCACGACGCCGCCGCCGCAGGGGAGGAGAGGAGCTTGGCGCGGAAGCGCGCGCTGCTGCGGCTCCACGCGCTCTACGGCGGCGGGGACGACGACGAGGGCGCCGACTACGCGCTCCGCCTCGACCGGGTCACCGGCGCCGAGATGTACTTCCTGGCGTCCATGTACTTCTCCTTCCCGGAGGGCGCGGGAGGGCCGGGCCACGCGCTGGCCTCCGGCCGCCACGCCTGGGCCGCCGTCGACCCCCACCCGCGCGGAGCCGGCGCCGCTCCCGGGTGGTACGTCCGCGCGTCCCTCGCCCAGTCCGCGGGGCTCCGCACCGTCGTCTTCCTCCCGTGCAAGGGCGGCGTCCTCGAGCTCGGCTCCGACGTGGCCGTCCGCGAGACCCCCGAGGCCCTGCGCGCCATCCAGTCCGCCCTCGCCGTTGCGCCCGCACCACGTGAGGAATGCATGAGGATCTTCGGCAAGGACCTCTCTCCCAGCAGCCGAACGCCGCGGCCGCTGACCATGGGGCTCAGCGTCACCGGCGACAATTGGGCTCCACAGCCCGGCGGCCACGCCACGGCGTCCACACCCCCAGACAAGACGGAAGCCGCGAAGCCCAAACCTCCGGAGCCACCCAAGAGCATAGACTTCAGCAAGGCGGGAAAGCCGGGGCAGGCCGGTGGCGAGGAGCGTAGGCCGCGGAAGCGCGGGCGGAAGCCGGCGAACGGGCGGGAGGAGCCGCTGAACCACGTGGAGGCGGAGCGGCAGCGGCGCGAGAAGCTGAACCAGCGGTTCTACGCCCTGCGCGCGGTGGTCCCCAAGATCTCCAAGATGGACAAGGCGTCCCTGCTCAGCGACGCCATCGCCTACATCCAGGAGCTGGAGGACCGGCTCCGCGGCGGCGGCGGCGTCGCTCCGGCGGCGCGCGCGGAGAGCCCGGCCGTGGAGGTGAAGGCAATGCAGGACGAGGTGGTGCTGCGCGTGACGACGCCCCTGTACGCGCACCCCGTCTCCCGGGTGTTCCACGCCATCAGGGACGCCCAGCTGAGCGTGGCGGCGTCGGACGTGGCGGTGGCGGACGACGCCGTGACGCACACGCTGGTGCTGCGGTCGGCCGGGCCAGAGCAGCTGACCGCGGAGACGGTGCTCGCCGCCATGTCACGGGGGATGACCAGCGCCACCCCGTCCCCGTGACCGCGCTAGCTGTAGCCCGCAAGTCGTAACCGTGCGCGTCTCGTGCGTGCAACTGCCAACCTTTACTGCGTTAGTGCTAGCTTCTCAACTTGTGACTGCATGCCGGCCACGTAGTAAAAGCCCCCAGACAACGCAGTGGCCAATGGGGCACAGATTTACTGTTCCTTTCCCTAGTTTTTCTTTCACCACATGTTTAGATGAGATGCGTACGTATACAATTCAAGCCAGCATTTCCTAGTACTTTTTGTTTCTTGGACGCTGTTTGTCCAACCTCTCGTAGCTAACTTATAGTATGTGTGCAGAGGTCTGACAGTGATGTTGTTTTCACCTGTAGCTGTCGTGTATGTTTGATTAAATCTGCTCCATTTGGTTTGCACGTATATGGGCGTGTCACACTGTCACTGTATGAGCGTTCCTTGCCTGTCGATTCAAGCTCCGCGGGAAGCAACCGTGGAGTTTCAGGCACATCAGGCTCACGCGTGCCGTTTACTTTGACGAACCGATGATTACCGGCTGACCGGCAGCCGCGTTTCTGCGTTTCACATCGCGGCCGGTCCGAAAGTTTCCGTCCTCCCCTAGGAAAACCCGCGCGCCGTCCGCGCGTGGAGGTCAAGCCAGCCACAGCGTCCAATGCGTCACGCACCGCGTCCTCCCGTGAAAGAGATCGCGTCACCCACCCTCCGGCTCCAATCCCGCATCGCATCGCCAAGCAAGAACTCCAGCAAATTGGTCGTCGTTCGCCGCAAAGCCACGACCCGCTCGGCCCGATCGGACGCGGGTCCCTGGCGGCCGTGATCCACGCAAGACGCGAACGCTTTGGCCGGGCGGCCCGGCCGTATCGCAGCTTCCGAGCAAAGCGACGCCGGGCGAATGGGCGCGGGACAGCAGCGCCGCCGCGCGGGGCCCCCTACCCTACCCGCGCTCGTACGGACCGGTGGGAGCAGGGGGGTCGGGGTGGGGATCAGCGGGATGAAACGGAAGGCGCCGGCCGGCCGGCCGCGGGCCGATGCGGATGGATCCATCGGATGTTACGTGCCAGCGAACAAACCTTAAACAGGCAGCCTTTCAGGGGGGTCGGTCTGGTCTGGTCTGTTCGCGTGCGTGTCGTAGGTTTGATGTGTCCAACTGCCGCCGCGAGGTCGAAAGAAAGACGCGCCTCCCTGACTTTCGCATGCTGACGCGTGTCCGGCTCTAAGTTAAGCGAAACCACCGGCGGGCGCAGCGCAAGTGGGTTGAACTGTCGCGTGACGGCGCAGCGCTACATGCGTGTCGTCGACAGAGAAGTCACGGGCGGGCTCACGGTCGCCGCAGGAATTGAAAACGGGAACGCGCCGGATCGGTTTCGGGCTACAGTACCCAGCTGTGCGGCGGTTCCGTTGATGAAGCGTTCTTCGAGAGATTATTGGCCCGGGGGGACCGTCCCGTAACAGTGTATATGCGGTGGTGCCTACTGTTTACTACTACTAGTAGTGGATACGATCATACGGAGTAGTACTATGCTCGAGAAGGAAACAGGCGACGCCCAAAGGGACGCGCACGTACGTACGTCGCGTTGCACGTGCACTGCACTCTATTCTCCTAGTGGGACGTGTACAGTGGGAGCCAACAGGCGAAGCGATCGGAGAAGCGGCAGCCCCGTCCGGTCGCAACATTCTTCCCCATTCCTGGTGCTATCCTTGCACGCGGTGACTGCTGAGACGAGGAATCTAGTGGTAGCCCGTAACCGTGCGCCACGCCACGGGACCAAGTGGCCCTGTGCATTGTACACCGTACCCGAGAGAAAAAAAGGGAACGCGTGTGCCATCGCCAACAGCGCATAGCTTGCTTGGTACGCCGGTACTGATACTACGACCGGAGGGGATGGATCATGGATGTGGATGATTATACACTCCGATGACTCCGATTCGTCCGCGCACGTCACGCTCGCATGCGCGGCGACGCTGTTTGGCGCGTACGTACACGACGAAGTGGCCAGGACGGGGCACGTGAGAAGTTAGGCGGGTGGTCACTCGGATCCCAGCTGAGCTGAGAGCTCGCTCGATCGCTGTACTACTCTTGGTCTCATGCACCGCTACTCTGTACAGATTAAACGTACCAGTGTGCAGTGTACGTGCGCATGTGGCGGAGACAAGGCTGGCCATGGCCTGGCCAAGGCTACACGCCGGTGACCTACTGGCCACTCTGCTCTGTCCCTCCGGAATCGCCATGCGTGCCGAACTGGTTCGGCGTCGGCTTCCATTGCACGAGGGCCCCGAAAATCCCTTCCGGAGCTTGCCTACCCCGTAGGCGGTTTCCTACTGCCGTAGGATCAAATATCAACGACCATGCTACTTGGAGAGATAGCACTTGATTAGAGGAGCAATTATGGAAGTAATTAAGGAGCCGGCGCCATTTACCACACCTGGTAGTCTCTCCCCTCGCCTTTTCCTCTTCGTCTCTCTCTCGTCTCTTCCTTTCACCGGCGACAGATCCATGGAGCAGCCGGCCGGATCCCCTCGGCTGCCGCTGGTCTCTATGGAGCAGTACTCCCCGCGCGTCGAGCAACTACAGTGATGAGGTCGCCGAGGAGGCCACGCGCTCGGAGTCCGCATCCGGCAAGATCCAACGCGATTCCCCAACCTTTCCCGGCGGGATCCATGGAGGCCGCGAGAGATCATCCTCCACCTTGTTGAAGGAGGATGCCCGATCTCCAGAGGAGGAGGCCAGATCCGGCGGCACCACATGCCAGGTTGCTCATCATCGGGCGGATTTCATCTTCCTCTCTTACCAGGTCGATCTCGCCTTCTCCTCCCTTTGATCAGATTGCAGCCTTGAATGGTAATCTTCCTGTTGCTTCCATTGCTTTCTCCTCCTTTCTTCTTTTTTTAAATATATTGGGAAGAAAGGGCCGGCAACATGCACTGCATTTGATTATTCCTTTTTGTTTTTTGTTTTTTCTTTGCAAAGACGCATGGATGTTGCCAAGATTCAATATTTTATCAATCAAGACGCATGGTTCATCTGTTGATTCATTTTCTTATTATCTGTTTTCTTTCCTTTTTCATAGAGCAATAGTGCTAGCAACCGTGTATTCCATCTTTGCAGTGTGAGATTTGTAGCTTTGAATGCAGGAGGTTCCATGCTGGAACTTGTCAATCCTTGTGTAGAGATACCAATGTGTAATCGAAATTTGTATGGCGTTGCATATGTAACATTTGTAATCGAAGTTTGTACGAAGTTTGTATGGCATTGCTTATGCAACAATTTGTAATTTGCTTGATTTTTGTAAGATCAAATTTCTGCGTTTCAAGTAGTTGGAAATATAGGCAATTTTGTTGTGTGTTATTTTTTTTAAAGATCTACATTAATTTTTGTTCATGTATTTGAATGAAAAAACATGTAACTGTTGTGATGGTATTTCCGTGGATGTTCCATCGTCCCGCCTGAAAAACAAAATAAATATTTTCTTTGATGTGCATGTAAAGGCCTTGAATGTTTCATGGACTATAAAAATATTTTCCTTTTTTTTCGTGGCATGTAGATAAGTTAAAAAAAAATATATAGCCTTGTTCGTGCACAGTTGCACACCGGATGCGACAGCTGCTGCGGCTGGTAGCCCAGCCACTCGGCTGCCCGGCCAAGCAGCTGCCGCAGCAGCAGCTGCTTGCCGATATTAGTCCTCGCATCTGGTGTGCAACTGTGCACGAACGATCAGTACCTAGTCCACAGGTTATTATATTCAGAGTAAAATGCATCAGCGGTCTCGAAGCAAGCTCGGAGTGCCATCTAAGTTTTTGAATTCTCAAAATACACATTTAAATCCTTAACTTGCTAATCTATTCACGGGAAGTGATTTTATTCACGGGAGGTCCAAATCACTATTATTTAATTAAGGTAAAATAGGTATTTTAGTTTTTAATTTTATCTCGAGGGTCAAGTTCGTCCCTCAACTTTCAGTATTTTTAGGTCAAACTCATCTTTTACTGGTGTAGTGCGAGACTATATACGGAATGCCCTTTTTATCCCCCTTTTTATCCTTGGTTTCTTCTTCCCCTTCTCTCCTATTTCTGTCAACATTGGAATTTTTTTTGGTAATTTAATAAAATTGTTGAGAAAGATGTAAATTATGCTGGAAATAATGTCGGCCACTTGAGAGAGAAAAAACAAAAAACACTAAAATTGGTGGGCTACTCGTAGAACATAAACTGTTGCAAATATAGATACAATTTATCTCAGGGCTACAATCTAATGATGGATGTGCATACGCACACGGTTTGCATGCACTTCCCATATAGTGTATAATAAACAAGCACCATGATAATCAAGTGGCCCGTTAGTAGCTGTTTAATCAACTGCAATAATTTTTCCCTTGGACGTACAAGCTAGATTATGTTCTTATTCATCCGTTAGTCGCTAAATGTAGTGCACCCAGAGTTGCACACTACGTGCCAGCAGAAATTGAGGAGGAGCAAGGGTTAGTCTCCCACCAGCATGGAGCACTACACTAGCATAAGGATGAGTTTGATCAAAATATGGAAGTTGAGGGATTAGGTTGGCCGATATGAAAGTTGAGGGACAAATTTGACCTTTGGTAGAGTTCATGGACCAAAACAACTATTTTGACTTTAATTAATTTGCACGCACAAGGTTCAAATCACCGTTGCCGACCCGTGGGGCCCACATGTCTACGCCGTCGCTGTTGGCCCCTCCACCTCCAACTCTACCGTGACAGATCTTGCCTGGACGGCGGCCGCACGCCGCTCGCCCCCACCCTCTCCCACTGTTTGTGACCTGCGAGCTCCTTGCCTTAATTTGCCGTTGCTGCTTGCATCGTCCCCGTTCCCCGCTTAAGCTTGGCCGCTAGCCCGATTCACAATCCTGTTTGTTAGAATCGCACCATCACTGACCATGGCGCCATCGGAGTTTGCTCCTAGACGCTCTTCCGCTCTGGCTTGCTCACGCACAAAACGAAGCAGCCCCGGCCACCATCGAGCCTAGAGAGGGTGCCTCGACCTCGTCCTACCGCAACTGCCCACCCCTGGCTTGCCCACCCTGACCTGACTGCTTGCGTGCTCTCGCGAGGGGTTGCCGCCACCCGACCGCGGGTGCGGACCGCGGAGACAAGGTCGAGCGAGCTCTGGCGGCGCGCGGTGGACAGGGCGGCCGCTGCCGTGCCCAACGGCGACGGGGTGGAGGGGCCGCATGGCGGACGAGCAGTGGCGGATCCAGAAACGGGCTCCGCCCCGGGCTAACCAATATAAGACTTAAAATCTTACTAGCCATAAACTATTAGATATAACATATTTTTCAAAGAACACAAATAATTATATAATTATATTGATTCCAGGTGTTCAACCAATAGACTCAAACAATACGTAAAACATTGAAGATATTCAAAAGTACAAAATTAAGAGTCTTCCATGACAAAAAAAACCCATACATGTCTTCATGATTTAACACCACTTGTACCAACATCCTCAATTCTACATAAAAATTTTAAAAATCTCAGCTCTTTATAAAGCAAGATAACATTATGTATTGAAATAGACTAATACAAGTTCGACACGCACCTTGAGCCCTTGATTGGCAAATTCATCTTACGGTTTCTTAAGCCTTGAAAGCGATTTAGAATTTTTTCATCTTCAATTGATGCAAACAAATCCCGCTCAATATAGCATATCATGCTATTATTCATCCAATCATTATTTATTTTATTTCTTGGTTCGGTCTTGATAATATTCATACCAGACAAGGCTCTTTCAACTGTTGTTGTTGCCACTGGTAAAATCAATGCAAGTTTAACGAGACGATACATCAAAGGAAAAGTTGTATGTCTATCAGTCTGAACCATCTTCTCAGCAAGATTACCAAGATCAGTACAAGTGCCAAAATATTATCATTTGTGACTTCATTAATGAATATAGGAAGGTCACCCGCAGGCTTTATACAATCATAATCAGAGAAGTCATCTTTATAAATCTTAGCAAGCTCAACTAACTTCTCTACCTCAAAGTTGGCAAAAGAATCCCTTGGATCAAGACAAGCAACACATCTCAAGAGTTGAGTTGATGTTTCTAAAAATCGATTGTTTAACTCACAATAAACTTGATCAATCACAACATTAAAAATTGAAGTGACATAATTGATGTCATAATCGATTGTTTACCTCTTCAAAAAGATCATCCCAACCATTTTTCCTCATTTCATTCATATTTGTCATCACAGAGTTAATTGATCATATTACACGAACAACGGTTTGATTTTTTTTGCAAATATTGTTACATGTCTTGAGTCATCCCCAATACTTTAATCATAAGAGGTAATATGAACACAAATTCAAATGACTTTATTTTTTGAATCAATCCAGAGGCTGCAGTTTTCTTTTCCCTATCAGTTCCATCTTCACTAATATTCTCTAACACCTTCAGCATAGAGGACCACATGATTATAAGACGTGCCAATATTTTGTGATGTGTACCCCACCGTGTATCACCAGGCCTAGCAAGACTATTTTCTTCGTTTTATCCTCTCCCAGAAAAAATAGCACTACTATCTAACTGCTCAACAATCTTATCATGGTGACTTTGAAGGACTTGATCTTTCCTCTTGCAAGAAGGAGTAACAACATTGACAATTGAAGTGACATAATTGAAGAAATCAAAAGTTGAATCACAACACTTGGCTACAGAAACTACACGACCTGCAAGTGATGAGAAAAATAGTGGAGGTAAAAGGCATATGGGTTTTCATTCAATACCAGTCTTTGTAACCCATGAAACTGTCCTCTCATATTTGAAGCTCCATCATATCGTTGCCCTCTAATCTTGGAAATAGATAGACCATATCTTCTAAGCATAGTATCCAATGCTTCTTTTAGTAAAGGTGATGTGGTGTCAGAAACATGTTCAATGCCAAGAAACCTCTCAATCACACTTCCTTTATTATTGACAAACCTACAAGAGAAAAGAGAAAATAGTGTTATTTGAAAGAAACAAATCAAAACCAACGAAATAACCAAATGGAGAGAAGATATATACCTCACAATCACAACCATTTGTTCCTTAATAGATGCATCATGAGCCTCATCAAAAAGCACCAAAAACCAATAATCTCCTATTTCACTTTTAATTAACTCACTTGTCTCCTCTGCACAAGCCCTAGCCAAATCTTTCTGAACCATTGGACTACTCATTTGATTATTCCATGGAGCATTTTCACCGGTCACAAGTGCAGCCTTAGGATCCTTCTTTCGATACCATTCAAGCATCTCCATAAAGTTCTCTTTATTTATTGATGTTTTAGATTCATCATATCCACGAAAGGCTAGAGCTTGCAAAAGGAGAAATCTAGCAATGCCTAACATGATAGTTAAACAAGCTTTATATGCCTCCTCTTCTGTTGCACTTGTAACAGTCCACACATGTTGAACACTTTGCCTCTGATGTTTGAAATCAAGTGCACGCTTTCTTGCATTACTATGAAAGCCATCAATTGATTGAGCATGCTTCTTGAAAGAATCCTTTGCATTCTTCCAATTTCTGAACCCAAGTTTGGTGAATGTATCATTACTATGAAACCCAGTTTGTTATGGCTTAAAGAGATAGCAATAAAAGCAATAAGCTGCATCCTTAGCTACACTATACTCTAACCAATCATATTGATCAAACCATGACCCAACAAATCCTCTTGATTGGCCTTTACCATCTTTTTTTGTTTTTGCAAACTTATGTCCAACTGGCCTATATGGACCTATTTGTAGATATGATCTCCTAGCCTCATCCCTAATATCATGATGAAAATCATCAATTAGCTTCCTGTCTCCTGGATCAGCAACTATATCTCTCGTATCAAGTTCAATCCGTGGTCTTTTTGGTTCAACCCGGCTCTCTATAATTTCGGCACTACTCTTTGACGCATCTTTTTTTAGCATAATATCTCTCCATTCTAAGGTATGAAATGTTGCTATTGCAAAGTAAGACTCAAATACTCAATGAAGTAATGAATATTGCAAAGTAATGAATATCTCTCCTCCATAATATCACACCTAGTCACTTGCCTGCCGCTCCTTGCCTCCTTGGCTGCTGCTTGGCTCAGCCGCTGGCGCCTGGCGTGCTGCCACAGTGCGCTAGTGCCGCTCAGCTAGGCAGCCGGCGGCCGACGCCTAGCGAGCTAGCGCGTTGCCGCTCAGCTGGCGTTCGGCGGGGGCATGGGCGCGTGGCAGCGGGGCCGCGGGGGTCGGGTGGTGAGGGCGAGGGCGACCGGTAAGGCGGCGACCTAGCGGCGGCGCGGGACCGCAGGGGCCGGGGCGTGAAGCCGTGAAGGCGACTGGCGAGGCCGGCGGGGGCACGAGGCCGCAGGGGAGGGGCAGGAGGCAGCGCGGCGTGACGAGTGCACAACGCACGGGAACGGGAGGCGCGCGACGTGACGAGTGCGGGCGGACAGGAGGCATGCGGCCAGGGCTAGGGTTCTAGCTTGCTGGGTTTACTTCGCGTCGGGGTGGGCTAATGGGCTGCCTGGCCTTTTTATGCTATTTTTATGAAACTTGTTCCTATTTTCTTGGGCCTCACCCCAGGCTGCAGCTCGGGGCCCAAATCCGCCCATCTCAATCTCAAAACAATGGTTTCAAATCATTACAAGCAGTGGCAAACTGCTCGGCCGGTAAGGTTCCTTGTGGTGGAACCTGTCCACCAGGGTTCGAGTCCTCGACTCAGTACTGATGCTTGCATTTTTTAGATTTATTTCATAATTTAACCGACACTATTCTTTCTATGGTAGGCAACGTGCCCGCGAGACGTCAGTGGTGACTTTCTCAATTTTGAGGATTTGCCGGCTCAGTTTTCTAAAGGTGCTCATAGGAGTAAGGTTGCGTGCGTGTATTCGTAGGAACGAGTGTGTGAACGTCTGTGTTGTACTGTTACTTTGTCACTCGGTTGACGCCACAATCTCAGGATATGAAAGTCCAAGCCTATGCAAAGCTTGTATACTCTTGTACCGTTGACTCTTGCCATGCTCCTCAAATTAATGACATCTACGGTGTTCCTTGTCACCGCAGGAGATTGCGGTTCTACCATTAGCTCTATACGTCTTACTTTGTCGCCTGGTTGATAAGGGACCTTGAGCTACGGAGAAATTTGGATGGAAAAGAATTGCAGGTCGGATAAATTTCGATAGAAAACAGGTCAGAGAAATTTCGATAGAAAAAAAGAACGAAGAACTGGAATTTAAAGCTGATCAGCTTTTATACAGCAGATAGAGCAGTCAAAGCCCAAAGTTTTCAAGAAATGCAGAATCCAGGACTGATTGAGATGCAATGTTAGAGACTGGGTTTTCAAACAATCAGGTCTAAAGGTAGAACAGGACCAACACCAACATATACTTTTCAACGATTCAAACTTCAAAGCGGACAAAAGCATCTCTTCCACCTATCTATCACACTGCCGACCGTTTTCTCAAATTACCTTAAACGGACAAAACACCACAGTATTCAGAGGACAATTGATGTTCATCATTTTTTCTGTAATTTTCCCAGACCGCAGCGGGAAAAAAACAGCTGCCACCATTACTTTGACAAACATGAGGACTCGTGCTGGCTTTTGAACTTCTGAAAAATATCGAATGCACGTGGCAATAGTCTAGGAGCCTTATCACCTAGGTGTAAAACCATCACAAGTCCAACGCACACAAACAAAAGAAAAGAAATAAAATAAAATAACTCTTATTTCTTGCTAGTGACACCAGCAACCACCTGCAGCAGTAGCAAAAGGCAAATCGTTATTATTGGAACAACAAAAATGGCAGTCTCAGATAGATCAGGCCATCAGGGTACCCTAGAAACGATGCAAAGGAAGAACAATTCAGCTTATGCCATGATGCTTGAGTAGCAGTAGCAAATGCAGAAAACATGTGAATTATGATAGTGAGCCCAATTCTAAGCTCAGACAAACAAAGCAGTTAAGTAGAATTAAGTCCTGAAGATAACTACAGGTACTTCAATTGAAGCTGCTTGCCATATGCTTTGAGCTCCAGTCAATGAATATTTCACTGGCATTGTATAGTAGAGTTCCTCCTAGGAAGATGTTTGATGACACATGATGAAATTGGGAAACGTCTTGTATTACACTACTTGCTCTCATTAAAAGATGGTGGCCTTATGGCATTATTTTGGTAATTCAAGATAAAACAATACATCATTTTCAAAGAATTTGGATCAATATAATGTGACAAATTGAATGTGTTAAAGACAAAGGTGCATACATCGCTCGGAGCTGGTTGGGGAACTTGTTTGGCAGTCTCAAAAGAATCCAAGATGGGCCTGACAACAGCTGGAAGAAAAAGACCTGAAATCAAAGGGAAAATCAAAAGAATCGTAAGCGCCTCAAATATATCAGTTTGACAGATAGAACGGTTGTACAAACAAACATATTCACAAGTCACAACCCATACACAAACCAGATATAACTTAAACTTTTTTACATGATAGATAAATCCAAATTCCCTGACAATCTGTAGCTTTTATGCATAAAACTTGTGATTCTTTTTAAGTCTTATAGGACAGAAACACGACAATATCTTTGGACCGTACCAAGTGATCAAGAATACACTCCCACAGGTCTTTAAATACTGCATCCAAACATTAATCCAATTGAACCTTCAATACTTGTATATATATTTGCCTTGGAGATTCTATACATGCTTCTCATCACATATCCCAAAAATATACATTAACATTGACGCATAAGCAAATAAACATAGAGAATGAAAACTTCTCATGAAATTCAATGGGAGAGCAGCGGGAGCCAGACAGCTAGTACCCAGTCATTGTGGAGAGCAGAGTAAGACCTCTAAGCAAGACAACGACCAGATGATCTGGTGATCTGGTACTTAGCCTAAGGTAGGAAGCCTGACGCATAAGACCTCTAAGCACTACAATTTGCATTTCAGATCATTTCATTCGAATAAAGGTAGCTGTTTATAAAATATCTTAGAACGAATAAGCGTATATCCATATCATCACATATTAAAAATAATGCATGCTAAACTGGCTAACTAGCATAGGAGGAAGGAGGGCAAACATCAGAATGAAAGGTACCAATTGACTTAGCATGAAAGCACTGAAATAACAAGGCTGCCAAAGTTGTCACAGAATACCTAAAAGAAAGGTAATGGTGGATGACATAACATTCAAATTCAAATTCGACTAGTTAACTGCCATAGCCTTTAAAGGAAAAAAGATTCCATTCTTGAGCTTTGCTAAGAGTTTGCTAGAAACGGACAAAGAAAGAAGAAGTATTGTGTCAATTAAGACAGCAAAGAAGAATGGCTGGTCCATATGAAAAAATAACCATCAGAAAGAAATTAGCTGAGAGCACATCAATATGACTTTGCCACCTTGCAATTATAAACTGTACAAGGAACTAATACTTGACACAACTTTGATACGAATAATTTTCAAGGTCCTAATTTCTAAACAGTAACATGCTACAACCTTAACTAGCAACTGCACAGGTACTCACTTCAGATCACATAATGCACCTAGAGCTACCGGACAAGCACTTTAGAATGTATGAAGAAGGAAGAAATATCATCTTGCCAGTTGAGGGAGCAAAAGGTATATGTTCATCTGAAACATAAAACATCTGAAAGAAATTGATTGAGAGCACACCAATTAATCGCGGTATCCTACACTTATGGACTATTGGACTGTATGTAACCATGATACAAGTAAAAACTGCATCTAGTACCTAATCCTTAAACAAGAACATGCTTCAAATACCACTGACGACAGCATATGTAGCCATGGTAGAACACCTACCACGCTGAGAGCCACTAGAAGTGTTATGACCTATAAAGGACTTAAGGACCTGACGAGAACACAGAAGATGGTGTTTGGCTAACCAATTTTCAAGTTTAGATAAAAAATCCTGTTCATTTTCAGTATTCATGACCCAGTCCAAGGCTCCTCGCTTGATGCTACTAAAGTAAATCCAGCATTTCGCAGATGCATAATTAATTAATTAACGAGAAGCACCCCAAGCTCAGATAACTAGAAGCAACTTGGACGAAATAGGATTGGATGGTAGAAAAATACAAGCGCAACCTGCGTCCGGGACCGGGAGGTCAGGTCCCAGTACGTATGCGTACACTACAGAGTAGAGGCCGAAGGATTCGAGCGGAAGGCCTGACGGGGAACAGAAGGTACCAAATCCGGCGATGAGGCAGGATGCAGCGACGACCGGCTCCTGCACCACGAAGATCCTGAGCCTCCCCATCACGGCCATCGCTGCTGCTGCTGCAATTGCTCCTCCTCTTCGCCGCCGATGCGATGGGGGTGGGAATGGGGAATTGGGGGTCGCCTGTTTCTTCTCTTCCGTCGTCAATTCATGGGACCCCTCGCTGTTGGTAGCCCATTTCCCTGTGCAGTGTCCGGCCCATGATCCGAGCGCGCACCTCGACCATTGTGGGCTGACCCAAGTAAAACTCGCGTTACTTTTGGCCCAACGGCCCGTTCCATCTCCAGCCAACGCCAACGGCTCGTAAACCGGATTAGGTGAGGGAGAGGACTCCAGCGGCTTGGGGACCTGCGCTGCAAAATGGCTATGGCAATGGCTTCCTTCCCCGTCGCTTCTCACCACCGCGGCGGCCACCTGGCCGCAGGCTTCCCCTCCTCCCCGCGAGACCGCGGTAGGGTCGGTCGCAGCGGCGTCACCATCTCCATGAGAGCCCAGGTGGACGCACAACTGAGCTAACTTCCCTCTCTCTTTATTTCTCCTCCCACTCCTCCCCCAATTCACACACTGTTGTCTGTCTTTTGTTCTGTTCGATTCTCTCGCAGAAGAAGAAGAGCAGTGGTGACTCTGCGAGTAGCAGCGGAGGTGGAGGGGGAGGCGGAGGCGGGGACGGGCGGGCCAGCAGCGGGCGGCGAGTGTGGCGTCGTCGGAAATTGGTATGTGCAGCAAGCCAGTAACCAAACAATGACGGAGTCTGTTTCCTCTCCTCTCGTGATTGTTGCACTCGGGATGGTATCCAATTAGGATGCTATGGAAAGATACGTTTCCTATCGAATTTCGCAATTACCCCTGTCCTGTAATGTGCAAAACTAGAAGTCTAGAAGGGCGACATTCTCTCTGGACTGTAGTATTAGGATTTTGCTTCGCAACTATGGATGGGGTGTCTAAGAGGTCTGAGAAGAATCATAGGTGCTGTAGTTCCATGATCATCAGTATTAGGTTGCTACCGAGTTTTAGGTCCACTTCTGTTTTTCGTTAACCATGCAGCCGTATTTCTCCAATTCTTTCAGTTAAGTTGGCAAGCAGGCACTACTATGGCATGCCATACTTATTTAATACAAACAAGGGAATGCAAATTGGAACGTAATTTTCAGTAGCAGTCACATCTGTTTTTGGTTATGCGCTTGGGAGAAATTATTGTCACACTTTTGAATTCGCAATGCTTCCTGATCTTCCTGTATGCATTGACACTTAATACGTATCATCCTTGCAGACCAAAGAGGATGACATGTTGCGTTACAAGTTGGATCGTATCCCTTTCTTAGAAGAGAAGGTGAGAAAAGTAAGGGAGAATGGGAAGATCGTATGCTTGGACATTAATCAGCTGATGTTATCTCAAGAGAATAGATTCGCTTTCACCATGGAGGTGGCTGAAGAAGCTAATGCATATCTTGAGAAGAACAGGCATGAGTATGGGTTGAAGAAACCTATACTGCATGTTCTCAGTGACCGCATGAATGAAGCTGGGTTTTCTCGGCCAGAGGGTTATCTTTATCCTTATCCTATCAAGCCCGGTCCTTATTTCATTAAAGAGGAGGGACACTGAGTTAGATTACATGTTACTTGGTAAGCACATTTGACATTTATTATCAGTTGTACAGTTTTTCCCTTGCTTTTCAGTCTGTCTGTTTCATCAGCTGTACCTGTGATGGGTTCGCTGGCAATTAACATGCAAGATGCAGTGAAAGGATAGACGGTTGGTTTTAGTCAAAATTTGAAGAAAACTGAATGAACTCACAAGTACAGTGCTACACTTATCACCTCATAAAATGGCTCGTAGATGGTCCACTGCCTCACGTATGCTTTAGCAGCACACATAGTTGGGTATCTCAAAAAAGTACATATAGGTGCCATTTAATATGAGCTAGTCTCAACTTCATCCCGCTAGACTGTTTATCAGATAAGAGTATCTATATGGCTCATTGATCCAATTGGAACACACAACAGGGGTTCAAATATTCATGTAGCAGGTTAGCTGCAGTAAGAGACTACTCTCCCTCATATAACCCCATTCATGTAGTAGCATCTTCACATGACCATATGCAGATAGTGGTCTAGCCATTCCTGCCCCCAATCCCAGACCTTCTGCGAGGATCATGCCTAGAGTTTGCTCCTCCGTAATCATAATCCTGAACCTCTGTAAGAATCTTTCTGCTACGGCCCTGTATTTAGAGGATAAAAACATACCTTGATTAAGCTAATGGGAAACAAAATCTAAAAGTAACAATTCTGATATTTGTTGACATGATTTTAGGGTTCAGCAGGCTCCATCATTATTTTCAGTTTATAAGATATTGTTATATGACTGTTTCAGGCATGATTATGTATAGCTAAGGTGAAAAGTCAAGAGTTTCGGAACTCAAATAACTAATCATCTCAAATTTAAATACAAACAGAGGAGACAATTGACAGACCTTTATCAGCTTTGCAGTAGCAGCATTATCATTTTCAACTGCAATGGTTTGGCCTGCATTAGTAGAAAAGAACATGTTCAGGTGTAATTGATGATTTAGCAAATAATATATTGCTCAGAAGGAAGAGAAAATCCCATACCTGCAGATGCATTGAATAGAAGGATTAAAAGGATGACGCTGAGTGCAAAAGTGTGTTTAGGCATATTTTTCTCTTCTACTAATATGTTATTGCCTTAGGAGGATTCCTGGGGAGGAGCTACTACACCTCTGCCCCTTTTATACATGGATGCTGGGTCCGGCAGCTAGAAAGGAAAGAACCTGTAACTTTAGATACGGTCTTCTAGTAATGATTGCTCTACAGGGTTATGATGAAACACATTATCCCACAGCTCAAGGTCAACTACATTTGGCAGAAGCTACTTTAGAAGTTGTACTGCCATCTAGTAACTAAGGCCAAAGTAAACTACAACCCAGCCTGTTTTAGTAGTTGATGCATTTCCTGTGCCTTTTGCATTCTTCTTTTCTAATCTGTACCAGATTATGAAATGACACTTTAATATTGGAATGTTATATAGCATCAGGCATGCTTGGAATTCTTTGCTCATGAACTCACGATTATACTAACTTCTAAAAGACCTCTATTATTTCTTGAGCAAAGAGTATTTTATGTAATGATGATGATGCACGTTGGTTACATAGTAGGTCCCTAGTCATTGTTGTGGCATAATTCTGTTCATATTATAAGGACCATATTGAGTCATATTTTTTTCAGTAGTTAAAAAATACTATTATACGATCAGCACATCCATGTTAATAAGTTAAAACTGTATCAATTATCAAATAACCAAATATTTGTGATACCAGTATAAATTCGGAGCATCCATTGTAAGAGTGAAAATGTGTCAAATAACCAAAATGTTGATATACTAGTATAAAGTCAGAGCATCTGTTTTAAGGAGTGACAACATATCAAATAACCAAAAAAGCATACAATCACTCACTATTGCATGGTGAATGCATAACTAAAGGGTCAGGAACTGTTTGTGGAGTGAGTGCACACTGACTGCTATGCCACAGTGTGTAAGAGGATAGTGGAGTGAGGGAACATAATGGAAATGGAGGGAACTGCAAGTGCAAGTGCAATAGTACCCTCCAATAGCCCTTCCATCCTAAGAAAAAAGGCCCGCCATCAAAGAAAAAATTACTGGTTTATTGTGTTGTGGGGGATCCTGTTTGAGATCTTCCCTATCAAGTGCTATTCATAGCATTGACATATGCACATATTCTGTGGATTTGTCTTGTTATATGTCTAGGTTGTCTTTCTGCTACATGCCACATGCACCTTCTTTTTATGGGAGATTTTATGACCTAACCACGCATATATCCACTGTTCTCCGATATGTGCAAATTAGGAAGATCACGACCAAGATGCAGGTGTGTTGTTGGCCGCTCATTATGTCATCCTAGGCAGCGAGCACCTCTACTTAGTTGACCATCTATTTGTTCACTAGCTAGATTTTTGCGAGAGTAAAATGCATGCTACAGGAGACCAATTTCAGAGTCACCACTTTACTATTGACTCTAGCCACTGGTTGTTCACAGCCTCAGGTGCAGCTGGATTCTAGAAATTGGAAACCCCACTACCTTGCTGTCTTGGTGTGTGACACCACGTACAAAGGTCTTTCTTGAACAACATGACTGCACATGTAAAGAGGCTATATCATGACCTGAAAATTTCAGCATCATATCGTATCCTGATTGGTGTTACGTATGTGAGGATGCACATGTCAGCATGCAAGTATTAGACTTAGACTGCATGAAAATGATTAAGTCGCCACTTTAGACAAGTTCCATTTCAAACTATAGGGTTAGACGTTGACCAACACTTTTGAACCTGACCGCAGCTCTTTACTTGGGAAGATAAGGAACTTCAAACAGGTTAGGAAGGAGGTGGTGCATGAACAAATGATTACTTTCTTGTTGACACCAGGTAAAAGCATGGTGATAATCGCGTAATAGTGCACAGTTGTTTCCTACACGAGTTGTATAGCGTTAATTAGATAAGAACAATCAGAAACACTATCAGTGGTTACTTGTCAATTGTTAAATTTAGAAGCCTTCTTTTGAGCAGTGAGGCAACTTTCTTTCTCATATGTTTGTTACACAACATGTTTTGGGCAAAATTTGTGTTTCCGGAGTTCAAAGCATTTTGTCCTAGTGCAAACCAACTTCCGAAAATGGTTTTGCTGTCAATTCTAACTGGAACACCTGTTGGTTTTAGACGCATACTTTTTATTTTTAGACTTCCTGTGAGGTGCAAACTTGTAGTTCTTGCAGCTCAGGCTGTGAAAAGTAGTTTATAGCTTTTGTTGCCTTCAGGCAGTTCCTTGATGGTGCTTGACTTTCTGTATCTCCTGTATTTCTGATAGTGAGTGAGGATGATATTCGTATGTTGTTGTTAATGCTGTTTGTGGTATTACTTTTTTGGAATTTCTTTGTTTACAAGAAATCATTGGGTGAAGTGGAGGAGCAAAGCTACATCCTAATGCAGTAGTCATGCTTATGGCTTCTAATTTTTCGTCATTACATTTATGCGTGTGCAGGATGCACAATCTGGGAGCCTCTTTTTTCAGATAGAAGCGGCCCTGGGATCGGAGGGCTTTTGGTCATTCTGTAAATCAAGAATTCTCTGCAATATATTCCGTAAGAAAATGCTCGGAAAACTCAAAGTTAAGATGCCAAATCTCTGAAGCATCGCAAGAACATCTCTAGGTGAATGAGCCTTCCTTTTCTGTTTGGGCGGCTGTCTGTTGCTTCGGTGCTGACAGGAAGCCATATTGCTCAAGCAAGCAGAATGATGATCTGAAGTGCAAAACAATGTGAAAGCAGCTCGGCATTTCCTCATCAGGACATGATAAATCATAGGGTCCATTTGGTCCATGCTGTTGTTCCCATGACATGTTGTAACGATATTTCAATGGATTCGCCTCGGGACTACTGCTACGAGCTGGCAGGAATGTACGCAGTGAAGGTTTGCTTCTACTCTATGAAACAAATCGTATTCTAAAGTCTTTAGCTTTTGATAAGCTGATCAAGTAAAGGGTGCTGGGTTCGCAGGGTTGCCCTCCAAAAAAAAAAGGTAAAGGGTGCTGGGTGCACTCCTGTTGTGTCATGTAAAAGTTCCGGAGCAAACAAGCGCGCCGCGTGTTTGGAGTGCGCAATTAGATAGGTTCGAAACAGGGCCTAAACCTTGTACAGCTGTGCTCTGCAACAAACGCTGCCTGCTGCTCACCATGACTTGTCATCCGTTACCCGCTTTGGCTCAAATGGGAGACACGATCGAACGCTTAAGAAGAATTTATGGCTTCACAAGTGAAGTTAAAACAAAAAAATATTTTTTTTTCGTTTTGTGAAACAACTTCACCGTAAAGTATCTCGATTTACCAAACTACCAAAAGAGATAAAGCCAGAGCGGGTACAAGCCCTCAAAATGCACCTGACACCTTAGGGCACCCGCAACAATTATCGGCAACTGCTCTCTACAGTATCTACGTGTCCCTGCCACCTCAACTTGCAGATAGCACAAGCGGCAACCGCTATCGGTTCATCTCTAACAACACTGCCCAAGAAAATTGTGGGCCTAACGTCTTGACTATTTTACTCCCCCGTTCCCATCTCATACGGGAGAGCAAAAATCTCTTCCTCGTTCCCACCATCAGAATATCTCCACTAGCACCGCCGCCGCCCACCGTGTTTGGACCGAGCGCCACGCCGCCATGCGTCCCGGCAGGCCAGCACAGCACGGTTCTTCTTCTTCCGCTCGCCGACGCCCGCCCCGCCCTGCTCCCGGCAGCGCGCTCCTCCCCACCATGCTCCGCCCAGCTCGAGGCCGGCGACCGTGCGCCACCTCGCCCCGCTCCCCACCTTCATCTTCCTTCAACATCCTCGGCTCCAGCAGCGGCGGCCCAGCTCCACGCCGTCCGCGGTCGGCGACTGTGCGCCACCGGCCACGCCCCACCCTTGCCCCCGCGCCTTGACAGCAGTGGCCGTGCTCCGCCCTGCCCCCGCCCGCCGGCCGTCCTCCCGGTGCCCGCCCGCCCGCCCTCGTCCCGGCGCTAGCTCCTCTCCCCAAGCCGTCCGACGAGCAGCGACGCAGGTGCCATGGCGACGATATCCTAGCGGATTGAGGCAAAGAGAGATGAAGGGATGAGAACGGCGTTGTCGGGCCCACGAGCGTTGAATTGCGTGTTACAGAGTGTTGCTGGTTAAGCGAGAGCACATTCTCTCTCTTACCCCCCCTCTCTCTCTCCTACGAGAGCATAACGGCCCCGCGGGTGCCCACATTCCGGTGCTAGAAGATCTTCGTGGTTTAGGGTTTGTTTGCATCCGGCGGCGGCGTCCATGTCTGGATACTAATTAGAAGTATTAATTAGATATTTTAAATATAATTTAATTATAAAACTGGCGGCGTCCATGTCTGGATACTAATTAGAAGTATTAATTAGATATTTTAAATATAATTTAATTATAAAACTGGCGGCGTCCATGTCGGGATGCTAATTAGAAGTATTAATTAGAAGTATTAAATATAATCTAATTATAAAACTGGTGGAGTCGCGAGACGAATCTATTAAACCGCGACTCTATTAAACTTAATGTGATGTTGCAGTAACTATTTGCTAATGATATGATGGATTAATTAGGTTTAATAGATTCGTATGATGGATTAATTAAGTTTAATAGATTCGTCTTGTCTCGCGAATTAGTACAGGGTTCTGCAGTTATAAAATAATTAGTTCACTAATTAACGTCCGAATATCCGGAGGGTAACGTCCGAATATCCGATGGGTATTCGATGGGACTCCTAGTACCCAAAAGAAAAAATCTTCGCAGTTTCTTCCTACTTTAAAGAAATGGAAAGAATTCTTCGTTGCAGACCTCGGCGCTCGCCGTGCGCGAAGACAGAAGAGTGGAGATCCGTGCCGCGTCTTTGCTGCCCGAGCAGACAGACCCGCAGAAGAGAAGAGCCCAAGCAGGCACCCACCAGGCCACCACGCAGCCGGCAGGTTAATGCCGTCAGCCCGTCTTGCTTCTGGGCCCGAGCAGAAGAGCCCAAGAAGGCAGCACCGCGGCAGGTCGGCGGCACGCGCGCGTAACCCGGCGGAAACGGCTCGACGTGGCAAACCCACAGCCGCATGTAGCACAGGCCACAGCCGGGTCCATAGCCCATAGGATTCAGGAATCAGGAGGGGAAGCCGCCGAGCTGGCGAGCTGGGAGGGTGCGGATAACGTGCACCCGCCCTCGAGTCCCGAGCTCTCTCCGCCCCGTCGCCCTTTCCATTTGGGTCGGCGACGCGCAGCATCCCTGGTCGTGCAGTTTTTTTTTGTCCGTCCCGTATCGGTCGCGCCAGCCCGAGGCGGACACCTGGAGAGCCCCTGCCGGTGGCAACGCGTGTCCCCTCAACGTGGCACCCAGCGCTTGCCCATGCAGGACACGTACCCCATCCAACCATCCTCTGCCTCGCCGCTCCACCGTATAAATGTTACCGAACCCAAAGCAGCTCGTCACAGACACAGCAACAAGTTAACAAGAACCGTTTACTTCCAGTCTTGAAGCGTTCGAGCTAAGCAAGGCTTCCAGTTCCGTTCGATCCACCACTCTAGTTTTAGCTTTCGTCCTAGTTCGCGATGGCTTCTCGTCAGGAGCAGGCTAGCTACCACGCCGGCGAGACCAAGGCCCGTGCCGAGGTGAGCGCTTGCTTGGCACACCGCATGCAGAGACAACACTCTGCGGTTTGATCCACGGTTCTTAGATCTGCTCAAGACTCACCAATGGTGTTCTCTGCTCTGGCACATTGCAGGAGAAGACGGGGCACGTGATGGGCGCGGCGCAGGAGAAAGGGCGCGAGGCCAAGTCCAAGGCGTTCAACGCCGCCGACCGCGCCATGGGCAGGGGCCACGACGCCAAGGAGGCGACCAGGGACAAGGCGCGGGAGGCCGCGGACCGCACCATGGGGATGGGCCACGACGCCAAGGAGGCCACCAGGGACAAGGCCTACCAGGCCAAGGACGCGGCCTCCGACACCGCGGGCCGCGCCATGGACAAGGGCCGCGAGGCCAGGGACAATGCGTCCGAGTCGGCCGGCGCCGCAGGGGACCGCGCCCGCGGCGGCGCGCAGCAGGCCGGGGGATACGTCTCGCAGACCGCCGAGGCGGCGAAGCAGAAGGCCGCCGGCGCCGCGCAGTACGCCAAGGAGACCGTGGTCGCCGGCAAGGACAAGACCGGCGCCATCCTGCAGCAGGTGACACTGTGGCACACGCTACTAATTGACCGCATCGATAGTGTAAACTACTGCATGGCGCATTGTGAAGTCTGAAATATTTTCCGGCTGTGCAGGCAGGGGAGACGGTGATGAGCACGGCCGTGGGCGCCAAGGACAAGGTGGTGAGCGCCGCCGTTGGGGCGAAGGACGCCGTGGTGAACTCGCTTGGGATGGCCGGCGAGAACAACGACGGCACCACCAATGCCCGCAAGGACACCAGTACCTACAAGCCTGGCACTGGCAGGGACTACTAAGATGCTCGTGTGCTGCTTTTGGTATAGCAACCGTGCTGGTGCCAAACTGTGTATCTTGTTTAGGTTCAAAGTAATTTCAGTTACATATCTACGTGTGCGTTTCACTTTGCTTTGATTTCAACCCGTGTTTACTCCCCGGTTCTGTGTGGAGGTCTGTAACTTTTTTATTAGAACAGAGGTGATGTAGGGGGCAATGTCTAACCGGACGCCTCTTGTGTTTTCGTTTCATGACCTTCTAAATAATAAAGTTGCAAAAGCTTGTGTTTTGTTTCCGTTTAGCAATGTTTATGTTTGAGCCCTGTCTGTGATTTTGTAAGTTTGCTTTGCTGCCTTGCATTTTGGTGCTAGCAGCTATCAGCATCCTCATTGTATGGCAGCACGACACTAACAGCAAATTGAATATTCAGTTTACACAGATAAGCACAAATGAGCGCACACAGATGATTCACTGTAAAAACAAGGCGACGCGACACAGACTTCTTACCAAGTACCAACTAAATGCCAGCACAATCGAAGTGGAAGCATGAAACTGGAATGCTAAACAAACAATGATCTTTTGTTCAATATCGAGAGGAAACAAGCCGGGGACTGCACTCGGGGCGGCGCAGAGCATACTGCAAACTACAATTCACAGACAGAATGCAGATCCGCGGGTGCATGCGCAAGAAATGGTACCGTCTCAGATAAACAGACAGACATTGCAGAAAAAACTGAAGTATATGATAACACTGATTTCAGCAATGAAGTATATGATAACACTGATTTCAGCAATGATATGAATGAATCCCAGCAGTGAACAACACTGGTACCGCATGAAACAAACAAAAGCAGTCTGCTTAACCAAGGGCCAAATTCTCCAGTAGTACAGTACGACAGATAGCCGATGGACCAACATGGAACACTTAGCCCGAATATACTCTTAGCGACGAGACACATTGCAATTTTTTTTTCTCATCCCCATTTCCATTCAAAGAACGGAAAGACAAGTTCCACTTGTCTGTTACAGGAAAGAGGTTTAAGAGAGAGCTAGTCTACCTAATTCAGGCAAGATACACTAAACCCCTAGGTTTCCTAGAGGTACAATTCTCCCTAAGCTCTTTTTCGTCGCCCCAAACTGCAAAGGAGATGAAGACAATTGTTGATGCTTCGAGCTCCTGCTCCTCCATTCCCATCGCCCTCCTCACGCTGTTCCGGTGGTTCAGCTGGTAGCAGCCTCGCTCGAGAAGGAGCGTGTTGCGCCATCACCTTGTACGCGCATGCCACCAGAGTCTTGACGTCTTCCAATAGCTTGCCTTGAAATTCAGAGTTGTACAAAGCTGCCCAATAGTTTATAAAGGCACAGCCATGGATCAGAATTTTCAGATGGGTTTCTCAGCATCTTTTTATCAAAGCAGGCTTTGTTTCTACACTTTCAGATGGCCCAACATATTGCAGCAAAACCAAAAGTGTAGGCCGCTTCGCCTCCAGGCAAACACTTCTTCACCCAAATTCTGCACTGTTGGGTGTTCTAGGGAATATTGTCTGCACCCAAACACATGGCTACAACACTCCATACTACTTTAGCTATGGGGCATTGAAAGAATAAGTGGTCAGCTTTTTCATCTTGACAACAGAAGTAGCAAGATGGGTCTCCCACCCACTTCCTCCTAATTATATTATCTTTAGTCAAGATAAGTATGGAATCTTAGCCTCCCAGATGTGTTTAAAATTAACTCCTGAATCATCTTCTGTCAAATACTCATACACTGATTTGGTAGTAAACTTGCCCCCTTTTGTCCATTTCCACAAGATAACATCATTAGAATTTTCATACTGGAAGGAGTAAGCTAACCACCCCAATCCATTGTTCAAAGAGGAAGTTAGATAGCCAACGAGTAAAAGTTAGTTGACCATGTGTCAACAAGAAATCAAACACAGTAACATCCTTTTCATTGCACAGATCAAATAATAGGAAACATTATACAAAAAGGATCTTTACCAACCATCTATCTTTCCAGAAGAGGATCTTTTGCCATTTTTTACTTTAATAACTCTCCCTCTTAAATAGATATTTCTTACTTTTAGCCTGTGTTTCACAGAGCTAATGGTACCCTCCTTAATGTATTTAGCCCTGATAATGTCTTGCCAGATCCCCTCCTCTGTGTGTCAGGACACCACCACCATTTACACAACAATCCTGTGTTCAGTTTCTTTATATCTTTTACCCCCAAACCACCCTTCCTTTTGCTCTTGCAAATGATTTCCCATTTGACTAGATGATGAAGCTTTAGGGTTTTCATTTGCAGGCCGCCACTCATTTTTTAGGCTAGGTCCACCCCTCATTCACATAATATTTTTAAAAGAAGGGACCAATGAAGTAAATTTATGAGCGAAGATTACTAAAACTATATATATATATATATATATATATGAGCATGGAACATTATCCGTAAGTGTAAAATGTGGAGCATTTTATTAGTCTTCTAGCCAAAGCTTTTCATTCTAATCCTGAAACACTTCACACGAAACAAAGTGAGACTTTTCCTGGACATCATATCCCCGCAGCAATAGGCGAGCCTCATGGATATGATATTCCTGCATCAATTAGGCACTAAATGTGATCATCATCAAAGTGCAGAATGAACCAAATCATGTTTTAATATAAGTGCAATAAGAAATAAAATGTATATAAAGTAATTTTATTAACCTGTAATGCGATGCAATGCTATCTTGTGACATTTGATCATTTGGCGAACATATGATTCTGCATGTGTTGTCCCTATGAAGAGTATCTCTGTCACTATCTGTTGGAGGTATTTATGTACACTAACACGTTAAAACATTGGTAAAGGGATGTGTATCATATCATTAAGGAAAATTAGCATTAAGTGACCACAAGTAAACCCATTGAGCAAAAGAGTGTACCTTGTGTGCATGAATTTCGGTAGCCAACTTGAATTCATCTTTTAAGTTATTCACCTTGTTATCAAACTCTTGGGAATGTTTATCCATATAAGAGGTTATAATGTTTCTTATAGGTCCATCTTCGAGCTTAGCCACTATACCTTCTACCAAAATATGACAGACTGCCCCTAAGCCTCTAAGAGCATCAAGAAATGAAATGATTGTTTCCATCTTAACTCTCTTATGGTATGCATCCGCAGCAACATTACAGAAGACAGATGTGCATGCCCGAACCATCTATATTTAAAGAAGAAATGAACATGTCACCATTTTAATTCAATTGAAAAGTGACATGAACCTGATAGTGATATAAACTTACTTGGTTTGTTGTATGTTGAGAAATTTCTGTAGCATGAAGGCCTAAGCCTGCAATATCCTGACGAATTGTTTCAACAAAATTCAAGTTGCAAGTTCAAAAAGCAACATAAGTAAATAAATAGATAACACATGGAATAAAGGAGGGAAATATTGTAGCTGCAGTCACTTACCATGACCTTGGAAGCTAAATCCAGAGCGTTTTGTGATCTTGCACAGATCAATTGTGCCAATTCTGTGGCGTTTACATTCTAGAATCACCAAACAAGAGAGAGAAAAGTGAGCTTGGGTATTATTGAACTTACTCATGATACAAGAAAGAGGACACTAATAAGAAGCTACCTCTGCTTTTCGTGCACATTGAGATGATGTTTGAAAATCAAATTGAGACATATCTGGTGAACGATTTCAATCCGTTTAAATATTAAGTTCATTATGATCAATGCAGATCTACTTAAAGTAACCAATATCGCATCATTTCGACGTAAGATGACAGCATGTAGGGAAATAAAAAATAACGTTACATATGAACAAGACAATATACTGCAGGAAGTCTGGAACACCTCAAGTACATTATCAAATGAGTGCTCGGTATTTAGTATGGAAATAATCAATATAGTTAACAGCTGGGAACAATCAGAAAAGTTTGTAGGAGCAATCAACATATACCGTTCAGCTTTCATTGTTCAAGATATTTCGCTAGTTTGGGAGCCATGTTTTACTGCTAGTTTAGTGGCAGTTTCAACTAAGTCAGATAATATTCAACTAGTTGATCATCGAAGATACACTACTTCCAGGCGAGCTCCGCCAGTATACAATTCAAAGAAAGTGTTGCACAAGATCAGCAATAATACTCAGTTAATTTGGGGCCAGTGATGCTCCATTATAGTATTCATTATTTTGTAGTCTGGTGCTAAAATGATTCTTTTGTTATATTCCATCAGTTCAAGGTGAAAATAAAAACATGTCAAATGTATATCCTTTTTGAAAACCTTGCTATAAGAAATTGCATGATTAATATATGAACTAAAGAGACAGGTTGTGTTGCATGTAGACATGGACAAACCAACAATGAGAAAGAAAGATAACTAAACTAAAAGATTGAAGAGGCAAAGGAAAACTTTTGGGGTATATTTGTTTGCAGGGTTAAGACCGGATTAGTAGTAGTATAGAAATCTTCGTCAGGTGGTAACCTGGTAAGTGTGGGAGAAACCTGTGCTCCTACTGCACGCACTAGCGTCCACCTAAATACTTTGTTTTGTCTAGTGGCTTATCAAACTTTATTCATAAATGTGAAACAACATACCCATTTCAAACAAATTAATTATAAAATTGAAAATATATTTAATTATCAGCAAGTTTTGTGTTAGCATCAAATAGTTTGTGCATACAGAACTTTTCAAGCAGGTTGCCAATGTAAAAAAAAAAAGGGAGACTCACCAGAATGTCAACACGCAAAGAAGACATTTCTATCATGATGTTAGAAACTTGGCTCTTCTCCTTAATAAACATATCAGGGGCCACACTCTTTGAAAAGCAACAAAAATTAATAAGTGAACCAAATTACAACTAATAAATATTAAAAGTTGTTCACAAATAGTTAAGCCTTCTCCTTCATATGTTTTGAAAACAGTACATAAAGCTTATTGGAATATTTTGTTAAAAACAACAACAGCAATTTAAGTAGGAATTTACAAAGGTTCCACTGGATTCAAGTTTAACCCAATTGGTGCCATGCAATAAAAGAACTGAAAAATTTTATGACAAACAAGCAATGATTTCTTAGCAACCGACCAAACCTTATTTGCCTGAGTAACAATAAAAATAGTCAAATCATAATATCCTTGCACAATCAACAAAAACTTACATTTTTTCAATCAGTGTGCCAAAGCTCCAACCACCTTTTCTATGGTACTCCTCTTAGCTCAGTATAGGTAAGAGGTTATTTGCATCTCAAAATATATAGAGTACTCCTTCGTTCCAAATTGTAGATTATTTTAGCTTTTTTAGGTTCATAGATATTATTATGCATCTATATGTCTAGGTGCATAATAATATCTATGGACCTAGAAAAGTCAAAATAACCTACAATTTGGAACGGAGGGAGTACTTATTTAAAGAGGCGTGCCACCGAAAATTCAATATCATGTTATTATGTTTGAAATATAATGCTATGCAGTACCGTTTCAACTGCATCCTAATCGGAGCCGGCAAGGGGCCTCGACCGCCCAGAGGGAGTACATGCTGCGTGACCCCGCGAATCGGCCGCACGCTACGGGGCGCGGGGCCGACGGCCGAAGGTGGTGGAGACCAGGAGGCGCGCAGCGGGAGCGCGGCCTTGTAGGTACAGTACCTTTTTGGCGACGTGGGTAACTAGCGATGTAGCGTAACGTACGTCGACTTGTGTAGTTTCAGAGAGGGCGCCTGGGAAGATGCCAAACAGAGAAAGGCGATAGATTTTATATGGAGGCCCTAGGGGGTGTTTGGATCCTGAGCAAGTTTAGTCCGTGTCACATCGAATATTCGGATGCTAATTAGAAGGATTAAACATGAGCTAATTACAAAAATAATTGCAGAACCCCTAGACTAAATCACGAGACGAATCTATTAAGCCTAATTAATTCATCATTAGTGAATGTTTACTGTAGCACCATATTATCAAATCATGAATTAATTAGACTTAATGGATTCGTCTCGCAATTTAGCCTAATGGTTGTGAAATTGGTTTTGTAATTAGTCTATGTTTAATACTCCTAATTAATGTCCAAACATTCGATGTGACAGGGGCTAAAGTTTAGCTCGGGGATTCAAACACCCTAGTTGCCAAAGTTTGGAGGTGCCAAATTACTGTTACAGCACTGTAGCACACTGTAGCGTTTCGTTTGTATTTATGAATTATTGTCCAAACATTGACTAATTAGACTCAAAAGATTCGTCTCGCAGAGTACAACAAAACTGTGCAATTAGTTTTTAATTTCGTCTACATTTAGTACTCCATGCATATACCGCAAATTTAATGTGATGGGGAATCTTCTTTTTGCATAGTGTTAAAGTTGGGAGTTGGGGGTGACTAAGGCCCCGTTTGTATCCGCTTATAAGCGGCTTAACGGTGGAAATAAGCGAGAATCCCGCCAAACGCTTTGCTTATTTCCACCGATTCTCGCTTATGTGGTAAGCCGCTTCAACGATTTGAACTACGAGAAGCGAAAAGCGAGAAGCGAGAAAATCTTCGCTTAGATTATAATCTAAGCGTGACTAGAAAAAACGTATACAAACATGACCTAAGGCGCAGTTTGGATCGGATTGGTAGCGGTCTAGCGGACGGAGACCTTTTCTTTCACGCATGAATATCGAGGATTGTGTGTAAAGTGTTCATTTGTTTAAATGTTACTGATATAGATGCGATGCATATGCATATACCGATATACGTACGTGGCGGTGCCCAACTCTCCAATATAGTTGTCGTATACTACATTTTGCTTTGACTACTATTATTTGTATCTAAATATTTATATATGTTGACAACAAAAAAATTCATTAGTAAATCTATTATGAAAAATACACTTTCACAATAAAAAATATTTTTATATCTGTACTCTCTCTCTATATATACCTAATATTAAAGTGCCATTATTTTTTTCCAACGTAGTTATTTTGCAAAAAAGTCCCTCGCCTTTTCCATAATCAACCCGTATGTCATTGACAGGTGGGCCCTCAAGCAGCAGTACATTAACGTTTGATGTGTCACATGCCATTGATACGTAGAGTTATCTCGGTCCGTTTATGCTGGGGAGGCGCGTGGACAGTGGGGATGACGACGCGGCCGTGGAAGGCGAGGCCGGGGCGGACGACGGCGAGCGAGGTCGGGGTGGCACAGGCTTGACGGTGAGGACGGGGAGGCGGGGATGACAGCGCGGCCGGGGCGGACGACGGCGAGGCTGGGAGGCGCGGACGATGGCGGGAGAGGTCGGGGTGGCGCGTGCACAATGGGAACGACGGCGCGGCCGGGGAAGGCGAGGTCGGGCAGACGACGGCGAGGTTCGGGAGGCACGGACAACAGCGGGCGAAGTTAGGGTGGCGCGGGCGCGACGGGGACGACGGCGAGGTCGGGGAGGTGCAGGGGCGGCAGGGTGACGGCGCGGTCGGGGCGGACGACGGCGGGCGAGGTCGGGGTGGCGCGGGCGCGACGGTGAGGCCGGGGAGGCGGGGATGACGGCGAGGCTGGGGAGGCGCGGACGACGGCGGGCGAGGTCGGGGTGGCGCGTGCGCGATGGGAACGACGGCGCGGCCGGGGAAGGCGAGGTAGGCAGACGACGGCGAGGCCGGGGCAGACGATGGTGAGGTTCGGGAGGCATGGACGACGGCGGGCGAGGTTAGGGCGGCGCGGGCACGACGGGGACGACGGCGAGGTCGGGGAGCTGCGGGGCAGCGGGGTGACGGCGCGGTCGGGGCGGACGACGGCGAGGCGAGCAATGTTTTCTCCCGTTGCATTTCACGGGCATAGTTGCTAGTATCAATTAAAATGTCAAGTTAGACATCATGTTGATATCTTCTATTTGTGACCGGGGGAAGTAAGCACCAAGGAGGTAATTTATAGATTAGTCACTGGAACGTACTGATTGGAAGCAAGAGATGGAGCTAGAGGCGCCTGTGATAATTCCTCAGTCAGTGGAGTCGATGATCTATTGATCTGGCAACTCTTGTTTTGAAGCTCTTTTTCTTCCGTCTGTCGGCTGCTGCAGTGCTACTGCTACTGGCCAGGGTTGGCCTGCGGTGGCCGGTGGGAGCTCCAGGCCTCCAGCTCCGGCCCGTACCTAGCGTGCAAGACCAGGGGCGCGCGCACGTTGAAGGTAGCTGTTGCCTTTTTTATATATAATCGTTTGGTGCTCACGGGGCACGGCAGTAGTATATTGACACACTCCTCACATTTACATTCGGGTTACACTTAATTTGGCGGAAACACAAATACATATAAAAACCGAATTTAGAAAAGAAAAGAAAATTATTTAAGAAAAACAAATGAATACATGTACTGACGTGACTGAATGGGATAAATTAGCAGATGAGCTGCTGCTGGCCTGGTGATATTGAATGTGATCAGAAGGCGGCGAACTTGGATTTCATGGCGCTGACCTCGTCCTCGCCCATGAGGAACGTCTTGGTGAGCACCTCCATCGGCATGGCCGGCTTGGTCGCGAACATGGCGAACGTGGGCGTGACCAATCCGGGCGACTGGCTGTCGAACATGGCCACGAACACCGCGTCCCCGGCGCCGGCGTTGAGCTGGAAGTGCTGCAGCCCGCGGGGCACGACGAAGAGCTCGTTCTCCCTGACCACCTTTGAGAAGAGGCGGTTGACCGCGGTCGTGAACCCGACCATGACCTCGCCCTTGAGTACCATGACGAGCTCGGATGCGCGCGGGTGCGAGTGCGGCGGGTTGAGCCCGCCCGGCGCGAGGTCGACGCGCGTGATGGAGACGCCCAGCGTGTTGAGGCCCGGGAACGTGGACACGGTGGCGCGCGTGGAGTTGACACCGAACGGGTTGCTGGTGCTGCCCGCGGCGGCGATGGCACGGGAGAAGAAGTCGTCGTCCTCCACGGACGCCGGCGGCTTGCACACGAACCCGTCGACCGGCGTCGCGGCCTGCAGGTCCGCCACGCAGAAGTCCTGGAGCGGCGTCGGGTCCGAGAGGGCGCCGGCGATGGCCGCCGCGATCGTCAGCAGGAGCACAAGCGAACGAACAGCTGATGAAGCCATCGGGTCGCCGATCAGATTGCACGACGTGGACTGATACGCTAACTGTTCTTGGTTCCTTGTCTTGGGTTGTGTCGTTGAGCGATCGCAGGTCGTGTGCAATATATACAGGAAGGAAGGAGGCAGAGAAGTGCGTGCGCGGGTGGAGTTGATGTGGATGCTGACGCCCGGGAGTGCAGGCGGTAGGCGGCATATGGTGGCTACTAGGTCGCAAAGCGCGTGCACGAACGATGATGCGCACGAGCTGGTGAGCAAAGGATTGTTTTCCCAAATCAGTGGTGAACTGGTGGTCGTGCTGCTCTGCTCGTCGTGATTGTTTTGGCGCTGGTGGTATCTGTCGCCATCTCGTTGTATACTTGTATCGTTTCCATTTGGATTCGCAGGAGAGTTGAACGGGTTTGAGTCCGGCCGGCGGCAGGTGCGGGGATCTGCAATTTCGGGAGCTGCTGCGTGTGGGCGTGACACAGGGAGCGCACGATCTTTGGGTTGGGGCCCGACACAGTTCATGTGGATGTTGTTGGATATTGGTGTTCCAATTTAGGAAAAAGATTGGGCCTCATTTGGACTGAAAAAAGGCCCTCTTGTCATGCCACCGAAGTACAACATGGCAGCGGGCCGTGCTGGGGCCTCCGGAGAGTCCAACAACGTGCAATTTTTTCCCCAACGCACAATTCCTTCATCCACCCCCCCCCCCCCCCCCCCCCCAAAAAAAAAAAAAACGACCAAAGTGCGATTTCTGTGTGTTCAGTTCTGACGCTTTACGCAAGGCAGTCCGGAGCGGGAAATCGCGGATCCTATTCCTGCCGCCGATTTCACGTCCTACGGTGGTGCCCGCGCTTAGACAGCATGCAACGATTCAAACAAACAATGCGAAAAATGAAAATCAATTTAAGGCTTCCAATTGGCGTCATGCCTACGTATGTGATTAGTGTTGTTGCGTAAGCACGATTATTCCATTCTGACGCTCCTATACTCTTCCCGAAGTTCGCCCGCTTGTCGTGGCATTTACTGTAGCAATCAGTGTCACGCTCGTCTTTGCATGTATCAATCATTCCATACCACAACTTCAGTCATCAAGTAAGCATTTGTTTTTTTTTCTTAAAAGGATAAACTATAAGGAGAGGCAACTAATGCCGTACATGCGCGGTTTGAATAAGCAGAAACCATCACGACCGGCTCCTCCTGAAGATGATAAACCAATTCAAAGTCCACCTGAGTTGAGTAGTAGCCATGACTCAGGAACTTGATGAGGCTAAGCAACCCAATGCAAGCTTGCGCGAGAGAAGCAGGCCACAGTCACACATCTCCTGAACGCGTCTCCACCTGTTCAGTTCAGTCAGTCCATTGCAGGTCGGTCAGCCGCAGGCGAAGCGGAAACTTAAGCCACATTCCTTCAGCTTCAGGCTTCAGCTCCATTGATCCTTCCTACCCTTATCTCGTTTCTGCGGTCCAAGTCCAATAATCATTTCTTTTCATTTTTTAATTTAGGGGGTGTTTGTTTTCTCGAGCTAAAGTTTAGTCCGTGTCACATCAAATATTCGGAGGCTAATAGGAGGATTAAATATGAGTTAATTATAAAACTAATTGCACAGATGTAGGCTAAACGGCGAGACGAATCTATTAAACCTAATTAGTTCATGATTTGACAGTGTGCTGCTACAGTAAACATTTACTAATGATGGATCAATTAGACTTAATAGATTCGTCTCGCCGTTTAGCCTCCATTTGTGTAATGAGTTTTATAAATAATCTACATTTAATACTCCTAATTAGTATCTAAACATTCCAAATGCTAAAAATAAGTCGCTTGAACCAAACACCCCCTTAATGCGCCCGCAGTCCTGATCTCAGTTCACGGCCCAACACAGCCTCTCTCGGAGCGAGAAGGGACGGCCATTGCGTTCTCCCCTGCCGTACACACCCGCACTGACGCACATGATTGATTTGACTCCTCCAGCTCCCGTCCGCGCGTGCAGTCGTATATAGGCGCCGCACCGGACGCCGCGAGGACGGGACGGCAACAACGAGCAGAAAAGGTCACACGAGCCGGCCCGGTGGGAGGAAGAGGCACGCACTGCTCAGCCGCCCGCGCGCGCGCGTCCATGGCGGGGCTGCAGCGGTCGAGCGAGACGTTCCGGCGGTCGGGGTCGTCGGGGACGGTGTGGGAGGACAAGCACCAGTCGGCGTCGGGGGAGCTCGCCAGGCCGGCCCGGAGCGCCAATAAGGAGGCGCCGGCCGCGCGGCAACAGCAGCGGCGGAGCGGATCCAGCGGCCACGGCGGGTACAGGACCGGCCACGTGCAGCCGGCGCTGGACCCGCCGTCCCCGCGCGTCGCCGCCTGCGGCTTCTGCAGCATCTTCGGCAAGGACAAGCAGCTGCCGGCCCGCGGCGCCGGCGGCAAGGGCCGGCGCCGCTGACGAGCTTCGGCCTGGCGGGCGTGCAAGCAAGCTCTGGCTATGCAAACTATACTCCCTCCAGTTACTGTTAGCTTCTTGCTGGTTGCTGCTACCTGCTACTCTGGTAGTAGCTTCGGTCTTGTCGTGATAGCATGTTATAGGATACATGCATGATCAGAGATCGCAGAGTTCAAGTTTTGTATTTGTGTTCGTACAAAATGGATCGCGTTGTGCACTGTTCTTCCCAGTTCTCTTATGGCAATGCAAAGTGGTTTTATGCTTGGATTCCATCATAGGAAATCAATCGCCTGGTCGCGCATGTACTTAAAGTTTAGGCGACGTACTGATGGCCACTTTTGCTGAATCATTCTGAACATTCTAACTTGAATCTTTCTTTTGTTCTGGTAGCTTTAGAGTACTCGCCTGTGTAGTACTAACCAGAACTTGATGACATGTATGTCCTGCAGCACTATTTCTTTGTGAAAAAAATTGTAATCCTGATAGTGATATAAACTGTACGTATCATCATGTCCCTTTCGTGTTGCTTCATTTTTCTTATTCGTACGTATGGAACGAATCAGCTGCATGTTTATTCTTCGACTCCACGGCATTCGCACGTAATATGATTAGCTACATTTCTCCGGAGATAATAATTGTAACAAGGTTGGACTGGACTGCAATCCCCTGACAGTTCAGACTCTGCAACTCTTATTCAACCATGCGGAACAAAAAAGTTCTCCCATTCATACGGCAGCAGCTTGCCCTCAACTTGCCAGGAAAATAAATGTAATTGAAATGTCGCTTTAGAAAGCCTACAGAGTCGAGTTGATTTTAAGACCATCACTGGTCATACGTTTTAACTATTGAACCAGCAATTTCTTGTACTTCGAGTATTCTAATTTAATTTGCAAAAAATTGTATATTCAATTATATAGTAAGTCCGTCGGTCTGTATTAATTTTGACCATAGCACCGCATTTTGTGGTTTCCATTTTACCTCGTGTAATTGCACAAGAGCACAACCAATGGCTCACTGAGAACAGGATATAGACAGCAAATCAAGAACGTGAATGCTTTTCAACCTCTCCAGTATTTCTGATTTATGTTCTTATTCAAAAAGTGGAAAGAAGAATAGAAATGTAACAAAGCCTAACCTTGTTGCTAATCTTTCCACTTCCCAGCATCTCATTGTTCAAATTTATCAATTGCAAAGATACAATGATCGGGAATTTGCAGCACACGTGTGACAAAAACTCATGTCTGCACACACAGAAGGTGGTAAGGGAGATGCTTTCAGAAAAATAGAGGCCCTCCTTAACCACACATCTGAATCACACTCTGAAGTTAGCAAACCAACGTGATAAAGCCTTAGCTCTTGAGTCTTCACCAGTTATAGAATAGATGCCACATGAACTCAGGCCAGGTTTGCTTGCTTCACCAGCCATTATCCAAGCTAAAAAATATCATACAGCTTGCAAAGTAACAAGTCTTCCTGAATTGTGTCATCTCCCTTCCGTGCTAGGTCTCTCTTCCTTTCTGATCTCATATGTAGAAATGAAAAATTCTTTCACTGCCATGGCTCTGAATGAGAACACAACACAGAAGACATAGGAACACTGAGTATAAACTGGCAATTGGAATACAAGCAATACAATGTTCAATTTAGAAGAATTCTACAATTACCTTCGAGCAATGGCGATGCATTCTCTGTCTACAAAACCTATCAAAAGTCCACTGTCCTGAAGATTAGCATGTTCAGAGACTACAGGAAGGTGATCCACACCATGAGAATCCATAATCTTCTCTGCAGCAGTAAGTGGCATCTGAGGAGTCACAGAGCATGATTTACACTTCCCTGCTTGGTAAACATGACATACCAGGAATTCCTTTACCTGCACCAAGATTGAGCAAGCTACCAAGATGTTAGCAAATATGACCATCTGGCGATAAATGTTACCTAAACTTAGATATCCTCTAACTCACCATTTGATGTCACCAAACAAACAAGAAATCCATTCTATTTTTTTAAGAAAAACTTGGAAGTATGCATAAACTAGAGAAACTAGGAGAGACCAAAGATCATCGTGCTCCCAAAAACTAACCAAACTTGGGATTTTTTGTTTGATACTTCTGAATATAAAACATATGTATCAGCTATAATTTATTCCATAGGTATTTGGTTGGTGCATCTGGGTCGTAATGTGGCTTAGAATGCTCAACTCCCAACTAGATGCTAGCTACAATCCAGAATTGGCATGGATGCAATTACTGTGTAAGTTGGTTATATCTAACAAAACCGGTGAAGGTTCATAAGTAAAACGACAATGCATCATCATTGCGAAAAGATCTATAGAACTGGACAGCTTGCATAACCTATGTACTATGGAAAACTCCAAATCACATCTCACCTCAGCTTGTGCCCTTGTAGTTTTTGCAGCTCTGCAGAAATCTTGGATATTTTTTAGTGCTAGCAAGCATATTACAGATGAGTTACTCTCAGTTACCATAACAAAGGGCTGCTTCTCTGCAACCATAAGATCCAGTGCCTCAACTAACGGGGTTGTCATTGAGACAGAAAAATAGTTAGTTTTCATGGCCTCTGCAACAGTAAGATTCTCGAACATATTATCATTGTTTGCATCATATACACAAAGGGAGCTTTCAACTTTACATAATTCTTGAGATGAATCAGCTATATCCATGGAATTGACTTGTTTGTTTTCAGTGGGCATGCTGTCTGTCTGTTGAGCAATACTTGATTTCTCCTCCAGAGAATCCAGCTTACTCCTGATGCTTTTAGAGAACCTTTGAGGAGAAGCAATCCAAGATGATACCCCAACAGCCCCAAGCAGAGGTAGAACTATGCGATAGTCATGTGTAAGCTCAAAAAGTAGGAGGACTGATGTCAGAGGCACCTTGCATACACCAGCAAGGGTAGCTGCCATACCTACCTGTGAAGATTATACAAAAAGGAAGAAAACATAAGAAATGATCATATTCTTTCCTTAACACTGTCTAATATTGTTATCAAAGATTATAATGTGTAAGTTGAGACAGGGAGTGGAATACTAGTTAACATACGGACATTCTTTCAGAGAAGGAAAAGTAACTACATAACAATAATACCATAGCACTATAAAGAGACAGTTATTAAGGTAGTTGAGAAGAAGGAAAAAAATGCAGACATGTTACCAGGCCATATGCTTGAGGTGATGCCACATCTAGGAATGGGACATGCAAGAGTGGTTCAGGACAGGTAAATGTGAATCTCATGAACTTGCCATATGCCATCCCTGTAGCTGCACCAATAAAAAGAGATGGTGCATAGTAACCACCAACCAATCCAGAAGCCCTGCATATAGATGTTGCTAATATTTTGACTCCAATGAGCTGAACCAATATAGTCGCAGAGAGGCCGCTTGTAAATGGTCGTGATTCCAGCAAGATATCAACATTTTCAAAGCCCCAGTACAATACTTCAGGGTACATAAGTGCTAGAAGACCAACAATAAGGCCACCTAGTGCAGGCGATGCAGCATTTGGTAATCCTGTTGCCATTTGTAATCTCTCAACTGTTTCCATAGCAAGTGATGTACATTTTGATAATGTGATTGACACCAATCCACAGAAGACACCCAGCAAAAGATATAGGGGAAGTTCTGACATTTATGAAGTCATGTAAATATCCTCATACTTTCAATCTCTGGAGCACGAGAAACAAAATGTAAAAAGAGGATATCATAAAATAGACACCATAACTAACCTACCATCAGGAGGATTGTAAAGGAATTCTACGACTGTAAGGGACATTTTGGGAAATTTGGACTGATAGAGGGGGTTTGACTGTTTGAGTGCCCTCAGAGAAGAGGGGGTTTGTGTGCTCTCAGAGACAATATACTCTCAGAGAAGAGGAGGACAAGAGCATATGCATTTTGAAACAAAGTAATCCAAAATTTAGCTAGCTTACGGCAATATTACATTTTGTGTCATGTTTCAGTAACTTTTGACATCAGCAGCTGGACATACCTACTTTATTTGACATCTAAAGTTATTTAGAGAGTGCTATGAAACAGCAACAGGTTAAAACATCTTAATCATTAGAGGTTTTGTAAAATATAAGTGGATCATCAGTGCTGGAAATCTCAATTATCAAAGTACCTGTTGGGGAGCGAAAATCATATTCTGGGACAGTGAAAGCAGGATCGGAACCTAGACCAATCTCTGAAACAACAGATGCTATCACTGAACTGAGTATCACCATAGGTGTCGAGTTGGCAAGGGATGAGGAATCCGTAGAAGAAGGCCACAAAACAGATTCCACCGCGAAAAAGCACCCAGCAACAGCAGCATTAAAACCTAAAATACAAGGCAATCACCTGAAAATATAAGTAAAATGAAATCAGAAAGAAGACAGAAAGCCGCATAGACATGTTGATTTGTGGAACATTTTAAATGTCCATGGAAGGTGAATCCAATGCAAGCTACAGGGTAAATGCCCCATATATTATAACCAATGAACCGATACATCATGTATAGCTACCAGCATACCAATCTATTCATAATCGGTGATTCAAAAATTATCATAAACCAGCATCACAATTTTTCAAATTTAGGGGAAATAATCTACAATAGGTCAAGGACATGGAATATTGATGTTGTCTGCTAAAAAAAAATATTGGTGTTGAGATGTTTGGTTGGTGACAATAACTTGACATGGACATGAAGAAATCCAGAGAACGTTCACAGCATTTTAAACTTATTATATCTGTGGCACAAATCTATACAACATAGAATGCTCTAGATGGTAAAATTTACCTGACGAAATTCCAGCAGCTGATCCAGCTGCCACAAGAGACAGCCTTTTCCCACCCTCCCAGTCAAACACATTTCCAAATCCTTTGGCTATCGAAGAACCAATCTCCACACTGGGGCCCTCAGGACCCAATGAATTGCCAGTTCCAAGTGTGAAAGATGCTGCCACAGCTTTCAAGAATGGTCTAACTGCACTCTGTATCTTGGACACATGGCCATTTGAGTTGGTTTTGATAGAACTTCTTAATGCGTTCAATCCTCCTACTACAACACCACCACTGACTGGAACAAATATCACTCTCTGCCAGACTTCACCGATCGGCTCTTCCCTCAGCCACGAAGCCCCTCGCAAGGGAATGCCATCCCAAAATATGTCACGTATTTCATGAACCTATAGCCAAAAAAATGTGCATCTTAAGTCACACTGTCACAGGATGTAGCACGAGGTACTTAACACTAAATGACTGGATAGCATGGCGAACTGATTCAGCAACACTGGATTAAGAAGTCGGAATCACGATATACACGATCAAATCACTGTTCAGTTGCCTCAAACCAATTCAACTCCATAGTTCAAAATGTCAAACCTAGTACCACAGTAGTACGGCTACCGTCTCACGCAAGTCTGAATACCAAACCCAATGATCAAACCAGAGTTGAGCACGCGAGGTGGCTACCGTACCGAGAGGTTGAAGAGCACGACGGAGACTCCAGTGAGGAGGCCGACGAGGCAGGCGGCGAGCGTGACGAGGTCGCGGCCGGGCACCGGGTCCTCCACCGCCTGCTGACCCCGCGCAGCGGCCCCGGCCTCCTCGTCCGCCGCGCCGCGTCGAACAAGCTGCAGGCGCGCGCACCCGCCGCCGCCTCGGCGCGGCAGCCCCACGGTGCGGCGACCGCCGCGGCGGAGCCGGAGGAGAGTGGGCGGGGACTGGGGCGAGGCGAGGAGGAGCCGTGCGGAGGAGGAGGAGGGGGCTGCGGATGGCGCCATGGGGGCTCCGATCGTTCACCGGCTATCTCATCTCGTGATTTGAGCGCAGGCTTGCGAAGGCAAAGGAGGCGGAGCAGAAACGGCTCGCAGGCCAAGCGAGCGCCTCCGACTCTCCGAGTTCCGACCTTACCGGACGGAGGGAGCCGTTTTTTCTCGCTCGTTTTCTGCGGTGGCCGTGAATCCGCGACGTGTCCCGTTATCCTCTCGGCTCCCTCTTTCTCCCTCCTACCGCACGGAGCGGAATTGGGCTGGGCCACCGAGTTCTGACCTTTCCGGACGGAGGGAGCCGTTTTTCCTCGCTTGTTTTCTGAGGTGGCCGTGAATCCGCGACGTGTCCCGTTATCCTCTCGGCTTCCTCTTTCTCCCCTACCGCACGGAGCGGAATTGGGCTGGGCCTTTTTGGAAGAGGGGATACGTTATGGACTCTGGTGTCGCCCGGCAGGCCGGCAGTCTCTGAACTTTGACCGGTCCGCCGAGAGGGATGAAATGAACCTGAGGTTCACTTGAACGATCTTCGTTGAAGTTTCGAACCCAGAGAACAATGGACAGAATTTTCGCTCATCTACTTGTGCTTCCTTTTCAGTATACTTTAGTTTGACAGTCAGATCGAATTTGTCTACAAATTCAGTGTGACAGGTTGACGACCTTCAGGGTGCAACCTCTCTGTTCAGTTTTTTCAGTGAACAGCAATAGCAACACTTTTATGCGATTGCCTTGGTAATTAAGATATATTTAATACTCCTAATTAGTATCTAAATATGTAATGTGACATAGACTAAACTTTAGTACTTGAAACCAAACACCCCTTTAATCAGAAGTGCTCTTGACTGGTGCTGTAATTTCAGAAGAACAGAACATAGAAAGCATAGAACACCTCTCTTGCTCGCAGAAATATAATCTTATAACCCCAAAAGACCACCATTTCTATAAGCCTTGCTACGCCACTTTTGTTTCGACCTCGCCATGATACTGTCGTCTGTCGAGGACAAGTTGCCCCCGATCACCATCGACGGGCCAAATAAACTGACCGTAACAAACGTTCACTCCGATGACACGCTGCATTGCCCGCCCTCATTTCTGTCGCCCGACAACCAGGTATCTACCAACCGGACAAATTAACGAAGCTGGTAGTGACACGCAGGCAAGAAGCTAGCGCTTTTATATGCGTACACAAGCTGAATGGCAACAAAATCCATAGGCGACCAGACCGGTGCGTGCACGGTGCACAGCATGGCGCATCATCAGCACCAGCACAATGGCCGGCACGGCGGCCACCGCCTGGAGACGGTGATCGACATGGCGCAGCACGCGCCGGAGAAGGCGGGCGGTGGCCGGTTCGGGTTCACGGGCGGGCTGGAGTTCACCAGCCTCACGTACACCGTGGTCAAGAAGCAGCGCGGCGCCGGCGGGGAGTGGGAGAAGAAGGACGTGGACCTGCTGCACGAGATCACCGGGTACGCGCCCAAGGGCTGCGTCACAGCCGTCATGGGCCCCAGCGGCGCCGGCAAGTCCACGTTCCTGGACGCGCTGGCGGGGCGCATCGCCAGCCTCGACGGCCGCGTGGCGCTGGACGGCGTCGAGATGAGCCCCAGCCTCATCAAGCGCTCCTCGGCCTACGTCATGCAGGACGACCGCCTCTTCCCGATGCTCACCGTCTTCGAGACGCTCATGTTCGCCGCCGACTTCCGCCTCGGCTCCTCCGTCTCCGCCTCCGACAAGAAGCTCCGCGTCGAGAACCTCATCGAGCAGCTCGGCCTCACCGTAAGTTCCCTACTAATAATCACGAATACACTCTGCTTCGAAACAGAGCACGCATGAACATCAACGGTACACGGTGCAGTCATCAAGGAACACGTACATCGGGGATGAGGGCACGAGGGGTGTCTCCGGCGGCGAGCGCCGGCGCGTCTCGATCGGCGTGGACATCATCCACGGGCCGGCGCTGCTGTTCCTGGACGAGCCGACGTCGGGGCTGGACTCGACGAGCGCGCACAGCGTGATCGAGAAGGTGCACGACATCGCGTGCGGCGGGAGCACCGTGGTGCTCACCATCCACCAGCCGTCGTCGCGCATCCTGCTCCTGCTGGACCACCTCGTCATCCTGGCGCGCGGGCAGCTCATGTACAGTGGCGGGCCCAAGGAGGTGACGGCGCACCTCGCCCGCATGGGGCGCAAGGTGCCCAAGGGGGAGAACTCCATCGAGCATCTCCTCGACGTCATCCAGGAGTACGAACAGTCGGAGTTCGGCGTCAAGGCGCTCGCCGAGTTCTGCCTCACCGGCCTCAAGCCGCCCAAGATCACCGCAACCTACGGCGCAGAGGGGCTCTCCACCGTGTCCAGCATCGCTCAGACGCCGCTATCGGGCCCCGGCGACGAGGGCTTCGACCACAGCCGGAGGAGCCAGCACTCCAGGTCCCCGTGGAACGGCGTGCAGCTCACGCCGTCCCGGCGCCCCAAGCACAAGGACCAGCACAGGTACACGCCGGAGATCGTGATGGGCACGCCGACGCCGCTGAGCAGCGCGTACACGGTGAACGAGGACGACTACCTGACGCCGACGCACCGCGCGGCGGCGCCGAACGCGACGGGCGCCCCCGGCGTGGGCATCAACACGCTGGGCCACCGCGGCAAGTTCGCCAACTCGTACCTCCGGGAGGTGTGGGTGCTGATGCGGCGCAACTTCACCAACATCTGGCGCACGCCGGAGCTGTTCCTGTCGCGGCTGATGGTGCTCACGGTGATGGGGTTCCTGATGGCCACCATGTTCACCAAGCCCAAGGACGACCCGCAGGGCATCACCAACCGCCTCAGCTTCTTCATCTTCACCGTCTGCGTCTTCTTCTTCTCCTCCAACGACGCCGTGCCGGCCTTCATCCAGGAGCGATTCATATTCATCAGGGAGACCTCGCACAACGCGTACCGCGCCTCCGCCTACGTCGTGGCCGGGGTCATCACCTACCTCCCGTTCCTCCTGCTCCAGTCGGCCGCATACGCCGGCATCGTCTGGTTCGCGCTCAAGCTCCACGGCCAGTTTCTCTACTTCCTCGTCATGCTCTACGCGTCCCTCCTCTCCACCAACTCCTTCGTCGTCTTCATCAGCTCCGTCGTGCCAAACTTTATCCTTGGGTAAGTACACTACTGTTTCGATTTTGATCCAAAAATCTAGCAAAACCGACATTAAAAATTCAGGATCTCACGTGTTCGCCAAATTCATCATATTAGCCCTCTCCTAAGCCCAGCAAGCTTAGCTTCATAAGGTTTTATGGGCCAGACCTCAAAAAACATTTTAGAGAGCCCAGCCCATGGCTATTCCAAACAACGGCCCAGCTATACTTTGGCAACAGCCCCATGTGTCCGATGCACGACGACGTTTGTCATGTGTGTGTGACCGTGCGAGTCTCTCTGTTGTGGGTCAACAACAATGCAGGTACGCGGCGGTGATCGCCTTCACGGCGCTCTTCTTCCTCTTCTGCGGCTACTTCCTGAGCAGCCACAGCATCCCGCTGGCGTGGAAGTGGATGAACACCATCTCGACGATGAAGTACCCGTACGAGGGCCTGCTGATGAACGAGTTCGACGGGGGCCGGGTGTTCGCCACGGCCCCCATCACGCTCACCGGCGACGACATCCTCCGGCAGCTGGGCATCAGCACCGTGGACGGGCGCAAGTGGTGGATGGTGCTCTACCTCCTCGGATGGGCCGTCTTCTACCGCGTCCTCTTCTACCTCATCCTCCGCTTCGCCTCCAAGAACAAGCGCAAGTAGCGAGCGCTACTAGTTAACTCTTGTTTCGGAAGATACTTACTCGATCGGAAGTAATTATTCGATTTGTAGACCTCATTTTGAGGAGGGGAAAAGTTGTGTTTTTCCTGAAGCGACAAGGCGCCGCCGGCCGGATTTGATTGATTGTTCCCAAAGTGTAATTTTCATAGCGATGTTAATTTCCCCCCTGGTAGTAGCCCTTGTTGCACTGCCCAGGAACTACACAATGTAACTATGGCACGGACAAGCGATGGACGAAGAAGACTAGGAAGCTGCAGCGATCGAGTAGGTGCTCTGCATTGCATAATTGGATCGATCGATCTGACTTCGTTTTCGGCCTGCCGGCCTGACCAAGGCAAGCACGCGGCCACCACTCACCAGCCCAGCAACTCCAGAGGCTTTGCTCGACGATGAACGTGGTCAAAAGTTTGGCGGCTTCAACCACCCGCCGTCCCGCCCCATGGACGAAGTCGCCTAAACACATGCGGTTTGTTCGCTTCAGCTTATAAGGTGGCTGAAAAGCTGAAACGGCTGATTTGTTGTGAGAGGAAAATACTATTTGATAGCTGATAAGCCAACTGAATAAGCTGAAGCGAACAAGCCGGTGGTCGCCAGCACGCTCTCCTGAACCGTTAGTCCATGTGGCGGCTCTACATGTTATCCATTAGATAAGTGCAGTGCAGACACTTATCTAAATTCAGGAACGACGCATGTTTATTGCGGAAATTGTGGCGGCACAGCTTCGAAAATTTTGAAGGAAAAACTAAGAAGAGAAAGGAAAAGATGCGCGCGCCAACCAATACCTGAGAGCGACAGGTTCGTCTGCGCATGGAATCCTTCTAGAGAACTTGGGTGGTTCTTGTCTCCCGTAGTGCCTGGCACCGACGGCGACGGGCACCGTGGGAGATTAGTCTCTGATTTATTGGGTGGATCACACTGTTGGGGAAACAGGACAAGCCATCTGCCGCTTCACCGGAACTGTTTAGCTCGCCAGGGCTGTGGTTTGATGGCCTAACGAGTGTCTGGCTTGGCTCTTCGTCAAACAACTATGATCATTACTGCACTCAAAATATCTTATCGTCCTCATCGTTTAGTAGCTGATACCACCTACTGTCGATCATAAAACCGGTGGTGCTTATCTAGCTATAACGAGCGATGGACAATATTTGCATTTACGCATCGTGAGTCGCACGGCTGCAATATATTTTCTTCAAATAAACACACGGCTGCTATATACTGCCTCCATTCTTTTTATATACGATGACACTCGTTAGTTCAAAGTTATGGTAATCAACGTCAAACATAAAAGAACATACGCAAAAGAATAGAGGGAGTAGTTTAGCAGCAGTAGATTATTCATTAATTAGAGTGCGCCTGTTCCGCTGTTCGCGAGGTATCGGTCGGTTCGCTTCAGCTTATTCAGCCGGCTTATCAGCCATCAAACAGTATTTTTCTCTCACAATAAATCAGTCGTTTCAACTTTTCAGCCGGCTTATAAACTGAAGCGAACAGTTCCTACGACGAGCTAAGCTGAACCGACTGCGTAGTAGTGGAATAATTATTTACACTATGTGCGAGCACTATCAGTCAGTGTGATGAACGAACGCCGAAAGTTCCGCTCCATTTCTCTCAATTCTCTGGCAAGACGATAAGCCTTGACGTCGTTTTTGCTGTAGCTGTTATCCAATTGCCGACGTCTGCTGATTTCGCCCGATAGCACAGCTTGAGCTTCACCCTGGGCCCTATCTCCTTTGAGCCATTGACCCCGCGGCGCCACTCGTCCGCTCGTGGTTTTCCAAAGGCCCCGCTCCTCTCTCTCTATTTAGCCTGCCACCCCTGGGCCCAGATCGGAATCGATCACGCCACTCGCCACAGCCCACACACAGAAGAAGCGAAACTTGCTGCGCTCACTGCTGACCTCTCCGTGCTTGCGAAGCCTTTGCGGGAAGGGAAATGGGCGCCGGCGTTCGAGCTCACGATCTGAAGCACCGGCGGCACCAGGACGACGGGTGCGAGCCCGACGCCGCGTCGCTCGCGGCGGCGTACCTCTACGGCGACGTGCTCGAGTCCGTGGTGGAGCGGGTGCCCGCGCCGGACCTCGCCGTCGCGGCGCGGGTGTCGCGGGAATGGCTCCGCGCGGTGCGCGCCGCGCTGCGCCGCCGCCCGCGCCGGCTGCCCTGGCTCGTGGCCCACGTCCAGGGCCGCGGGGGTAGCCGGCGCGCCGCGGCGTACGACCCTTGCTCTGGCGCCTGGCTCGCCGTCCCGGCGCCGCCGCGCCACGCCACGCCGTCGCACGTGCGCCTCGTGCGCGGGGCGCGCGGGGACCGCGTCTGCGCTCTCTCGCTCTCGGGCCTCGCCGTCGCGGGCGACCCGCTCGGGGCGGCCGCGTGCGTCGCCGTGGCGGCCCCCCGCGTGTGGCGCGTCGACCCGGTGTTCGCCGCGGTGGGCGACCGCGTCGTCGCGCTCGGCGGCGCGTGCCGCCTCGCGCTGGCCGAGGGCGAGGACGAAGGGGCGGTGGAGGTCCACGAGGGCGGCGGGTGGACGGCCTGCGACCCCATGCCCGACGCGCTCAGGGACTCGGCGTCCGCGACGTGGCTCTCGGCGGCGGCCACGGACCAGCGGGTGTATCTGGTGGAGAGGGCCACCGGATGGGCGAGCTGGTTCGACCCGGCGAAGCGGCGGTGGGGCCCCACCCGCCGCCTTGGGCCCGACCCCGCCGTCACCACGTGGGGCGTCGCGCCAGGCCGCGCCGGCGCCGACGAGCGGCTCGTCCTGTTCGGCGCGAATCGGGCGGACAAGGAAGCAGAGTGCACGGTCGTCATCCAGGCATGGGAGGTGGACGGCGAAACTCTGGAGCCCATCCCTTCCGCGTCGAGCGATGCAATGCCGCCCGAGTTGTCGGAGAGGCTGTTCCCTCGCGACGACACCGACGACGAAGATGATCTTGACGACATCGACCCCGAGCGGTTGTCCATCGGGGTTTGCGGCAACGCCGCGGGCGGGTACGTGTTCAATGCGGCCGAGCCGTCGCACGGCGCGGTGCTCTACGAGCTGCGGGAGGAGGAAGGGAAGGCCACCGCCGTGGCGCGGTGGGAGTGGGTGCCGTGCGCGCCCGCCGTGCAGGCCGAGCCGCTAGGCCGCGCCATCCTCGCGTGCTCGCCGGTGGGGCTGGATGAGCTGGCGGCCGCCGTTGGAGCAAGGGCCCCACGCTGACGCATGGCCGCGCACCGAATCAAATGAATCAACCGCAGATTTGCAACTTGCGAGCAAAGCTGGAGAAGAAAAAGATAGCCATAATCTAGTACGATCTTTTTTTTTTGTAACCGCCAGTTTGATTGCGATGTGTTGCTTTATTCAAAGTTGAAGTATGTCCAGATGTCCTTACCTGTCCTTACCTGCCTTTTGACTTGGAATGTTCAATGCCGTCATGCCGACTTGCCGAGAATGTAGGGCGTGATTGGATGGCTGGGCGTCCCCGGCCTGCCCCGCATCTCTAATTCCTCGTTTCTTGCATCGATAGCCTTTCATTTCTCACGCATGCATGCTCGCGAGAAATGCCCGATTCTTCCTACGTTTCCCGCGGGCCTGGCTCGAGCTGTAGGGATGCATGACCGGAGCCTGGTCCAAGCGCTTGTCCAAGTAACCAATCAAAGCAATTAACCCATCAAAGCAAGGTTGCATCCCGGGAGCTTGGACGGGGGGCATGAAACAGATCCTTGAGAACTCGTGCTCCCTCCATTTGTCACAAGCAGGTGAATTTGACATGGTTCTATACACAACTCTGAACATGAAACTGATCTTGATAAATCTACTCACACCAGTCCAATTGTCTAAATGTGCCCGCAACCTAAAACTTCGTGCTATTTTGTTTATGTGAAACTGTGCAATGCAGACAACCTAAGGGGTGTTTGTAAGCTAAAGTTTAGTCCGTATCACATCGAATATTTGAGACTAATTAGAAGGACTAAATATGAGTTAATTATAAAACTAATTACACAGATGGAGGCTAAACGACGAGACGAATCCATTAAGCCTAATTAATCCATCATTAGTAAATGGTTACTGTAGCAGCGCATTGTTAAATCATGGACTAAGGGGGTGTTTGGACACCTCGTGCTAAAGTTTAGCACCTATCACATCGGATGTTTGGATGCTAATTAGAAGTATTAAACATAGACTAATAACAAAATTAATTGCACAGATGGAGTCTAATTCGTGAAACGAATCTATTAAGTCTAATTAGTCCATGATTTGACAATGTGATGCTACAGTAACCATTTGCTAATGATGAATTAATTACGCTTAATAGATTTGTCTCGCGAATTAGCATAGGGGTTCTGCAATTAGTTTTATAATTAACTCATGTTTAGTCCTCCTAATTAGCATCCGAATATCTGATGTGATACTGCTAAAGTTTAGCACCTAGTATCCAAACACCTCCTAATTAGGCTTAATAAATCGTTCGCTGTTTAGCCTCCATATGTGCAATGAGTTTTGTAAATAGTCTAAGTTTAATACTCCTAATTAGTATCTAAACATTCGATGTGACAGGGACTAAAGTTTAGCCCGAGGATCCAAACACCCCTTAAAACGTCAACCTTTTGTCCACGTAGGGAGTACTAATTTCTTGTTTCACATGACTTAAAAAACATCCATGTTGGTCCATGATCGATCTTAAGTAAGAAATTTTGAAGTGGACTCAGAATTCTCTAAAAAACATCTTCTTTCTGATTTCCCACCTCCAATTGTGACCCAAATTTACAGCTTCAAGAGCGATTGCGAAGTGAGCGCTTGCCCAAGGGATGTTCAATGTTGTGGGTCGTGCCTCCACATGTAGCGTGCCTCACCTGGCCACTCATCACAAATCCCTCATGATAAGGAAAAATATAGCTAACTCCATTAACGCTTTCTTGGGTTTGTGGATTGAAGAGGATTTGATGAGATTGAGGGGTTTAAATCCCCCCCCCCAACAAGCCCTTAGTAGCATTTTATGATTTTGAGAGTGAACATATGAGAATCATGGCTCGGATTAGGTTCTATTGGCAGAACCTTGACACCCAAGTATGTTTGCGCATTTGGCTAATTTATTATTTTCTCCATTGTAGATGATGTGCACATCAACAGCTTGGTGCAAGATTGCAGGTCTATTTTCTTGTAGGCATAGCGTGAATATATATGATATATGCACTTGTATGGGTGAGGATGTGTGCATGTATATGCACATTTACATGTGTTTTAAAGAACGGAAACCACATGTTAATTGACCTTGAAAATAATCTTACATTTATTGAGTCCCACGTGTAGAATTACTAGTAACAGGATCGCTGATCCGCCACCATACATTATGAAAAAGACCCTGTCAATGTCATGAGCAACGCTGTTTCGTGATCTTGAAGATTAATCTGTGGATTCGAGAGGAATTTTAGATTTAAGATAAGAAGGAGAAGCGGATGAACAATGACATTTTGGGGAACTCTAAATGGATCGATATCCCTGTCGATCCTTCTCTAGTTGTATCTATTAAGTCTTGATACTTTACATTTTAGTCCCTACAAAACATCTACTTTACAAGTATACACCAACACTCCCCCTTAAGATGGAGCAAAGACATCATATAGACCCATCTTGCTACAGAACACAGAAAACATCTTTTCTGGCAATCCCTTCGTTAATACATCAGCCACCTGACTAGTTGACTTTACATATGGTAGACAAACTGCTCCTCCATCCAACTTCTCTTTAATAAGTGACGATCGATCCCATGATGAATTGGATTGTTGGCTATATCGATAGCCGCTTTGTTGTCGCAATACAACATCAAGGGCTTGCACTTAAATAACTTCAACTCTGTCAAGAGGATCTGCAGCCATAAGAGCTCACACGCTGCATGAGCCATAGCACGAAATTCAGCCTCAGCAGTAGAATGTGCTACAACACTCTGCTTCTTACTTCGCCAAGCAACTAGATTATTGCCAACAAAGGTACAATATCCAGAGGTTGACCGTCTATCATCCAAAGATCCAGCCCAATCAGCATCAGTATAACACTCCACTTGTAAATCTCCTTGGCGAGTGTATAGAAGTCCCTTCCCTGGGCAACTCTTAAGATACCTCAAGATGCGATATACAACATCCATATGATGATTTAGGATCATGCATAAATTGTCTCACAACACTTACTGTAAAGGCAATATCAGGACGAGTGTGAGAGAGAGATATAAGCCTTATAACAAGTCTTTGATATGACTCTCTATCCACGGGAGTCCCTGCATCGTTACTTAAGCGATGATTTTGCTCAATAGGTGTGGCTGCAGGATGACATCCAAGCATACCTGTCTCCTTTAGTAGATCCAAAACATATTTTCTTTATGAGAGAAACATCCCCTTGGGTCCCTGGGAGATTTCAATTCCAAGAAAATATCTCAACTGGCCTAAATATTTTACTTCAAATTCTTGTGCAAGATACCTTTTTAGATTAGAAATCCAGTAGAATCATCCTCAGTATTCACAATATCATCCACGTACACTATTAAGATTGCTATCTTAGTTGTAGCATGCTTATAGAATAGTGTATGATCAGCATTGCTTTGAAGATAGCCTCTTTTAAGCATCGATTGTCTAAAATGATCAAGCCAAGCCCTTGGAAATTGCTTTAGTCCATATAGAGATCAATGTAAACGAAGCACCTTCTCCTTCATTTGGCATGTTTCAAAGCCATGTGGTATATGCATATATACCTCCTCATGCAGATCACCATGAAGAAAAGTATTTTTACATCCATCTAATATATATCCCATTCCATGTTGACAGCACAAGATATAAGTGTTCTCACTGAAATCATCTTGGCAACAGGTGCAAAAGTCTCATCATAGTCAATCCCATAAGTTTGAGTGTATCCTTTTGCCACAAGATGGCCTTTGTACCTTTCAACCTTCCCTTCAGGTGTATGTTTAATGGTGAAAACCCACTTGCACCTTGCTTACCTTGCGGTAGATCCACAAGCTCCCAAGTTCTATTCTTCTCCAAAGCTCTCATCTCTTCAAGCATTGCCTCCTTCCACTTAGGATCCTCTTTAGCTAATTTCTAGTTAGTGGGTATGGACACAGAATCAAGAGATGCAACAAAATTCTGGAAGGATGGGCTACAACACTTGTAGGAGATAAAATTGGAAATGTCATGTTTGTACCCAACATAATCTTTAAGGTATGCTCGAATATTGGAGGATCTAGAGGATCTAGTTGGCTTTCTTACGGCTATAGGTGGATCATTTTCAGGAGGAAGCCGAGTAGACGGTTGATTATCTCCTAGCTTTAGAGTGCTAGATGAAGCATTAGGACTAAGAGAGTGTGAGTTGGTGCTTGGGTCCTTGTGCATAAGAGACTCTTTATTTTGAGAAGGCAAAGTACTCTATATATCTTCATGGCAAGAATTATTATTACTGCCACTCTTACTATGATTATTAATTTCCTCCCCCCGACTATGAACCGAATTATCCCCATAGGAACCAACTGAAGGAGGAACAAGAATAGAGCCCATATGAATACCTCCACTATTAATCTCCCCCTCTTGTAGCCCTTCAGGTGCAGAAAGAGTAATTCTAGTATCATTGGTTGGCTCATAATAATGTTCATATTCACAAAATATCACATCCATACTTACAAAGAAACGATGTTCAGATGGACACCAGCAACGATAACCTTTTTTAGTAGGAGAGTAACCAACAAACACGCATTTAATAGCATGAGGGTCAAGTTTTATAACATCATTTCTATAGTCATGAACAAAGCAAACACATCCAAAGACCTTTGGAGCAACAACAAATTCATTCGAATTCAAAAGTAGCTCAACAGGAGATTTATTGTCAAGAACTCAAAGAGGCATGCAATTAATTAAATATGTTGTAGTCTTCACTACTTCCCCCTAAAGAAACTTAGGAACATTCTTTGTAAATATAAGAGAATGAGCAACCTCAAGTAAATGTCTATTTTTCTATTTAGCAACACTATTTTGCTCTGGAGTGTTAACACATGTTGTTTGATGTTCAATCCCATTAGAAACAAGGAACTGTTCAAACTCCTAGTTAACATACTCCATACCATTTTCTGAGCATAAGATCTTAATAGTGTTGCCAAACTTATTTTTAATGAGGGCATACAAATCTTTGAAAATAACAAAAATATCACTTTTGTGTTTCAACAGATAAAGCCAAGTATACCTACTAAAACCATCAATAAAAGTCACAAACCATCTATGTCCAGAAATAGAGTGCACCTCACATGGTCCCCAAATATTAGAATGAATCACATCAAATGGTTTATTACTTCTTAGACCCAAACTATGATAGGAAACTCTTGTATGTTTAGCAAACTCACATGCATCACATATAAGAGATTCCCTAGAACATGCATTAAAAAGTGAAGAATAACAACGAGACATGGCAGCAAAAAAGGGGTGTCCAAGCCTGCGATGGAGTAATAATAATTCTTGACATGGAGACATCTTGGATGCAAAAGCAACTTCATCACTCCCTTCATCAAGATAATAGAGTCTATTATGCACAGTCCCAGTCCCAAGAATTCTCTCTATCCTAAGCTCCTGAAAAGCACAATGAGAAGGATCAAACCAACCTCTACAATTGAGAGATTTTGTGATAGAGCTAATTGATAATAAGTTAATAGGAAAATCAGGAACGTGCAAAACTGGTGATAGGAATAGGGTTTTGGTGCGCCGGATAGATCCACGTCCTGTTATAGGAACCATAGATCCATCTATTACACGCACCTTATCCTTACCTGAACAAGGAGTATATGAAGTGAAAAGATTGGATGCTCCAGTAGCTTCAAAATCAATAATCCAAGTTTTATGTGTGTAGGCTTAAACAAGTTTTATACCTTGGTAAGTAGTATGGTAACTGGAATTAGTAGAGGAACCTTGAGTGGAAGATGAGCCTTCAGAGAGCTTGAGCTTGGAGTTGTATTTCTCAAGAGCTTGAGCATCTACCACCGGAAGCTCCTTTTCAAATGTAGTATGATTGGCTCGATTCTAGTTAGCACCTTGAACTCCCCTTGGTTGAGATTTTCCTCCCGTTTTCCACCCAAGTGGAAAACCATGTAGCTTAAACACTTCTCTATGGCATGTCCCTTGTCACCACAATGATTACAAATCACTTTGCTAAATGGAAAACCATGCAGTTTAAAGCACCTCTCTATAGGATGCCCCTTATCCACAATGATCACAAATTACCTTATTTCTTTCTTGGTCCCCTCGGGAACAGATGTGCAGCTCTTCTTTATAGATAAGGAAGCACTAGCATCAACTACTTTATAGTCATCCACTTTGGGATGTGACAGTCTGGTTTCCTCTTCTATGATGTTGGAAATTATCTCATCAAGAGTAGGCCATTCAGACTTAGAGAAGATAAGCTGCTGACGGAGGTCAAATTCTTGATTCAAACCATCAAGAAAAAGTAGAGAAGATAAGCTGCCGACGGAGGTCAAATTCTTGATTCAAACCATCAAGAAAAAATTTGCTCACAAATGATTGGAACCATGTATGATGAATGGTCATATCCTTTTGGTCAACAAGCTCAAATGGATGATAATAATGTAAATCTCTGTATAGCTTCTTTATTTCGCCAGCATACCCAGTCACAGATTTTGTGCCTTACTTCAAGTGTAGCAACTCATGCATGATACGGGCAGCCTGCATCTTGTTTGATTTACCTGTAAATTGATTCTTTAGAGCACCCCACACTTCTGCAACTGTGACCATTGTTTCTACTTGTTCTCCAACCACGTGTTACATACTGCCCAACAGCCACACAAGCACTCTATCATAATTTGTTTGGCCTGAGCTTCCATTTCTTCCTTAATCTCACCATCACTAGCAGCCAGCAGAGTCTCATACCCTTGAGAGCTCAAGATCAACCGAGCATGACGAGCCTAACTTACATAGTTTTCTGATCCCATCAATTTTATTGGATTAGGCTCAAGGGCATACTTGACAGCCTCTGAAATCACCTTCGGTTATTTTATCACTTTGCTAAGAATCTCACATAATTTCCCAATACTAGAATCAACATCCTTCTCTCCGCTAGTACCCATTTTTTAGAACATGACAGAATCTGCAGCCACAGATAGAGCAAATATACACACCTTACTGTTTCCTTCAGCACAGCGGGCTTCTGCTTCCCCAATCTTGGACGGGCAGCCGAGGGATGCCTGCAGCCAAGCACGTAGCTGCTACTTGCTGCCACTTAATCACTGCGGCCAGCCCTTAATCACAACGGCCACAAACAACAGAGCCAGCGAGCTTGCCATACTAAGCGTCGGTGAGCGATGGCAATCTAATCCACGGTGACGACGCGAATTTTTAGCAACCAATCAACAACTAACAGAGTATGAATCACAGGATTGACCCGCTCTTGATACCATCTTGAAGATTAATCTGTGGATTCGAGAGGAATTTTGGATTTAGGGTAAGGAGGAGAAGCGGATGAAAAGTGACATTTTGGGAACTCTGAATGGATCGATATCCCTCTCAATCCTTCTCTGGTTGTATCTATTGAGTCTTGATACTTTACATTTTAGTCCCTACAAATCATCTATTTTACAAGTATACACCAACACGTGACCTATGAAAGCATTTTGTAATTTGTATGACTTCGGCTAGGGCTGGTGGGCGGTGGCTGCTGAGCCGGATTGGCTGAATTTTCTCAAATTCCACGAGATCTCCTACCGCGGAAGCCTAATAACCTAAAAATCAGTCAATCAAGGCGGTGGATATTCTACTCCCTCCATTCCAAAATGTAGGTCGTTTTGTATTTTCTAGTTGTATAGATTTTGCTATGCACATAAATATAGAGTTATGTCTAGATACATAACAAAATCTATGTAACTAGAAAAGCCAAAACGACGTAACATTTTGGAACGGAAGGAGTAGTACAATTCTTCAATGGTACATCAATATCAAGGCGCGGGCCAATCACCATTCGCCAATCCACAAGTGCAGGGATCCTATGCACAGAGCACGGACCAACGATGAAGGACGGACAAAGCGATGTTTCCACGGGAGACTACGAAACAGCCTCATGACTTCCTCCAACGTTTTGTTGGCACCAAGGTTTGTATGGGCCGAATTGTTGAGGTCTGCAAGTCAGCAAGTGGGTTCAGTTTTTGTTGGGCCTTACAAGTTGGGAATGTATCTTGTGCAAGCCATCTACCCCGTGCAACCTTGAAAACTATGAATCAAGGTCACAAGATGCTAATCCAATGGATAGGATTAGTGGTGGGATTATTTTACAGTTAAGCCCCCCATCCACCGGCCACTTTTGCGAATCCCCCCTGCCCCTTCGCCTCTTACCTGCAAAAGTGGTCGGCGGGGGAGGGGGTTTAACTGCAAAATAATCCCTTCACTAACCCTATCCATTGAATCAGCATCTTGTGATCTTAATTCATAGATTCCAAGGTTGCGTGGGTAGATGGTTTACACTAGATACGTTCCCTTACGAGTTATATAGCCCGCTTATGGATCTCGAGGAAAACCATAGATGCCACTGTCACTATGCCACTAGGTTGTTATCGATCTCGGACCGTTCTTTTTTTCTAAGTATTACTCGTTAGCTATCAATCAAAGGATGAAACAAGTTTTTTTTTTTTGCGAATATAAGGATGAAACAAGTTAACATTTGACAGTTTCCTCCAAATCAAAAGGGATAAATCTGACAGTCACTCGGCAACACACCTGGTATTTGATAACATTGTAATTTTCGATCACTGGCACTATCAGGTTAGCATACATGGCTAGCAAGTGCATTTTACCTAGTTTGTTGCATTTGCACAATTAAACGTCTGCACCGTCGCGCCAACGCACTGGCGTCTACAAGGCCCCGGAAGGGGCAAGTTGCCGAGACGTTTTCTCAGGAGAAAAATAAGAGATAACTATCGTCTCTGACAAGTTGCTTCCATAATTTAATGCCAATTGGGGCACTGCCCGCTGCCCGGGCTGCCCGCCCGAAACCCTAGCGACCAATCCTGAGAGCAAACCATTCCCCCAAAGAGGCAGCCTCCCTATAAAAGGCAAGACAAGCTCAGAGTTTCAGCTACACCTTCAGTGCGCCGTTCTTGATGGAGAGTAGTAGCTGGGAACCGGATTTACCTTATCTCTTTGTGTTCTTTTGAGTGTGCGGGTGAGGCTCTGTGCTCCCTTGCAGTGAGCTAGCGAGCTCTGTTTTTCGTTCCCATGGTTTCTTCATGGGATGTTTTGAGCTTCATTTCCTCTCGTCGTGGCTGCTGTTTTTGGTGAAACATTTGTGTCTGTGTGCTGGTGCAAAAACTTCCAATCCGGCTGCGACGAATCTCGTCTGGGCAGCCCGGCCACCTTTTGCACATAACGATGGGCTACGTGTAGTGGCGAAGCGCTTGCTTCACTCTGCTCTTGAGGCTTGGAGTTCATCTACCTCCAATCCTCGAGATGAGGCGAGCGCACATCACTTGGTTACTTTTTTCTTTCACCCATCCTGTTTCTAAAAATGGAAGTCTTTTCTGCTTTGGGAGGTCATGTGATTTTTGTGGTGGGCTCTGTTTTCTGTCTTTTGATGCCGAAACTGTTGGATCTGCAAGTTTATGGCGTTCGAGAACCTTAACTGTTTTCTAGGATGAACGGATGACACTGCTAGATGCTACTCTGAGCAGAGTTGAATTGAAATACGATAACTGCGTTCGCCTCTAAAAAAGAAACTGTTACTTACAGCGAAAGTTAAAAAAAAAAAGGAAGAAGCTACGAACGAACAGCTACTCAAATATGGCGTGGACGACGCAGTGAAAACGATTTGATTTCATTCTTTTAAGAAAAAGAAATCTTGGTTTTATTTTCAAGAAAACGAAGCCTGCCGTTTTCTCTGGTGGTGATTGTATAAATGCACAAAAATCTTCTCACTAACACTAGCACAGTGATAGGATGAAAAATTTGATGCCAGAAGCTGATGTCTTGGCAAATATGGTTCAGAAGCCTCTGCAAGGGGAAATCCGATGGGCACAGTCGATCCGCATGATTGAAACTAAGCCATGATTCCTTTTCCCTAAAATTACTTGTGGCGTCGCACATTAAGCGAACGCAAGAATAGCAAAAATCTGAAAAAAGCATATTCGGAGGAGATGCTGTTTCAGTCTGTCGCCACATGCTGCAGTCCAAGAAACTAAAAGACATTTTACTGGCCAAAAGCAGCAAAATCATTACAGAAAGGTCATTCACTTTTCATGGTGCACCTAATTCAGGGAAAACTGAATTCAGTAGCGTACATGAAGTATGTTTTCCAAAGGGAAAGAACGGAATTACCAACACAAAAAGGAGACAGCCAGAGAAGTCTGAATTGTTTAGATTCAGCTCCACTGTATCCCAGCATAAACAGGGACTGACTACATGGCAATATATGCTGCATTGCCTTCAGTTTGTAAATTATATTTTTACATGTGTTTTGCAAGGGTCTGGTGGAGCATTAAATTAAACTTAACCTACACATACATTCGGACAAAATTGATCCGCAAGAAGAGCACGGAAACACGTCATGCGATTATATTGCTGTGCATCAACGTTCTACGGTGTGCACAGCTCACACATGCTGATTATTCCTACTAATTGAACAATTTCTCTGCAGTTTTTTTTAACGAACGGGTACGAGATTGTGCCTATTTCATTGAAATAGAGGAGGTTTTATAAGCCAGCTAGCCGGCAAAGGAAAAAAACTATACAGAATTACACTCGCGTTAAGAGGGCTACCCAGCACTTAGCTCCTGCCGCAATCCATGATGATGCTTCGCTCTTGATTTTAGCCATGATGGTCGGCACCGATGATTCATGATGGTTGAAGATTCTGTCATTCCTTTCCTTCCGGATTTCCCAGCTGACAAGTAGCGCTAGGCTACGGATAGTCTTGTGGGAGATGTCTGACGTTGTCATGATGTTTGCCCACCGTTCCAGTGGCGTCGCGCTTTGCGACTATTCCGCCGGGTCGAGATTAGGTTGTCCAATCCATGCTGTCACTTGGCTCCATACGCGTCTCGTATAACAACAGCTCGAGAGAAGGTGATGTGGTGTTTCCATTGTCCTCCTGCATAGGGGACATGATGGGCTATGATCCGTGCTAGTCTGTCAGAGGATCAGACTCGATTTTGAAGGATCAGCCATGCGAAGAATTTGCAGTTTGGGGAGCCCATGTTTTCCAGATAGTTGCAATCTTTAGCATAGCGATGCAGCCCGTGAATTGAGCTATGTAAGCCGATGTTGCGGTGTATTCTCCGTGGGAGGTTAGTTTCCAAATTACATGGTCTTCCTGTTGCGGCTGTAGTTCAATCGGTCGTGTATTCGCCGTGGGGGGTTAGTTTCCAAATTACATGGTCTTCCTGTTGCGGCTGTAGTTCAATCGGTCTGATGAGGTTGATGAGGTTCCATAAGGTTACAAATTCTAGCAGATGTGTCGTCGTGAAGCCTGTCCGGTGGTTAAGGTCGCGAATCCAATTATTATTGCGTAGGGCATCCTCTACCGACAGTTTCTTTCGTTTTGTTTTAGCGAAGAGGAGTGGGGCAATGTATTTTCTCTGCAGTTACGAAGCCGTTGAATGCATCAAGACACCCTAATGCAATGCTAAACCTTGCAAACATGTCAACTGGCTGTGTAAACCAATTTACAATAGGGAAGCTATCCCCATGTTTTAAGGTTCTACCAAAGCTGCAATAAGTCAGGGATCTGGAATGTCTGAAGAGGGAAGAAACCTCATCAGAAAGCTTGAGAGAGACCATACACAAATAACGCCAAGAATTTGAAGAACAGTCAGTAATGCTCCTAATGAGTTCATGATAGCCAGAGTTTGGTTTGTTGTCTCTGTTCCTCTGACAGAAAATGTGAGTGCCGTCACCAGCTGAGCTGCCCGATTCAGTTGGTGAAGCCTGTACACCTGGAAGGAGGGGGGAAAACACATGCTGAGAACAGATTGAAGCATTTCACTGGAGATGAGAGCGTCATGTAACATTTAAGTGCTTATCCATCCATACAAAAACATAAACATGCAATTGCTTGATTGGTTGAAATGAACAAGAGAAGAGGAGGGAAACCAGCAATGCCTCACGAGAACAACATATAGTGACTGCAAGTAATCTGACACTAGCTTCTACATAAGCATGCACACAAGTCTCAAGGTTATTCATGCAGCAAAAATCAGCTAATCATGGTGAGAAACTAAGGAGCATTGTATAGACATTCCGTGCTCACTATTAGACCATGCTTGAAAACATTGCATGCACCTACGCTGTAGATGGGGATAGCAAGATATACATGATAAAACTTTTACATCAACAAAATGATATTATTGGCTTACCATGGCATTGTTTTTCAAAAGAATCAATTATTTTGGTCTTTGTGACTCCACATATCCAAATGAAAAACAACAGAGCATCATTTGTCAAAATATCATAAACTAATCTACTAGACTACTTCACTGGATTATATTTCTTATCTTCCACATTTCTTGACATAGTTGCTGCCATTCGATTCTTCAAAATGCTTCCCCAGAATTACTTTATATATCGATAATCACTCCCAAGTCCCAAATCCCAAACATCAGGTATGATCGACCAGATCACAGACTAAAGAGATGAAATAAAAGGATCTATGCTTTCCACCTATCCGAACTTGACTATAACTAGAAAGCACAATTAATAACACACTTAATTCACGATGCAATCATACCAAGATAAATTTAAGAACAAAATTACCTTGAAGATAATAGGAATAACTGGCCAAGAAGGTGATTTCCGATGCCGTGCATACTGTTCGAATGCAAACTGTACAACAAGTCCAACTAAATAAGGGGCAAGAGTCGCTGATGCTGCTGGTCCGGTCCAGGGCCACACCATGCCCATTGTTAAAAGTGGTATTATCAAGCTCAAAACCATTGTAGTTACTGAGGAAATGCGGAAAAATCTGGATTTTGACCAAATGTAACTCTTCGGTGCTACTTGCTGCAAAGGTCTCCAGACTTTATCAATCAAGAAGACAAAAATTGCTACTCCTCCATAAAACAAAGCCTCGGTAAAGAATAGTATAAGAAAGTCTGCAAACAAGATAAATAATCCATCAAGTAATGCTTTTTTCTGATGATGCAAGGTGATATTGCTGATCTTCTTTAGTAAATACATCAAATCCTAACAAATGAATTATGTTAAAGATGCCAAGATGGATCATTTAGGCTACACATGGTGACACAATGAGTAGTATTTTGGAGCAGGGGGAAGCAAGATATCGAGCAATGCAGGATCAACCTCTCGCTCTATTTTTTTTACTGTAGTTATATATATATAACTTCTTTCACAAACAAATACTACAGAAAGAGAGAGGATATGATAGAGTAAATAGCATAATGTTTTTTCATCTATTATAATTACTACATGGAACTAGAGACGCACATATCTAAATTTACTACTGGGAGTCTACAATTAATTAAAACCCGAGAGAAATTATAACCATGATTGAAACATGCATAATCTATAATGGAAACATCACCATCCTGGACCTATCAAAGAAAGCATACCTGTCAACAAGGAATCCTCAAACATGGCTGAGAGTACCTTGCGCAAGTAAAGAGATGGAAGAACCAAGAACGACACAAGGATAGTGGGACCAATAAACCATACTAATCTAGATGCTTCCTTGCCAGGATGTGGCACACCCTCCACAGCTGTATTTTGGAAGCTGTTTCCTTGAAACGAGATGAATCCTGGTTTTCCAGCACCTCTGCCAGTGAAATAGGAGGAGCTTTCAGATGCAGGGGCCACTTCATTACCACTTGCTGACTCTTGTAAAACCGGGGTGTCCAAGGTAAGTGAAACGACTGGCTCCTGCTTGTCAGTAGCAGCAAAGCATATAGGATGCTTAATATGCAACCTTCCATCATAGTTGCTTATGCTGCTTAAAACTTGGCCTGTAAGCGTGTAGTAAAAGATCAGCACAAAGTACTACTCGAAATTCAAAAGAGTGCTTACAGAAAAGCAGATGAAAAATACAAAGGAATTACCTTTTAGAGCACCAAAATTCTGCGTCGTGCTTCCGTTGACTCTCTGAATTGGAAATGGCCTCGCAAACTGAGATACATAAGCCATACCAGCACACTTGTCAGTATAACAAAATAAAATAAGTTTAAGCGTCTCTTCAAATTAATATCATGCAGAATTACACAAGCATATGAAGTATAGACTGCACACTTGTGACTATGAGCATGTAAAGCAAATTCTGGATGTTTGTCATGAAATTTGTACAGATAAGAGAGATTCGAGTCTTCCTTTCAGCTGGATAATATGTATTGGTACGAGGGGTTCAATGAGCGCGCGCCAAATCAAGTAACCAAGAACACCACTCAAAATTCCGGGCCAAACAAGCTAATATACCAACCAAGCAACAATCAGAGGAAATTTATAGGTGTTTAAAGAGGAGGAGGGGAGGAGGACTTGCCTTGGAGCAGGAGTAAGCAACGGCGTCGAATCGGCAGCGCGGAGAGGCGGAGGAGGCCGGCGCCGACGGGTAGGCGGCCCTCGGGTGGAACCGGAGGGCGGGGCTTGCCACGGCGGCCATCGGCGTCCGCCTTCCGTTGTGTTATCTGCTGTAGTGCGTGCGACTGGGGCGGCAGGTGGGGCGGACGGGAGTGGACGGGCACCGGCGCACCGGGTCGCGCAGGCGCAGAGAGCTCGTGGCCTCGTGCGTGGGGGAGGTGCGGCCGCTGGGCTGGGCTTGGCCAGGTCCGTTTGGTGTGTGGTCCTCGTGTATTTTGAACCAGGCCGCCATTTTAGAGAGCTTCAATTTGATGGGCAGTGCGCTGTGCTGGATAAGCCCTGTAGGATTTTCTACGGTAGTGTGATTGGTGAGCCTGGCTAAGAGTAGCTCATGGTCTTGGGCCGTCATTGATAGTGTGCATAAAGAGTTTTGGCCTGTGCAAGCAATTGGTAGGTGCATAAACTGCTGGCCTGCACAATTGAAGCATATTTCGTGGTGTTTGGTAGGGTGTATATTCTAGATGAGTTGCATGGTTCGAGTAAGGTTACCCCTTCATTCACTAGTTGTGTATATACCCCCACCTCCTAACCCTAGCGGTAACTCACCGCCCCCATTTCCTCTGGCCATCCTCTCTCTCTCCCCCCCCCCCCCCGATGATTCTCCAGGCTCTGTGGATTCGTGAGGCGTGATGGTCAGCGGAGAGGACGGCGCCGGAGGTCGAAGGGGTGTGCCCGAGGTAGCCCTAGCCCCTCACAACCCGAGGAGGTGAACTTCCCGCCAGCAGCTACCCGCTTCTTCTGCGAGACCGGTTGTCCCTATGAGGCCTGCCTCTAGTACCATGCCCACAAGGAGAAGGAGAAGGAGTGGGAAGTGAAGAAGGCCGTGGCGGCCGGTGGGGTTAAGCGATGGACGGGGCAGAAGTGAGGCGAGCGGCGGAAGCGGTTGAAGCGGTGGATCTTCATCCCCAAGGGATTCCGAGAAGTCGTCGTCCAAGTCCAACACCAACTCATATACCGGCGGCGGATCTCAGGTTTGTCCATGTCTGCCCAATTCTTAGCAACAACTAGCATTTGATTTGGTCAATTGGGGATCTACTGATCTACGAGTCCCGAGCCCGCTGCTATTGGTCAACTTTAAAATTTGAGCTATTACCTTATCCACATCGAATGTCTTCTGATCCGTTGACTTTTTCTTCCTTCATCACATCTTTCTCCTCCAAACCATAACCACCCCTACCAATGGACACTTGCTCCACTATCACCCCCTTCTCCAAAGTGGAGTTTAGAGTGTTTCGAGCGAAGACGAGGAAGGAGGGCAGGATAGGGTGCATACACCATGAAGATTTCAAAACAATGATCCCACGGCCGTATGGGTGAGACCACAAGTTGAGAGTGTGGTGTACTAGTAAGTTTACTGCTCCCTCCGTCCCAAATTGTAGGTTATTTTAACTTTTCTAGGTTCGTAGATATTTGTATGCATCTAAATATAAAAGTCAAAACGATCTACAATTTGAAATGAAAAGAGTACGAACGAAGTGCAGAGATGAGGTCTTGTCAAAAAAATTGGGTGTGCAGATTAAAACAAAGGTATAAAGGTGCGCGTATCTTAATAGTAACTTCAAAGACTATTTGGGTGTTGGTATGAGTAGTATTTTTAGACTTTAGAACCACCAGATGACAGAAGTATTACAGTATACAAAGTTACAAAATACAAACCAGGCGCCAACAACTGCGATCACACGCAGAAAAGCCCTGTACGTACAACCGAGAGCTCGCACACAAAGATACATCCTGTTGGCCACGAGCCCGCACTGCTGCCGGCAACACGGCACATGCCATCGCACGCGAGCGAGCGGGCTGGACCTTTACTCATATACGTACACGCATGTAATATTTGACCGATCGGCCATGGAGGACGTACTAGACGGGGACGGTGTTCATGGGCTGGATGCCCGTCGCCAACCTCCGGCCGACCTCGCGCACGCTGTTCTCCGCGAACCGCACGCTGGCCGTGTTGAACCCCTTGTCGCGCGCTCCTCCTGGGTCCACTCCCGGTTGTAGTATTCCTCCGCCGTGGCCCTCGGGCGCGGCCCCGCCAGCATGCCGCCCCACTGCGGGAAGTAGATGAGCGCGGTGGGCAGCGTGCAGGCGATGATCATGACCCCCATGTACATGATCCCCGTCTCCGTCTTGTACTTGGAGCCATGGAAGAAGATGAGCTGCGTGAGCACGGCGCCGACGCTGCCGCCGCCGCCCGTCATGCCGTTGACGAGCCCCAGCGACCTCCGCGAGACGAAGGGCACCACGCCGAAGGTGAGGCCCTCGGCGGCCTGCACGAACAGGGAGAAGAGGATCATGACAGCCACGGACGCTGCGAAGGAGCCGTGGACTAAGCCGAGCACGATGCACAGGATGCCCTCGACGGTCTGGACGGCCCACAGCCCCCACAGCCTGCCGCGCATGCCGAACCGGGCCGAGAGCCCGTCGGACAGGCTCCCGCCTATGGGCCGGGAGAAGAGGTTGACCATCCCGAAGCTGGCCGCGATGAGCCCGGCCGTCCGGAGGTTGACGTCGAAGAGGTCGAAGAAGTACTGCGCCACGATGTTGTTGATGGTCAGCTCCACGCCGAAGCAGTAGGACAGGAGCGCCAGGATCCAGGCCCGGTAGTTGCCGACCCCGTGACGGAGCACACCGCCGACGCTGGCCTTCTGCATCTCCCCGTACTTGTGCAGCTTCCAGTAGTTGCCGTCGGGCATGTCCTGCCCGAACGCCAGCACCGCGATGGCCGAGCACGACTGCATCACGGCCGGGATGAAGAAAGCCAGGCGCCACGCCGTGAACGGCGTGCTCCTGAGCTTCAGGATGGCCTCGTACACTAGCGGCATCAGCAACTGCACGGCGCCACCGCCGAGGTTGCCCCACCCGCCGGCGTAGCCGTTGGCCAGCCCCACCTTGTTGGACGAGAACATGGAGCTCATCCAGAACTGCGTGGACACGAACGACGCCAGCGAGATGCCCTTGAAGAACCGCGCCAACAGGAACGCGGATGCCGAGTTCATGATGGCCGAGCAGCACACGGCGGGCGTGGTCAGGAGGATGATGGCCGCGGACGCCACGCGGGGCCCGACGAGGTCGCACGCCGTACCCATGGCGAGGTGCGCGAACACCGTGCCGAACACGAACCGTTTGACTGGCCAACGCTGACGTGAGCCAACACGTGGCACCCTCCCGTGCTACCACATTGCGTAACTAGAAGCTGACACGTGTAACCATAGTTTATATTTTTCAAAATTAATTAAATAATTAAATAAATCTTTTAATCTTTAAAAATTTATAACTAATTCATTTTCGAAACCAGTTGAATTAGCAAAACTAAAGGACGTGGATAAAAGGAGGGTTTTATTCATAAAATCGAGCCCGTGCTGTTTATAGCTAGTTTGATGTTATTTGGATCTTCTAAATCTAGCTTTCTTGGAGTTTTTGCCTAGATGTAATGCCGATTAATTTATATTGCGTCGTATCTCGTTCTGTTCAGACCCCAGCTACGACCCGGAAGACTCTCAAGACCCCAACTACACCGAGGAGGATCCCAACAACTACGGACAAGGTGTCATGTCACTCCCAATCATATAGATCCTATGCATGCTTAGTTGCTAGCGCTTTATTTATGATGCTTGGATGATAATTGATTCCATAGCCTATGTTTCTAGCCATACCTTGATAATTGTTTATCTTGTTTTCCTTGTTACCTACTTGTGGACTAGCTACAGACCCCTAGCTAGTCCACCCTACTTATATCCGTATACATGCTTTTGAGTTATGGATGGGCATATGCCATAGCTTTAGTGATGGGATTCCTGGTACACTTTCATGTGTGTTTTGGGTGAATGTGATTCCTTGACGTGTTAAGCGAGCCGCGGTTGGCACTGGGGAGTGCCTTGCTAGGGGAGAGCATTCTGGACTCTCTCCACCCCCCTGTGCCTGTGGCGGGTACCTTGTTTAACACTGAGGAGTAGGTGGTGAATTTGTACGTTGCAGGTGCTTCGGCACATACTTGTGGAGTTGAGTGCTCGTTCTCGGCCCCTAAGGACCGAGTCAGTTTACCACCGGTCACAGTATCTATTTTCATACATACCGTTCGCCTTGTCATGGGCAGGGTTCGGTCTGAGACTAGTGATGGATAGTGCTCAGCTTGTAGGCGGATTGGAGAATCAGTGGAAGGAGTTCGAGGTGTTGACCTGCTCTGACCAGGCTGCACCCTGGCGTGGGTAGGTTTCACAGTTTCGAGGTCCTCAACTAGTGACGGCGTGCCCCATAGTTGAGGACAGTTCCAGACTCGAGGAAACAGGAGAGTACTATCCACTTACTAGGGCTCTGGCTGTTAGGTGGGGTTTGGACGGATCGCTACCGTTCAGGCTCCATTCATGCGGGTACAGTTGTACAGCCTCTGTAGAGTGTATAAACCTATAGCTATAGTCCGTGTCCACTGGTTATGGACAGTGTTGTTGACTACTGCTACTTATGACTAGACTTATATTTTTACTTCTACCTTCCCTTTCTGAGATAGGCCGGCGTTTGCCGTTGAGATGTGAGGGGAGGGAGCTCTCACATCACCTAGTGTGTTTGGGTACTGGATTTTGGGTGAAGGATCTGGTGATTTGTGACGACTTCATTGATGTGAGGTGTTAACCTTGGAGATGGTATTGCTTTGATGCATCCTTGATTGTTGCTGCTACTGCATATACCTCTACATCCATATATAGGTTGTTCCATACGTATAGTATTATTCCTCCGTTTTTTAGCTTGCTGCTTTTGGAAGTTGACATGGCCTACCTACTTCTCGGTAGCTAGTGGCTTTTTAGGGTCGGAGCCTGACTACGACTTTGACAATGACGGATGGGAAGACTAGGGATGGTCCCTCGCTCAAGTCGCCTCTGGAGATGTTGTTCACCATGCTACATGTTTCCGCTGCGTAGATGTTTTACCTTTCATGATTCTGTCCTGATGGACTTGTACCGGCATGAGCTGAAGTATTGTTACTCGATATTTATGATATTGTTACTTTGTTGCTATTCTATATTTCTGTGTTGGTATGGATCTGTACTATCTGAGATAGGGATTCGCACATGATAGTCTTCCTAGGACTATTACGGAGGTACGTAGGCTTGAATTCTCTGAAATAGGAATTCAGGTCGTTTCACCATCTGTCTTGAAATATAAGGCATCCAAGGATTCAAAATTTATCTCCAAATATAAGGTGACCTAGGAATTTTTAGCAAGTACTCAATCAACTCAATTAAAAACTTGCCAAATATTTTCCTTGTTAACAGGAAAACTTGCCTTGTATTACCATTAGCTAAGGGTATATGAGATATTTTCCCACCTTGTTAATCTATCCTAAAAATCGTAGGATGCCTTGTATTTCAGGACGGAGGAAGTATTTTATATGTATGTTGAATATTTATCGATATTACTTATTATTGTTACTTATTATTATTGGAACTCTAAAAATTGGTACTTATTATTAAGAGGGTCCCTAATGACACCGTCCGTGGCCAGCGATGATTCTTCGGTGTGGAATCCCCAAACATCGCACCAGGCTCAAGCGCCGGCATCGACTTGTTTATTAGAGGAGTCATAGCACTCCCTCCAATATCCTAGCGACAAATTTGTTCCCCAGGATTAGCTGGCCCTTGCTACTAATCCCCTGCATATTTTCTACACCACGCTGAGGCAGGTGAAGCTTAAACCTTTGTGGCCGACTAAGTATCAACGCTATAGAAGAGTCACGGAGAACAAGGGATTTGCAGCGAGCCCACGAGTAGACTGTCGACGCCTTCGTCTGTTCATTTTCGCAGACTCCACAGCAAGCTGACGTTTGCCAACTTGGTGATCGTCGGAGCTCGCGAGTGGACTTTTGATGCCTTCATCTGTTCATCTTCGCCGACGCCACCGCACGCCGCCGTTTGCCATGTTGGCGATTGTCGACAGGCGGACTGTCAAAAAGCACCAGTTGCATCGACTCATCCGTACCGTTATTGTACGAATAAGTTTGAGAGAACAAGGTCAAAAAAAAAACTCTATTACTATCAACAATGATGTGTAGGAGTGATGGTAATGAGGAGGGATCACACAATGTAAGAAGTTCCGAGTTCGGGCCTGACAACGGAACACGCGGAAAACACGTACATCACCGATGCGTGGCCATGAACGGATTAGATTTTTTTTGCTAATTTTTCATGCTGGCTCATATGATTTTTCAGTTATTGATGGTCAAAGTCAATAAATTGATTTAATACAAATTTGTATGAACTTATATTTGGGCTTGGAGGTAGATGTTTTGTCATGTAAATACTTGGGTGCATTTGAAAAGTCATTTAAACATTGTTTAAGAAAAGTCATTTTACATAGTGAGATGTCAGCTTAAGCCAGGGGCTTACTTTATGGTGTACCCTCTTCTTCTAATGATGTCAACTAACCGAAAAGCATGTGGAATATTGTACTCATGACGTCGTGGGCTGTGAATCTTGTTATGCTTCCATATTTGGAACATGAAAACACCATTTTAGCATCTGGATTGTATAGAATTGCCCTTTCATCACATATTCACATTCATATTTATATAGTATGTACATTTGCAATAAACTGCGCGTAATATAATCCACAGAAGATAAATTCAAAAACGATGACTGCCGCATGCATATATCATACAGTATATGGGTTGGCAGCTGACGGTTATAACGACAATAACAAGGCAGGCATGTTAGGATGTACGGTCATAGCAACGGATGGGGCCTAATTACACATGGATATGATTACGCATAATTCCTTCATGCGCACCAACTTGCTCGTGACAGAATGTCAAACCCTGGCCAGATATGCAGATGGAATCCAATTGGTCTGTCACAAACATGGACCAGATCAACATGGGCATGGCCTTCAACTCCATAACGGCAACCCAAAAGATGAATGTGGCACACTATTACAGAACTGACCTTTCATCCAATCCTCTTTAGTTCCGAATAAAATCAGACCCGTGACTAAAGAGGCTTTAGTCCCGGGTCAAATACCAATCGGGACTAAAGCCCCTTTTAGTCGCGGGTCAAAAATCAGCCACCCGTGGAAGATCCTTTAGTCCCGAGTGAAAAAATCAGCCACCCGTGGGGGACCTACCTTTAGCCCCGATTGGTATTACCACCCGGGACTGAAGCCCTCGACCATTTACCGGGACTAAAGGGTGACCTCCACGGGTGGCTGAAAAAGGACTAAAGCCCTCGGACCCTTTAGTCTCAGTTTGTGTTACCAACCGGGAATGTCTTTAGTCCCGGTTGGTAACACAAACCGAGACTAAAGGGTTCCCCATGAGGTAATATAAAAGGATTGCATCCCCTGTATAGTCAGATGTGTTGTGTAGGTGGGATGGTAAGGAAGCTACGCTCGAGGCTTGAGGTCGTGGGTTCGAATCCCACGCATCGCGCACGCGCATATTTCACGTGAAAAATCGCATGACTTGTGACTTACGACGGAAGGACCCTTTAGTCCCGGTTGGTTTTAACAACTGGGACTAACCAACCGGGACTAAAGGGTGTCTTTAGTCATGATTGAGCGATTCGGGACTAAAGACCCCCCCTCGTCTCGATTACTTTATCCTGGAGAGACTCCCCTCGTCTCGATTACTTTATCCTAGAGGGATTTTTGGAAGATTTGCCCCCTATCAACCGGGACTAAAGGCGAGTTTTGTACCGGTGGCAACTCGGTAGCCAGTGCTGCTGCACACAGTTTACTCAACAATCCCTACAGCTTCTGTTTCTATCATTGTTTAGAGCTATCATTGACAGATCATGCTGACTAATCAAGCTAGTACAAAACTAGTGTTGTCCTTCCTCCGGACTACAAGATTTAAGGTTCTCTTCAAAAAAAAAAAATTGGTCGGCGAATTGAGATGAGACCTTGATGGTATATTACTAGTATTGATAAACGGGTTGGCTATCTGATGAGGACATCTCACGCCAACACCAGTTACACCAAGTCCAACACCAATTACATGCGAAGAAACAATTGCTAAACCGGTTACACACAACCAAGCACTAAATATGCACACACAAACATATCAAGAAGGACCGTACGCAGTCGTGCTAAGGATCGAATTCTCTGGACTACAAGATTTAAGTTTGGCTTCAACTATTTGCTCTTTCGAATTGAAATGAGACCTAACCCAACAACGCTTAGTACCAGGAGTCTTCCTTTCTTTTAGGTGGAAAAAGGAAGCCTTCCTTTCACCACCCACCCCTCTTTTAGCCCATTTCATTTTTCTATTTTAAATTTTCTTCTTTATTTTTGTTGGCCTACGTAGAGTAAAATTTGATCAAGCTAAGTGTAAGCGAGGACAATATATTAGCCTATTTTTATTTTCTTCCTTTTTCTATTATGCTTTATTTTCATTTCTAGTCATTTTGTTTTTCTAGTATTGGTTAATTAAATATTGTACATATTTTACTTTTTATATTCTATTTTTACCGTAAATTTGTTTATTTTAGTTTTTTAAGGATGGAGGTTTAATTATTATGATAGTATATATTTATGGTTCCAATAGTGCATTTCAATTGTTCTGATATTGCATCTCTATTCTTTCAATAGTGCATCCCCACTATTCCAGATTTTGCATAGTGTATTTCAATTGTTCCGATAATGTATTTAATTGTTCAGATAGTGTATGTTAACTGTTCTGAAAGTGTATTTTAATTATTTCTTTAATAGTTCCATGTCATGTTTTCGTTAGTTATTTCTTTATTAACAGTTCCATGCGATGTTTTTATTCAAATGATATTTTTGTCTCACATGCGTAATGAAACAAAATAAAATGTATGGGGCATTGTTCATGAATTAATAGAATGAAAAGTGTATGTATACTAGTGGACCAACTTAGACGTACCAATAGAGCATCATGTATACTAGTAGAAATTAGATGTGCCATTGTTTTTTCTAAGTAATGCTGAACCAGCACATGGTGGGCTGAGAAATGAAATGCGCATGTCTTGCCAGGCAAATTATTGATATAGGCCTTTGAGATGTTTAGGGACCAGCCCATCAGCCGTTTGGTGGTGGCCTGGTGGGTGGGTGGGCATGCGAAAAAGTCCTATTTACCTCCCTGGGATACAGGCCGAGTCCATATTTAGTCCCGCGATTCAAAAACCATCCGTTGAGACTCCTCCTAGTGCCGATACCGGACACACGACCTCCCTAACCCAAATCCACCTGGGTTTTGTCCAACGTGGCGCCATGTCACTCATCCTAGGTGGCAACCTATGCAGGGCCCACATATCAGGCCCCCTCCCCTCTCTTAGCTGCAGTCACATATTACTTGCCATCGAGGCGGCAGCCATAGCGAGTGCAGAACAAGATGGCGAGCGCGGCCTAGGGCGGCGGCCACGGCAAGTGCGCGTGGGGCGGACACCTCTTTGCTCCCGGACCTGCTGGCGCTGTGCGCCGCCGTGGGAAACCGGCAGCGCGCCGAACCGGCGCAACCTGGACGAGGGGCATCGGACTCTACATCTCTGCCTCCTCAGCCTCGTCGTGGTCGTCTTCCTAGGCTCGCACCAAGGCGGAAGCAGCAGCCACCGGCACAAAGCATCGAGTAGGCTCTCAATCTCTTGTTCACGTCACCGGCGTGTCGTCTGGTGACCTTTCCTAGCTTCCGGTGGATGGCATTATGACGGGGATTAGGAATAACGGCCCCGGGAAAAGGCCGGCAGTTTTTTCATGGATAATTTTGCATAAGAAATTTCAGAGATTAGATGCCCAAATCAAGAAATTGACACCAAATTTAAAGCTAGCATCCACACAAAACTAAAATTTGCTTATGCACAAGCATAGCTGGGCTGCAAAATCTTTCACAAACAAATTTCTCCCGCACATTGCTCCAATTTGTGCTCCGATGTAGATGTGGGCAGGGGACCTCTACGCTGCGAAGGTGGCACTAGAGATTGTGTAGCAGGTGGGCACTAGACGCCTACATGCTCACCGCATGCAGGCTTCGCACGAGCAGCCAGGCCTTGCACCCGTTCGACTCTACCTCCGCGTGGAGTGGTGCGGCGCCGCACGGGCCGTGATGGTCGCCGTAGTGCCGATGTATGCGAGCCCGAACCCGAAGAGGCGAGGAGGATCCCTGCACTAGCTGCCGGCATGGCCTCTGTGCCCTCGCGGCCAGGAAGGAGGCAAAGAGGTGTGGAGGACGACGGCCGCCCTCTATTCCATCGATTTTGGGGAAGAAGGAGGAGACAATTTGACAGCCAATCTCGTCGCGGAGGGGGCACTACATCGACCATGGCAAAGATCGGCGTGACGAATGCAAAAGGAAGGTGGAGGGGAGAAGAGGATTATAATGGGCATGTGACATGTCGGATAAGTGGCGTGGAGCTGATGTGGAGCCAGCTCGGACTAAACCGGTGTGAATTCGGGTATGGTTGGTCCTATATCCAGTTGCAGGAGTTCGAGGAGTCCAAATAGATGGTTTTATAGTCACGGGAGAAAATGTGGACTCAGCCCATACTCAGGGAGGTAAATAGGACTTTTTCTAAAGAAAAAACCTGACGCGGTCGACGCTAGTGGGCTAAATCATTCAAGACCACGTATTCCAAATTTCCAAGTAGGTCGTGATGGGCCCCATGCATATTGTTGTTTTTGTGGCAAAAAAGATGCTGCAATTGAAGGATCAAATTCTTGAGCGCTCTTTAGGAGAGATTTGGCCCAACACACTCATCTTTCATATAATCAAATTGACAAATAGAGATTGCATTCTTTTTCGTAGTTCATGGTATTCCAGTAGCTAGTCGTTTCGCTGTATAAAAGGTCTATCTTTTCACGAGCATCATACATATTAGGATTTGGTACATGTATATTGTATAGTGAAAAAAACCTTTAGTAGTCTATTTATAACCTTGCAAAGATCTTGTTTGCTGGTTAGAACATCCAGTTGGCATGAGTCACGAGAATATCTTCGGAGCCATAACATACTGAAAGTTTCTGTACATGACAAGCACGCATAGTATCAGATTGCTGATATATTCATAAACATCCCAATTCTTTTCTTAGGTTTCAGTCTCCTCTGTGAATTGTGATGATATATGAGTCTCCTTTTCTTAGGTTTCGGCCTTCTCACCACTCATCGCTAAAGTTGACAGATACCTGTCTGGATGGAAAGCCCTGCTCCTCAACCGCGCCGGCCGCCTGGTGCTCATCAATTCGGTCCTGGACGCCCTCCCGGCTTCCCTCATGTCTTCTCTGTTCCTTCCTGCGGGAACGATTGACGCCCTTGACAAATGGCGCCGAGCTTTCCTCTGGGCGGGCAGTGACAAGGTGTCTGGCGCCCAGTGCCTTGTGGCATGGGAGCGCGTCTGCCTCTCCAAACAAGATGGTGGTCTGGGCGTCAAGCAACTGGCAGCACAGAATGCATGTCTTCTACTCAAGCTGCTACACCGGCTACATCACCCAACCGGCTCGTCATGGGCCCTCTGGGCACGCCGCATGGTCAACCTTGCTACTTTACACGGTGATGTAGATGGTGCACACTGGGACGCGCTCAGGTCCCTCCTTCCGGCTTACCGTCAGATCACAAGGGTCACCGTCGGCGATGGCTCCTCTACAGCCTTCTTCTGGGAGGACTGCTGGACTAGCTCCCAGTCCCTCGCTACAGCCTTCCCTGCACTATACAGCCATGTCAGCTCACACAACGCCTCGTTTCATGACGTGCGCTCGCTGGGACTCGAACACTTCCTTGTGCCACGACTGTCCCCCCCGGCCCTTCAGGAGCTTGACACCGTTCACTCACTTCTCGCTGCAACCAGTGTATCACACTCGGCGGACAATCGACAGTGCATCTTCCAGAAACAAACCGGTCAGCTCTCCACAGCTGCCATCTACCGCGCCTCAACCTCGACAGGCAGCCCATGTTCCTCCCACACCTTCATCTGGAAGAACAAAGCTCCTCCAAAGGTTCGTTTCTTCGCCTGGCTCCTGGCTCAGGGGCGTATCCAGTGCAAGTCAAGACTAAAATATGTCAATGTGGTCGACAATGATACATGTGCAATCTGCGGCCTCGCTCCTGAAGATGCCGACCATATCATCTCTCGGTGCCGTTCGCCGCATCCTTCTGGTGCCACATCGGCTGGGACGCCGCCCAGCTGCCGGCGGTCTATGCTCTCTGGACTGTGGCACCACCCTCCAGCTTCTCTCCGCAGGCCCTCTCTACAATGGTGTTGTTCTGCTGCTGGCACCTCTGGAAACATCTGAATGCTGTGGTCTTCCAGGCAGCCTCCCCATCACTGCCGGTCTTGCTGTCCATCTGCAGGTCTGAAGCTCCCCTGTGGCGCCACCGCCTCCCTGCCTCTCTCCATCCTGTGCTGGACTTCTGGTGCTCTAAATTTGCCATGTAATTACGTCTTTCATACATTTGCTTCTCTGCTTTCCTCTCCAGGCTTTGGCCTGTTGTTGTAAGAACCTACCATTAAAGAAAAACCAAAAAAAAGAAAAACAAAAAAAAATCTGTCTACTACCTGGAGTGGCAGCAATGTCCCCACAGCTCCCTCCCCCGCCGCCTCCGGCGGCGCGCCCCGCCCCGCCCCGCCGACCAAGCTCCAGCGCCGCTCCCTCCCAGCAACCAGAACCTCCGCGGCCTCCTGGCCATCCCCACCGCTGGCCCCTCGTCCAGCTTCCAGACCCCGCACAGAGACCCTGGCAGCTGCTTTTCCCCCCAGATCCCCTTTCATCAATTTGAACTGCAGAACTCCAGATGCTTCCCAGGTAAGCTCCGTAGCACGAATCTCGCCAGATCCGCAGCAATCACGCCTCGCCCGGCCCTTTCTCTCCTACGCGCAAGTTGTCAAGGGTGATCATGCGCCGCCACCTGGTAAGGCTCCTCTATCCGCTTTTACTGCTCCCACCTGCTGCAGTAACTCCGCCCATGGCTGTGCGTCTTCTCCGCCCAGCTACCGCCTCATCCGGAGCAGTTACTCCCGCAGCGCGTCTTCTCCACTCATCTCCCGCCTTGCTGCCTCTAAAGCTGTGCCCGAGGTGACCGGAGCGCGGCGCAAGGACGACCTCTTCACTCCTCAAGATGGCTGGACGGCCGTCAGACAGCCTCACTGGTGGAGGAGAGGGCGCCATTCAAGTCCGCCTGGCCGACCTTCTCCCCATCGACACTCCGACAGTGAACGCCCCCGACTCCAACCTTCCCCAACGCTGCAAGCTTTTCGGGCCAGAACAAACAGGCGTTGCTTCATCTGTTTGGCCCCGGATCATCGCGCCGCATCCTGCCGCGACCCCGTCAGGTGCTACCTCTGCCTCCGCTACGGTCACCGCGCCAAGCTCTGCCCTACTGGCCGTCGCCTCAGCAAAAGGCCATCTGTGCAGCGCCCTCACCGTCGCGCGGAGTTCGCCGGGGAGCAGAATCGACGCGCGCCCCCCCTTCACCACGCTCGGCCTTCACAGGTGCATCTTCGCCAGGCTCGGGCTTTAGCTCGCCAACAACCCCTTTGTCACCAAGCTCGACCTCCTCTTCGTCAGCAGTCACCCCCACGCCAAGCTCGGTCTCCGCCACGACAACAGCCGACACCTCGTCGGATCCGATCGCCTCCTCGCCAACACCTGCCCCCGCCGCCGAAGCCCGCACCCTCGATGACCATGTCACGGCTCGGCGACCCCGCGACTAGGCCGGAGCAGGTGGATTGCCTGGTTCAAGCAACCGGGGACATCGACACCGATCTGCGTGACTGGGAGACGACGGCGGTGGTCACTTGGGCTGTGCGTGGCCAGGAACCTGTCGACCCACGCGACGTCGAACGCGCCATCAGGGAGGAGTTCAGGTTGCGCCACGGAGAGGTGACCGTCTCACGCCACTTTCCTGAGGCTTTCTTGATCAAGTTTAAGTACAGTCACCACTGCACCGAAGCTCTCCAGAAGGGGAAGGCTGCAGGTTCCGGCGTGGAAGTCTACTTCACCAAGTGGAGAAGCCTGCGTGATGCTGAAGGCGCAGCGCTACTCTTCCGTGTCAGGCTCTGCCTTGACGGCGTGCCGATGCATGCTTGGCGAGCTGACATTGTGGAACGGCTCATCGGCAGCACCTGCGCCCTTGAGGCCATCGACACCAACCTGGAGCAACCGCACGAGACGAAGACGATCAACCTTTGGGCTTGGACAGCTAACCCAAGCTCCATCCCAAAGTGTGCCTGGCTCACGTTCACCGGCCGGGCACGCGACCCCAGGCTGGAGGACGTGATGGTGTCCAAGACACCACCGGGACAGTGGCAGCGTGGCGTCAAGCACTGCGTCATCCTTCACCTCGAGGAGATCCAAGACTACACCCTTGCATCCGTCAACCTCGACGACCGGACGTCTTGCACGCCGTCGATCCGCCGGCTCCCTCCCTGGCACCTTGGGTGCATCGACGGGGAGACGAGACCTCGACGGGTGGAACATGTAGAGCGCCAACTTTCGCCTCCGCGCTCTGACCATCCTCGCCATGGTCGGAGCAGTGCGGCGGGGGAGAGCGACCGGCACGATGAAAAGGAGGATCGCCAGCGAAGGAGCTACAACAACGACCATCCCACCAGCAGGTGGAACGTCTGGCGCCGGCGAAACGACGACGACAACGACCGCGATCAGCACGGGCGAGGTGACCGTACCCGACGCGCACATGACGCGCACAAGGGCACGGGCGGCGACACCGGCCGGGAGCGCGACCGCTCGCCCAGGCGCCGGAACTGGGGTGGCGGGAGCAAGCACGGGGAGCGGCAGCACCAAACCCAACCCAGCGGCACCTCCATGCCTCATCAGCTCTCCCTGTTCGGCCCTGTTCGTGACGCGAGAGCGCTTGAACTAAAGTTCCTGTTCGCTAACCGTGCTTCTAATATGAAGGAAGCAGCTGCAAACTTTCTATGCAGGCAAGATGGAAAGACCGACGGCAATCCTCCCCAACTGCCCAGCCTGTATGACTACATCAACAAAGCGGCCATCCTGGCCGATGCTCTTCACCTTACACATGAAGGGGATGAAGTCTGGTCCAGGGAGCAGCGCAAAGACAAGAACAGCCAGCCGACGGTCAAGGTGTCACAAGCGTTCAATCGCATCAAAGTCGACCTGGCAATGCCCATCCACAACTCATCCATGGGGGACACAACTACGGTACAGGAGCTCTCGCCTGGCTGGAACCAGGAGCCTCCAATGCTACCTTCGTCTACACCTCTAATGCCATTGCATCTCACCTAGCAGGCACACCTTTCTTAACTCCCCTCCTCTTGAACAGATGGCGCGCACCTCCCCCGGCGGCACAGGTGGCCTGAATGATTTGCAGGACACGGCTGCAGACCCAATCTCGGTCCAGGAGGTGGAGGAGGCGCTGAACAGCCTCCAGGTGCACCTCCAGCGAATCACCCACGAGCTGCCACAGCCGCTGTCACCTTCGGTTGACAGGGACCATTGCCCCTCTAACAATGCACATATCGAGCAGGTGCTGAAGCAGCAGCATGGAGCAGCAACAAACACTGGAAACGTCAGCAGCATGGCCGGGCCAATCTCTGCGGTCAGCACCTTCTTCACCAAGCCGGCACAGGTGCTTCAGCTCCAGACAATGGAGACAGGCAAGGAGGACCAGACGCAGCATCAGCAGGGCAAGGCGCCTAAGCCGCGACGACCAAAACGTGTTTTTGACATGTCGACGCCCATCGAGGCTGCTTTGCAGGATTACTTGTCTATGTTTCAGGGTCCGGTGCCTCAAGATGTTATTGCGGCGCTGACGGCGGCTTTCAACCTTGATGACCCTGCTGCTCAAGAGCTTGATGAAGCAATGGCTAGGGTGGCTGGCGAAGCCATTGAAGACTTTCACGGGGACATAGCTCAGGAGGGAGAAGGGGAAGCCGCCAACAACATTCACGGAGGGGCCTTTGCTGCAGCGACTGCAGCTCCGCAGGCCATCATCTGATCCAAATGCAGCAACCAAAGAGAGTCCTGCTACTTATCATGTTAACCACAAGATCTGTAATCACTAATTTCTGCAGCTCAGCCGTCGTATCAGTTATGCTACAGTTCAGCTCAAATGTAATCTTGCCACCTGAACAATGCTATAGGGTTTCACTTATGTCTGCAATTCGTCCCCTTCGTGTGTTGACCAAGAGAAGTATGCCTGTGCTGCCTGTTGGCTGCCTGCTGTCTGCTGCTTGTATGCAACAATGCTACGGTGCTCCTCTGGTGCATTATTTGCCTTCAGCTGCCTGCTCGAACGTGGTCTTTCTCTGCAGCTGGTGCTCAGTGTCACGAGCAATGGCAGCATGTCAACACTGGTGGGTGCTGCGTATACCAAGTGTGGGTGGGTGCTGCAATGCTTGTGCATGTACCGTCCCATGGAGTGGGCAAAGCCAGTCAGGGACAAGCGTTTCACAAATCCCTCATGAATCTTGAAATCCTATGCTGGAACGTGAGAGGCCTAAACCAGAGAGCGAGGAGAGATACAGTACGGGAGACCATTTCATCAACCCTTTGCCACATTGCATGCCTCCAGGAAACCAAGTTAAGTAATATTGACCACTTCACGGCAAGCTATTTAGGAGGCTCCAGGCTTGACAGCCACTCGTACAAGCCGGCTGGGGGACCTAATGGAACCAGGGGTGGCATCCTACTGTTATGGAACAGCTCTCACGTTGCGCTCACAGACATTGTGCTAGGAACCTATCACATAACAGCAACAGTAGCAATGCAGGAAACGGAGAATTCGTTCACGCTCACCGTGGTTTATGGGCCAACACAATCTAATGAAAAACCCCAGTTCCTAGTAGAAATACAAGCACAGCGACCTCAACGCGGCTCTCAATGGTTAGTCCTGGGCGACTTCAACATTATTTACAAAGCAAGCGACAAAAATAATAACAAGCTAAACCTGAGGCTTATGAATTTATTCAAACAAGCACTAGATGACACTGATCTACGCGAGATACATCTTCAAAATAGGCAATTCACTTGGAGCAACGAGAGGCAAAGCCCGACACTTGTTAGACTGGATAGAGTTTTTGCAAATGCGGAATGGGAAAATGCATTCAACACCCACGTTCTACACGCTCTTTCAACTTCCCTATCCGACCATTGTCCTATCTTGCTCTCTAATCAGAGTGGCCCCAGGCGCCCCAGATCCTTCAAGTTTGAGAACTATTGGACAATACTCCCGGGGTTTACGGATACTGTAGCACGTGCGTGGACCACGCACTCGCCGCATCACGAGCCTTTTCACAGGCTCTTTCACAAGCTTCACACCACAGCTGTCGCACTAAGAGAGTGGAGTGGACGCCTCATACCGGATGCGAGAATGCAGTTGCATATGGCCCTGGATGTGATTCTACGGTTCGACATAGCGCAAGAACACCGGCAACTTACGGAGGCCGAGCGAACCCTGCGGAGCAGACTAAAGCTAAGGGTCATGGGGCTAGCCATAATTGAGCGCGCGCGCAAAAATCAAGCAAGCAGAAGCTCAAACCTTAAACTCGGAGACGCTAATACGCGTTTTTTTCACCGGCGAGTAAACTCCAGGAAGCGCAAAAATTACATACCGAAGCTTAAAAGAGAGAATGGCTGGGCGTGCACACACGAAGAAAAAGGCGGCCGACATACAAGATTTTTTTACGGCAGCCATGAAGCAGCCCCAACCACGCATAGTGGACCTCAATTGGGACCTTCTTCGCCTCAACCAGCATGATCTGTCATTTCTAGACTCACCATTCTCCGAAGAGGAAATCAAGCAAGCAATCCTTAGCATGCCAGGGGATAAAGCCCCTGGTCCGGACGGGTTTACGGGGCTATTCCTAAAATCATGCTGGAGCACCATAAAACAGGACGTAATGGCAGCAGTAAATGCGTTCTACTATCTCCGATGCAACAGCCTCCAGCTAATTAACACAGCTACCATCATTCTCATCCCGAAGAAAGAGGGGGCGAACACTGTGCAGGACTTCAGGCCTATAAGCCTCATTCACTCGTTCATCAAGATCATCACGAAGGCTATGGCACTGAGATTACAACCCCACATGAATACAATTGTCTCCAAATGCCAAAGCGCGTTCATTAAGACGCGGAGTATCCATGACAACTTTATGACAGTGCGAAGTACGGCAAGAAGATATCATAGGAACAAAGTGCCAGCTATTTTCCTCAAATTGGACATCGCTAAAGCCTTCGACTCCATACGATGGGACTACCTTCTCCTACTTCTGCGCCACTTGGGATTCCCCGCTCGCTGGTGCGATTGGACTGCGGCCATTCTGTCTACCTCTTCTTCACGCGTCCTCCTAAATGGAGTCCCGAATCCACCAATAAAACATGGTCGTGGGTTGAGGCAAGGTGACCCATTATCACCGCTTCTATTCGTTATAGCGATCGATCCCCTTCAAAGGATCCTGCAATTAGCGACAGATATGAACATCCTTACCAGACTACGCGGAAGGGCGCCCTCATGCCGTATTTCGATGTACGCGGATGATGCGGCATTATTCATAGCACCAAGAAAAGAGGAAATTGATGCACTAACTAACATCTTGGAAAATTTCGGGGATGCAACAGGTCTCAAAACAAACTTCCGCAAATCGACTATCGTCCCTATCTGTTGCGAAGGCGTGCAATTGGACGTGGTACTGAAAAATCTACCGGCGAGAAGGGGAGCCTTTCCAATCAAATACCTTGGGCTACCACTATCCACACTGCGACTGAAAGCTGTAGATTTCCAACCCTTGTTAGACAAGATCGTGGCCAAGTTAAATAGTTGGAGTGGCAGAAACATGACGATAGCTGGCAGACTCACTTTGGTCAAATCAGTATTAACTGCTCAGCCGGTTTACTTACTATCGGCCCTCGAAGCGCCCAAAGAGATACTGAAGATTATTGATGCTAAGCGAAGGAAATTCCTATGGGCGGGGACGGAGCCGCTCACAGGCGGGAAATGCAAAGTGAATTGGACACGATCTGCAAGGCCTAAAAGGGGAGGAGGGCTAGGTGTGTTACACCTCGGAAAATTCTCCAGGGCCTTGCGGTTACGATGGCTCTGGCAGGACTGGATGAATGATGGTCCTTCCTGGGAAAGCCAGGACATCCCTTGCTCCCAAACGGACCGCAAACTCTTTGCGGCGGCAACCAAGATTACAGTGGGAGACGGCAACAAGACTTCCTTCTGGGACAGTGGCTGGGTAAATGGACAAAGGCCAAGGGACATTGCGCCAAATCTATATCGTATCTCCAGAAGGAAGAACAGGACACTACATGATGCAATCGCAAATCACACGTGGATAAGAGATTTAAACCTTCTTCATCAAGGATTTACTACCACATATTTCACTGAGTACTACCGACTATGGGTTGAGACCAACCGCTTGCACCTTACGCCAGGTGTCCCGGACACCATCACATGGAAATTCACGCCGAATGGGAAATATAGCACACAATCGGCATACAGAGTACAATTCATAGGATCCATGACAACTAATCTCGAGAACCTAATCTGGAAAACATGGGCGCCACCAAAGTGCAAATTCTTCAGCTGGTTAGCCGTGCAAGATAGAATTTGGACAGCGGATAGACTCCAGCGTCGGGGATGGACCAGTAACCCAACCTGCACCCTTTGTAGCACAGCGCAGGAGACAGGGTATCACCTTTTCGCCGACTGCAGTTTCACACGGCTAATTTGGACGGAAATTAACACATGGACGCAATGCCCTAACATTGATCCAAGCCGTTGGGATAGGCACGACTCCATACATAATTGGTGGATAGCTACGCTGGCTAGCCCGGTGGCCGAGGGGAACGGGGGGAAAGGGTTGCGGACCCTAATTATACTCGTTCTTTGGGAAATCTGGCTAGAGAGAAATCGGAGGGTCTTCCAACACAAACACACGACAGTTACCCAGATAACCGACAGCATCAAGAACCAAGCTGTGATGTGGGTTGCTGCGGGAGCTAAACACTTGGGGGACTTTCTCTCAGGTTGAGTGTCCTGTTTTGTACTAGTTGTCATAGCGGAGTTCTGCCTCCCCGTTTCGGGGATGCGAGTGTACAGCTTGTATAGTACGTTTGTATACGGCCCGTCGGGCTTTTCCTCTCTTTTAATATAGCAGCAGCTCTCCTGCTGGCTCATTTAAAAAAAAAAAGAACCTACCATTCTCGGCACGCCGACATCTAGTGGTAATATATTCAGGTGGGGACAAAATTCGCCCCCCCCCCCCCCCCCCCCCCCCGACTGCTCAAAAAAAAATTGTGATGATCATCAGAGTTGTACTGTGAAATGTGATAAGTAGTATATCTTTTGGTTGGATATTGACCAAGGACTGAAATAAGAAATCACAAATATACAATGCCTTATGATGTCACTCAGCTCTCTTTGCCGAAACTCGTCATCAGCTTTTCCTTCAAACCAAGAAATTACCACATGGCTGCACAACACACAGTAAAACAGCACACAACCAATTGTTCACGCGGGACCTTGTCACCTTGACTATACGAGCAGCACCAAAACCATGGGCATGGCTTTCACACGTCGGCCGGCGAGGACTCGACGGGGACAGTAGTGTGCTTGGACTGGCTGCCCAACCTCCCCCCTTCCAGCACGCTGTTCTCCGCGAAGCGTACGCACCCGGCGTTGTACCCCTTCTCGCGCTCCTGCGCCGTCCACTCCCGGTTGTAGTAGTCCTCCGCCGTCGCCCCGGGCCGCGGCCCCATGAACATGCCTCCCCACTGCGGGAAGTAGATGAGCGTGATCGGCAGCGTGCAGGCGATGATCATGAGCCCCATGTACTTGATCCCCGTCTCCGTCTTGTATTTGGAGCCGTGGAAGAAGATGACCTGCGTGAGCACGGCGCCCACGTTGCCCCCGCCGCCGGTCATGCCGGAGATGAGCCCCAGCGACCTCCGGGAGACGAACGGCACGATGCCGAAGGTGAGCCCGCAGGCCGCCTGCACGAAGAAGGAGAAGAGGATCATGACGGCGACGGACGCGCCGAAGGAGTAGTCCACGGCGCCCAGCACCACGCACAGGACGCCCCCGATGGTCTGCACCACCCACAGCCCCCACAGCCTGCCGCGCATGCCGTACCGGGCCGAGAGCCAGTCGGACATGAGCCCGCCGCCGGGGCGGGAGATGATGTTGGCCATCCCGAAGCTGGCGGCGATGAACCCGGCGGTCCTGAGCTTCACGCCGAACCGGTCGTAGAAGTACTGCGCGATGATGTTGTCCACGGCGAGCTCCACGCCGAAGCAGTAGCCGTAGGTGAGCGCCAGGATCCAGCCGCGGTAGTTGGTCACGGCGTGGCGGAACACGTTGCCGAAGCTGTCCTTGTGCATGTCCCCGGACTTGTGCAGCTTCCGGTAGTTGCCGTCGGGCATGTCCTGCCCGAACGCCAGCACCGCGATGGCCGACACCGTCTGCATCAGGCCCGGGATGAAGAACGCCACGCGCCACGCCGTGAAGGGCGTGCTCCCGACCTTGCGGATGACCTCGTACACCAGCGGCATCAGCAGCTGCACGGCGCCGCCGCCGAGGTTGCCCCACCCGCCGGCGACGCCGTTGGCCAGACCCACCTTGGGCGGCGAGAACATGGAGCTCATCCAGAACTGCGTGGACACGAACGACGCCAGCGAGAACCCCGTGAAGAAGCGCACGAGGAGGAAGGAGGACGCCGAGTCGATGATGGCCGAGCAGTAGACGGCGGGAGTGGTGAGGAGTATGATGGAGGCGGACGCCAGGCGGGGCCCCACCAGGTCGCACGCCGTGCCCATGGCGACACGCGCGAAGACGGCGCCGGACACGGAGGCGATCCCGGCGTTGCCGATGTCCGTGGCCGTGAGCCCGAGCGTGTCGCGGATGAGCGGCAGCAGCGGCGGCGCCGCGAAGGTGGAGAGGAAGCAGCAGAAGAAGGAGAACCACGACAGGTGGAAGGCGCTCATGTGCGGCCTCGCGAAGGAGAAGAGCCAGAACTCGGTGGCCTGGTTGTCGGAGTCCACCGGCATCCTGAACGGCGGCTTGGGCGCCGCCTCCACCCCCATCGCCGCCGGCTTGAACTCCCCCTCCGCCATGCCGCCGGCCGCCTGCTTCTCTGTGCCTCACTACTCTTACTCCGTAACTCACCGTCGGTAGTACGTGGCTGTACTGATGCTGCGGCGCGAGGAGTTTATATAGAGCGGCACAGAGCTTGGAGCTGGCAGCTCCGGTCGCCGCGCGCGCGATGGTTGGGGACGGCGAGGGGGTAACTATGAAACGATTAAAGATTTGAGGCATGAGGTGGGGGCGATCTTATGGGACCAATGGAAGGCCGGCGCGCACGGCCCCGGAGTGTGCTCCGGCACCGGTGCTCTCTCACGTCGCGGCTTGTGTTGGCGAGTGGCGAGCTGGTTTGTGTCGCTTTCGGGGTGGACAAGGGAAGAATCGGACCCCTGACCTTGTAGGCCCGTGGAACTACGACTAGCACAGCTTCAACACTCCTCGAGATCCGAGGAATCCTGTTGGCGAGCGAGGAATCCTTTGGCTTTGAAGGCTTGGTGTGGAGCTGTGAATTCCCCAAGCACCGCACCCAGCTTAACTGCCGTCGTGCAGCAAGCATCGATGGTCGACGCTTTCGTTACAAAGAGAGCGTCTCATTTTACAAATTTTTGGGCGAAAGTTTTCTAATCATTCTAACACGATGCAACGGATGCTGCTGTTGTGCTACATACATCACAGGCATGTCTCTTATCTTCTTCCAGACCGGGTTAATCATCCAAGGAAAAGAAAATCATTCAAGAAACGTCACATGACATGGTGGTGCGACAAGATCCTGTCTTGCACATTACTTGTTCTGTTGTTTTCTATTGTCAAACAGTGGAATTGGAGCTAGCCGCTGTTTTGCTAGAAACAGGTATGTGCGTCCAAATGACGTCTAAAAATGAAGAAAAATGTCACAAGTGGGTTGGAAAGGCATTTAAAGATGTTGGGCGCATTCGCTTCAGCTTATTCAATCGGCTTATTAGCCACCAAACAGTATTTTCCTCTCACAACAAATCAGCCGTTTCAGCTTTTCAGCCGGCTTATAAGCTGAAGCGAACAGACCCGTTAACTTATTGGCGGTCACACCAATGATACATTTGAAAAGATCAAACTATAAGTATCTTTTCATGGACCTACCAACACAGCTAAGATTATGACAGCATATACCTTTTGGTTCAGGGAAAAAATGGACACCAGCATATACTTTCCGGTACAAGGAAAAAGAGGACACCAGCATAGGACTACGGTTTTCAGCAAAGATTGGGACACCATATATACTCCACTGGGATAATGCTCCACCAAATGAAAATATTCTTCATAAATAGTTGGAGATCCTTTACTACGGGTTGGAAACTATGTGTGTACATAGTTGCAACAGCGCATGGACAACAGCTAGAAAACTCAGTCCAGGTTCATATATAGATGCAATTAGACAAGCATGGTATAATCCTGGCATAATGTGTATGGCGAATCAACCGACGCTGCGTTTGTACATAGGCAAAATGACATTACGTTTTATCTACTTAGACCCTGCTTTGATCCACCCAACTAAAATTTAGCTTGATAAACTTTAGAAACTTTATTTTAGCTAATTCGCAAGGAAAAAAAAGAAACTTTATTTTAGCTAGCTAAAGTTTAGCTAGAGGTGTTTGGATCCACTAGCTAAATGATAGTTGAAGAGGTATTTATCTATCTTACCCCTCCCTCCCACTTTATTAGTTTAGCTGAGTTTAGCTGGGTTCAACCAACTAAAATAATCTTTAGCAAGCTAAAGTTTAGCTAGGTCCTGTTTGGATCCATAGTAGCTAAATTTAGCCAACTAAACTTTAGTCAATGGATCCAAACTGGACCTTAATTACCGTGACCTCTAGATTTTCAAAGGGGAAAACTACTAAAAAAAACCTGAGCAAAGAGTTGCACCAAATTTAGTTATGGATAAGTATAGATATCTTTTGTTTTGGAAGAAAAAAACGTTTCTCATTTGAGTATAAGGAATTCACAAACAGCACGGATACAGGAGAATGGAAAACATACCAAAACCTTTGAGCTGATTCAGCTCTTAAAAAGCACAAAAGGTTTAAACTAGCCACAAAACTATTGGTTAGGAAAATGACTAGGCGGTCGCCTTTCTATTTTATCTTTTTATTATTTGGAGGAAAATGACTAGGTGATCCGCCTTGCTGTTTTCTCTTTTCATTATTTGAGGAAAATGACTAGGTGATCCGCCTTGCTGTTTTCTCTTTTCATTATTTGAACTATTTTGACATCCAATTTGATTAGGTATCATCATCCTGAAAAGTTCTAACCTTTGTTGTCTCAAAGATAAACGAGGTTTGCCGAGAAGTACATTTCCTAGGATATTTGTCATGGTCGGAAGCATTGGCTTGAGCTTGCTTGGAATAACAAAAGAATGCTACAACTAGCATGTAAACAAACAAGCAAGCTTGCAGTACTTGCCATGAACTTAATTTATTATGAGATTCTATAGAACTGAGACACCCAACTTTGTGATTCTCTACCTCAAACTATGAAATCAAGATTCTTTCGTACTCGTAGCAACTAGCTAGCAGCCTAAAGTAATCGCTGTGCCACCCCCACGGACTGCGGGCTTTCGTCAGAACATGGCGGATTCTGCATCTGACTTTGGGATCTCGCATAATTAACCTTGTTGGCTTTCAGATACGGGGAAGTGATATGTCAGATTAAGTGATGCGCTTAACCTATTCAGATTTGGATTCTGATAGATCTGGACACATAAGGAACCAAAGACATTTGAAATAGTCCACACATCATATGCATGATGGATGTCATGGACCGAATTCATGCATTTCAAAATGATAATATTAGCTACATATTCCACCATCAACCATTCTTGATCATCCTGAATTTAGTGTAACATTGACTTATTATTACTCCGTCCGTTCCAAATTATAAGTCGTTTTGAACTTTTTGGATTCATAGATTTTGCTATGCATCTTGATATATATTATATCTAAATGCGTAGTAAAAGGTAAAAACCTAGAAAATCCAAAACGACTAATAATTTAGGACGGGGGAGTATAATACAGTAGTAATTCATTTAGTTCTGTGAATTCGGCAAATCTTACTAGTCTTCCAACTAGTTACGTTTGCTGTTCACGGAATACTGATGTACGGAGAAGCAGACAATATTGGACATTCAGTGGCAGGTATGAACATGGATTGATCTAAGACGAAATTCTTTGCAAATTGAAGAAAGCGGCCAATTTGCCTTCGTCATTGTCCAGATCTTGCGAGAACATGCAGCGGCTCTATCCATTCTTTTCGAGACCACCAGTTCAGACTTCAGACTGAAATTATTGGTTCAGGCCTGAAGTTTCCTGGTCGCATGTCCTGTAGTACCAAAGTTTTTCTCTAGGCGTTGTGATACATAACAACAGCTAAGATAGACGCCAACTTGCTCCTGCCAAATTGTCAAACTCTGTCTCGATCGAATCCAATTGGTTCCCAGTTTCCACTGCCCTACGGACCTGAGATAGGGATGCCCTGGCCTTCAACTCCATCATACCGGCGATCCCAACTGCTGAATGTGGCAATTCGGTGACCAGCCGCGGAGTTCCTCGCCAATCCCCTGCTCCTAGAGGCGTCATCGTTACGTCCTGCTGGTTAGTTTAGTCCAGATTCCATGGTGTCCTTGCTCTGACCTACGAAGATTCAAGATTCCGTTTCAACACTATTTATGTATCTAGTTGAGCGTTGAGAGTTGAGACGACTTTGATTTTTTTGTGCTCTGTATTTTATCGGCGTTGATGTATGTGCCGGCTCCCTAGTGCCGGAATCTTGCGGCTACTTTAAGTAATTCTGATGATATCATAAAATAGAAGATGCTTGAAATACACGAGCTGGCTATTGAATCGATAGAATTAACCTACTCATGTATAAACCCTTGGTTGGATAGTTGTGAACATTCTTATTTTTTTCCCTGAGTGGATTGGAGTCATGAATAATCTTCTACGAAGAAATTGAATTATCCTTTTTTAAAATGTCATTTTCCTCTCTTGGGTATTTGAGAGAGAGACAATGTCATTTCTGTGCGGCTTAGGTTGATGAAGTATACTCCAATCAAAATGATAATCTCACTGCAGAAGACGTACTTTGAAAACACAGAAGATTTAATTTGCTCATGTTGAAGGTACAACTGCCATTTGGGTACAACCAATTCTATGCACAAATACAGATTTTTTTAAGGAAAAGAAACGGATATATAGCACGTCTTTACTGACTAGAATTTCTTCAGAGCCAGAAAATGGAGATGGATATGAACTCTTGTCCTGTTGCAATGCATATAGGCTGGATAATGTTTCTAGAACTCCAAAAAGAAAAAGGAAAACAGAGAGGGCTTTTCAGTTCGTGCTCATGCATATCAGCATATGCATTTCCCTGGTGGCTCTCCATTTGCAATTTTTTTTTGGGAAATGCAATTTTTTTTTCATGTGCTCCATACCCAACAAAAATTGCGAAACCAATTGCAACGGGTGGAGCGACCTATAATGAAGGCTAGCCAGCCAGAGCAACCCAAAAAAGTTTACGGCCAATTTTCACTTGCAGTCAAGAGCCGACCTCTTTACCAGCACCATTTTTCCGGACACACGAACGGCTTCTGTTTATAGCCTCTCTCTCACGCTCTCGTCTCTCTTGTTTTGCTCACGCTCATTCCTCAATTCAAGGAACCGAGCAATGTTCCGATTCCGAGACCTCGCAGCCCTGATTCTCGTCGCCGCCTCGGCGGCGTCTTTGGATTCAGTTGGCGCCCGCGTGGTCCACCCCATCGTCAACCCGCCCACCGCGGCCGCCCCAGCCCCCGCCTCCGACGGCCGCCGCCTGTTCGCCACCGCCGGCCGCGATGAACTCATAGCGCTATGCCAACAGGTAGCACACATACACGAAACGTCAATTTATGGAGTACAGAGACGAAGTACGCGCAATGCTTCCTGTAGGGATATATTCTTGAAGATTATTGCTTACACATGATGGCGCGTTTAGATGCACTACAAGACGCTGTGCACCACGATGGCGATGCTGCCCGGCGTGTCGACGCCAGAGCAACTGCTGGACACGTCCCTGCGGATCACGGCAGTGAAGGCGGCGATGGCGGCGATGAAGCTGGACCAGGCGATAAAGTCTGGCGGCGGCGCGGAGGGCGAGGGGATGGCGTCGTCACTGCAGTCGTGCCGGGAGAGCTACGCGTCGCTGGTGGACTCGCTGAACAGCACGCGGGACACGCTGAGGAGCGGCGGCAGCAGCGCGGACCTCATGTCGGAGCTCTCCGCGGCGGGCACCTTCTCCACCGACTGCGAGGACATCTTCGACGAGCGGCCGGACCTGAAGTCGCCCATACCCGGGGCGCAGCGCCACATCAGCCGCCTCGTCAGCAACTGCCTCGACCTGGCATCCACCATCAAGGAGCAGCCCTAGGGGCCTAGGCAGACGTGGACATGCATGAATGGTAGCCATCTGCTAGTGTACGTTGCACTGTTGTTGTACATTTGCCATGGGGAGGCGCAGTGCGTTTATCATAGGTTTATATGTTTACTAATATAATACCTTTCAGCGTATATATATAGGTGTATTTGGGACTAAAGAAACACAATTGTAGTTGTGGCCGGTTTATTTTATTCTGAGCATGGAGAGTAACCGGCTGGTAAGGTTTATGTACTCGAATTTAATTCCTAAACTAATGCTGTAATGTAGGTCTAGTTATCAGCTATTTAAAGTTTTAAACCAAAGTATTGGCAAACATGTTAGATATGCAACACCGTCCAAACTTTTGATAGCATTTCTGTCACAAAAAATGTTTATGATTGCATTTTTAGTGACCATTAGAGCAGTAACTAGTCGTTCACCCCATTAAGACCATTTTTAGTTGGAATTTTATAGATGTTTCTGCGTCACCTCAGTTAATACGATGACATGTCAAAATATTTGGAGAGAGATATGGGAGCAGTATTAGCAGGATGAAACTAGGGCTCACTGTTTCCAACACGTTGGGAACCATATGTGAAACTCTCAATGAGAGAGTTTATGTTTCATCAACTCCCGATAGTCACTTAGGTGCAAGATTTTGATGGTGAGATAAAACTTTGCATTAGGAAACATAATTTTATTCATCAACTCAAATATGCTAAGATGACATGACACTATTGGAAACCACGCAATAAAACATTCCACTGAGAACACCCGCCACTCCCAATGTGAGTTTCATTCCAATTAAATTGAGTGCCGCACCAATATTTTTATGATGTGGCAATGAATTAATGGAGAGACAAAGGATTTTATCTGGGTGAAACTAGGTGCACATCATTTCGAAGACTGAAACATGTCAAAACTAGCATTGGCGGCCAGAGGGTTTCATTTCAACCGACTTCGCTTACATCAATTTTAATCAATCAAACTGTATATATTACTATCTTAATTGCATAAGGTAACTAAAAAAATAACAATAATAGAAAGGGGATACATGAATTGGGTAGAAGTCGTGTTTGAAAAAAACCCCAAAATTTGAGTTTTAACATGAATGGATTTCCATACTAAGCCAAACGAGGAGGCACTATTCATAGTGCGCGCGACTAATGGCTGCTCATCGCAGAATGTTGTTGAACCCTCTGCTCGTGCAGCCTCCTAGCGTGTGCACCTGGCGGTTTAAAGCATAGAAAGAAAAGCTAGACTGGAGATCGAATCGGTCAGGCTATCGGTTCTCTAGTTCACCAGCCCAATTAGTGGTTCATTATTTATTAATATAATATTATTTTTTCATGATTTGCATGGCAAATATGCAAGTTTTCGTACCCAAACATATTGCATGTGTCATAATAGATAAGATAACATAGAAATATCGCAATAGTCTATTGTCCAAAGTTCCAAACTAACATCCAGACATCGAACTAATCACTGGTTCACCAATAACGGTTCAATGGTTCGTTGGTTCAACCGGTTCGTATTGGTTCAATTGTAGGTTGAACCAAACCGATCAGGTCAATGCCATAGTTTTTCTGGTCCCAGCTGTGAATCGGTTTGCTTTTTTTTCTCTCTATGGTTTAAAGGTCAGGAATTGTCGTGAGTCAGATGACAAACAATTGCAACATAGTTGAAAGCTAAAAAAAAAATCACATTTTGCTTGCGAGCCGTGCACATGAAAGACCAGGCCCGCATCTCTTTGTGCCACAAGGCGAATCCTAGTTGCGCGCCACTATTGCGCTGATTATTTAGCCAACACTTCAAAGAAAAATGTTCGTTCCACATGAATCTCCTTATTTATACATGCACATATCCAAAACATTAAAAAATGTTGGCGAATGTAGAAAAATGATGAGGCAACAATTTAAGAAGTGTTGTTGGCCATTGAATTATGTTTTTTTTCTGGAAAAAATGGTAAAGACAAATTCTATAGTAAATAATGTTATTGAAGGTTGGTGCATGTGAAAATAATGTTAAAGAAAAATATTGGTCACCATCAATAAACGTTGAGCCAACACTTTAAGAAATGTTTGTAAAAATTAAGCCAACACTTTAAAGAAAATTATTGGTGAATGAAAAAATGTTAGGAATATTAAATAAATATTGGTTAATGTCAAAATAAATGTTAAGAAAAATGTTTGTGAATGTAAAAAAAATAAGTCAAGAAATGTTGACGAATGTCCAAAAAAGTTAAAAACATTGTTGGTGAACGTAAAAGTTTTTAAAGAAAAATATTGGTAAACGTCAATAAATATTGAGCCAACACTTTAATTTTTTGTGACAATTAAAACAACACTTTAAATAAAAAAATAATTGAAATGATAGATTAAAGCAAGGAGAGAGAGAAATATGAAAAAGAAAAATTATAAAAGATGCTAACTAATAAGGAAATAAAGAATACATGAATATTAAGAATGGAAAATATAAAGAATGAGAATAAATGAAAAAGCAAGTACAAGGAAGAAATAAAAAGTGAAAAGTGAAATAAGACTAAAAGGATAGAAGAAATAAAGCATCAGCGCTAGCAGCGGTGGCAAAAAGACCATCCTACCAGGCACGCGGGTCGTAACAACAGATAGCATAGAGGTCGCAAAACAAATGACGAAATCAACCCATTTAGCACATCCGGGCGCGATGGCCATCATTCCCGTTTTATTTTAGGAAAAAGTCATATTCACCTCCATGTAATATGGGCCAAGTTCATGTTTTCTCCCACGAGTCAAAAACCATCCGTTTCGCCTACTCTTACTTGCAAAACCGGATGTTTTTTATCTTCAACTCGAATCCAAAGCTGTTTTTGGCTGACATGGCCGGTTTTGTTCCACGTGGCGCCACCTCACCTATCCTTGCTGGCAAATATTCGGTGGGGTCCACATGTCAGCCGCTGTGATCTTCTTTCAGGGTTCCGCCAGGCGCACGATTAGGGGGTGGCTCGGTCGGATCGTCAAGCTCGAGACACGCATCGCATGCATCCTGACCCAACCGGAGATGGGAGAGACAAACTCCGCCTCCGCCGGCGGCCGACAACCATGTCCCTGGCTGCTATCTTCGTCTTCCTCCTCGTCCCCGCGCTGCAGCTGCTCGAACGCGACCACCTCGCCAGGAAGGTCAGTGCTGACCCCCTCGCCCTCGCGTGTTGCTCGTCTCATCGTCTGGTTGTCTCGAGCCCTGGATTTTCCGTGAATTCTTATTGGGCGAAAGAGTAACTTGCTTAGTGATTCCGTCAATTTCGGCGATGAATAGGAATCTAATTATGAGGAAACTGCTCCTTTAGCACTAAGTAATTTGAATTTTGGGGCAAACTTCTGAACCATTGGGCGAGGATGTGGAATGCAGGCTCGAGTTTCCGTATCCTGCGCATCTATTATAGCCTGCTGCATATATGTTCTCTAGTGTTTCCACTTATCACTGATGTGTTCCGTGCTTTATAGTGATGAGCAGATCAGACTGCGGCTTGAAATCAAGCAACTGTTGAAGGAGACCAATCAGCTGTCAACATACGCAATTAACCTTTCTTTGCCGTGACTCGAACTCGACTAATTCTTATACCACCGTACGTGATCCAAAATTTCTCTTCTGACCAAAGAATGAATTATAAGGCTTCCTTCTCGTGTCCGTCGTCGTCATCCGCGCATGGCAAGAGACAGCGAGAGGACGAGCACAAGATGCAGCGGCGAATGCAGGTCAGGTGTACGCAGAACGGCGGAAGATTAATTTCTTGCCGCTTCTTAGATGGATACGCTGGCATTGAGAGCTTAACCTGCTGCAACTCTAGCACGGTGCAGCTCACCGTGGATTCGATGAACCAGCGAGCTCAGTGGTCTCGAACTCTCGATGAACTGGGCGAATGCGAATGGACGAGGTTAACGCGCGACCCGTCGTGTGAACAGGCAGCGCGCGACTTCCATAGTGACATCAGCGATAAAAAATGCTTATGTTCCCTTTAAACGATCGTTACTCCGTCATCGAGTATCCATTTCTAAATCCGTTTGCATCATCATGTTCCTTGCAATAAAATCTACAAACAAGATCCATATTTGATATATTTTAAAGATATTTTACATGGCTATCAAGTTATATTGATTGTGACTAGAAATTTATATACAAACTGTAACAACTTATGTACAGATTAATATACAACTATAGATGTGATGGTTTAAACATTGTGATGGTTTAAGTAGAGGTACCATAGCAAACTTATACAATGACTGTGCAACAACTTATGTTATATGGGCCTGTTCGCTTCAGCTTATTCAACCGGCTTATCACCCACAAAACAGTGTTTTTCTCTCACAACAAATCAGCCGTTGCAGCTTTTCAGCCGGCTTATAAGCTGAAGCGAACAGGCCCTATATCTTTTGGTCTAGTAGTGAATATACTATACAGAGACAAAATATATCAATTTATATAAAGATCATATAACAACTCTTATGCAAACAATATCACGTAGTATGTCTGGTGACAACTTATATAGATATAATGTGATAGCTTTTTCCAATGCGAACATGGGACGGATGGGGAGATGCCACCGACGGTGGCGTCGCCTTTTTTATTCCCCACGTGGCTGGCAGACTGACAAGTGGGCCAGACACGTAGGAACGGTGACGTGGTGCCAGCTCGGACAAAACCATGTCCGAATCCGGTCGGGGAGGTCACATGTCCGGTTTTAGGGCAAGTACATTGCTACACGTCAGCGGTCTCATAGGTTGTCTCATGCAGTGCCATATAGGATTTTTGATGATGTGGAGGAGAGAGAGCGAGGAGAGAGAAAGAGGTCGTTGCTTCGCGAAACAACCACCTCATGAGCTAAATTGTAGGACTACGAGACAACTTAACAACCATTGTACGAGTTATTGTTGTCATGCAACTTATAATATTTTATTTTTCTTATGCACAAATTAAGGAATTATATACCACTACCAGACAACTTATAGGACAACCCATTGTACGGGTTGCCTGTTGAATCGTCTCAAGATTACGTGTCAATGCATGAGACCGCCTATTAGACGACACCAATGTACTTGCCCTTATGGGTACAAGGAGCCAGAACGGACGGGTTTTGAGTCCCAGGAGAAAACGTGCACCCATCGCTCTCTTTCTCTTGAGAGGGCTCTGTATGGATGGAACTTGTACAAATTAAGCAGCCCAAGGCCCCAAGACGCCAAGCCCACTTAGGACAACTTTGCAATGCACAATCAAGCCCATTTGCACCCCTTACTTTTTACAAAAATGTTAGCTATCCTTTTCATTTCTTTTTAGATAATGGAGTTCTTCCTCTCAAAAAAAAGAAAGGTACTGGAGTTCTCTTCTTTTAGTTTTTCAACAATGGAGCTATCTTTCATTTAAAGCTAATAAAGTGCTTGAAGGTCTGTATGTTTATTTATTTTCGCAAAACACACAACATCCTTTATCATTGAAACAATAGCGTCATTAATTCTTATAACAAATCTAAGAAAATACGAACATCCAACATGAATGGAGAACTCAAACTTGAGTGGTAGGTTGTACATAAAAAAACTGACTAACTAAGCTACGCTTAATTCACTATTAAGTTGTGATTGGATACTTCTTCGGTAGCAATTGCCATCGCATAAATTTAGTACGGTTTCTTCACGTCCACTTTTTTCATCAATACAGCGAAGACCGAGAAAATTTTGTGCGAAATGCTATTTCATTTCTCGCATAAACAGAAGACACTGTCAAATGACTGAGGGGTGTTTAGCACACAGGGGCTAAAATTTAGCCCATATCACATCAGAGTTTGGACACTAATTAAGAGTATTAAACATCGGTTAATTACAAAACTAATTGCACAACCCCTAGGCTAAATCGTGAGACGAATCTATTAAGCCTAATTAGTCCATGATTTGATAATGTGGAGCTACAGTAACCATTCGCTAATGATGGATTAATTAGGCTTAATAGATTCGTCTCGCGATTTAGCCTAGGGGTTCTGCTATTAGTTTTATAATTAGCTTATATTTAATTATCTTAATTAGCATCCAAACATCGAATGTGATAGGGTTAAAGTTAACTCAAGTCTCCCAAACATCTTTTCACGGTGCCTACATGGCTCATCTGCCTGAAATGCCTCAACAAGTACTAGCTAGTAGCCTAGTAGGACCCCCAACAGCTTCAACCAGAGTCCAGAGCAGATCCACATCGGACAGCATACAGGCCCCACCGTCCAGTGGGACGTCCGTAAGAAAACCATTCGGATCCTGCCCCCCTCCTCACCCTCTCCACTTCCGTCTTCCCGATCTTTGCGTTCCGGCTCCGATCCACCGCAGCACCGCACCGCCGCGAGCACGTCGGGTGCCGGTGCGGCAGGCGAGATCCGAGGGCATCCCTCCCCCGCGCCCCTCCCGAATGGCCGCCGCCGGCCGCAGATAGAGAGAGGCGCAGGCGGGGCGTGCAGATCCAGATCCGGTGGGCGGGCGTGGACGAGATCGCCCCCACCACCATGGCGGGCGCGGTGTCCGCGCTCTTCCTGCTGGACATCAAGGGCCGCGTCCTAGTCTGGCGCGACTACCGCGGCGACGTCTCCGCGCTCCAGGCCGAGCGCTTCTTCACCAAGCTCCTCGACAAGGAGGTAAGTGAGCGATCGGCCCCCCGGGCCTCACCTTCTGTCTGCTCCTGAGATCTGTGCGGCCCCGGTGCTGAGTTCCTGTGGAATGGGTAGGGAGATGCGGAAGTGCAGTCGCCGGTGGTCTACGACGACGCTGGCGTCACGTACATGTTCATCCAGCACAACAACGTCTTCCTCCTCACCGCAGCCCGCCAGAACTGCAACGCGGCCAGCATCCTCCTCTTCCTCCACCGCGTCGTAGATGTACGAGCCCTCGCCTCCCTGTTTGCTGAGATATGTTGGTGTCATTGTAGCTCCCGGTTTGTTCACGCGGCTTGTGCGTGAGTGCAGGTGTTCAAGCACTACTTCGAGGAGTTGGAGGAGGAGTCGCTCAGAGATAACTTTGTCGTCGTGGTAAGCAAATGTTCAAGCACTGCTTCTGTTTGATGGTAGATTGCTGGGAGTTGACAAAATAGGGTGCCCATTTTATGTCTACAGTACGAGTTGCTTGATGAGATGATGGATTTTGGGTACCCACAATACACGGAGGCGAAGATCTTGAGCGAGTTCATCAAGACAGACGCCTACAGGATGGAGGTCTCGCAGAGGCCACCCATGGCTGTGACAAATGCTGTGTCATGGAGAAGTGAGGGGATCCGGTACAAGAAGAATGAAGTATGCTGATTTGCTATTTACCGTTTCTGTTAGTGCAGGCAGACAGTTCTGTTACGGTACTTGACAAACCACCACACTCTGTTTTCGCAGGTCTTCTTGGATGTAGTGGAGAGTGTTAACATTCTAGTTAACAGCAATGGGCAGATTGTGAGATCAGATGTTGTTGGGGCACTGAAGATGAGAACATATTTGAGGTGAGTTTGCATTGTTTGTTGCAATATGACTATATGAGACCATATTTGCTAAACATGAAAGACTAGAAGCCCCTGATCATGTGATCTCACAACTAAATAAGTGTTGTGACTCATTAGTTCCTTGTAGAATACCGTTATTCAGACAAACGATCGGTTTATTGATAATTACAAAGTATTTATAGAAAACTTGTTGCTTGGATTGTTATGGGCAAATTTGGTCCTGAGATTGACAGATTTTATGCTTGACAGGGATAAGGTCCGTCTTTGTTATGATGTGGAGATTAGTGATTGATAGATATGGAAATTTTAAATTGAAGTTAAAGGATGTTACATGTATTATGTTACTCGATCTGATTCCAGTTAATTTTTCTTGCTAGCTAATATGCTTAATCTTTATTCAGGGTATTTATTATGTAATTCTATTTCACTTTTGTTTTCAATAGAACCTGCTTGTAACTTGTATCATACAATAATTGCTTCAATTTTGGTGTCTTTGCTTTTGAAAGCTTGCATGAATTCATAGCCTTGAAGATTCTTCATATTTATTTTCTTCTACTTGATCAGTTTTACGTGGTCTAACCATGTAAGCCCTTGAATAAGTCAGAGAGCACGATGAGTATCTTGGGCTTGCCCAACAATGCAGCCATATCGTAGAGCTGGAATTTTATTACCATTTTAATTATTTTGCTAAACATTTTATTGCTATGGCTATTGTTTATGCCAACTTCAAAGTTTACTTGAGCAGAAAATGTACTAATTAGGAGCTATGGATTTTATTCCACCTGTGCATACTTGTATGTGAACTCGAAGTGCTACAAATAGCCATGAAGCAAGTTAGCTAAATTTGAAACTCAATCAGCAATTACTACCTAACAATAGAACTTCAAAAGGAAGGGTTAGATGTGGTTTGCCAGGGCGTGAGTATACTATGAAGGAATTTGCTAGCTGTTGGGTCGATAATTACTTCTGTATTTTGTATATCCTGAATTCAGATAGGGATGTTTAGCAAAGTGAGATAAATTTTAAGGTGCACACATTATTTACGCTTGTAATGTTCGTACTGCACCAGATTATTATTAGTTTAGTATTCAGTTAGGTTTTTTGGTTGTGTTTCTGTTTTAAAATTTTGAGAAAAGCTGGAGACTCATGGCCTACTTTAAAGATAAGATACGGGAATGTTTTTGTACTGATTTTTAGAAGTTGATTTATTCTGTTTCATAATAATCATTTTATGCTGTCATACTTGATATCATCGATATTCTCCTTGCATTCAGATATACACACCTTTAACCCTAACAGTGAGACATTTGAAACAGTGGAATGCCAGAGTGCAAACTTGGCTTGAATGATAGGGTTCTTTTGGAGGCTCAAGGCCGAGCAACTAAAGGGAAAGCGATAGACCTTGATGATATCAAATTTCATCAGTAAGCAAACTGACATTGCTCTTTTGCTTACCAAACTTGTTGCATTACTACTTGAGCATGACCATTCTCCCTATTCTTGTTTAGGTGTGTACGTTTGGCTAGATTTGAGAATGATAGAACTATATCCTTCATACCTCCTGATGGATCTTTTGATCTAATGACGTACAGGCTTAGCACTCAGGTTCTCTTCCTGATCAACTGTGGGATGCTTTAGACATATGAAATTTCTTTGTTCGGTTGTTTTTCACATGCCTGTCTTCATTTGATATCCTTTAGGTAAAACCTCTTATCTGGGTGGAAGCACAAATCGAGAAACACTCTAGAAGCCGTATAGAACTCATGGTGAAGGCAAGGAGTCAGTTCAAGGAAAGGAGGTGAGTGTTTTCTAACAAAAAATTGCATCTCTTGCAGGAGTGGGCTGTTTCAAAGAACGGGTTACCTTTTTGCATTTGCAGCACGGCAACAAATGTGGAAATTGAAGTGCCTGTTCCTTCAGATGCCACAAACCCAAATATAAGAACTTCAATGGGTTCTGCTGCATATGCCCCTGAGAGAGATGCAATGGTCTGGAAAGTAAAATCATTTCCTGGTGGCAAGGTACTACTATCTGAAATTAATTCTTTGATTTCTGTTCTTTGCTACTTTGAGGTTTGCTAATGTACTGAAGCTATTCCTCTAGGAATACATGTGCAGAGCAGAATTTAGTCTTCCTAGCATAACAGCGGAAGAAGGTGCCCCAGAAAAGAAGGCGCCGATACGAGTGAAATTTGAGATACCGTATTTCACCGTATCAGGCATTCAGGTAATACATTTGCCGCTTGCAGTTTGTCATTCTAATATTCTATCTATTGTATTTTCCCTAGCATCTTCAATCTGTGAATGGTTTGCTATCCTGTATATTGTGCAGGTTCGGTATCTGAAGATAATTGAAAAGAGTGGTTACCAGGCACTTCCCTGGGTTAGATACATTACAATGGCTGGTGAATATGAGCTGAGACTTATATGAGTTATCTCTTTTCTTGCTGCTGGAAGACACCGATGAAACCGTAAGACTCTGAAGACATATTTGCCCGATATGCAGCAAACGGTTTGCATTCCGATGTAGCATGGAAGTTTTCTCCCGAAGCTCTGCCATACAAGGGTTCCCCCCCTGTGGCTTGTTGTTCATCTTGTTAGGCTTACCCATGGTTACTGTAAGTTACCCATCAAGTATAGTTTTGGAGAAAAAAAGGAAACTTTCACTTTTCAGTTCACTTGTATTATTATTGATTTATTTTTGTGGGTACCAAACTTGAATTTGTTTCCTTTTGTATTACACGGAAAACTTGAGCTGATTTGAGTTCGACGAAACACCTCGTGTCATAAATGGGTGGTAATTCTGCAGGTTGAAACTACGTTGATCTTCTACTCTTGTAGCCAGGGTATAGAAAGGAAAACTACCAAAACTTTTTATGACTTCATTAATTTCATTTAATTTTTTTGTTTTTATTTTGAGATGTTTATGATGTTGGCATTGTTGGTACAAAGGGGCCCAAATCCTTAATATATCATACTATCATTTGTTGCATGTACTGAAGAAGGTCAGTATTCCATAAGACGAGAGTTAAGAGTGCTTCATCTGAGGAAGTTGAACATGCATTTCGTACCCTAAACACATTTTATAGATGTTAGGTACTTTTAAAATTTTTGGGTATTGATTGAAGTTCGCCTGTCGCCCTCTGTTTTCAATTAAAAACCGTGTGGGCGGTTGGTCAATGCGTGTTTTGTGAAGTCTACTGGAATATGTCTTGGGCTTGTTCTGATAGCTAAGCTCTCTGTAGGAAGAGTGGTGGAGACTTCCTGTAGGAAGACTGGGAGAGTTTATTTCGTTGCAAAAGCGAGGAGACTCTCGCCTATTTTCCTCTGCGTCCTTCGAATTGGCTAGCTCTTCCCCCTCCTTTCTCCGCTGCATTTTGGTTATTTCCTCTGCATCATTTGAATTGGCCGTGGCCGGACCGCTCCTTTCCTGGGTATGGATTTCATCAGATCCTTGTTTGATTTCGTCTTCGGCCCTTTCACGGAGTTGTTCTCCAGGACCTTCCAGTATGTCTTATCCTGCGAAAGCTTCATCCGCTCCATGTCAAGGGAGATGAAGGAGCTGGGAAGCAGGAGGGATGACGTGGAGCGCCGCGTCAGCGCCGCGGTTGAGCAGGGGATGAAGCCGACGAGCCAGCTGCAGTGGTGGATGGAGTCCGTGGCGGTGTTGGAGCGAGACGCCGCAATGATTCAGGACGACTTCCGTAGTCGGCCGAGCTCATGGAGCCTCTGGTTCGCCTACCAGATCAGCAAGAGGGCCGACGAGATGCGGTCGCTGGCACGCAGCCTCAAGAGCAAAGGCGACTTTGAGACGGTGGTCAGTCAGGTATGTTCCAACTTGTTCATGGAGATGCCCAGCAACGAGTGTATCGGAAGGGAGCCCATCTTGGAGGAGCTGTATGCTCTGATGCAAGATGATAGTGTCAGCATAGTGGGCATCCATGGCATGGCTGGAGTGGGGAAGTCAACGCTGTTGCACGCGTTCCACAATGGCGTGATCTCCAGGATGACGCGTCTGGACATCATCGTCTGTGCAGAGATGCGAGACGACGACGGCTGTGACTACGAGGAGGAGCTCCAGAGCAGTGTGATGAATCAGCTTCGGTTGCCGTTGCAGGAGAAGGCAACGAAGAAGGACCGAGCGGCTGTCCTGTTCAGCACGTTGAGCAAGAAGAAATTCTTGCTCATCGTCGACAACCTGCGGGCGCCGATCAATCTTGGTGCCGTGGGGCTCCCCTGCTCATCCGCAGCGCTGCGCCGTTCTAACAGCAAGATTGTGCTGGCGACGCGCAACGAGGAGGTGTGCGACCGGATGGATGTCAGGAAGAAGATGAGAGTAGAATGCCTGCCGTGGGAGAGCTCATGGGCGCTGTTTCAAGGGAGAGCAGCTGGAGCCGAGCTTGTCCTGTCAAGCTCAGAGGTGCGGGCGAACGCCGAGGAGCTGGCCAAAAACTGTGGGGGCTTGCCCTGTGCGCTCGTCACGGTTGCTCGTGCAGTGGCGAGCAAGCGAACGGTGCAAGAGTGGAAGCACGCAACCATGGCCTTGAGCACCAGGCCATGGCAGGTCGCCGGCATGGTGGACGACGTGCTGTCCCCGTTGAAGAGCAGCTACGACCGGTTCTGCGATGACGACCTGAAGACATGCCTCTTGTACTGCGCAATGTTCCCACCGGGCTTCAGCATCTCCAAGACATGGGTCATCGACTACTGCATTGGCGAGGAAGCCATTGATGGTTTCAGCAACCCTGAGGAGGCGTACAACAGGGGGTACAGTCTCCTTGGCAACCTGGAGGCTGCCTCGTTGCTGGAGAGAGGCGATGACGCCGACAAGATCAGGGTTCACCCGGTGGTGCGCCTTCTTATCGCCTGGTTGGTGTCGGCGTGCGGGAGGGAGACGAGCCGGTGGCTGGTGCGGCCGGGCGCTGGCCTCGCCGAAGCACCGGACTCCGAGGGGTGGAAGAGAGCACGGCGTATGTCGTTGATGCACAACCAGATCTCTGTTCTGCCGTCGGCGCCGTCGTGCCCTGACCTGTTGACTTTGCTTCTCTGCGAGAACCGCAAGCTGGCAGAGGTCCCTGACACCTTCTTCCAATGCATGCCACGGCTGAGAGTGCTGGATCTCTCAAACACGGCGATCGAGCGGCTTCCCGTGGGCATCAGCGCTCTGTCGGACCTGCAGCACCTCGACGTCTCGCACACCAACCTCGTCGCGCTGCCGCAAGAGGTTGGGACGCTCGGGGAGCTGAGGTTCTTGCAGCTCTCGTGGACGCCGCGCCTGCGAGTCGTTCCCAGCGGGACGATCTCCAGCCTACAGCAGCTGCGAGCGTTGCACATGTACTCCAGCTACGCGGACTGGGAGGCGGCCGGCAGCGCCAACTTCGACGAGCTGGAGAGCCTGTGGCAGCTGCGGTCGCTGGACCTCACGCTTCAGACAGTAGAGGCGCTCAGGAGGCTCGCCACATCTGCGCAGCTCGGCGCCTCCACTCGCCGTCTGCACCTGTCCAGATGCCAAGGCCTGGGTGGCATCAGGCTGCCGGCCGGGGCGCTCTGGGCGAACATGAACGCGTTGCAGTGGCTCCGCATCTCCAACTGCGCCAATCTTGAAGACGTGACCATCAGCGTGGACTGCAGCAGCCGGCGAGCTTCGCTGCTCAGCCTGCAGGAGCTCGTCTTGCATCGGCTTCCCAAGGTAAAGATCATGTGGCGGGGTGACCTGCCGTTCCTGTCGTTGCGCCGCCTGTACGTCTGGTCTTGCACCGGCATCGAGGCCCTGGTTGTTCGTGACGGCCCGGCGGCGTCGGACGCCACGGCGCCCGCCGCGTTCCCGAACGTGACGCACGTGCAGCTCGTGAACCTGCCGGAGCTGAAGAGCTTGGTCGCGGGAGGGGGTGCGTCGTTGGCACTGCCGGCGCTGGAGGTTTTGGAGGTGAGGAGGTGCCCGAAGCTGGGCAGCCTTTCTGTCGCCAAGCCGAAGGCCGCGGCGGCGGTGAGGTGCGCCGCGGAGTGGTGGGCAGGGCTGGACTGGGTGGACGATGCCGCCAAAACTAGCTTCAAACCCGTGTTTATCTAGGAAAGTTTGGGGTCGGATTCCCTGGAACATGAGTGACACGGCGTGTCTATCTTGTCACAACTTTTTTTTTTCGTTACATCCACTCCCTAAATTTTCAGTGGTGCGACGACAAGTTGCTGATCGACGGTTTGATAGTTTGGAGGGAACCATGTTCGTACTCGTCCCCGCGCCATTGTTGCTGTAGCCATTCGTTTCGACCCATTTGTTGTACGGCACAAGGCTACGCTGTCTGAGCCGAGCGTACAGTTCCTATTCCTTCCAGCATCTTTTTCTTTTTACACGCTTCCAGCATCTTCTTGCGCCACCGTAGAAGAGAAAATTTCACTTTCAAGGATAAAGTTCTGCAATTGCTGGAATCAACCAAATTAGTTACCACCGCAGGGATCTTGTTCCTCGCATGCAGATGCATGCAGCCAAGATCAAATTGGCCACATCAGCAATCCTGAGGCCCCATAGCACTGTGCCGCCCGTCTTCTTGCTCACTAGTCACCACAGCGCTCGATGCTCGAATAATGCTGCTGGCGGATGGCCCTCTGGTGCCTGCCCGGCACATCAAGCCCGTCACGTTCAAGCACAACAAATGAACACATGTTTTTAGCGCCTGGCTTCTCACCGCCTCAAATTTTTGGAATCAAAAGGGCAGGATGAACACAACACACAACAGGGACAGGAATACATGCTAGCGACACAAGCTGGTTAACACAATGCACACCCTAAATAGCACTATGCTTTATTACATATAATAGACCAGGAGTACGGTACAACACGAAAACGAAACACAAACAACACAGTACATGTTACACGTCCGTCCGCGTCAAGTCTAGTAAGTAGAAACTGACGTGAGCGTTGGTGGAGCAGCTTCTCCACAAGCGTAGCTGGGCTCTACTTGTCCCTCTTGTAGATCTTGTGCAGGAAGGACTTCAGAACAGTCTGAACCGCCTTGCTCGGCTGGGCCTCGATGTCGGCGATCAGCTTGTTGTAGCTCTCCTTCTCGTACTCATGGAAGACCTCCTGGATTTATGTATGCCAATGAGTAAAGGGCGTCACCAAAATAGAACAAATATGAAAACAAGAGTGTCAGGTTCTGTCACGGGTAAATGGAAATTGGCAAAAATATGGATGTTTCAGCATATTGAACCAAAACGATGCCATCGTGTGTAAGATTTTATAGTTTATAGATAATAACAAAATATTGTTCTTCACTACAACTTCAGGGACAGTGTCAGACAGGGTCTCTATTTCATGCCTTATGCTGCTATTCGTGATTTTTACATGGTTGACTCCACCGTAAATGATAAGAATATGATGGTCAGGACATACCTCCAGATTAAGCTCTTTGTACAAGTCCTTCACCTTAGCAACACATGCTGGATCAGACTTCCCATAATTTTCCTGTTGACCAGACATGAGGGGTTTAGACACTGTCTTCTTTGTTCTGAAAACGGACCAAATTAAAATTACTTACAAATAGGATTTTCTTTTGGTCCTCATCAGCACGTTCGAGGGCTTGGACAACTAACCAAGAACACTTGAAGTCTTCAATATCAGTTCCGATCTGTGATAAGAGTTCATGCTCATTAGATCATAAATTAAAGAATATAGGGCCTTGACTGAAATCTGCCGTACAGTTAACACTTATTCAAATTAGTAAAAGGAAAAAAGGTGCATATGCTAACCTTGCCAATGAATTCAGGATCACCAAAACAATCTAGATAATCATCCTGTATAAAACATAATTAATCAGATGTAATTCAATGTAGACAATTCATATCGTTTTACCTGAAAAACAAGATCATTACCTGGACTTGAAAATATGTTCCCATTTCAACAAGAATGTTCTTTACATCACCGAAGTTATCCAAGTTTTCACCAGCCAGCAGCAGTGCACATGCAACCTTGAATGGAGTAGAATATTGTTAGCAGAAACATCTATCTAATTTAATGCTATGATTACCCCATCCAGATAATTGGAAGCAACATATAAAATTATAACTCTTACAGGGAGATAAAATGAATAGTAGGCTGTCTTGTATTGAACGATGCGACGGTGACTGCAAAATGCAAGTCATCGAAAGAGATTAGCAATAAAAAATGATATCCCAAGTTTGAGGTACCAAACAAATAATGATGATTCATTCTGAAAACTACACGGGCAGAGGTGAAGATTTTCTTTTGTTACAGTTGGTTACCAAGATATATGTAATAAAGCGCGCGTGAATTGAGTTAATGTACTGTGTTAAATGCTTACACCGTCAAATTATATTTACTTAGATCCTTTTCACCCTCATGAGTAGTGATAAGATCCAACAACTGCCCTGAAGCAGTCTTGAATTCAACCTAAAAATGTAAACAGAGAATCAGTCATTTTTTAGAAGAACTCAGTAAATTTAGCGTGAACCTATGCTTATGTCAGAAGATATTATTACCTCATTGAACAAATCAATGAGATCAACATAGTATGGCTTTCCTTTGAAGTGGCGTTGGAGGATCCGTGAAATATGGTTGCGAAGGATAATCCCATCATTTACAGCAATAAGGCCGACCTATTGCAAACCAAAGGCCAGAAATTGGTGTCATAGTTTGCAGGCAAAAAGCCGAAAACAATCTGTTAAAACTACAGCATTAGTATAAAAGTGTCCCCTATTACTATTAGGAATCAAGCAGATACATGGGCATGAAAATACATGGCTTAAGAGGAGATCAAATAGAAACATGCGGCATGAAAGTTAACTTTTAACAGATGAACAATTCTTCAACAATCGGTGCCAACATCAAATCCTTCTCAAGTAAAGTCAAATCCTTCTCAAGTAAAGCCTTGATACAGCCATCACAACAACAACGTAGCCAAATAATTTCATACAGGAAAAAGAATAATTGATTCTCATCTGACCTGAGGCACCCTGAACCAGCAAGGCTGGCCACGTCGTGTCTGGGAGTTGTCCATTATATCATCAAGCACCAGGAAATAAGCTTGAAGCTGAAAAGTGAGAATAGTAATTCAAGTTCCCACCTTAACAAATACGGTAATGCTACTACCCAGCCGTCCGACGCGGACGGGACGTGCACCACGTGAGGGTCAGCCAGCCTCCCACTGATAACACCCCTCCCTTTGTTTTTTTACCATAGCTTATCATTTTACTCCAAACCTTATCCATTCATCCTTTCACCAGGCACCACTCACGTCTCCATCTCTCTCTGGGCCGTGCGGCAGGCAGCACATGCGGGCGGGCGACGTGACCGGCGGCGCAGCGGCGAGGCTGCCGGCGCGCGCGGGCAGAGGGTGTGGTGGCGAGGCCGGCAGCAGCTGCCAGTAGGTGTGGGCGTCGTGGGTACAGGGTCTGGCGGTGGCCAGCAGGCGCGGGCGAGCACGGGGGCGGCGGCGGCCAGCAGGCACGGGCGCGCAAGGTGGAGACCGGCAGCCAGCAGGTGCGGGGTGGGGCCGGGGGCGGCATCGGCCAGCAAGAGCAAGGCGCTCGCGGCGGGTACTGGGGACGGCGTCGGCCAGCAGGAGGAAGGGGGCACAGCGTCATTTTCCCCCTTTAGCTAATGTTGCAATTGTTGTTTGGAGGTGTTGCAGCTTTAATTTATAAATGTTGCAATGCAATATTTTGACTGTTTGAGCGTTTTTTTATTTTTTTTATCGATGTTGCATGAAACATATCGTGATGTTTCGGCAGGATTTTTCTCTAAATTTTTGCTTGTTGCACTTCCAATTGATGATTTTGAATATTGCACAAAATAATTAGAGATGTTAAAGCAGACCAATCAAGATGTTTGCACAATATTTTTGCTGAATTAGTTTTGTTTCATGTTTCATCTACTATTTTGGCATGTTGCAGTGGGAGTTTTGAGTTGTTGCGATCCCAAAATTTCAATATTTGTGGCTCATGTCTTGATTTATCTCGGTTTTGTACCATTTCAAATCATTTTCACAGTATTTTCCCTTTGTGATTGGTCAAGTAGTAAGATTATTCATGAAGTTTAGATGTAGTTGTAAAGTATTTTTTGTGTGTGTATTTTCGATGTTTCAATCGTTTTATTTTGCTGTTGCATATAACACTTTTCAATGTTACAACGGGTGATGTTGCATGCAGCATCGGTTCAATGTTGCGGTGGGAATTTTTCAGATGGATGACGAAGTGTCCGATGCTAGCGCCCGGATTGGACGTACAGGCGCTAGCAGCTCCCTAACAAATATTTCATGCTATTGACATTTAACAAATATGTTTGAAAACAACACTGGCAGGAAGTATTACCCATTCAATACACCAGCCAAGGGTGCAGGCAAGGAACGTCTCCTCCTTACTCAAAACATCAACACCCTTCAATATCTTGTAGCTGTCAATGACAGAGAGCCCACGGTTGCACTTTCCTCCGAGCACATTGTAATCAACCATCTGCTCCAGACGAAATAAACAGGTCAGAAAAGTTACATAAGCTAGTGATAGTATCAGAAACTTAACAGAAGAAGCTAAAAGGACATCATCAGAAACAATAGAATCCATATGTGGGTAGTCAATTTTCTGTAGATTTCTTTTTTAACAGACCACAAACGGCAAATGGCAATGAGAACACTGGAAGATCCTTATACGACCTTCCTGGTGAACTCGCTTAACCAATGGAAACTGACTTACTTTTGGTAATAGTCAAATTTCTTTTGCTTTTGACAACTTAGCCAGAATTTCTGGCACTTTAGGTATCTATTAAGTCCCTGAGATGTATTTTAACAATTAGTTTTTACAAGTACATATGTTTTAAGTTACAAAAATATTGCATGGTGATAGTACTTCCCCAGATAAAAAGAAATTGTTTTCATATGAACACCAAAAGGTGACCTGCTCAACTTAATTGTTTTCAGACAGCAACACACTTTCTTTAAAAAAACAATCTCTCAAGTCAATTACCATAGTCCTAGATGGTATGCAACACTGGCAGCATATTCAGAACCCCTTAGTGACCTTAGAAACGTTTCAAAAATCACAACTCAAAAAGCCAACAGTCAGAGGGATCAACTAAACTGAGCTGATCAAATTATTACTCCTGAAGAAGGGAAGTTACTTTGGGCAACTGCAGATTTCACAACACAGTTAGGCCATTCGCAACAAATTGATCGATCCTTAGATAGCTCACAGTAAAACCAAAGTCCGATCCTAAACACACAGAGAGATTAAGGGATCACTCGCTTTGTTGCTCCAACTTCCAGAACAACCCAACTCTAACAAGTCCAAACCAACCTAAACATCAATCCTTCATGTCTATGTTACACTAGTACTCCTACTCTCTCCTAGCATTCTAAAATTATTTAACGCATAATCGCGCAAACCGGGAGAATTTCAACTGCCATGCATCAGATCCTCGGTATCACCGAAAGCCCACAAAACCCGGTAAAAACCCGAGGCTCTGAGGCGCTCCTCCGCCAGACCAGATCAAGCCAACACCCGCGGTAAAATTAAGGGGAGGAGAAGGAGAGCATTACGCGGTCGATCCACTGGAGCGACTCGTCGGTGAACTCGAAGGCGGGGTCCTCGAGCATCTCCTCCTTGAGCTTGCTGTATATCTCCTTGAACGCGGCCCTGGTGTCGGGGCCGCCGGAGCCGTTGGCCACCACCGCCCCCGCCGTCGCCATTGGGCCCTCGGGGTCGGAGGCTCGGAGCTCTTCCTCGCGTCACGTCGCGCGGGCGGAGGAGACGGGGAGGGGGCCGGAATACTGTGGACAGAATTGGAGAGGGAGCCTAGAGGAGGAGGACGAGAAGCTGCTGTGCGTGTGCCGCTGCCGCACGGGATGGCGTTGGGTGCGGAGTGCGGTTGCGGCCGAGCAAATTTATGGGCACACGTTTATTTATGGACGGGAGGTGCCACGGAGACCGTGACGGCGACAACCGGGGGCCGGATGGTGCTGAGCTGGTGGCCGTAGCACGCTGGAAAATTTAAGTGTTTGTTCGAAAAGTCAGTTTTCGGGTGCAAACAAATACAGCTGAGTTTTTCGGTTTCATATAAAAGAACTGAAGAGAGAGAAACTGAGGCAATCTACTTTTGGATGTATGGAAAAATAAGCTTTGGGCTTATCGAACTCTTTCCTGCAACGATATCGAAGTGTTCTCTAATCGAGCTATGACATGGTGATGCTCGCAAAAACGAACTTCTATATGGACAGCTTGTGAAATACTAATAAGTACATAAAAGTTACTCTCTATTTTTTAAAAATACAAAATAACTTGTTCTAAACAAAATATATTTCAAAACGGATCAGAGAGTACTTGAAACTATTTCACAAAATGGTCATAGCAGTGAAGATAGTTGTTGAGAACCACAAATTTCCTCCTTTCACGTTTATGATTCTCTATTTTTTTTTCTTTCCACATAGAGTACTCTGTTTTCTACTTGTGGTTCTATGTCAAAAAAGTTTGTTATTATGCAGAAAACAAGGTGGATTTGCTGAAGATAGAGCAGGGCTCCGTATTCTCTAAGAAACGCTTTCTGTACTTTTGTATTCTACTCATAGCTGTGGTCCTACTAAAGAGGTTGTTGTTTTATGCACAAAATATCATAGGTGCTTTTGCAGAAGTTAAGCCTCACTAGCAGGGTTCCACATCCTCTGAGAAACGCTTTCCGTTTTGATTCTTTCCCCCCCTCAGACTCAGAAACGTTTCTCTCTTTCAGTTCCTCCGATAAACGTTCAGCGCGTTGAATCAAAATTACTTGAATTTAGTGACTATAAAATTTAGCTTGGCTGTGTCAATTTTCGGTGCAAAACAAATTAACCGTCCGGTTGAGAACCGATCCGTGCACCACCGCCATGCCTCCGGCTGGGCGTTGTTCCGCTGCAGAGTTCGCTCTGGATGGGCAGGGCAAGGGAGGTCGGGGATGGCAGACGGTTGCGGAGATGGCGGGCGGGCGCGCGCCGATGCTGATGCGGGGCGATGTATCGGCACGTAGGCATCGCTACGTCGCCCTCCAGCCAAGCTGGTCAGCGTGTGCATTAGTGGGGAGAACAGTTGTGCAAAACGAATTCAATGGTGGTCTTCCCTCCGTGACGCCCGAAGCAACGCAACGCATTCATGGCCCCGAAAGGCGACGCACCCACCTTCCAAAACAACCAACAACTTTTGTGGCGGAGATCGGTGCTTTTTCCTCGGCGATGACCGGCCGGCGATCGGGCACACGCTCCATGTGCTCGTCGGGGTCGCTGTAGTAGCTGCGCAGGCGCTGGTACAGCACCTGTGTGCTTGGACGTTCCGAAGCTTACGACCCAGTTTCCACATTCACCGTACTGAAGCCCATCAGAGATGGCACATCCGGAGAATTTCGTGCGCTGTGTCGTTCTCGCTCTTCCGACTTCCGTCCATGGGAAAGGGGAGGAAGTGCCGGAAAAACGTGGGCGCGCATGCGCATCCGCCGCCCGGTCAACCGCGCGCGCATGGGAAACGTTAGTACGCTACGGTTTGGCGAGGAACAGACGGTACGGGTAGCATGTTCCTGACACCCCACGCGCACCGGCTGCGCCCTGGGCGCTCCGCGACGAGCCCAGTGGCTAGATACCTGTCCGCCACTCGATCGCCGCCGGTCAGTCGTGGCAAATGCAACATGTCCCAGAAAACTTTTTCGGCACGACTTCACCGTGCGTGCCGCGACCAGCGACCAGTGGGGGTCGCGTCGCGGGGCGTGGAGGCGTGTGGTTGGCTTCGCTAACCACGTGTGAAGGACCGGGACTCCGGTAGTGGCGCCGGCCCCTTACGTCCTGACCGTCACCGGTGGTAGAACACATGCAGGACACACAGGCTTAGGTCTTGTTTGGTTCTCCAGTAGCTCCTAGAATTCTTGTCACGTCGAATGTTTAGATACTAATAAGAAATATTAAATATAGACTAATTACAAAATTAATTTCAGAATTAGAGGCTAATTTGCGAGATGAATCTATTAAACCTAATTAGTTCATGATTTGATAATATGGTGCTACAGTAAACAGTGCTAATAATGAATTAATTAGGCTTAATACATTCGTCTCGTGAATTAGTCTCCATCTGTGTAATTAGTTTTATAATTAGCTCATATTTAATCATCCTAATTAACATCCAAATATTCGATGTGACATGAATTTTAGTCCGGACTAAAAAACCAAACACCTATATAAAATTCTTCGGGAGACAGAAATAGGGACGACGAAGCCCTTTTGTCAATGTGTGATTTACTGCTTTGTTCATTGTTGACATGGAAACGGACTAGAACACCATGCAGGCAGCGTCGTATCCTGGTCCAAGGGGGCTCCGTTGGTCGTGGCCTCATGGGGCGGCCGGTCTCCCCGTAGTGGCAGCCGGCGGAATTGGAGCCTGCACGGCGGAGTAGAGGAGACAAGTAACCCGGGCGAAATGGGCAGTCGGGGAAGAAGGGAAACTGGCTCGCTGCCTTGCTGGATCAAGCAAATTGTCTGCTCGTATACAATGACCGAAAGAATTGGGCAGCAGCGAAGACCGAACGAACGGTGTCTATGCGAAGCTTCCACAGAATCACACAATTGGGCAGTCGGAGCAGTGAACTGCTCACCGGTTCTAAATTGTAGGTTTGTTTTGATTTTTCTAAATTCATATGTATTATTATGTACTTATACATACAATATATCTAGATGCATAATAATATTTATAAACTAAAAAATCTAGAATGACCTACAATTTGAAACGGATTGGAGCAGATGCGTCACACACACAGCCACACAGGGTCCCATCTTTGATGCAACATTTGGTCTACGTACGTATCGGTGTTTTATATCCAGCAACCTACCGAGGGGTATCCTGAGGTAGTAGATTGGTTAGTAGGGGATCGTCGGATCTGGAACTTGAAGGTAAAAGTGAGGATACAAGACACAAATTATACAGGTTCAGGTCGGCCAGAGTAGCATAATATCCTACATCTTGTTTGTGGTGTTGTATATTACGCCATGCGCTTGGGTGTTGTTTGGTATTGAGGATTTAGTCCTTTGTTGTGGTTCTGTCGATCTAGGGACCCCTACCCTCCTTTATATACTCCAGGTGGCGAGATTACTAGTCGGTTACAGGGAGAAGTTCTAGTAGAATTATATGGTATAAGTCCTAGTAGGATTACGGAGCAATCCTAGTAGGAGTCTGTCTTCTTACTTCCTTGCGGGACGTCACTAGCTAAAAGGTCTGAATACATATAGGCTTGTTCGGTCAGGCCGTACTCGACCCCAAAATTGGACCGTGCAAATAGAGAGGAACAAAGCTTGTTCGGCCAGGTCGTACTCGACCCCAAAATTGGACCGTGCAAATAGAGAGGAACAAGTCGTGGGCGCGCTTTAACCCAGCAGGCTGTACTTGCTCCTCCCCTCTCTGCAGGAAGATTTAACTATTTACCACACTTTTACGGATGGCACTCTTTCGTTTGCTACTTTTATGCGCGCCAACATAAAATTAGCAAACGAATGAGTGCCATCCGTAAAAGTGGCAAATAGTTAAATCTCCCCTCTCCGCACGGCCGAAAGCACAACAGGCTGAATGTTTTACCCGCAAAAAAGTCAAAAAAAAGTCACCCAGCAAAAAAGTCAAAAAAACAGTTGAGAACTGGTGTTACATGGAAAAAAATAAACACCCGCACGGGCCATTCTGGTCGGAGGCGCACGCGATCAAAAAACTCTAAGAGCATGGTTGGATGCCTGCATTTCAGTCATCCAGGCCCATGGGGGGGTGTGCGTGATTGGTTGTCTAGACTAGGAGCGTGGCTAGGCTCTCGCCATCCGAAAGCTGTTCTTCGGCTAGGCCAGAATTTTTCCTCGTTTCCGCTTTAACCAGGCTCGCGCGGTGCGCTGGCGTGCACGTGAGCGACGCGAAGAGGAGAAAAACTGCTGGGCACGCTAGTAAGGCCTCCGCATCTCGAGAGCCTGGCCAACGGGAGGCTCCGGCCGACAGCAAACCAATCAAGCCGCGGTGCGTCCCTGGAAGGGAACGGAAACAGCACAATTGGGTCTTTTGGATACCTATTGGGCTTTATAGTTCACACGTTTAAACAACTTCCGGTAGACGTACAGGGACGCCCGTTTATTTTCGTTTGCTCGGTCCGATTTACGGCCTGTCCCAAGCCCTCCTAATATATTCAACTCTTAGTTTGCTGCTTGTGCCAGCCCATGACGTAATGTAAAGCTTTATAAAAATGAAAAAATTCTAAACCTTTCTAATGGTACATGGGCCAAATTGTTGCAACAAAACTGGGGAACAAACAGAGTGCAGCATTGCAGCAGCCCAGGAGTCTTGAGTGCCTGCCTACCTCTGTTGACTGCTGTCGCCTGCCTGCCAGTCCGGCTCCGTGTAGTATATAAGAGAGACGGAAGGCACCAGCTGGACTGGGCCGGAAAACACAACTGTTTCCTCGATAGCCTCAAGAAGAAAGCCGACGGTGAGGAGAGGAAACGAGCAACGTTCCAGTCCGAACCAAATGACATTTTGGACATCTGATTTGACCTACAATTAGATACTTCTTGAAACGTCAACTATATCTAACAGGGGGTAGTAGTAAACACTAAACACATCGAATTGTATAAATCGGAACAAAGAGAAGAACTTGTTGTTTTCATTTGATCTCTACGCCAAATATTTGTATTCAGTTTTCTGTGGAGCAAAGGCAGGCACAACAAATTACACACACAAACGAATCTTCTTCCTTTTCTTCACACATTTTCCACCTTTCCTAGACCAAGTATATATCACGCCCTTTTCAGCTACCTGCTGCAAGTGCAAGTGTCCCAATCGCCTGTCAGCATCTAGGTCAGTACAGGTCCGTCGAAACCCCTGAGAGAGAGGTACGACGCACGCATCGCCGTGTCGGCCGGAGGTCGCAGTACATGCGGGTGGCGCGGCGCGTCCGGCCAATCTCCCTGTCTTAGGGTGCAAGCCCCGCTGATCGGCGGGCGCGGTCAGAGAATGTATATATCTGTAGGAGTGGAGTCGGCATCAATCACTTGAGCTCTTGCTTGCATAGAGGGCAAGAGGAGATGATCCTGAGCCACCTGTCCACGCACTTGAGGTGGAACATGTGCGTGCACGGCAGCTGCCGCACCTCCTCCTTCTCCCTGTACTGCGCCAGGCAGATGCAGCACTCCTGCGGTTTTTGCAGTTCCATCAGAAACAAGTTTGCTTGACACATAACAATGAGCAAGATATAACAAGCTATGAAGCTAAGGATGGGTCCATGCTTGCTCGTTCGGTTGGTGATATAGCAGGAAAAAAGGTGCTTATAATTGGCAGGATCCAAAAAGGCAAGGTTAGGACTCCTTATCTTTAGTATCATCCAAAAAGGGAGCATGTTCTCTATAGTTTCGTACGCACGTTTTGTCACTTTTGCGATATCCTATTCCGGCCTGCAGCTGACTTTAATTACCAATCATTTGTTTGCGATATCCTTTACCGATCCAGGAGTACTCCGTAACTCCGTTTCCTACCTCACCACGCTAGAAATGCTGTAATTTTTGCTACAAGTCTACAACTAACTTGGTCTGCAAATGTATGCAACATCATGAGCGAAAGAGAGATCGATTTACTCACTTGGTCGTCGTGGTCTCGATCCCTCGGCACATCCGGCTCCTTGAACCGCCACCGCGGCAGCGCGGCGAGCTGCTCGTCGGAGGCGCCCCGGCCGACGGAGGCCGAGTTCATGTTGTATCCGAGCGCGTAGCCGACCATGGGCACGAAGCAGCAGAGCAGGAGGAAAAGGAGGAAGGGGAGCGAGTAGACGACGGCGTTCCAGGCGAGCAGGCCGATGCAGAGCGCGTACAGCCTCGGCGCGCGGTGGAACGACCCCAGCCGCGCGTCGAACACCCACACGTTGCCCATCACGAACCACATCGCGAAGAACAGCTCCAGGAACGCCCGCGCCTTGTTCATCAGGAACGAGCTGTTCCTGCATTCGATTCAATTCGCCAGAGAATCCCATTACATATATTTCCATCAAGAAATTTCACGTTGGTACGAACACAGATGAATGTATTAAGACGCTAATAAGTTCGCCGTACCTTAGAGCATCGTTGGCGGCGTGCATCTCGAGGTCGTCCGACATCGCGTCGCCGCGGCCGCCGGCGGAGGAATGCCGGTGGCGCCAATAGAGGAGCGGGAGGCTGAGCACGTTGCCGACGTTGTACGCGGCGACCCAGAGGCGGAGCGGCCACGCGGGGCGCTCCCTGGGTGAGGTGGCGACGACGGCGGTGGTCAGGACCATCTGCGCGACGATGACGCCGAGCTCGAGCGCGAGCCAGCCGGGCGAGTTGAAGGGGTTGGAGCCCAGGTCGGACCTGGGCCCGTTCTGGTACTGGTACACCCGGCGCAGGAAGATGAACCACCGCGCCCTCGACATGCGCGCCACCGCGCGCATCGTGAACGCGGACACCCGGCCGCCGCCGCGGCCTCCCGGCGCCGCCATTGCCGTCGCCGACGAAGAGGAAGAGGAAGGCGGCCGCATTGCTGCTCTGGCGCGACGATGCCGGAGGAGGGCGGAGGGGGCATTGGCATGGCGCGCTTGTTTTCTCCGGGAAGGATAAATGGTGGGAGGGGCGGAGGGCGGGCGGGTTGGGTTCGGGATGGCGACCAATAATCTAACGGCTTTGCTTTGGCGCCAAGAGTGGAGGAGGAGGTGCGTGGAGGACTGGAGGATACAAACGGTTGGCCTAACCGTCTCCTTCCTCGCTCGCGCCATGCTTCCTTCCTCCTGGCTCTTTCCGCTCTTGCAGCCTCGGCTTGTGCTTGGTTTTGTTTAGGTGGGAAGCAACATGGGCGGTCCGGGTCATGGCGAGCAGATGGCCTGAATTAGTGGTTTTCTTGCACGTTCAGATTACGTCCCTACGCTTTACATACGATATTTAGCTGTTAGTATTAGGTTTCTTAAACATTCAGGTTACCAATCTTCTGGTCTGCTCGTTACTGGATTGGCAATTATTCCAGCACGTGATAATTCCAGTGCCACATTGGTGTTTAGAGCGAAGAGGTTTTTTTTTTTTCCTGATTCCTAGGGGGTGTTTGTTCTTTAGGAGCTCCTAAAATTCCTGTCACATTGAATATTTAGATACTAATTAGAAGTATTAAACATACACTAATTACAAAACCAATTGTACAGATGGAGGCTAATTTGCGAGACGAATCTATTAAGCCTAATTAGTCCATGATTTGACAAGGTGATGCTATAGTAAACATATGCTAATAATGGATTAATTAGGCTTAATAGATTCATCTCACAAATTAGCCTTCATCTGTGTAATTAGTTTTATAATTAGCTCATATTTAATCTCCTAATTAGTCTTCGAATATTCGATGTGACATAAATTTTTAGTCCAGCCAAACACCCTGATATTGTGTCAGCCTGTCAGGCAATCGGTGTGACTGAAGGATGGTGGCAGGGGTCATCAGAGATGGTAAAGTCTCACCATGGAACTGACAAAGAGCATATGGCACCCGCCACGAGAATGGATCCATGGAGCTATCGTCAGTGGGGAGCCAGAGCTCTTGTATATAGGTTGCACGTCTCTGTAGATGCGGTACTCAACTACCACGGCCTCATTACTCTGGTCTGTTCCTTTTGGTTGTGAAAGTCTGCCTCTAACACGACACTAGTTTCCTAGCCTTTCTGGAATTTTCAACAGAAGAATCGTCAGGTTTCAGGACAATCTTAAGGACGCCAAATGCTTGTGCAACATCTACGTGTATATGGACGGTGATATCTGTATCTGCACACCTGCCCTGCGTACTTGTGCAGGCATTCCGTTTGGTGATCTGCTCTGTTTTCGCCGTGCGGCACGACGGGCAGTCCAGTCCTGTCGTGCGTGAGAGGGTTGATCTGAAAGTCAACTTTTACGCTAAGGCAAGGCCTATTATGTCTGGTAACACCAGCTGCGATGGGTCAGAGCCCAACCGATCCACCAAGAAAAAAACAATCACCGTGATCCAATGGTCCAGCCCATAAAATCTTGGCGTTTTTCTGGTGGTATGATATGGCCCGGATAGAGTATGTTTTCCGGCTCAACCTTAGGCCCAACCCATTTCTGGAGTTGCGCCCACACCGAAAGTGGTTTGTCAGGCAAAACGTCTAGCCCAGCTCAACCATCTTTCTTTGGCAGCGGGTCTAAATGGGCCATCGTGCTGCTGCTTCTCCTTTCTCTCCCACTGCTTATCATCCCAGTGTCTTTTCGTCTTTGTTCTTTTTTATTTTTTCGCGGCCAATTTTCCTTTTTTTTAAACGCCCATTTTCCATTTTTACTCTGATAACCTCATACTATTTTATAACGCACATGAACTCGTCTGCATCCGTGCCCACTGGCATTCCCACTCGACGGGTCGTGTCAGATTTACAGATGTGCAGCCACGAAAGCCTAGCCTGACAGCGAGATGGCATGGCCGCAAATCTCCACCTGTTGAAATGCCGAGCCAGGATGATCCCAGCGACGTTGATTGTTCAGCGAGGCAGCAGAGGGAAGAAGGGAGGGCAAAACTCAAAAGCGGCACAGCCTACTCTCATGGACAGGGGAACATACTCTAGGCGGGGGGAAAACGACCCCGCACGAACAGGTTGACATGCGCTGCAAATGCAACTGCATGGAGAGAGGGAAAAAAAAAAGGGAGAGATTTTGCTGGATGCATCTTGTAAAAGAGGAGCTGGGATCGTCAGTAGCGTGGACGCTTGGCGATAGCCTTTCCAGCTTTCAGTATAGCTGACAAGGGCCAGATCGTGCTTGAGAATATATTTACTTTTGCTTCGAGACTTATCCACGTGGACTATTGGCTATAGCATGTACTAAACAACGAACGGTGTGGTAATAATTCCCACCCAAATCATAGATTTAATCAATTGAGGCTCATCAGAAACGTGCTCTGTTTCATAATACAGGTGATTATATAGTACTAGTTTTTTTTATGCCAGGAACAATATTAGCATATATTGTTAATTTTACTGGGTCTCAATTATGACCACGTAGAAAAAGGGACTAGTGTGCTAGTGCAGTGCTAACAGTTGAGATATCACCATGTCAGCTATCACCGCTACGGCGCTGTAACTAAGCTGTGCCGCAAAAATATATATTCTAGAAAAAGCTAGGCATGTCTCATCTTTCAACGGCGATTGGCCGATCGATGGAGACCACGACGAGACGGACACTAACACGATCGAGGGGGTCCAAAGAAATCCAAGTGGCCACTAGCCGGTAGCCACCACGTACAGCACCTTTTGCATGTATGTGCATGGCTACTTCCGAGTTCCGGTCCGCGTTTGCCCGCCCCGTGCCAGATCATCGTCGACAGGTTATTTCCGAAACCGCACTTAATTAGCGTGACACCCAAGTCAATGATGCACACATGGCCCTGATTACGATCTGCAAACCAATGCGATTATCAGAGGATTAATTGATTAGGGCCGTGTGTATAGATAGCTCCCCCATTTTTCTTGGATTCGGATCCCATCCGACGCCGATCGATCCGTCCAAGGCGAACGCTGTCGGCTGATAATCCGTCCAAGGCGAACGCTCCTGTTCTTCCAAACAGTAAGGTGACCTCGCATGGAGAGTTGGAGACTCGGCTCGTACGTACCAATCGTACGGAGACTCCCTTGTTCCGTTCTTCGATGTCGCAAAGGTTGTGTAGCTCATCACTGTGAGTGTATGTTTATTTCGTCACTGTAACAAAGCTTATTGCGCGTCGAGCCTGTAGTAGAGTAGTGTGATCGCACAAGCCTGATTCGCGAAACCCGCCACCCGTGCAGTACGGCTTTGGAGCCTCGTGCCGACACTCCCGTTACGACCCCGGAGGTCAACCTCGTCGGCTTTGGGCCGGCGCCCGGCGGGGGACAGGAAGACACGATCGAGAACGAGGTAACGAGCCGAATTCGTGTGATCGCGGGCTGGCATTGAAGGGCGGAAGCCGGAAGCCGCAGGTGCGTGGGCCGTGCCAGCAGCAGGGGCGCTATGCGGTTCCGTCTGGACCTTCAGGCGTCGCGCTCGGCGAGCTGTTGGTCGTTGGATCCCGACCGCAGGCAACGTCGCGCGCGAGCGATGGTTCTCGGTGTGAAGACTGAAGTGACCAGAGCAGGTGCTGCCCCCGAGAGCGAGTAGAGCCGGTAGCACAGGAAGCGGATTGCCGGAACCGCACGAGCTGGGAATCCGGGATCCCGCCAGGCAGGGGATCCATCGTCGGCGGCAGTTTGTGCTTTCGGCTGGCTGGTGTTCGTTCTAAGCAACAACTAGAATACCGCGTGATGGTGCGCTGTTGTTTTTCGCGCTAATTTTTTCTTCTTCCATATGCTTCGATCATTCGCGCTTCCATCCTTCCCGCACCTGTACGCGCGGGTGCGATCAACCGATGCTGGATGCTCCGTGACGCCACTGACGCGTTGACGTCTGCACCCGTACGTCCGGCTGTACCACTCCGAGAGTGTCATGTGGAACACTAGCAGTATAGTGGCAGAGAGTTGTTGGACGCAAGTGTCACCTGGACTGTTTCGCCTTGAATATAATCCAAATTGGATCGGAACACGGCCCAATTTCTGTTTCTGACAGGAAAAACGATCCATTTCAGCGTGACAGAAAGGAAGAAATATGAACGGAAATTGTTCTAGCTTCAGTTGCAGAATATCCTCCGGTCCGCTAACTTAAAAGAAGCTCCTCCTTCCGAGCTCCGGTGTTTACTCTTTGGTTAAAAAGAGACTCTGCTATTCTAGTTTATCCTGGCCAAATTAGGGGGTGTTTGGATGGGGGTACTAAACTTTAGGAGGGGTCACATCGGATGTTCAGATGCTAATTAGCAGGACTAAACATGAGCTAATTATAAAACTAACTGCAGAACCCCTATACTAATTCGCGAGATGAATCTATTAAGCCTAATTAATCTATCATTAGCAAATGGTTACTGTAGCACCACATTATCAAATCATGGACTAATTAGGCTTAATAGATTCGTCTCACGAATTAGACTCTATCTGTGTAATTAGTTTTGTAATTAGACTATATTTAATACTCCTAATTAGTATCCAAACATCCGATGTGACGGGTACTAAAATTTATGGGGGTGTATCCAAACACCCCCTTAGGTGCGGCAAAAGTGGGCTACGGAACAAAAGGGGGCTCTGCGCGTACCGATCTTGCCTTGATCATCGAAGCAGGTGGCATGCAGAGATTCTACTGCCACCATGCGGTGCTGTTGGTTCCCTAGTCATTGTACTTTGCAGATTTCAGCGACGTAATAATGCCTCGGTTGACATGACTGGATCTTGTAACTGGGGATGGCAAGGCAACTTTTGATCATACACAAAAAGAAAGTCGTGTCAGTTGTAAAATCAGGAGGAGGAGCCAAAGGAAGCAAGGGGACCCAGGCACTGGAGGGGCTGACCCATGCAATAAAGAAATGTAGCTAGCAAGGATCATGACAGAGGAGCAGAGCAATGTGTGGTATAGTAGTGCCTCTGGCGTTGTCGGTCTGCTGCAAAACAGTACGCCGCAAGGCGGATGACGAATGTGCAGCAGACAAGGGAACTCATGCACATCATGTCGCCTTTTCTCGTGTGTTGCGTGGTAGCTGCTTCCTGTTGCCAACGCTGGGCTCAATGATACTACAGTATTATTGGCTGTGGCAAAGAGAGCTCGCTTCACTTATTCCCCAATGATCTTACACATGGTCAGATACATCAGATATTCGCCCCGCCCTTCAAGCTTCACAGACAAATACAAAGCTGCTTCCCAGCCCAGGTGCGTTATTTCTTATTCCCACACGGGAAACAAACTCTGATTGACCAAATTATGGCCGTTTCTTAAGCATTTTGTGCCACGCATGCCGATGTACGGCCGTCCAACTTGCTTTCGCCGCAAGATTTTCTAAGATGCATGCGTCCGCGATGCAGTACTAACTAGTATACTGAAAGGCACACAATGTAGTTGGTGGTACGATGATTATTGTGTCAGCGAATTCAAAGACTAGTAAATCTCACAACTCTATCAGACCGCATGATCAGTCACTAGAACGATAGGTCAGTAAGATCAGAAAGCAATGCTGCATCGGCAGTTGAGCACCCGATGTTCATCGACCCCGTTGCTTGGCCGAATGGTTGCTGATTTCAATCCTAGCATGGATAAGAACGCGGGGGCGATCTAACAAACTTCCTCTGAGGAAAACGAAAACCCAACAAACTGCACGTATGTACAGGAGCCTGAATCGAAATAGCAGCATCACATCACAGTTGATTTTCTGTACTCCAAAGTGTCCTAAAAATTAAAAAAGATTTTCTGTACTCCTAAGTCCAAACCAAACACCACACTCTTCTTGCAGCATTGGACATTGGTTATATTGCTCGGTCCTGTTCATTAACCTCCATGGCTGTAGGAGCTTGCTGCTGCTAGAATGCTAGACGAATAATAGCCACCATTAGCTAGCGCATTAGCCCATATCTCTCATCAACATCGTGCCGTGCATATTGAGAGCAAGAAAGAGACGAAGGAAGATGAACATTTTACTACTACCACTATAGGCCAATTCCCTCTTTTTTTTTAAAAAAAAAGAGAAAGGGTCCCTAATGCGAAAAGGCAGCGCCTGAATTAGGTGGGGTGGGGGGAATTAATTAGTGCACGGTTTGGTTGGCAACTTTGCATGGCTTGAGGAGGCGGGCGCTTTTCCGTTGTGGCGTGGGCGAGCAAACGGCTCAATCATGCAGGTTACTCATGCAAGGCAAGTGCACGTCACGCCATCTTTTGTTGACGGCGACGGCCTCTAACACCCCCTCCTCGTCGCCGCAGTTGCAGCGGAAGCTACTACTGGAAATACGAGCATTCTCTCGATCTTATTACCGGTTGCATTATCACCTCAATAGAGCACCTCGCCCACCAACCCCTCCCTATCTATGGGCTCCTCGCGCCCTCCTGCGCCGCGCGGGAGATCGATCGATCGAGGAGGCCGGCCGGCCGGTGGCGATCCCGTCGCGATGAATAAACTAGCTAGCAACGTAACGTAACGTGTGGCTGCGACGGCCCGTGCGTGCGTGCGTAATCTGATGTGTAATGCGACCACTGAGCTGCGTCGCTTTGGGCTTGCATAACTTCAAAGAGGAGCCACAATGATGCTAACCGGCCGGGCCCTCGCTCCCTAGCTTCTTACTACTCCCAGGCCTGTAGATATGTCCCCTTTTCTCTATAGTTCTCTTCTTTTATTTTAGAAAATGGAAGTAATTCTGCGCTGCTCTTACTTTAATTTCTAGAGGACTAGAGGAGGCATGTCAGGATCAAGAATCAAGCAATGAGAGAATCAGGATCCTTTTTACTTTGCCCACAACAGAGACACGCACTCGTCATGGTAAATCATTGCTTCGTTATTTTTTGTGTGTGTGTCTGGCGGGGGGGGGGGGGGGGGGGGGGGGGGGGGGGGGAGGGGGGATTCTCTCATGTCATGCATGCACTCACGCACGATATGATTCACCCCCTACCACGTACGTGCTCGTAGTGGTGCAAGTTGCAGACGTGATAGTAGCTCTGAAGTTGCCACTGATCCCATGGTGTTCGTTTCTTTCCTTTCTCTGTCGACTACGTGTCTGAAGTCCGAAGGAGAATCAACGTCAGATACCAGACGTACCATTACGGCATGCTGGACGTAGCAGTTGTGTCCGGCCGGCTAGCTACCAGCTCGGTACTAAAACTGGAGTTCCCTTGAAGAAATAAACTGATACACAAAAAGGGAGAGGGGGACACGAGCCCATACACAAGTTGCACTGTATCGAACGCATTATTATACATGTTCTTGTCGCCTTTTTTTCCCCTGTGCTTTTTTTCCTTGTGGGTGAAAGTGGCCGGCTTGTCTTTTAACCACTGTTGCGAGCGGCTACCTCGAGTGAAAGGGAAAACTTAGCTGCCTGCCATGGTCAGAGGTAACTTCTTTGGCGGAAGAATTGGAGAGAAAGCATTCTTTCAAACGGTACATGCGGACAAGCCCCCAATTCGGCAACATGTTTACTGATATGATATGCCTTGAGTTTCACTCATGCAGCAGGTTTGTTTACCTGGCAAAATATCAATTATTGGTGAATGCTTTGGCACTTCCGCGCGCATCTCTATACTAAAGTCAAATTCTCAACGGAACCCATGGAAGAAATTGTCACTAATAATCATCGACCTGACAAGTACCATTGTACCATTAATCTCATTCATCCAAACCACCCCCTCTGAATTGAGGGGGGACAAGCATAAGATCCATGGTTGTATTGTATATCCTTTGCCAACTCCAGCATGTGTTTTGCTCAAATCTCCTAAGAAACAGGTCACCTGTCTAAGTGAGTGAATGCATGGGTACTTCATTGTCCATGCATTCAGTTGCAGCAGAGCTGAGACAGAGCACAATGCAAGTGCAGAACCGTTAGGGCCTCTAGCTAGGGGAGTGGGGAGTACCACTGTACCAGTACCTAGCTAGGTCCCCCAACTGAAATCTAACAATGTGGAGAAGTACAGCAGCAGGCTGGAGACGCTAAGCGCGACCCTGATAGGCCACCAAACGCCCACACACGGCCGTGCTTCCTAGCTCGGGTGGTCTCCGTGCTACGCTAACCTGCATGCTTTCTCCAACGCACGCTAGCCTTCCCCTCGCCACATCATTGTCGACGATCCCTTGCGGTTGCAGGCCTCCTCGGCAACTCACACACACTCTCTCTCTCCTCTCCCTCTCTCTCTTGGCATACAATACTATACTGGTGGTTGCCATCATGTGGCACTAGTCTTCAAGTTACACTAACGAGGGGTACTAGTACTAATCCCGGTACTCAACAGCTTAAACAAGTAGCTACAGTTCGGTCGTCGTGTGTTTCCCCTCGTGACAATACACTATTTTGCCAAGAACAAGAAACAATAATAGTGTCGCATGCTCATAAGGGAAAAGAAAAGAACTCTACCCTGCACGACACGAGTTGAGTTTCTTGCACTCACTGATTAAAGAACAGGAAAACCACCAGAACCAAAAAAGTTGGCATACACGAGCTCCATCATGCATGCTGCTACCTTTAATCTGGCGCTTTGTTTTTCTGGCGTGCGAGCCAAGTGCGGATTCTCTCCTGCATGATCATGCGGCTTTGTTGCTGTATGATCGACCAGGGCCCTCGCTTTTAGTGTGCTGAACGCTGAATGATTGCGCAATTGGTCAATCGCCGGCGTCCTCAAGGCAACAATATCGATTCGTAGAACTGAACATCTGTAACGCACTTTTCCTTTCTAGCTATAGTCGTCGTACGATTATTGTCAGGTGCGTGCGTATGAACTGCTAGCTGCTTGTTTTGCAGTGATGTGGAGTATCTTGCTGGGACCCTCCGGTTGATTATTTGATTCTGTCGCCAGCATCGATCGATCCCTTTAAGCTTTGCTGGCAGCTGATGAGACCGAAGCGGTTATTATGTGATTTCCCACCTAGATTTCAGAGGTAACTTTCAGACTTTTGACAATGTTTCTAGATCGGGTACGTAGGTTACACCATGTTGTTGATGCTGCTACGTACATTTACAAAAAAAAATATACCTATTCTGTACAGTGATCACTCAAAATTCCCCTGCTGCTTCCATCCTCTTTCCTTGACGTCTTAAAATGTCTGCGATGATTCCTTTTTTACATTGCTTTTAACATTAAAATGGATTAGTAGTTTCTTGTATGGAAATATTGGTTTATGTTAAATGGAAAGAATTTTAGTATATTTTGATTGTTTTTTACATTAGGAACATTTATGAGGATTTCCTAACACACACACACACCAGTATATCAAACTGTGCTCCCACATAGACTAATAATTTTGACAGTCACGAGTACTAGAAATTCATGAAACAATTAAGGTCACAACTAATAATCAAAATTGTTTACCTTGTACTTTCTCTCATTTGTTAAACATTCGAACATAATACTCATCGCAACTAGTCTTCGTACCCTTTAGTTAGTAACGGCTCTCTGCATCTTTTTATCCATTTTTTTCACTTTGCACCGCACATTGATATAAATTTAATTGATATTATGTTTGATATATATTTAATTGGACCCTTAGTTTCAGCTATTTGTTTAGCATGTAAATCACTAAAATCAGCACTCTCAATCTCCCATCGCTTCCTCCATAAATATATGCATGGTCCACATGGTGACACATCATGTATATACACCTTAAGTTAGTATTTTCTATATTAGGAATAGTAGAAAAAGCTAATCTAGAATTATATATTAGTGTTCTTGGGAATTTTTTAATAACATTATGTTAGTAATTTAGGGCATGTTTGTTTGAGCTGCAGCTTGAGCTGTTCTGAAAAGCTGTTGCTGGCTTTTTGGTTCTGAAAAGCCAACACTAGTTTTTAGAAGATGTGTTTAGTTTTGTGAGTGCAAAAAGCTACGCAAAGCTCAAAAAATTGAGGTTTCCACCTTTCCATATAAACTCAGTTTTTCTGGGCTTCTAGCTTCTCGAAAGCTGCACGAGAAGTTCATTGTTTATTTGAGCTTCTAACTTTTCACACTGAGAAGCTGCCAGGAAGTTCAAACAAACAGGCTCTTAGATTTAGACCTAGGGTTACTTTATGCTACTTTTAATAGTGGCATATGTGGGTGATTTAGATACAAATTTAGAGAGTTACTTTTTAATGGTACAAGTGGGTAGTTTAGATGAAGATGGTTATTTTTAGGTTATTTTCCATAATGACAGAGGTGGTATTTTAAATCTGAGAGGCTCCTTTTGAAGCCTCAAGGTGAAGCCACCTAGAATTCCTAGGTGGACACTCTATAAAAAGAGAGAAATCCTATAAATTCTCACAAAAAAGCAAAACATCCGACCATCAATCGATAGATTCAAATCATCATAGCCATTGGATCTATTATGTTTTCTAAAAAATTACCCACCTATACCATTATGAAAATAGCATAAAGTAATCCCCTAAATCTATATATAAATTACCCACCTCTACCATTATATAAAATAAACTAAAGTAACCCCTAATCTTCATCAAAATTACACACTTATGCCATTATAAACAATATTTAAAATAACCTCCTAATTTGCAACTGAATCGCCTACCACTATTACTTAAAAATACTTAAATTAACCCCTTAAATCGCCTACCACTACCTATCCGTCGTCCTTGCCTAGAAATGAGAAACCAGGAGTAGAAGCAGCAGTCGTTGATTCAGACAAATTTTCTACGGCTCGTATATAATCACTATTGACATGAAGTACAAGAATATGATGATAATGTACTACAAGGCATGTATTAGCCACACATACTATTATTAAAAATAACATAAGGTAACCCTACGTTTGAAGCAAATAACCTTAATTAAAAATATACAATAATATATGATTCTAAATCGTCTATATATTGTACTATTGGTATATGATATAATAATTAAGCTCTATACGCATGATGTGTGTCACCATTTATAAGGATATAAAGTGATGGGATTATAAATTTCTATGCTAAAACTGTATTTCAAACTTAGGGTTCATTAAACAAATTCAAGCGCATACCTGCGATCCAAAGTGAAAAGTTAAAGATTATAAATGTGGATGAAAATATTATAGAGTAATTACTAACTAAAATCTATCACAATTGGATGAAGATATTAAGTATATATCTACATAAGTATTGTGTTCGAATATTTAACAAACGAGAGGTAGCTTATGGTAATAGTTTTGTAGCAATGCAGTCTTATTATTTTTTTTCCATTGGAGACTCCGCATTAGTTCCCACAAGACAAGCTAGAAAAAAAAGAGAAATTCTCATAAAAATTAAAAACATCAAACACCAATCCTGTAAACTCTAATAATCATAGCCATTGATCTATTATATTTTCTAAAAAGTTACCCACCATTGTCATTGTGAAAATATTCAAAAATAAGATCTAAACCTATATCTAAATTACCGAGCTCAGCTATTATTAAACATAATCTAAAGTAATTTTTATCTATGTTACCCACGTATGTCATTATTAAAAATAACCTATTAAATCTTAATCTAATTATCTTCATGTGCATCATACATAAATGTCAAAAAGTAAACTAATATATGATTCTAAATTACCTATTTATGTCATTGTTAATATAAAAATATGCCACCATTTAGACCATTTATACATGTATGTGGGGAAGATGAAAAATATTGATTTGTATTCTAAACATAATCTATGGAAGATTGGAGGTGTGATACAAAATGGAAAAAGTATGAATATGAATGAAAAAGTGCATAGAGCAATTATTAATTAAAGATCAATCACAACTGGACAAAGATAGGTACATATTTATATAAGTATTATGTTGAAGTATTGGGAAAATAAGAGAGTAATAGGTAAACAATTTTGATTACTAGCTAAGAGTTTAATTTCTAAATAATTTTCAAATACAATAGTTTCTAAAAACATTAGCCCGTGCGGGAGCACGGGTTGATGGACTAGTATAAATTAATTTAGAGGACTACTTAAACTATTTTCATAATGATGGATCTGGCTAGTTTTTTTTAGAAAACATAAGAGATCCATGCATACAATGGTTATAGTTTACCGATTTGATTACCACATGTTTCAGATTTTTTATGAAAAATTTAAGATTTATCTTTTTTTCTAGTGTGTCTTGTGAGCCTCCAATTAATAATAGTATGATGTATAAACCAAATTAATCACATGATATTCATGACAGGTCCACGAACTGCATTAGCAAATATGAATTGATAGACATTCATCAGGAACATTGGAAAATTCATGATAGATTTTTTTTTTGAATTCCCGACGATGTTGGCAACAGACACTCGGGCAGAATATAGGCTTCTAGAAGCTCTCCGTGCGTTTAGAGACTACATAAGTAGGATCAAACCTCTAGGTAAAAGGATCAAGCAAATGCAGAAGGCCAAGATGTTTCAATGGTTTCTTGTCCGTAACATCCTGTGTCTTCATTTGATTTTCTTGTAGTAGTTTTGAACAATTCCCTTTTGGTATTTACTCTTCCAAGTCCATCACTTTACATCAATGAGATAATATTCTTGTATAGTAGTAAATTTTGTGCATAGTAGCCAAATATGCGCTCCGGAGGTCACTTCGGTCCCTAAAGTATCAAATAAGCCACCTCTTGAGTTTCTTATGGATCAAATTGGTCCCTAGCTAGTAGGCTGACGTGGCATGTCATGTGCTCTTGCCAAGTCATCGTTGGGCACCCTTTTGATGAGTCGTCATAGCATAATTGTCTCTTTTACTCCGTTTAGTTCACCATGTCTATTACATTGGTTGTGTACAAGGTTTTTGTGACGAGGCCACAAAATCATTGCATCATCTTGTTTCCTATGTACACCTAGCTCTAGTTTTTGTTGAACCTTAATTAGGTGCCATGTCTAACATATGGCATTTGATCAATTTCATTTTGAAAAGAAAAAACTAACCAAGGCATGGTACAGCCTATTATGCCGAGACTTTTTTTAAAAAAAAATTCTTGAGCAAGCTCAGTATGATATTTTTTTAATTATCAAATCCACATCAGGTACCACTTTTTGGACAAACTAAGAAGTAAATAGGACAATTAATTATAACATGTCAACTCATTGACCTCGTGGCATTTTCTTTCTTTTTTTTTTACTGAGCTTCCAGTCCAGACAGATTTCGACCAAACACGGTAGCCAGTCTTAAACAAAACGCTAAGAAATCCAACACTACCAGACACTGTACAAACCGACACCATTTTCCTGCGGCTTCCTCCATCTCGCTGGCCCGTTTCCCACGCCCGGGCGTCCGCGGACCGACGCTGGACACCCGAAGGCAGGGCTGTGGACCTGTCGGCGGCTGCACCGCACATTATCGGCATCCGGATCGGATCGTGGAGACAGTGATCTCCGTTAACCCCTTCCACCGGGGAAAACGATAAACAGCGCTGCTTTTACACGGCCGAGGACGACCCCGGCCGGCCAGTTCGACTCCAATCGACCAGGATGGGACGCGACAGTCGGCAGCACAACACCCAGCTGAGGTGGTGGCCCTGCTTGGTACGATCACCGGCGACTAAACGACCGAGCACGATTAATAAGGTCGGGAGCATCGAGCATGACCTCACCGCAGGCATCGTAAGCGCGGCTCGAGTCGACGGACGTGGCAGCCGGATTAGTTGTTAGTACTCGATCGCTGGTGGTTACTGGCGAGTAGTAGTGGCGAGATCGATGGAACGGGCGCGTAGTACAGGTGCTGAGTTTTTCCTTCGCGCCCGGGTTTAATGGTGGTGGTACGGTGTGTCACATAAACCGTGTGCCGTGACGGCAAAAATCTTGGCCATATCTCCAACTAACCCGGCTTTTCCCTCTGTCTTTTCCCGTCCCCTGTCGGCGTGGCCCGCGACGCGCGACACCACAGCCGAGCTCTCTCCCTCTCTTCCTCCTCCCTGCATTCTGCTTTCTGTTACACTACTGGCTTCCTCTCCGACTCTCTCTCCTTCCGGAGCGCAAGCGCGCCATTTTTAATCCCACCTTCTCCCACAGACCGGAGGTATCTTAAGCTCCAATCCACTGCTGTGCAAGCAGCTCCCGCCATCTCTTTCTCTCTCCTCGGCCGGCTTGCTTAGAACCCACTTGATCGCTGCGTCGCCGCCCGGGCCTCCTCCCTTCCAGCTCCCCCCCGTACGTGCGCAGTTCTGGGCACGCTTCCCCATATATACCCCCCGGCCGCTCTCGGCGGATAGAGATGCACAGGCAGTGACACGCACGCATCCCGACGGACTAGGTAGCTGCTCATCAGCTATCAAGATCGCCTCGGCCGCCCGTGTCGGGCGGAGGCAGACGCGCGATCGAGGAGGCGGCGGGAATGGGACGCCACGCGGGCTCCGCCGCCGCCGGCGTGCAGCACAAGCTGCGCAAGGGCCTCTGGTCGCCCGAGGAGGACGAGAAGCTCTACAACCACATCATCCGCTACGGCGTCGGCTGCTGGAGCTCCGTCCCCAAGCTCGCGGGCCTCCAGAGGTGCGGCAAGAGCTGCCGCCTGCGGTGGATCAACTACCTCCGCCCCGACCTCAAGCGGGGCAGCTTCTCGCAGCAGGAGGAGGACGCCATCGTTGGCCTGCACGAGATCCTGGGGAACAGGTACTACTGCAACTGCAATGCGTGCGCTCGGGGTTAATTTCGCTTCCTGCAATGCGGCTGTGAATTCAGCCAGCGACACCGCTATAACGCCACAAATAATGATGAAATTCGATGGGTGCATGCAGGTGGTCGCAGATCGCGTCGCACTTGCCGGGCCGAACGGACAACGAGATCAAGAACTTCTGGAACAGCTGCCTCAAGAAGAAGCTGCGACAGCGCGGCATCGACCCCAGCACCCACAAGCCCATCTCCGCCAACGCGGCTGCGACGGCGGCGGCATTGGACCAGCAGCCGGCGTCGCAAGAACAGAAGCCGCCGGCAGACGCCGACAGCGGCTTCGCCCTGAAGCGGCAGCACCAGCAGGTGTTCGACCCGTTCCCGCTGACCGACAGCTTCGGCGGCGGCTTCGACGCGGCCGGCGCCGCATTGTACGGCCACCTGGGCGGCGGCAAGCAGGACGCGGGCGGGTTCGTGGACTACAGCAGCGTGCTGGACGTGTCGGAGAACCTGGGCTACGGCGAGAGCTCCAGCAACAGCAGCAACTGGAACTGCGCGCCGGAGGCGAGCAATGCGCTCGACGGCGGCGACGCCCCGCTGCACTGGGCCTCAGAGAGCAAGGCCGTCGAGCCCTTCGCCGGCTACGGCGGCGGCGAGGAGCAGTCGCTCGAGCACAAGTTCATGCTGCCCTGCCACGGCCAGCAGGAGCAGAGCCTGCCGCATTTCGACTTCGACATCAGCCGGGGCGCGGTGGTCGGCGAGTTCAACCTCGAGTTCTTCTGAGGTTTTCAATTTGTGAATTTCACCACATATATAGTATAAATTACCGTATATACTGTTCTTATTAAAAGGCATTTCACACAGACCAATTGGGAGCTTAGAGACTGTACTTTGTTAATTTCCTCTAGTCGTCCTCACTCCTCCTTAACAATGTTTTGCCTTTCTTTCTTCTTACTTATGTTTTCAGTATGAGTAAAATAAAGGCATATACATATATAGTACAAATGTAAACACAGTGTAGTTGCTACATATTAAGGTTTTGTTAAGAATAAGTTTCTTACTTTCAGCTGTACTCACTTCGGTGACTCTTGTCTACCACTAAAAAGGACACTCTATATTTTTGGCTTCTGAATTGTAGTCCTCTTCCGACGAAGAAATCAGAAGGTTCTCACTAATTGCTTAGGCAGGTCGCCATCATGTTTTCAGCTTTCCTTGATTTGAGTCTTGCGAAAGCAAATGAGGAAGAAAGCTACACCGCTGGAATCAGCCATGCTAGTCAATTTCAACTATTTATTTACGTGTACTGATGCTTCCTTTTTTCAAAACAACAATTTCGTGGCTTCGTTAATGCTGCTGTTAGCTTGTAATCTAATTTTCCCCTCCAGATGTCACTTTTGCTAAAAGGTACTAGGACATGCAGCACTGCCATGGCACTGAATAATACTACAATTCAGCACACCTCCTAGACTTTGGTAGCTAAGAAAACATACGACATTTTTAGTCCATGATGTGAATGCGACGGCTGACATAGTTTAGCGGTAGGGGTTCCCCGTGGTCACGGCTGTCACATTTTTTAAAGCAAAACGAGTATTTTTTCCTTAAAATTTTTGTTGTAAATGGAAAATATCAATACCAGCGGCCACCTCGATTGTTCTACCAGACGGACTGCAAGCTAACGGAGTCCCACAATCGCTATTACCTGTCTACGTGTAATAATGCTTCTCTATTTTTCTTAACAATGCTTCCTTAAACCTAAACAACAGTTTCGTGTCGCTGTTAACGCTGCTGCTAGCGTCTCATCTAAATTTTCCACTCCAAAGGCCACTTCTGCTGAAAGGTCCCGGTAGTACATGCACATGCGCCACTGCCATGACCCTGGACGAAGTGCCGTGTTGGGAGAGAAACAGAGGACGGGTGCAATTAAAGAAAGACGCGAACCACCTCTGCTGACCCTCGCGCGGCGTCCTCTCTCCTGCGGTGGCTGCGTTACCAAACCAAACCAGACGACGGACGGCGAAGAAGCCGCCGGAGTCGCGTCTTATTTAAAACCGGTAGCGATCGACGGCCGGGCCGTGAGTGAGGGCATGGCAGCGCACACGACGCGATGCGGTGCGAGTCCGTCAAGCTTTGCCGGACGGATGGATGGAGCCATGCTGATGGCGCCGCTTGCCTGACGTCGAGAACGTGTGACCGGCAGGTGGCGACAGGAGCACTGAATGTGGTGCAACGACGACGGCTGGAACCCATCGTCGTGAACTTCGTGCCTCGAGTCGGAACGGTACGGTACGGCCATCAAAGCCCGCCAAAACGGAGGGGCCGGCCGGCGAATAAGATCTTGAGGGACGACACGACGGGTTTTACGGCGCGCGCCAAAGGTGGCACAGACAGTCATCGCCAGCCCCACGCCGACGCGGCCGCCTTCGGGGACACAACAGAGCTAGCCGCTGCGCGTAGAGCCGGCGGCGTGGAGCCGTGGAGGAACACGAACAGCAGCGACTCCGTCTACCACGGGACACACGGAACGTTATGATCTGTTCAGCACGGCGTGTGGCGCTAAACATGGAAGGTTAACTTTGGCGGGCATATCATTGAGAGACCGGCATGTAGATAAGATAAGCAGGCAAAGCATCGCGGGTGATCTGTCTTGCACTGGCCATCGGGTCATTAACAATCAATCGAGGGGCCAGCCAGCCAGCCAGCCAGACGGGGCAGAGCATGATGGCGAGCGAGAGAAGACGAGGAATCAATGATTGGGGCGGGCACAGTTGGGCCGCGCCGTGCAGTGCCGGGAGGGCCCCGAAACAGTGGTGCGGCGGCGAGCCGGCCGGCGAGGACCGACCGCACGCAGGGCGCGAGCGAGAGGACTAGAGGAGCAGCAGAGCAGGCTCGGGCGCTCGGCGGCTGTGTGTTCTGCTCGCGATGATTGATCGATCTGGACGCGCGGGACAGCAGGCCCTGTCGCGCATTCAAGCCACGCCCACGCACCCCGGCCGCGCGCTGTTCTCTGCCGCCGTACGGCGCGTTGGCGCGACATGGAGGCAAATCCGCAAGCAAATGCATGGTTCTCAAGGGCCCAGGGTGGGGGCCGACCAGGCCGTGTTGGTGCAAGTGTAACCGGGTCTGCGCCACACAGGACGGCGCTGCTGTCTGCGCCCACCGATCGAGCCATGCACCGGTAGCGTACGGCGGGCAACAGCAGAGCGCGAAGCAGACGCGCGTGACGCTATCGCTGCCCAGCCAGATGGGCTGCCGCAATGTGCTGCACATCAGTTGGGCCGAAGGCTTGGAAGTCCGTCCATGCGCGGCGTCCTTCTCCCTCACTCCCTCGCTCCCCACGCGCACAGATTTGCGCGCGGTCGCGCTCGCGCCGGAGTGCACGACCCGCGTGGTCTTTTTATTTTCCTTTCCCTTTTAAAACGTGATAACATTTTTCTCAAGTATCTTCGTTCGTTTTGATAACGTCTATAAAACTAGGAATATATTTTAATATAATTTTTATATTCTAGCAACTTGTGTTAAATGCATAATAGCTAGTTATATATGAAGTGTTTAGCAACTTATGTATAAATCTATCAACACATTATATACATAAATTGCTACATTTTTTTCACAGTTATGTATTTGAGGTATCTATTTAAACTATCTTATTTGTCTCTATACATATGGATACATTAGCTCTGAAGAAGCTGTTACATTGACCCTACGTGAGTTATAGTTACATATTTGAGGTATCTATTTAAACTATCTCATTTGTCTCTATATATATGGATACATTATCGAAGAAGCTATTACATTGAGCCTACGTGAGTTATAATTATTATAACATACTAGCAAGATGCCCGTGCGTTGCTACGGTCAAATTGTATTTGTATTTACTTTTATTATTTTTTATTCTATACCCTAGTTTTTGTTACACTCAATGAATTCTCTACTCTTTTTCTAATAAAAATTTGAATTAACATGTTTCCTTCTATTTGAATACTCATTATGTTTCTATAATTATTCATTTAACCAAGAAGTTGCTATAGGCAAAAAAAAAATAGATATGACTGTATTGCACCACGTAAGATAATCTAATACAGTTCAAGACCTCCTTCCTGGGTAGTTGAAAGACTGAGTTGGAAATCCACCCGGGCTCCTCTTTTTTTAGATTTGTACTCGCTTTTTTTTTTCCTTTCGGCGGGTGAGGATTTTTACTCACTTTTTTCCCGAGGGCGGTTCACAGGTGGGGTCGCGGTTTTCCTCTGGTTCAGGGGTAGTACGGCTAGGGGATGCGGTTATTCTTTCGATTCCGGATTACAGAGGCTGTTTTTCTCCGGTCTTGCACTCCGTGATCTGGTTCACGTGGTGGGAGTCGATTTTTCTTCGTTTTTTTTACCAATTCTATGTGATGGACGAAAATTGGTGGCAAAATGCTTTAACATTAAATAGAGATATAGAAAAGAGGTGAAATATCAATATAGTAAAAAAGAAGCCCTTCTAGTCCTGCCATATTCATGAAAAGAAAAATAAAAATCAGTTCCGAGGTCAATACTAACAAAACAATTCTCTCTAGAAAACACTCCTTGGCCTTTGGGGCGAGCCGGGCCATGAGAGCGGCAGCGGCATTGCCAGCATTGTTCTCCTCGATGAAACTGATAGTGGAGTTGATGATGAGTAGAGTGATGATCCCTACGAAGTCCGACCAGTCCGGTGGCTTGCCATGAAAAATCAGCAAAACACATCAAACCCTCTGAACCCACGGCTCCAACAAGACACCCGCTGTGAGAATCATCACTTACTCCTCCGTTGGCGAGCGCGATGGCCATGATGGTGGCTGCCTCCATGACCCAGGACATCGGGTTCCACATGAAGCCCAGGAACTTGAGCACCTTGCTCTCCTCCACAGGCACACGCACACAAATCCATCATGTAACTTCACATCACACCATCTGCCAGATCGAGTAACAGACCGAGTAACAGGAACAGAAAGGCATGAGGCAAAGGCCGTGGATTCACTCACTCACCTGCTTCTCCTCCAGCTTGTTGGGCCCGAAGATGGATCATAGTTGCAATCAAGTGCACGGCAAAGAGGTTTCACAAAGGCGGCAGTAGCACAAGCTATCGAACTGAAAATTGAACAATCTTGTACATAAGCAACCGGTTAGCAAACCAAATGAGCCTTTGCACAAAACACAGTGTGTCCTTCGGAAGCCTTTAGTGTCTAGGCAACACATGATGGCAACACCAAGTACACCCAAGAGAAAACATGGTGGCAATCATATGAAGAAAGAATAGTGTACCTCAAGCTCATCCCATCAAGACTTTAGAGCAGCAGCATCATTCATCCATACCATTGTGCATGCATAATTTGGAAAGTTGCAGGCAAGACGGCGCGTGCGTCGGCTGCACCAGGGTGTTCTCATTCCCTGCGGCGGCCGCCCTCGCAGGCGAGTTTGACCTCAGCGTCGACAGAACTCAAGAAGTGGACTGATTCTTTTATCTGTTGGAGCTATCAGAACCGCAGTGTCGGCAACAGATGGAGCAAGGGGCTCTTAACACCACCAAGATAATAGGAACAATAAGACAGAGGTAAATGCAATTGGCACCGAGAGAACTGTTCGTCTGCATCCAGTTGCATCCAAGCTCACACGCAGTGCTACTTTTAGTATTCTGCGTTCCGCTGCACTAAGAGCAAACTAACGGTCTGTAACCAGGACCGGAATGGGAGCGGATCAAAGATGATAAAGCAAGATAAATTGGGTGGGTGAATTTCGCTGCATCAAAGTTTTTTTTAAAAAAATTTGTCGAATTCGCATGGAGCTGGAATTGACCTCTGAACCAAGGCAGGGAACGGAGCGGAGGTGAAACTGATGAGGAAGATAGTAGGCAATACCTTGCGACAGGTGCGTGCTCGGGAAGAACGCGACGGGGATGTCCTCGAAGCAGGAGTTGAGCTTCTCGGACGGTGAGAGCTGCGACTCCGCCACCTCCCATAGGTCCTCCACCCGGCCTCGGGGCTCCGCAGGCTCTCCATCTCCATCGATCCCCTACCCCACTCCTAGCTTCAAACGATGGTTGCTCCCTCCCCTGCTTCCTTGTCCCCTCTGGACTTCTTGGATGGATTCGTCCAAGAACTCTCTCTCTCTCAATTGCTGCTCCCGTGTTCCACCTCCAACTTCTAGAGATACCGCTTCCGCTCCGGCGTCCGACGGCGCGGGGAGGACGTGGACACCGCGGCCCCCTCCCTGCCACAATTACATTCGTCGGCGCCGTGCCCGCCCCTCCTCTCGTGGTCAAAGTCGTAGCTCCAATTGGATCCGGCGTGCCTCCGGTGCCCGCAGCCGTGCTCCCTTGACGGCGCCTTCCTAGACGCCGACGAGCTCCGGCTGAGGCCGCGCGCAGGGGCAGAGCGGGGGAGCGTCGGGGCGCCCTGCTCCGGCCGCCTCCTGCCAGTCCACTGCCGGGCGGCGCCGGGCCCGGAGCCGGACGGGCGGACGGAGTACGGCAGATCTCGATCCCCCGAGGGAGGGGGACGAGGGAGCTAAGCTCTTTTCCCTTTAATCCCTTGCTTTCCTCTTTTTTCCACCCGAGCCCCCCCTATATTCACAATTGGACTGCGGGTTGATTTCACGAAAGTCTGAGGGTTTTTTTGCAAAACGAGCACGACGGACGAAAATTGCTGGCAGAGACGTTGCTTGCTTTAATAATAGGTATAGATAAGTTATCACATGTTCTTTATACAAGTTACTCCATATAAGTTGACTGATAATACCACTACCTCTATTTTATTTATAAGTTGCTACACGGTTTGTCCATAAGTTGCCAGTCGTGTAAAACAACATCAAAATATATCAGATATGGATCTTATTTTGTAGATCTCATCACTAGAAACACAATGGCGCAAACGGAATTAAAAATGGATACTTGATGAGTGAGTTATGCTCATTTAAAGAAAATGTACTAGCATTCCCCCTAACTGACATATCATTGGCATCATCGGACCCAACGCGCCAGTAGAGTGGCAGAAGCTGGGGTCGCGCGCTGCGCAACAAGGCGACTCGTCGCGGGATAGCGTGGTCCTTCTAGATATGGGGCTAAACAATGAGACATATCTGACATGGAGACTGTAGCGCAAGGCGGCGTAGTCTACATGGAATAGAAGGAAGTAGTCGAGAATTAGGAAAGTACTCATTGTAATATGTAACAAACCTTCCTGTAACCCTACCCCCGTGTATATAAGGTGAGTTAGGGACCCCCTCCAAAGCAATCCAATACAACCAATGCAATACAACAAGCAGTATGCAGTGTATTACGCTATTCAGTGGCCTGAACCTCTCTAAATTTTGTATCAGCGTTTACCTTCGAGTTCCTGATCTCGGCGAGCCCCACCAACCAATCCACTACCTCGGGATACCCCTCGGTAGGTTTCCGGGTCTAAACATCGACAGCTGGCGCGCCAGGTAGGGGATCTTGTCGAAGATCCGTTGGCGAACTTGATGGCACAAGTCATCATCAACCCACCGTCGCATTCAAAGAAGGCGCAAATCATGCAACGTTCCTCTTTGGCTCTTGGGTTTGCGCCGCAGAGGGCGCATGAAATTTCCACCGCCACATCACGCCCGCCTCGAAGAAGAAGTTTTTGACCGTGAAGCTCCAGCGCAAGCTCTGGAAGATCTCGTCGAGAATTTCGATGAATTTTTAATTTCTAACCTATTCAGAGGCTTGGGGACGAGTCTGAGCCAAACTTGACTTCTACCCCTGATCGGATTGATTCGTGCGAGCTGGTGGAACAACCATCGTACAAGTCAGTCTACATCCAACCTCGTTTCCCATTTGGACTCCCATTCGGACTCCGCAATGCAGCCACTTTCTACAAGGAGGCTATGTCTAGATTTCAATCCAACTCGGATGATATCGAGGACCTCGATTACTACTTGGATATGGATGAAGAGATGCCCCTATCAGGTCCGCAACAGGGCTTGGTAATCACGTCAACTTCACAGGACAGATTCATCTACTAGCTTAGCATGAAGCCATCCGAACTCACCAGGAACGACAATTCATGCCTCATCGTCTATCTCGACAACCTCCCGTTCCAGGCTACGTTACACGGATACGCTGGGAAACTGCCGTATCGTGTATCGGATATGTATGGGAAGCGGCCTTTGCTGCGTCCCGTGGAGCGGCCAGCCAAATCAGCAGAGCTTGTTAGACAAATTGAAACGAAATCTTATGCGTGTGCCAGACATATGCATCGATTATGTGCAGACATAAAGCAAGTGGTTATTTAAACTGCTGAATGAAGATGGCACATGGCAAACCTTAATATAAATAAGTATCTAAGTTTAGAGACTCGCATTTCTAGAAACGTCTCTTAATGGTCAGGAAGATTCCCTGAGTTGTGGGACTTTCAAAATAAAGGACGGGTTGTAAGATTTTGGGAATATACTTGGGTAGGCTCTAAACCAAGAAAAGAGCAATTCCCTAACCTGTATAATATAGTCTACTATCCTCATGTTATAGCAAATGTCATGAATCAAATGCATTGCAAATTTCTTTTAAAAGAGACTTAATTGAAGATAAGTTGACTAGATGGAAGGGACAAATTTAACAGGGATGTACATAGATATGGTAGTTTCACCATACGGTCTATGTACCAATATCTTATAAATCGGGACATCCCCTTCACCAAGAAATTTATATGGAAGCTGAAAATACCTCTGAAAAATAAAGATATTTCTTTGGTACCTCAAACAAGGTGTTTTTTTAGCGACTCAAACGAGGTGTTATTTTAACAAAGGATAATTTGGCTAAAAGAAATTGGTCTGGGAAAAAAAATATTGCTTTCGTGATAATAATGAAATAATTAAGCATATCTTTTTTGAGTGTCAACATGCTAACTTGCTGAGACCATTTAGAGAGTTGTTAATATAGCTATTGGGTTAACCCCACCAAAATCAAATGCATATGCTTAGCAATTGGTTAATAGGCATAAGCAAAAAAGATCAAAGTTTGATTTTTGTGGGTGTGGTAGCTCTTACATGGGCAATTTGGTGTACGCGTAATGATTTGACTTTTGAAAAAAAATTGATTTAATTTTTTATGCAGGTTATCTTCAAGGGATCATATTGGCTGCGATTTTGATCCCTGTTACAACGTGAGGATGCCAGGGAGATTGTCTTCTTAGCATGCAAGGCACTGGAGGTGGTTGCTTTGGATATATTTGCCAAGAATGGATAAAGATGCAGTAACCGACTTTGCTTTTGATTTCTTCCTTCACTTGCGTACTATTTACCATTATTTGTGATTAGCTTGTGAGCTTAAAAATACTGTAAATTTGGATATGTGCGACCGCAGAGGTCGGAACATTTCCGTTTTCTAAAAAAATGTGTAGACGTGAACAGTGGCTTATTTGTCATTACTGAAAATCAAGAACTAAAGCGTGGTCAACACAACCTTTGTTTTCATACCGTAAATATTGAAAACAGCTTCCTTATCATTGTTGTGTGGTCAAGCAAGATTTTATCTTCTTGCACTTCCAGATATAGCTATCAATATTATCTATGCATACCAAATGTTGTATTTGCGAAAAATAATCCTGCATACTCTAGAACGGGAGGATTTATAGTAGTGCAAAATCAGAGGAAGAAAATATATAATTCAGATAACTTTATTCCAGATGGAATGGGTGCTAGTGGCTTTGTTTCACAATCAGCCGGCAGGCAACGCTGCACTATGGATCTTCTCAGGAAAATGTGCTGGTCAGATAGTTTGGTCAAAGGGGATCCAAGGATTGAGAGTGCAGGTCGAATTGTGAGGGGCTGGACAGATGCTCTTGTCTAAAGGGATCTGAGGATCGCGAGAGTATGGTTCATGTTTTTAACTGTACGTCTCAGTTTAGAAAAGGCGGTGAACAGACTCGTACTCGAAAAATCGAACTGGACAGAAAGCTAGCGTGAGGCGGTGTGGGCGCTAGTGGCCTGCTGCTGGGGGCCAGCCGGCCAGGAGCCCAGGAGACGAGGAGAAAAGAGCCGTCGCTCGTTGGCGTTCATCGGCATTCGGCAAGTTGCGTGCCACAACCTTGGACGGCGTCACCGTGTCGACAGGCGTGTGGAGGGAGTGCGAGGCTCGTCGTTAAGAGACGGGCCGGGAGAACTCAGGAACGCTAGAGCCACGAGCCTCGGGATCAACGGCCAGAGGGAAGTCTGCTCAGGATCCAATGATAGAGGATTTAGGGCGACGTGGCCCAATATCTGCTCGAGATCGTGTTTCAAGTTTCGGTCTTTAGAGATCGGATCTGTATCCAATACGGATGCGGATACGTGAAAAATACATCTCAGGAAGTATCGGAGGAAAAAAATAAATAAAAACCTGATAAGTTCGTCAGTACGTATTGTGGTGATTTTGAGATACGGCCCAGCCCAACGTCGCACCCTCCCCTTATCCCTTTGCGTTCTGCCCGTGCGCGGTGCGCCCCCTCCCCAACCTCGACCCGCTCCAGACGCATCGAGCCGCCGCTGACTCGCCGCTCGTGCGCCGCCGTCCGCCCGCACGACCCCAAGCTGCCAACACGAGCGCCGTCTCTTGCCGGCGACGTACCTCCGCGCAGACCGCCGCGCATGGCCACACCGCGAGGCCTCCGGGCGCCGGCCATGACGACCTGCGTCACCACCCGCGAGGCCGCCGGGCACCGGCCGTGACGACCTGCATCTCTGACGGGCTCAAGAAAAACAGAACTGAAGAAGCTCCGTGACTCTCCTTCAGCTTGGTTGTTGGCCGGTCGCCCCTTCCCTTCCCTTTCTCGATTGACAGTTCTTGACGTTTTGTTTGTTCTATTTTTCCGATCCACTTCCTGATCTCCACAAGTATATGGCAGCAACAAATTCAAGCAATGCTAATGCTAATGCTAGTAGCAGCACAAGTCCTGTGGCGATGACTAACATCAGTACTTTATTACAGGTGGGTTGCCGAATGGCACTCGGCCCACACAGCTTCCTTCGATTTGCTCTCTAATCCCTCCTCTACCCACTTACTTACCCTCTCCTTCCTTCGCCTCACTGATGGCATCTGCGGCGGCATTGCTCACAGCTATCAACGTTTCCTTCTCTTCTGCAACCGTCGCTGGCTTATCTGATCTTTGCGCTCCAGTCAACCTGGCAAGCAACACGAAGGACATGCCACCAAGCACGTTGTTCATGCACCGGAGAGCAAGAACAGACACCTTGAACACGGGAACTGGCGCGACCTTGCCGAGGAGGTACTCGATCCCATTCAGAGTCTGGTAACGCAGATTGCTGCTGACGCCCATGTGGAGCGCCCAGGTGGCCGCGTTGAGCAGCGTGGGCGGCGCCTTGTTGGGAGTCTCGAACGCCGGGTCCATGCGCTTCCGCATCGCGATGAGCCCGTTGGAGATCGCGGTGCCGGCGAGCCCGGCCGCGAACCCGACCATCGCGAAGGTCGCGCCCTTGGACATGAGCGTGGCGACGCGGGAGCCGAGCGTGTAGGCGCCGGCCTCGAACATGTGGCTGGGGAGCGCGGAGGCTGCGGACGAGGCGGCGGCGGTGGGCGCGAGGAGGTACATGAGGACGAAGTTGAGGATGGATCCGACGACGAGGGTGGAGAAGACGAAGTCGAGCTCGTTGAGGCCGAAGTTGGGGCGGGAGGCCATGTCGCCGAGCACGCAGGCGGTGACTCCGACGAGCTCCTCCATGAGCAGCTTGAACGGGAACTGCGGGTCCGCGGCGACGCGGGCGGCCCACCCGGCCAGGAAGACGCCGAGGATGCCCCCGCGGCGGCCATCGCCGTCGCCGCCGCCGGAGTCCGCGGCGTCGCCAGATCCGCCGCCGCCGTAGGAGCGCGGGGGCGGAGGCGGTGGCAGCCTGCCTCCCGGGCCGGACGGCGACGGGGATCGGAGGCGGAGGAGCGACGCCGAGGAGGAGAGCGGGGTGAAGGAGAGATTCGCGGTGGGGACCGCGCGGTACGGCGCGATGCGCGGCGAGGAGTCGAGGTGGGCCGGGAGGAACTTGGCGGCGGCGAACGCCGTGGAGGCCATGGCGCGATCTGGTGGGCGAGGAGAGGGGATCGCGCGCGTGCGAGACGGCGGCGGTGCGGGAGGTGGCTAGGGTGGGACGAGGCCTCAGATGGGGGAGGGTTTTGGGGGTTGGTGTAGTGAAGTAGTGAGGCGGATGTTTGGTGAGAGGGTGGAGCTGCCGAGTACCGATGATGTCATATCATTTCGCCCTTCGTATTCGGAGAATTCTATAGTTACATGAGGTATAGCAACTTCAGCAATATCACTGCTTAAATCCCTACTCAAAAAGTAGGATCGAAGGTGAAAAAAAGAAAGAGAGTAAAGAAAAAAAGAAAGAGAGTAAAGAGCGCTGGCAGTCCTAAACTTATTGCGCTGTGTTAAGCCAGTCCCAAACTCGTAAAACGGCCAATCAAGCTTCTAAACACCGTTCAGATCTCATTAACATCCAATTGGGTGGGAAAAGCGCGGGATTAGCTGACGTGGCTTTGCCACCGTCTCACCAACGTGGCTCAGGAGTAGTGAGGGTATCGTTGTTTTGCAGAGAAGCCCGTCAAATGCTTTCCTTCTCTCATTTGTACCCTGCAATCCCTTGCCGCCTCTTGGTTGTTCGTCGACGAGGTCGACGAGGTGGGAGTGGCGGCAGCGATCGAGGAGGATCATAGGGAGGCGGCGTAAGGATTCGTGGAGTGCGGAAGGAAGAGACCGAAGCTGGAGTTCGCCGCCGCGATGTGTAAGGATGATGGCGTGATTACGAGGGAAAGGGGAACCATTACCCGAGTATGGTGAGTTGATCTTTGCCTCCGCCTTTAGGATCCTAGGGTTAGGGGTACCATCTCGTTTGTTGTAGGAATACTTCAATTTTGGACATGAGATTGCAGATTTGGGGAAAAATTTCTAGGGTTTTGGCTTTTTTGATGTGTTTGATGTTGTGGCTATTTCACTGCAATGTAGGTTCTGGTAGAGAGAAGTTCATAATTGAGATTCACCATGGTGGGTTCTTTGTTGGGTTTGGACATCTGAGGTTATATGGTGGTGAAAAACTGGACTGGTTTGATTCGATAGAGATCGATACATGGTCCCCGCTTTGGTTTGAGGACTTTCTGCAGCAACTAGGATATCAGAATGATCTAAGAATCAAGTTTTATTGGTTGTTACCAGGGAGAACACTTGCTGATGGGCTGAGAATCATTGCATCAAACCATGACACTAATGTTATGGCATTAGTGATTCAAAAGTGCAAGACTTTAGTAGTGTATGTTGATCATGAAGCTAGTATGGGGGATTGTCCATGGGATGATGTAGTTGGATTTGCTAAAGGTTTTGAGTCTTCATAAGGTTGTGTATGTGAACAATATAGTTGGTGAGAAGTTGCCAGTGTTTTACACTAATTTGAATAGAGGAAGAGTTGAGCAAGGTGGTCGTAGTTTTGAACCCGAAGAAGATGGCAGTGGACAGTTTGAAGATGAGGATTTTTTTGATAGTGATAGTGAGATAGATGGTGGAGATAAAGACTTATTTGAGGATGTTGTTGACATGGATGTGGAAGGGGTGAAAGGCAACAAAAAGGCAAAGGAAGCAAGCTCAAGACATATGAGACAACCAGATCAACAATAGTTAATGATGATGAAGACACTGAAGATGAGGGCTTGGAGCTTCCAGATTCAGATGGGGAAGGAGAAGCCAGGCTGAGGTTCAAGTCATGGACTGAACAGGATATAAACAATCCACAATTCTTTGTTGGATAGGTTTTTCCATCTGTTGTGGAGTTGAGAAAGGCTATTGCAGAGTACGGTGTGAAGAACAGGGTTGAAATCAAGCTACCTAGGAATGACAATAGAAGGTTAAAGGCTCACTGTGTTGGGTGCCCTGAAACTTATATGCTTCAAAGGATAGCAGAATTAATTCATTTGTAGTGAAAACATATTATGGTGTTCATAACTGTCAAAAGGAGTTGGTATTGAGGAAATGTACTTCTAGGTGGATGGTAGATAAGTACATTAACTTATTCAGAGCAAATGATAAGATATATATAAGCAGCTTAGGCAGGACTGTTAAAAAAGATTGGAACTTGATAGCATCTAGGAGTAAGCTTGCAAGAGCAAGAAGACAAATCCTTGCAGCCATTCATAGAGATGAAGTCCAGCAGTACAATTCCTTGTGGGACTATGGACTGGAGTTGAGGAGAAGCAATCCTGGGAGCACATTCTACCTGAACCTCACCAAAGGCAACTTGTTCAGTACATGCTATATGTCTTTAGATTCTTGCAAGAGGGGTTTTTCGGCTGGATCGAGGCCCATCGTATGCTTAGATGGGTGTCACATCAAAACTAAATATGGAGGTCAGCTGTTGACTACAGTAGGAATGGATCCAAATGATTGCATTTACCCAATTGCTATGGCTGTTGTTGAGGTTGAGTCCCTAGCTTCATGGAAATGGTTTTTGGAAACTTTAAAGGATGACCTTAAAATAGACAACACGTACCCTTGGACCATTATGACTTATAAGCAAAAGGTCTGCCTTCATGCCTACCTTTTCTATGTGTTCATGACTTACAATTCTATGTATTTTATGCCTGATTGTTTTCCATGTGTTGTCTATATATGTGTAGGATTTAATCCTAGTTGTACAACAGGTGTTTATTGAGTCTAAGCACAGGTTCTGTGTAAGGCACCTGTACCCCAATTTTCAAGAAAAGTTTAAGGGTGAGATCCTCAAGAATCAGTTGTGGGCCTGTGCAAAGTCATCTTTAGTTCAGTCATTCAACAGAAATATGGACTATATGAAAACTTTGAATGAGGATGCATTTCAAATGATTGGAAAAGATGGCTCCTAACACATGGGTGAGGACTTTTTTCTCAGAGTTCCCAAAATGTGACATCTTGTTGAATAACAATTGTGAAGTGTTCAACAAATACATTCTAGATGCCAGAGAGCTTCCTATTTTAAGCATGTTTGAAAGGATCAAGTGCCAGCTCATGATAATGCACTGCAACAACCAACAAGAGCTAGGAAAAGAGATACAAGGAGCCTTTTGCCCAAAGATCAGGAAGAAGGTGGCAAAAAATACAAAGTTTGCAAATTTATGTTTTGCTTTGCCTTCTTGTCAGGGTGTGTTTCAGGTGCAAGTTAGACATTACTAGCACATGGTGGACATAAATGTAAAGATTTGTGACTGTAGAAGGTGGCAACTAACTGGTGTGCCTTGCTGCCATGCAATTGCATGTTTGAGGCATCAGAGGATTAGACCAGAAAGTGTGCTTCCTACTTGCTATTGAGTGGAGTCATTCAACAAAGCATATGGCTACAACATATGGCCTTGCAAAGACAAAGCAACTGGGAAAAGGTTGATGGACTAGAAGTACTGCCACCAGTGTATGAGAAAAAGGTAGGCAGACCACCAAAGTCTAGGAAGAAATAACCTCAGGAGATGCAAGAAAAATATGGCCCTAAATTATCTAAGCATGGTATGACAATTCATTGCAGACACTGTTCTGATGCAGGTCACAATAGTGCTAGTTGCAACCTAAAGAAGATGGGGTTTAGTTCTGAAGAAGCCAAGAAGCTTGTTGCAAACACACAAGCTCAGTTACAATATGAGGCTGAGCAAGCTGCTATTGCATCTGCTGCACTTCAGTTAGAACCACCTACTGTTGCAACTTCCAATGAACCTATCAATCAGGACATTATCAATGAAGAGGTGCCCATGACACGAGCAAGTACCACACTGTTATCTCAAATGTTGTCACTAAGGGATATGGGAACTCCATGGGTCCCCATCGACCAGGATACTGGCCAGACCTAACAAGTGGGCTCGCCCGACCAGGGCATGTGGGCTAAGGACATGAAGATCCTTGGAGCACACGTCAAGGAGGCCGGGCGGTTCAAATCAGCCCGGATGTTGCGGGACGCGTATTGACTCGGACTCAGAACACCTTCCATGTAACAACCGAGTAGATTAGATCTAAACCGACTTGTAACCCTAAATCGTCAGCCTATATAAGGTGGCCAAGGGCACCCCCCGAGGGTATGCAAACCGAAGATCGCGTATCAACTCTCGAGCAATACAAACCAGCAGCATACAGGACGTAGGGTATTACTCTCTGGAGGCTCAAACTTGTCTAAAACCCTCGTGTCCCTTGTGTTCTCGCGATCATGTTCTTGGTTTTACAATCGCCTCCACCTACAAATCAACCACTTGGGTAACCTCCTGGTGGACTGCTGGGCTTATAAATCCGACAGTCATAGGTACAATTCTTGTGAACAAGTTTCAGATGTTAACTAACATTGTTACCTAACATATTTGTTTTTGTAGGAAATTGTATCTACAATACAAAGTCAACCTCATGGGCCATTGCCAGACAATGATTTCATCATGAGCAACCAACCAGTGGCAAGGCCTTTCCCCCTCACAACAAGCACCAAGGCAGGCAGGGCAGCTACTTCAAAAAAAAAGGAAGGCATCCACAAGCAAGGATGCTGGTGAAAAGAAGAAAAAGTCCACAACAGCAAAGAAGAGCAAGTCTGCACCAGCAAAGAGGGGTATAACCATCAACATGGGAGAAGTGCAGGGAGAAGGGCATGTGGAGAAGTGACATGTTTGACTGATGAAGTTACAACCTTTTGTGCAAGACTAGTGTCTTCAAGCTATCTTGCTCTTTTGTGTATAATAGTGAAAGATTAGGCTAAATGCTGAAACAGGATGACCATAACCTTTTATGTATAATATTGGTGCATCATACACTGTGTGTGCAAAACAATCCATCTTTTGTGAAGGTCATGCAAACATCAGTACAATGGCATCTTGTTTAACGTCATATTTTTTTTATGGATATTGGTATTTTAGTACATCATAACTTGAGCATGGCTCAACTACTATTTTCATTTCTGATCATGGATCATCATTACATCAAGGAGGTCACTAGCATTTCATTCACTGCTTCATCTGAACATAGTAACATACACATTCAACAATAGGCCACACCAACAGACGAACAATAAATACTTCAAGGCCACTAGAATTTCACTCCCAATTCCTACTAAAACTCCTATCTAAGCAGCCATTCTTCTTCCTTGCACATCTACCTCTGTTCTTCTTTGACATGCATGTTCTGAACCTCATTCCTACAAATCCTCTCCTCCTCAGCCATCTTTTCCTCTGTAGTAATCTTTTGCAACACAGTCACATACTCTTCTTCCCAATACCAGAAAGGGTAGCCACTACCATCCCGCTGCTACATACAGAAACATCAAAGGCACTCAAATTCAACCGACAACGCAACAAAATTAGTTGAAAATGTGAAGAATTTCAGAGAAATACAAACCTTGCGAGTAGGGCACTTGTAGAATATGCGGCCCTGATTCCCATTCTCATCGGCCTTCACCTCTAGCTCCAACACTGTGTGGCGGCCGCATTCGTTGCGGGTGACGAGGGGTAGATGTGGCCTTTTGCGTTGTCTCTGTACTGCGGAGGAGCTTGAAGACGCGTCATGGAACGATGGGGAAATCCGGCTGTTGCGGCGGCGAATTGGGAGATCTGACGGTGGGGAATCAGGAGCTGCGGCTGCGATGAAAGGGGAATTTTGCGACGCTAGGGATTTAGTCAACACCTCAGCTGTTTTGTGGACCTCGGAGCCACGTAGATAGCAACATCATAGCCATCTCATGGGTCTAGACCCGTTGTTGGACGTTAATGAGACCCGAACGGTGTTTAGGGGTCTGATGGGCCGTTTTGCGAGTTTGGGGACCGGTTTGACATAGCGCAACAAGTTTAGGGACTGCCAGCGCACTTTACCCAAAGAAAAAAAAAGAAAAGGGAAAATATGAGACCCTAACAGGTGGGTCCTATATGCCATAGTAAAGTAGGGGCTGTAATGTAGGGACTATTGATGAAGTTGATGGCAGAAGAAGTAGGAGGAGCCCCTACTTAGAAAAGCAGGGGTGCTTGAAGTAGGGCCAATTCTTGGAGTTGCTCGGGTAAAGCTCTCGAAGGATTAAAGCCCATCTAGCAGCTGCAGCCTGAAACCATACTTGTTGATGCTAAAACATAACTGGTTGAGGTGGTGAATTATCTGGACGATTCTAATAGTTGCTTATAATTTAATTTGATTTAGATAATACTCCCGGTCACCCTTCTTGGGAAGAAAAATTATTGCTCATTGTACTGAAGATGAGCCCTCTAATAGTTGCTTATAATTTAATTTGATTTAGATAATACTCCCGGTCACCCTTCTTGGGAAGAAAAATTATTGCTCATTGTACTGAAGATGAGCCCTCTGTATTCCAAGCTACGATTCCTTTTCCTTCATAAAATCTCTCATGACAGTATGCCACAAATGAGAACATAAATCACATCATGGAAAGATACATTAACATACTTGATGACATAGGTATATAGGCACACTTGAAGTCCTGAATTGGTGGACCCATTATTGTTTGTTTTAATGACCAATTGGTTAAACTAGAGAGCTGATCACAATTTAAGTTTATGGACTACAAATTTACTACTCTCATATCTCAAGGAACAAATAGAGTGGCAAAGATACATGAATCTTCATGTGCCGCTAGGTTTATCATCATAAAAAACAAACTTTTCAACCAGTTAAGAGGACTTTGATTTCCTGAAATACAGCCTATCATCAAATATATCAAATATAGCATCAGTTAAATTGATCTTGTTTTAAAGCATCTGATGCTGCATAATGGAAGTCGCCAATGTACAAGACACGTGTATGTTTTATTGGATTTCTTGAACATAGTTTACAGTATGAAATTGGCCCATGTTGTGGACGCTCTTGTTGGGCGCACCTACAGGCGGCGCGTACAGCTCCGGCAAATGAGGCGCTCGGTTGGTTTAGATAGGCGGCAGGAGGTTAGCACTAGTTGGCCTGTTATTCAGGACTTGGTTTGTTAGTAGCCGGCAGTATTATAAGCGCGAAGCTGAACCTGTTGTAAGCCGCGCGGCCTCACTTCACTACCGCGCGCTTTGGTGCCTTGGAGCGAGTGGCAGCACCACAGTACAAGGCTGCAACCAAATCACAGGCCTAACTGACAGTCTCATACGGAAATCCAACATCTCCACAACTACAGACAGATACACGACACAGCCCAGACATAAACTCGAGCCAAACCTAAACGAAAAGGAGGTACGCACGTACCCAAATCCAACTACGCAGCACACAGCAGCTGATGCGACTTCCATAACACAAGCAACACACTTCCACACGACACACGGCAAACCGACCGACGAACGAACGACGCTACCGAACACGTACACGATATACACACAGCGCGACGTGCACGATCGACGTACGCTCATCAGTGGTGTCCCGGGAGCCTCTCCTTGATCTTGTCCATGAAGCCCTTCTTCTCGTGCGCCCCCGCTGCATGCGTCGTCCCCGTCGTCGTCGTCGCCGGTGCCGCGTGCCCGGCCTTGCGCTCCTCGTGCTTGTGGGTGCCCGGGAGCTTCTCCTTGATCTTCTCCTTGATGCTCTTCTTCTTCCGCCGCCCGCCCTGCCCGTCGTCCTCGGAGAACTGCACGCCCACGCGGAATCCATGCACCCGCATCAGTAACAAATAGGAGGGGCTATGACCGAACACAAAGGATCAGTGGCTAACGCAACAGGGGTTAGTTACTACCGAGCTGGAGCTGGAGCTGGAGCTGCCGGAACGCGTCAGCTTCTCGCCGAGCGTCGTGTGCTCCTCCCTGCTGGCCGGCTCCAGCTGGGAGCTGCCGAACGTGTGCTCCTCCTCCCTGGTCGGCTGGAGCTGCCCTCCCATGCCCGCGGTCGCCGCGCCGATCCCGCCGCCGCCGCCGACCATGCCCTCGTACGCGAGCGCCGTTTCGCCGGGCGCGACGCCACCGCTGGGGTACGCCGCACCACCGGCCGTGCCGTAGTCGCCCGGCGGCGCCGCCACGTACCCCGCGCCCGTGGTGTCGCCGGCGGCGCCGTAGAGGGGAGCGGTGCCGCCCAGACCGGCGGACGCCGGCTCCCTCGGGACGGGGTTGCCGTACTGGTCCACCGGCGGCACGGGGTTCCCGTACTGGTCCACGCGCGGGTACGGGTGCCCATACTCCCCATGGTACTCCGCCATTTGCCCCCCTTGCTACCCTTTCTTCCTCCTCTCGAGACAGACGGTTACTGTGGTTGTCCCCGGATGGGAATGGAGGCCAAATCAACGTGCCCGTATATATGTACGAGGAACAGGGCGACAGGTCGGCACGTGCGGGAGGACACGCGCCGAAGCGTGCAGCCTCGTAGGTTTGCGTGGAACGACGGCAGAAGTGCGCGTGTCCACTGGTGTGCCACGTTGAATTGCCTTGCTCTCGAACGTTCGGGGTCACTGAATTGTGCAACGGCGTTCGCACCGCACCGCTCTCGTTCGAACCAGACTCTGAACAATCCAAGGCCGGTGGTCATGTAAATCAGTATTGGACAAAACACTGGTTTCATGAATTATTCACGTAGATATCGACTGTTTGCAGGCAACGAATACTGTATATATAGCGAGACAAAAAAGGTTGGAATACCTTGCGTTCATACAGTATACCAATCTTCACTCTTCACGCAGAGAACAATGCCTGGCTCTTCTAAGGCAGCTAGTGGTCGGCGTTGGGGGTGTTGTCTCCGGAAGCGATGAGAGAGTTATCCACAACCGTCCTCATCAGTTCGACGGTGTCGCCTCCGTCGTCCCATCTTCAACCCGCAGGCTGTTTTCGCGTCGGTAGTGTGATTTCGCACCCTGGTTTCACAACGGATTCCAAATTACATTTTACAATTTTGCTACCTGGTTAAACGGGAGCGGCATGAAATTACTCGTAATGGCAGGAGCACTCAAGCTAAGAGCTGAATGAATAGCTGAGAACTGATAAAACATAGAACCTGCACGTTTTTTCAATTTTTATTTTTGATAAACAAGGCGTGCAAGTTAGTTTCCACATAGGATTCAGGCAAGGATGCATCAAAGCAAACTAAAACCTTGAACAATGCAAGTTAATTTCAAAAAGGAAAAGCATCAGTAGGCAGATGCCCAAGCGAGAAAAAACCAAAAGACCATTCAAGAGTGATAGGATGTGTTTTCCAGGGTAACTATTCACTGTCTTATGAATTTATAGCAAACGATGGAGAAAAACTGTGTCTATGTTTGTTCTGGGATATATGAAACTGCTGAAAGATTGTCCATTGAAAATCATTTTCGTAGCAGCAAACAATGAACATGGTGCAAATTTATTCATATTAGAGCATGCTTCCAACATTAATTTGTAGGATGACTAAGTTCTGGGAAAACAAATGATGCTTAATTTCAACAAATTTCCAAAGAACGCTGAAAGTAGCGCCATAGAATAACTTCAGTGAAAAAAGATTTTGTATCAGACTAATAGATATGTAGTAATGACACTAAATTAACACTGGATTCAATGTCTGGCATTTATAATGCAATCTACTCAAACAAAATGATGCAGCATACTTCAGTCCTGATGAGAGAAGGTAATAAAATGATACGCAAATAAGAGATGAAAGATTAATGCAATTCTAAGCTTATTATTCCTTAGGCCTTCATCAATTATTCTCCGCCCTGCCAAACTAGCTGGAAAACTCAACTAAAAGAAAACTTACTTGAAAGATTGTCCCCAGCTTTTTCAATCCTCTTGCTCGCAACTTCAGTACATCTCTGGGAATATTAGTTTCTTTCAAAACCTGGAGAAAGGGGGAAATCACTAACTGTGGAATGCCAAAGATTGTTCATTTTTCTACTTGAATATTCATACAAAAGGAAATATAAATACATGCATGATAAATAGGAATGTCTTAATACAGTACTTACTGCTTGGCAGACACGTGAAAGCGTTGACTCAATATCAACCACATTAATTTTCCATAAAGAATTGAGCATCGCATCCTTTTTCTCTTCAATATTCTTAATAAGCTGCTCTTCCTTGTTATCGCCCTCCTCAATCTTTTTTATCCCTTCTTGTAGCTGTATCAGAGAAATTGCACCTATAGTAGGAGTATAGGAGTCACTGAAGAATCAGCTCATCTTTAAAAAAAAAAAAGGAGTAGCTCGATATCCTCGGATTTACCTGCAGCAGCATTAACCTGTGATTTTACATGGTGGCCCTTATCCCTTACCCACTCTGCTATGAATGGTACACCAATATACAGTTTGTTTTTTCCAAGTTCTCTTGCTGCTTGTCGAACATAAATGTACCCAATAGTGTGAAGCATAGCCTCACCAAAAGCTGAAAAGACATTTTATACAAGTATAAACCGCATAAAAGACATTAGTAACTCAAATTTTTGTAATGCTCATTGCTCAAACATAAGTATGCAAATGAACCTTCTGGATGCCAAACTATGAAAGTTGGGGGTAATTTGGAGTCCTAGAAGCATTTTCGGTACAACAGAGAAATGAAGGAACGAAAGAAAATAACACGCCGTGAAAATAACATTAACACATGCATGCGTATCACAACAAAGTTTAGTGAAGTGCCTAGACTTCTAATGAGTAAATGACGGAGGATGGAGATGAAAACTGAGCATCTTTGACGTTACCAGCTTGAGACAAGCGCCGAGCTTCTGCATTTGCCCAATCACCAAACTCTTCTTGCCTCCCATCAACATATGGCTGCAGCCGGTCCTTTAGACTCTGAATAAGTGTTTGCTCTCTTTCAGTTTGCAAGTTCTGCAGATCAATGAGGGTTATGAAGGTTTAGAGAATCAATTCCTGACCCTGAGGAGGCGTGAACACAATAAACATTACAGAAGCAGCATACCTTTATCTTCTCTTGAACTCTTGTCCTTGCCTCAGGGGTAGTTGATTCTTCCTCAATCTCTACTGAAGCAACAGATGCTAGCGCAAGTTGACCAACATAATCTTCAAAATAGTCACTCCCAAAAAGCATCCCAAAGACAGCAGTTGGATCGATCATGTTATCTCTGAAATACAATTGCAAGAAATTTTGTGACACTGTCATTACGAGTCATATGGTAACTACCATTCTGTAAGAGTAACATCAAAATAAATTTCACAGCATCTGTTGCGACCTGATTCTAAACTTTTTCTAATCATGTGTAGCTAAGATAGAATTAGATGAATTTAGGACTTACTGGGGAAGACCTTCCTTTCCATACTTATCGTAAGCCTCCTTTTTCACCGGATCACTTAAGACTTGATAGGCTTCACCTAATTCCTGGTAAAGGTAAACAACCAGTTCACGTCAGTGTTCGTAGCAAGCAAACCATCTACAAGATAACTGAATCAAGTTTAGTAATGCAGATACAAGAAACAAACACAACTGTACTCAAATGAGTGTTCAGCTTTTGCACTACTGCAACGTCCACGCGAATTCTACAGTTAAACGGTCAGAAACAACGCACAATTACACAGTGGCCATCTTATGGGTTTTGGGTTTTTTAGTCCACCGTTATATGTACCTCCTAGCAGCATGTAATCCTACTACAGACATGGCATTCATATTTTGTCCCCTTCTGCATTCAGAATGCAACTAACAAAGTTCACAGGACATATCAAAAGAGTAGAGCAGAATATGAACATGTACCTGAAACCTCCAGGCGGCGTCAGGGTTGTCGGGATTCTTGTCGGGGTGCACCAGCTTGGCCTTCAAAAATCCAAACAGGGCCAACAGATTCAAAATCACGAAACAGGAACAGAACGCATGAAGAACACCATCATCGTTGATCGGGGGAGATTTTACGGTCCACGCACCTTGAGGTAGTAGGCCTTCTTGATCTGGGCCACGGAGGCGTCAGTGCTGACCTCCAGGACGTCGTAGTACGCGCTGTCCTTCACCATTTCAGCGCTCCCCGTCCGACCTTCCCCCTTCTTCCTCCTGGATCAAAATCAAACTGCAACTGAACTCCAAGGAAAACAACGACGCCGCAACGGGGATGGCTCCGAGATCGGATCCTGGCTGGAGGCGAGAGAACGGAGAAAGGAAGAGCCGGAAAAGAGACGAGGAGAACCTGGCCGGGAGCCCAGGGATGGAGGGAGTCAGTTGATGCGATGGTGCGGTCAACGTGGGAGAAAAGGGCTCCTGCGCCGGACCCACCCGCGCCTGGCACCTTGTCCCGTCCTCGCGCCAGGACAAAACTGCAGTGGCGAGTGCGAGGCTCCGCTCCGCTCCCGCCGCCTGCAACAGCAAATGGGAAGCTTCCGCGGCCGCCTGGCCTTCGCCACCCTTTCCGGACTCCAGCGAAGCCAGGCTAGCCGGTGAGTAGGCGGCTGTGTACATGATTAGGCGTTAAGGAATCACAATTATTTCTAGTAGGATATATTATTGGCATATTATGGCCATGCATCACTGCTCCGCTTACGCAGAGTTTACATTAGCTGTCAAAAGAATGTTACCAAAAGTTACATTGATGGACCAAGCCAAGCCAGGCCACGAATGGCGTGCTTATTTCGGCAAAGGTTACATTTCCATCGCTAACACGAGCAGCCTCAACTAGCAACTAGTACTAGGACTAAGACCTAATGTTCTAAGGTTACAGAGGCTGCCAACTAATCACTAAACACTACACCGGCGAGGTGGACAGCAGGAACACCGGCATCTGCCTCTGCAGCAGAATGCCGCAGAAGGGGCAAAGCGGGACAGCGGCTCCTGACAAATTGAGCGATCCTTCGTCATTGTTGGCGTCCAAAGGGGATGCCTGCATGGTGAAGAATGACTCCGGCAGCAGCTTGTCGACCATGCCTCCACAGCATACGCAGTGCCACGCCGGCTGCAGAACGGAGCACAAGAGCATAGACGCCTTGCACCTTGTCAACGTGTGCCTTTCTCTGCAGATGGCTACATCAGTCGACTCGAAGGGGACTGGTGCAGAGCAGTAGAGGCAGGTTTCTTCGACAGAGTATTCGCATGCTGAGTCAATCCTGCAGGAGGAAATCAATTAAGTTTGACATTTCACATATGAAATTGGCTGACAGATGATCGATTGAGTTAGGGGGTGTTTCGATCTTTAGCCCCGACTAAAATTCATGTCACATCGAATATTCGGAGGCTAATTAGGAGAATTAAACATGAGCTAATTATAAAACTAATTACACAGATGGAGGCTAATTCACGAGACGAATCTATTAAGCCTAATTAATCCATCATTAGCACATGTTTACTGTAGCATCACATTGTCAAATCATGGACTAATTAGGATTAATAGATTTGTTTCGCAAATTAGTCTCCATCTGTGCAATTGGTTTTGTAATTAGTCTATATTTAATACTCCTAATTAGTATCTAAACATTCGATGTGATAGGAATTTTAGGAGGAACTAAAGAAACAAACACCCCCTTAGTAAAACATACCTGTTTCCTAGATCTTTGATCCTAGATCTGAGATAACTGAGCTGGTTATGCACTTCATCATTCATAGATACCCAAGAATCCATCTGGGCAACGCCGACAGGAAACCAGCTGTTTTCAGTAGATGTACCCTTCAATAAAAATGCTGTCCTTTTCAGGACTGCAGCAAAGGTGAAACCCACCAGTCTCTCACGCAGCTCTCTTTCACTCCTTATCAGAAGAGTGTTCCAGAAATCAGTTGCCGAGTCATTACCATTTTCAGCACCAGGACCATGCTGTGCATGATCGCTGAGCATCACTTTTCTACAAATGATGTTCAGTAAGTGTAGCTTCCGCAAACTGACACTGGGCAGAATGTCATGCCTTGAATATGATGGGGAATTGATAGAAACACACTGTCGGTCATCTGAAAATAAAGCTGAGATCCAAATGTCCATTAAAGTCTCCAGAAAGGCCGGTGCGTATTTCTTGAACCCTTGTAGTGCAGTTACAACATCCCACAAGACAATACTCTTTTCAACATTTTCATATTTCTTCAACGACCACAAAATATTGGATCCCCACCACAAGTTACTCGAGGATAAGATTGCAGACTGTGGATTGCAAACATCAATCCTCCTGTCTAGTGGAATACCAACAAATTGACCACCAATCCAAATGAACTCAACCACTGCCTTTTGTGTCCTATTGTTTTGATTAACAAAATAATGACCGCGTTAATGCATCTTCTGAATGTTATATTAAAGCAATAAAGATTTGTAGCACAATGATCCCAATACATTTCATAATGAATTGTAAATGTAGTTACCTGGCTTGATACATCTGGTCTAAAAGATTCAGATCCAAACCACGGACCTGAAAAGGACAAAGTTCATCAATTCTTACAGCTTATGCATATGGTTTCCCTACAGAAACTGTTCAGTTGAGCAAAATGATGCCTGATATAAAAGCCTAAAGCATACCACAGCAATCATTTGTTCTCCAGGTGCTAGTGTAAGACCAAAGCATCGATTGGAGACTTCAGATAGCTGCATGCACATTTGAAAGTCAATAATAAGGAGATAAAAATACTTGGACATCAAGGAAGAAGAGAAACAGTTATCTATTTTTACATCTGTTGACTCTTTTGGCTCTGGAAAATTTGTATGCACAGGAATTTCTTCAAGGTGGTTTTCGTGATAGATCCAACAGCGTGCAGAATTATCCTGAAAAAGAAGCAAAATGTAAAGCATCTGCAAGTACTTAAAAGCTCAAGAAAAATTATGAAAAACAAAAAGTTACGGTTCCCAAAATCTGGAGGATATAAATTCTCGAGAAAGATAACAGAGTGCAAAGTATAGTATATTCAGTGGCAACACTAATATAATCAACAATCAAGACAGCCTTGAACTTTCAATAGCTGACTCAAGTAGTCAACTCATACTAAACACATCCCACATCTCTGGTTGCTGTTGCTGTTTTACTTAAGCCATCAGACTTCTAACAAATCAATAGGCTTCAATTGACCCCACAGGCCCAAATCCTTACATCAGTCCATACTGTAGGACCAGTTTTCTTGGTAAAACAGAATTACGAAAGAGGTAGCAATCAAATAGTGCTATAAAAAAGTTAACGGACCTGACTGCAGCTGTATAAACAATAGCCATCCATACCCCATGATAAACCTGTCACCTATGGTAATGTTAGATATTTTTTTTTCTTTTGTTAAAGAGAAAGATACTCAACTAATGTGAAGTTTTACCACTTGATCATGTGCATGGCATGCATTGGTATTCTCAATTTTGCAGCTATGTGTATTCCATATCCATGTTTCCAGTGACCCAGATACTCGTCCAATTGCCAAATTAACCTCATACTGGGACCGGATAGGTACAGCTAATGAAATTGATGATACTGGAGCTGACAAATCAGTGGTGACCTGACAAAAGGAACATTTGGAATGAAAACTTTAGTTACAGAAGATAAAAAAAAATTAACTTATAGTACAATTAGCATGCTACATCAAATTAATGTTGTACACTCACAAAAGGAAAAAAAAAAGTATATCGCATAAATCGCTCATGTCAAATATGAACTGTAGGTCGATGCTTATTATGTACCTCGGCAACTAATGCAAAGGGCACTTCTTCTGCATTTGTACATTGATTTAATCCTTCAATATTCGCCAACCATATCTTCACACTGAGAAAATAAATAAAATCTTCAACATGAGATATGAAACATTTATACAAAACGAAAGGCAACAAATAACCATCAGAATACAAAATTTTATAAATTGGACGGAAATGAACAATGAGAATCTTTAAGGCATGGAGAAAAGCATTTTCACCACAGCCCAGATATCTAGTGCAGAGAATGCTGTGCATCATCTTTAAACATTGATCACATCACCTGCACAAGCATGAAGCATTAGGCACAACATCGCATGCCTATGCAGGTCCTCCTGCTGCTTATGCAGACACTTTGACCTTGTTCCAAGGCACATAACAGCTCAGAGTTTTTTTAAAAAAAAATATGAACATCACATATATCCCTATTGCCATGTCATGAATCATTGAGAGCTCATAAAAAGCCATGTAAACAACCAATACATAATACAGCCAAAGAAAGCACATAATCATTTACAAATAATACACATCAATCATGCTCACCTTCCGTCTGAGCATCCAGTTGCTAAAAGAAGCGAGGATTTTGAAGAGCCCGCGGAGGAAACTTCCCAGGTTATGGCACTGACCCATGATTTATGAGCTTGCAGAACCCCAATGAGAATTGGATCACTGGTAACCACGCCAGCATCTATCGTGAAGTATTCTGGCTTATGCAGTTTCCAAAAAGACACATTTCCAGATTTGGAGCCAACAGCAAGAATGCACCAATGCCTCGATAAACAAGAAGTTCCATCACTTGATGACACAAGTGGAGACCATGCAACGACGAGGGAAGACAGATGTGCATCACGACGAGCATACTGTTTTGCCGTGATAAGAGGAAGAGATTTGTTTTCTCCATTGGAGGGCAATGATGCTTTAACATTTACAGTGCTGCCTTGTCTATTTACAGCAACAAATTCATGCCCAGGTTTTGCGGTCTGAAGTCACAAATACAGCAGTGTTAAATAAACAATAAATTCAAATTACAGTCATGTACAATATGCTATGAAATACCTTCACTTAGCATGATAATTAATTTCTCTTTTTGTTAAGAAACAACATGGTTCTCCTTTTACGATTGAAAGAATAAATTGAAACTCCAGCCTAATGTTAACGTGTAAAATTTGTACCTTTTTCGAAGATTTCTTCTTTGACTTAGAGCATGGTTTCAGTGAGAAGTCTGCATCCTTCGAAGCATCTAAATCCTCATTGCCATCATAAACATAACCATCAACTCTACAATCAGTAAAAAGTTATTCGAAACAAATTCAGGTACACTATATGAAATCTTGCCAAGAATGTTGACTTCTTGCAACAAAATAAATTTTGAGGGAAGATCTGTGACATACACAGATGAATGGGTAGACAATGCTTCCATATCCACATTTGACAGCCCAAATAATAGCTAGATGATGCTTCTTTAGACCATCTTGTTATTTCAAATATGGTGATTGTTTCTCTATTTGCAAAATTATGATGCGGAACCAGAAAAATATTACTCACCTTGGCGGTTTTCTTTTTCTCTGTCCAGGACCCCTGCGAGAAAGGGGATCTTGCAATTCACAAGTAGAACCTAAAACCTCTGTTTCTTCAGTATTTGTATTCTTCTGATCACAAAAGCATATTTTAACCACACATTCAGACAGAAATAGGCGACAATCAAATAAATAGAGCTCTCAGTGCTAGAGTGAAAGGTATCATACCGGAGAAGTCAAATGAGGACCATTATCCTCTTCAAAGTTTATAACTTTGTAGTGGTTAAAAAGCAATTGCGATATATCTGCAACCTAGAACAAGTGAAAGGTTGATAAGCACCAATAACTGTGACATAGAACAAGTGACCACTATACATGAATACAAACGATGGAAGACAAAAAAACTTAGCCAGGCCAGAACAAATTTGTATTAGCAGGCAATAAAGACCATACAAAAGCTACTCCTTGAACAAAAGAGTCAAGAACAAACCCCAAAACTGCAAATTGCAAGTTTTATTCTGATTATAAAGTGGAACAGTACTACGAAAGTGCTGCAGAATGAAATTTTGAATGGAAACTAGGTTATGCAGTTAATGGTGAGCGGATTCCCCTTGTCATCCAAAAAATATCTGACTCCTCATACGCATTATGCATGGATCATTGAAACAATGGCCCTAAGCCAAACCCGGCACAAGAAAAATCAGTGCAGCGCAGAAATTCAGTTGGTAATCCAGATGAACTTCCTATATTCCTCATATATTACATTGACAAATTCAACATTGTTCACATAGCACAGAAATTGCTTACCTCAACCCACTCATCACAAAATTCCCAAATTGGTGACCGGTAAAGCTTCACACGACCATCCACAGTGCAAACAGCCAGCAAACACCTAGATTTGTCATCCATATAAAAATATGTAAGTGCAGTAGGATGAGCAGATGAACCTGTGCACAAAAAAATACATCTAGAGAAGATCATGTATAATTGAATACCATTTAAAATTGAATGTCAAAGATATATATACCCATAATTAGGTGCAAATCCTTGCTGAGACCATGAAATTGACCGGGCACATGGTTCAGTATCACGCGCTAAGCATGTAGGCACCAAACATGGCTCAAAGAGATCTGCAAAATATTGACAAATTGAGAATTTCAGATCAAACAAAATTGATACACCTATATGGCCAAATTGGACTTCCTTTTTTTCCGTTCTTTGATGGAAAGACAGTAATTGAAAGCTATGTACTAAACTATGAAAAATGGCCTGACATTCGTTTAAGAAGCGATTACGTAGGTTGTGATGGAAAATGCAGTTGTAATAGTAGTTTGAATTTTACAGAGTAGAATATGACTAGTAAAACTGAAAGGGCCAACTAGGAAGACAGTTCACTCATTACAATTCCGAAAGTTCCATTTTGTTTTTAACAGAACACCACATCCAGATTGCAAAATTGATGTCAAGGAAACAAATTTCTGAATATGTTATAGTTAAATTGAGTCTTCGATGTCCCAAATAATTAACAAAATCAGCAAGTTTAATATGTCCTACAGGAGATCACCAAAGCAAAGGCCAAAATATACCTTCTCTGTTAACCACTCCTATAGGAAAAGGATCACTGCGACGAAGTCCAACCAGTCCACGAGGCCCCTCAAGCGCAGCTGGGTTCTTGAATAGGAACAAATGAAACATGATGACCACAAGGTCAGGTAGATCCAGATTCCACATATGAACTATCATGAAACATGAGTGTATAACATGAATGAGAACATCTTAGCGTGATGGGATTGCACTTACCAGAATAGTGACAATGTGACCAGATGCGACAGCCACCAAATTGTCACTTGACCAAGCAATAGCATTTGGATAAGATGGAGAAGCAATCAGCGTTGCAGCTTGGTAGTGCGGAGCCATGGCACTCATGCCCAAGCATATCTGGCAACAAAATTAAGCTATAGCTCTGCCACAAAGAAAAGAAAACTTGTCGTATGTTTGCTTATTCAGATGTAAATAGGATCATAAGCATGTAATGTTAGCACTGCACTTATTGGCAAGCATGGCAACATCAACATATTAATAATTAGTAGAAAAAATAATTACTGCTATGGACACCAAACAACAAGCTAGAGTCAGAACATGCCATTGGAGACATCAAAACAACAGGCGGATGAAGAAATTACAAAAGAGAGTTTCATTCATAATCACACAACAAGACAGCAACTAAATGCTTCAATACCACCAACGGTCATGGTTCTGTAGATTGTAAAAACTGTCTCCATCAATTTGCATTTTGTTCTGGTGTGGTGGTTACGTGATGTGATCCTTCACTGGTTTAAAATTTTTGCATTGTATATTAATAATATTTTAGTTGCATCGAACGAGAAAAATTCATCATCCCCGATCCAAGACTAATATTGCACATTGCACTTAATAAGGGTATCACAGACGAACTGAACAGAGCACAAAAATAACTATTATATCTTATCTGAACCATACTATATACTTTTGACTGAACATCAAGTTGTTAAAACTGCCTAAGGCTTCCCAGGCTGTCTACTTGATCCCATATTCAAATTGAACTGCATTCACAAACCATACTGTTCTTTCACTTAATCTATTGACAAAAAAAAGAAAAAATCCCCACCCAAAGACCAAACCAGCAGAGAGGAACGACTGAAGCAAGCTAAGGAAGGGAGCACAGTCTAATCTGGTCCTGCCCAGAGGCGGGCCCAGGATTTGGACCATGGGTATTCAAAATCCAAATGCTAAAAAAATATTTGACAGCCTCATTAAGTGCCAGCATCATTGATTAATAAAATTGAGCATAACTTGAAATTGTCCAACACATAGATGTACTAAATGGTAACATATCAAAGGGGCAACATGTGAAATAAATGCTTTGAAAATGAGTGATGATGTCCTGATTCTTAGCTTGCAAGAAGAATTCCCTTTCAATCAACGTGACCAAGCAACCATTCAAATATTTCTACCCCATATTGCTTCTTCGCTTGTTTTTTTATCAAATTCATTACAGAGAAGACCCTCTCAACACCCACAATTGCAACAGGGAGGAGAACAAGCACCAACAGGGCAAATGCAATAACAAATCGACCAATTTTAGCAAATTGCTATGCAATCCCAATTTTACAGACAATTGCAAATGCACACCTCAATATCTTGCTGCAGTCCTGCAGTTTCTGTGTCGATGGGGCTTGAATCTTGATGCCTGCCTTTGCCGGAGGCCGGAGCACGGAACAGAGAAGGGAGAAGGCGAAGGAATGGAGCGCTCCCTGCTCCAGCACCGGCCCGCTGCCGGCCGACGCGGGCCGGGACCCGTCGCTGTGGCGCTGCGCGCGCAGGTCGCCGTACGCCTGCGTCAAGTGCGCCGCCGCGGCTCCGCCTTTGCCTCGCCCAACGCCGCCTGCTCGCCCTCCGGCCTCCCCGCGGGGCCGCGCCGCCGCTGCCGTTAGGGTTTGGGGCCTGGGGGGCGAGCGTGCGTAAATCGATTGAGGAAGAGTTGAAGAGGAGGACTCGAACCGTCGAACGACCGAACGAGGCAGCGTCCTCCTCTATGCTCGGAGAGGAGGGACCGGCAGAATGGGCCAATTTGGCTAGCACCGATCAAGGTGGCTTTTTGAACTATAGTCTGTCTATTTTTGTTTTATATATATATATACATAGGATACATTACATATACAAAGTTTTATGGTAAAAATAATGGGTATTCAACCCAACCCTTGAATACAGGTGGGACCGCCCTACCGTCCTGGGCTCATGTCGAGCTTGTGGTGGCCGGCTTGTATTCTGACCTGATTCCCTCATCGGCTCGGCGCTCGCAACGCTGCGCCGCCCGCCGCCTAGGGTTTGGCCCCCCGTCGTGGCACGATATAGTGCTTCCACGAGTTTGGAACCGGAGCGCCTATGCGGACTGCCATCAAGACTCGGAGAGCGAACAGGGATGGGATGTGAAAATTGCGGCTCACGTGACCTCGCGGAGTTCCTGGACGGCCTGTGAGGCCCCGAGACCTTTCCTTACCAAGGTCCAACTTCCCCATCCCAGAAAAGGAATAGCAAAATAGAGGCCCTAGAGGGGCGATGGGATGGTGGGCGGTTGCGCAGGCGAGCTAGGTGGCCTCTTGCATGCCTGCGCGATTTGTGAGGGATTGAGAGGTGGCACCTCGCTCGGAGGGGAGGCGGCGTGGCAGCGAGCGGCGGGACAGGGAGAGGGAGTGGCGGCCCGCCACGACTATATGTCACATATACGATAAAATAGCCGTGCGCGCCTTCTGTGCCCCCTTTCTTCTTCCTCCGCCCGCTGCCGCGTGCCGCCGCCGCCACAGGGTTAGGGTTCAGGGCTTCGGGTTCTGGGTTGCCGGGGGCGAGGCTGTCTCCGGTGTGATCAGCTATAGAGGAGATCGGGGCGGCGAGGCGGCAGGACGTCGCGGGCCGCGGGCCGTGGAAGACAACTGGTGGCCAATGAAGGCGGCGGGGAAGTCACGGTGAGTTCCTGAGGTGGCGGAGCACGGCATGGGATGAACTGCGGTTCGATTTGAATTGGAAAGCTCCCCTGGTTAACGTGGCGGAGGGCGGTGGCGGCGAATCCGACGACAGGAGTGGCGAAGATGGGGCTGGGGGGTGGCGTGGGGCAAACGATGCCTCAATTTGAAGAAGAACGCTGTGCGGGGGAGGAAAATGACCTGCCGGCAATGGGAGTTTAGGAGGAAGATGACGTCGTCGTGGACCGTTGTTGGGCCGTCGCATCTTTTTGAGGTGACAGTCGGGGATTTGTCGTCTCTAGTGATAGCTAGACGCATCCATAGCGGCTCGTGGTGGAGAGCGAAAAGAAAGTTCTGACTTCTCTTTTTTTTCAGTAACAAGGTCTGAGTAAAGGTTGCATCATAGTTTTTCAACTTTAACTACATACAAAACCAAACATTTGTCCTCAACTCTACAAACCTCACTCGAAGATGGTTCTCAATCAAACCACTGGAACTTATTCAATCATTCAGAAAACTTCGTTTTCCATTAACACTTGTAACCTGTTTAACAGCTTACCAACTGCTTCAGCATTTGTTGGTGACTACACGACCTTTTTTTTTCCTTTGCGGGGAGACTACGTGACCTGCATCTCCTTTCAAATATGCTTCTCTTGCTCTGCTACTGGTACATGCTACCCGCACTTCGTCTTAACCACGATGGGGCTCCGGACGCGATGCCCCCTGTTCGCGTCCGGCCTGCCGTACGCGTCGAACCCGTTCGCGTCCGACCACACGATACTGCCGAACACGTAGTCGCTAGCCGCCGCGGCGTCGACGACGTCCAGCGTCACCGTGAACTCCTTCTCCTCTCCGGTCCCGAAGAATTCGAGTTCGCCCGGCACCACCGTGACCTTGACCCCCGCCGGCTCCGTCACCGTGACCCTGTACACGCTGCGCGCGTCGCCGACGTTCTTCACCCGGCGCCTCACCGTGGTGCTGCCGGAGCCGGACAGGCAGGGCACGGCGATGGACGGGTAGTTCAGGTCCTCGGGGCGGCCGTACGGGCCCTGGCTCTTGCTGCACACGCACGGCTCGCCGGCGGCGTCGAACAGTGGGAGGAGGAGGTCGACGGGGACCGAGACGTTGACGGGGAGGTTCGGGAGGCCGACCGGAAGGTTGCCCTGGAGGTCCTGGAGCGGGTTCTGGGTGAGCTTCAGCGAGCAGAGGAAGTTGGTGTAGTCGGCCAGGGTGGTATCGTAAACCAGGCCGGGGTCCAGGGCGCTGACAGGGTTCACGTGGCCGGAGCCGTAGCTGAACGGCGTGGCTTCCGCGCCGGTCTCGTCCGGGATCGGGTTGCCATCGTTGGCCACGGTGGTCGCTGCAACGGAACATACAAAAATGTGAGCCAAACGAACGAAGCTCGAGAGAGTTGTATAGCTTCGATGCTCTATAGCTCACCGGTGGTCATGATCGCCGACTTGATCATGGCGGGGCTCCACGAGGGGTGCTTGGTCTTGAGCAGGCCGACGATGCCGGAGACGTGGGGGCACGCCATGGATGTGCCGGACATGATGTTGTAGTCGACGCGGCGGTCGTCGAACGGCAGCTCCGTCGGCGAGACGGCGCCGCTGTACGCGGCGATCACGCTGACGCCTGGTGCCGTGATGTCGGGCTGCATGCCACCGGCAAGTCAGTGTAACACTACTCAATCAAGTAAACAGATGGAAGTGAATCTTGGCTTGGGAGCTGAGAAATGCGCGCCAACCTTGAGGATCTGAGGAGTGATGGGGTTTGGCCCTCGCGATGAGAAGTCTGCCACCGCCGGCGCCGGCTTGACACCAAAACTCGCGTCAGTTGCATTGATGTAGCCCGACGGATTGCTAAAATTGAAATGGAAATGCTGATCAGTCAGTCGGTCCAACGCGTAAGATCATCAGTGAACCAGAAAGAAAGTTACTGCACGGGGGTAACATTTTTGCTTACTTGGTAGAGTGGAGGTACTTGAAGAGCTGGACGCACTGCGAGTAGGAGCAGTGAGCCGCCGCGACGAGGTGCGGGTCCGCGAGCACGGAATCCCCGGAGCCGGCGTCGTTGCAGAGGACCATGCCGAGGCCGCCCGCCTGCTTGACAACGAGCCCCTTCTCGACCCTGCCGTTCACTCCTCTGACGCAGACGACGATCTTGCCCGTCACTTTGGCAGGGTCCAGGGAGCCAGCCAAGCACAGCGACCTGCAGGCAGGCACAAAGGAGTCTCATCGGTCAGTACGCTCAGATGGCACGTCGATCCTCCAGGACACACGGAATTGTGGATCCAGTAGTTACGAGTTGCTGGTAGGCTGGTATGCGGCGTTGGCAGTCTCCCCGCTGATTATTGGATACGCCTGGCCGAGGGGCAGAGTACTGGCCCCAAGACTTTGCCCCTGCAAATACATTTTGCATCAAGAAGGGCAAAAAAATCTACTACCGGTGCACGGAGGGATTCTGATTTAGTAGTATCGTGCAAATTAATTACCTTAATGGCGAGGTTGTCGCCGAATCTGACGTAAGCCGGGAAGTCCCTGTCCATGGTGCTGGCACCAACCGTGAACATCCACGGGGCCACGTTGGTCACCGTGCCCGGCTGCGGGCCGGAGTTGCCGGCGGCGCACACGACTGTGACCCCGCTCTGGACCGCGAAGAAGGTGCCGACGGCGATCAGGTCCGAGACGTAGTCCGAGGCAACCTCCGGCCCGAGGGAGAGGGAGAGCACGTGCACGCCGTCCGCCACCGCGGCGAGCACGGCCGCGAGGACGTCGATGTCGGAGCATCCGGGCGCGAAGCACGCCTTGTACGCGGCCACGCGCGCCCGCGGGGCGCCGCCCGCGGCCGTGCCCTCCCCGTGGCCGAAGACGCCGGCGCCCCGGGCGAAGGAGCCGCCCGCGGTGGACAGCGTGTGCGCGCCGTGCCCCAGGTAGTCCCGCGGCGAGGACAGGTCCTCCTTGCTCGGCAGCTTGCCTTGGTCGCCGGGTCGCGAGAGCTCCGCCTGGAGACCCGCGCTGAAGAACCTTGCGCCGATCAGCTTGCTGCAGTGTGCATGATAGGAGTTGCACGTGAGATGTTGCCCGCGGGCCTGCCTGCCATACGTGCTAAGTGCCAAGTGCTCCGTGCGCGTAAAAGGTTGTTACTTGTTGCACTGGAAGGTCGTGTCGCAGCCTTTGTCGCAGATGCCACGCCAATCCTTGGGGGCGCCAAGGCCATCGTCTTGGAAGCTCTGGGATTGCGGCCATACGCCTTTGCAGTTGGTACATGGATGCAGCAGGCAAATATCACAATGAGCATCGGCAACTCCTAGTTCCCGAAAGAAAGAAAGGCCCCTGACGCGAGGACTAGCTACCGTTTTGTCAGGCTGGACCTGATTGTTTGCTGGAATCTGACTCTGCTTAATTAGTTCGGATTTGAACAATCTTCAAGGGAGTTAAAAAAACATGTCGTGCATCTCAAGGCCTAATCACGCATTAAGATCCATGTAGAAGTCAACATTGTAGTGCATAGCATCTTTCATCAGGATTATTCTTCATTTACAAAACCCCGGAACCATCTCGTCGGAGTGCTTCAAAGTATAAGTAGGATTATATTATAGCTACTTTCCCCATCATCGTAATATGAATTTATCTAGGTTTATCCTGAGCCACATATTTTAAATTTTAATGTTGTTTGTCCATACCTATGAAAAATATATTTTTCTTAACAAAAAAAGTATGTTCTATATATCATATACTATTTTTAAACTAATCTAGTAATGTTTGTCAACATGTACACAATTTTAGACATTTTATGATTTTAATGATTCTATAAACCTGTACTCTGGAGTATCTCGGACGCTTTTATGATGTATAGAGTGACGACGCTGTAAAATTACCAGTGTCGATGTTGCCGATGATTGTGTCCGCACCAAACTTGGCAGACGACCATGCGGACGCGGGGGTTCCCTGGCCGTTTTCCGCGAGGCCGAGGAAGTCCCACGAGTGCGTGGTTCGGAATTGCAGCAGCCTGCCTGGGATCACCTTCAACACTCCGGGGAGCTCTGAACCAAAAAAAAAATGAAGAAAAAAACGCATCAGCCCGATGCATCCGTACGTCGTCTACTCGTCTTCAGTCATAGCTCAACCAATGAACCAATTAATCGCTGAAACAGACTTAATATTCCCTCCGTTCTAAAATTTAGATCGTTTTGGCAATCTATGCATCTAGATATAGGGTATATCTAAGTGCATAACAAACTCTATAAATCTAAAAATACTAAAACGATCTATAATTTGGAACGGAGGGAGCTAGTATACTTACTTTCGAGGAGCGTTAGCACGCCCTCGTCGATCTGCAGCGCGAGGCCGCGGATGGGGCTGTAATCGTACAGGATGCTGAAGCTGCATTCAGTCGCGAGGAGGAACAGTGAGCACGCGCTTACTGGTTTCTCTGCGAAATCAAAATGGATGCTAGTGTACTGAGGAGTGATCTTACTCAGTGGTGATTGTTCCGAGCAGAGCGGAAGGGTTGTTCGGAAAGTTCTGGAAGAAGATCACATAGAGCTGCAGGCAGGAGTGCACAAAAGTAGCAATGCAAGTCAGAGATCGGCTCAACAAGCTGCACATATATCCAAGAACATGACGATTGAGAAAGGCAGAGTGGCGAAAAGAAAGGAAATGCCGGTGCCTTCTTGTCAGCCGACGCCGGGGTCTGCAGGGCGAGCAACACCACCAACGCGAGGAGGAGGACGCCGCCGCTGCCGGCCCCTCTCCGTATCCTCATTGCGCTCCAATGCAACTCTGGTTGCAGTTGATACCTACCTGTCGTTCCGCGGCTAGCTCGGACCTGCTGGCACGGCCGATTTATAGCCCCCAGCCCCCCAAGGTCAAATGGCTCGGTGTTTTCTATGCTCCCGGCGTGGAGCACGACCCCACGTTATCAGATAGCCTGGCATCGAAGCAGCTTCAACCTTGCAAAGCGATGAGCTCCACATGCGCGCGCATCGTGCTTTCGATCTCCCAGGATCCCCGTGCGCAGGCGTAAAAGAGTTCTATCGGAAGAGGAAAAATCTCTCTCTGTTTATGAATTATGAGCGGGTCTAGGTTCCTAGAATTAATGTTTGAGGACTATCGGATCTGTTCAAATCATCAGATGAATGTGGGCGTGTGTCAAATGTTATGTTTTCCAGCATAATTCGAGTGACCAATAGCCCAATACATACAGATTGGATATAGTAGCACTACTAGTTAATCTTTAGTTCTTTACGCATGCGTTCCTGTTGATCTATCCCAGATAGCTGTTGCTAGTGGTGTACTACCTGCCTCACCGCGTTGACGACGACTCCGTTACATGACACTCAACAGCCTGCAGCCTTCCAGGAGACCATATATAAATTTCAGTTCTCGAGTTAAACTATGCATCGATCTTCCTTGTCACATGTAATCCGGGTAATTGTATTCCTCAAGTTAAGCAAGAAGCATACTGTAATACATGAAGTCCAAGTCCAACATTCTGAACTTGTGAGCAACCAAGGTTCAGCATTTTTTGATTGGCTTATCATTAACCCTCTTCTTGGCTTAACTTAATTTAACCTGTGAAGACTAAATCTATAGCACGTTTGGTACATGTCTACGAGCAGATTTGAGCTTACACGTTGTGCCTTTTGTGCTAGTGCAAACATACAAGAAGTCAAGAACTAACCCACTAAAATTCTTCGAAAACTTGAGATTGGCGGTTGCTTTAATTTGAGGGAAAGCTATCACTTACTTGAGTGATTTGGGGCAATCTCTCACTCAATTTTTCTTCCTCCCCATCTACATGGGATTTCACGTTCTGGCTCCGGTCAAACTTCGACGAGATTAGGGGTTCCGGGACTAAGGGTTTGGGGTTTTCGGGGTTGGAAGTTCACCGGCGGCCTCAGAGGGATGGCCGGCGGCGGTAGGCCTACCTGGCGGAGGTGGTGGGTGTGGGGGCGGTGAGGTGCGGCGGCGATGGCGCCGCCGGTCAGGCAGTGGATGAGGCTAATTAGGCGGTGTTGGGGTGGGGGCGACGACGACAACGACGGTGATGGTGGGAGGCGGTGGCAGGATGGGTAGGACGGTGGCTGCCGCGGGGCGCGGAGCTCCAACGAGGTCTTAGCCTGCCGCGGCAGGGTGGAGGCATGAGGAAGGGGGCAGAGGTATGGGAGGTCTGGAGAAGAAAACAACATCTGAGGCTGTTCGGGTGGACTTATAAACCGGCTGAAAAGCTGAAACGGCTGATTTGTTGGCTGATAAGCTGAAGCGAACAGAGCGAATCAACTTCAGGAGGTAGGAGATGGAGTGGTGAGGTAGAAAATAAAGGAGATTCATTGAATACTGATCCAACAGCTAACGTTTCGAGTAAGGAAGACCTCCAATTCACTCGCCCGAGCCTTAATTTGTGTCACGATCCAGCAAGCTGGAGCGTGGAATCAAAAAGTCCTGGGAGCTTAGAATGACAATGGCTTGGTTTGGTTTCTTTGCTTATTTTTAGCACATGAGTTTAGATACTAATTAGAAGTATTAAACGTAGGCTATTTACAAAACCCATTACATAAGTGGAGGCTAAACGGCGAGACGAATCTATTAAGCCTAATTAGTCCATGATTTGACAATATGTTGCTACAGTAAATATTTACTAATGATGGATTAATTAGGCTTATTAGGCTTAATAGATTCGTCTCGCCGTTTAGCCTCCACTTATGTAATGAGTTTTGTAAATAGTCTACGTTTAATATTCCTAATTAGATTCTAAACATTCGATGTATTAAAAATAAGCAAAAGTAACCAAATGCGTCGAATATCGCAGAGCTGCCGTTTGAACCTGACAGAGATAGCAGTAGGAGGAGTATCTGCCAGCTAAAGAAATATCCCAGATCTGTCGCCTTTTCCACGTCACGCTTACGCTTTCTATCCATGGAAAATATCCTGTGACATGGCTTCCCTGTGCTACAGTCAAACGCCGAAATGGCTGATCCGTCAGCATTTCCCAGAAATACCCTCGCGCGCTTTTCCGGATCACGACGAAAATTGGGTAGAATGCCACCATAGATACCCCAAATATCCAGGGTTAGTACTGGAACTTTGCCTCGTCCAACCGCTTCGGCCATAAAGGCCTTTGGGTCGGGTTTAGCGATAAGGGGTTTTACTAACATTTGGTCCAAAAAATTTTGCGGCCGAAAAATTCCACCCAATATTCTTGCATCTGTCGACTCGGATAATCAGCCATCATCCTCTCGAAAAATCGGTGGTAAGCTGATCTCCCGGCCATTTCCCGGAGCAATTTTCTTCGCTATCTGTGTGTTTTCCAATTCGACATGCTCGCTGCGCTGAGTGGATTGCTAACTTGCGTCGCTGATCACATCGATTCGCAGCTTTGTGCTCGATTCCGGTGTGTTTGTGATGCTCTCGCGCTGTTCCTGACGTTTTCGCCGTGAGAACTGCAGTTCAAGGATGGAGATCATCAACGGGTCGGTCCTCCCGCGGTACGCCGCCCCCGCGGCGGGCGCCCTGACCTCCGACGCGAGGATCAGCGGCCATCTCCAGTTGCTCCGGCGCGTGCGCCTGAGGGGAAGGGCGTGCGGGCTACAGGCGGACTGCGACAACATGCCACGCAGGTTCTTCGGTCCCCCGTCCCCGCGGCGGCACGGGAGAAGCGACTGGGGAGACTGGCCTGTTCGCTGCAGCTACGGCTCGTCCTCCGACGGCGACGGCGCCGCGGCCGCGAACTTCGACGCCAGCGGGGAGGAGTTCGTCGACTCCACCGTCATCGAGGCTGGTAACTGTTTATGCCCCCCCCCCCCCCCCCCCCCCCCCCCCCCCCCCCCCCCCCCCCCCCCCCTTTCCTCCTGAGATGCGGAGCCTGATTGCTGGAGCAGCTTCATATGCGTTAGCTACGGAGTATATGCCACGTAATACCGAGCTAATGCTGTCGAGTAATTAAATGAGTGCTTTAATCTGTCCTTGCAGTTGAGCTCAGGAGTGTATCGGATGGTTTTGAGATAAAAATGCGTGATGGCAAAAACCTGAGATGTGTTCAGAACAATCCTCGAGTATTGAGACTGCGGGACTCTGCACCGCACCACGCTATTGTGCTGAAGATGGAAGATGGAAGCGACCTCCTGCTCCCGATTATTGTCAGTATGTATCAATTCTTGCTTGGATGCATCTCACATCGTTGCAGATACTTTTCTGATTTTCTCGTATGTCCATGTTACTTCCTCCAGTGGAAACACCAAGCATTATGTTGCTGGCTGCACTTCGGAACATTCGAATTGTAAGAGCTGGATTAACTTGCAAAATTATTTTTTAGATGCTGATTAGCATCCACAGGCTTCTTGTTTTAAATGGTTTGCTGTACCTGAACTGCACCGACATTACGTTTTTCCAGCCAAGGCCAACTATTTACAATGTGTTATTGGAGATGACGAAAAGGATGGGATATGAGGTGTGTTTAAGTTCAAATCTTGTGAGCTGATTTAGTTTCTTTCCCATTTCCATGCGAGTTCAACTTAAGTTACATGTTTATGTTCTTGAAGAAAAGGAGTTTAATGACTTTCGATGTGCATTACTACTTTCATATTTACTATTTTTAAATCATGCACCATAAAAATACACAGCTTCTCTCAAACATGTCCCATTGGACAGACTAGATTTGGGATGTGCATTACTACTTTCATATTTACTATTTTTAAATCATGCACCATAAAAATACACAGCTTCTCTCAAACATGTCCCATTGGACAGACTAGATTTGGGCTTCCTTGGACCTTGGTACTAATAATTTGTTACCTCATCAATCACTTGGGGGTATCACTCTAATTTTCAGGTACGTTTGGTGCGGATTACAGAGATGGTCCATGACGCATACTATTCTCGACTTTATCTTTCTAAGGTAACTGTAGTACAAAGTAGACTATCAGATAAACAATGCTTATATATGTCTGAAGTATGGTCATACGATGCCAGGCTGGAGATGAAGAAGACACCATTAGCTTTGACCTCAAGCCATCAGATGCTATTAACATTGCTTTCCGTTGCAAGGTATGCATTTGTTTCCTCTCCTTTCTCAGTATCTGTTGACAATATTTGTTTGAAGGATAAATATTGCTGATATTGAGAGTGTTGCTTTTATCCCTTTTGGCCACGTGTTAACCATATGAATGTTAACCACTCTGCTGGAGAATCGAAACAACAACGTGATTTCTTTGATTTGTCAGCAAGGCAACCATATCTTTGATTCTAATCTTGATGCTAAACCTTGCTACTGCTGTATGATACGATCTCAATAAAATTATTATACTAACATCGAAACTCCTTTCCTTTTTTTTGGAGGAGTAGAACATGAACAAAGAAATTCCAGAAATTTATACTATTGATATTGGATGCTATGGTACTTAATCCGAATTTGCTCTATCTTCAACCTTAGGTTCCTATACAAGTTAATAGGCATATTGCATACAACAATGGATTGAAAGTTGTACAACCAAAGGTGGCTGAGAGTTATGTGGGCTCGGACGACATCCAAATCACAAGGCTTGACAGGTAGGTCAACACAGCTGTTTTTTTTATGGGTTTCTGCAAAGACAAGCATTGCAACTGAAGCCATACCATTTTGCAGGCCTGATGACCAGCCTTGCGGTGAGGCCCAAGAGTTTGATTTGGTACGCAATATGCTCATCGCTGCCGTAGAAGAACGCTACAAAGATGCTGGTGAGCTCACTAAATAAACAGCCATGCATTGCAGGCATGTCGCGTGGGATTCTGACTAATCCTTCAAACGAACTGATATTTTCCCTGGTGTTTTCTTTTTTTCCAGCTCAGTACAGAGACCAGCTTTTCATGTTGCGTTCGAAGAAAAAGAACGCAATTTAGCAGGCCATGGCTTATGAGTCCACCGCATCATCAACATTTCACCTTGTCTGGCCTCTTCATGGGGGACGTACATATTAGGAGGCTTTTGGCTGAAACACGTGAAGCTTAGGCAAAGATCAAGAAGCACCATGTAAATAGTTACAGAACTTATGTCTATACATATAAACGGAGCATAATTCCGGATACTTTAGCTCAGTTGCAATGGCTGTACTCAAAGTGCCAATGGGTGCAGTGTCACAATTGATCTCAGTGCACAGTGCTGTGCCGCATGGAGCAGTTGCTTTGACGAGACTTTCACGACTTGGAGCCGCTACGGCGTGAGGCTTCAAAAGAAAAAGCAAAGCTATGGTTCCAATTATAGTTATCGTCCAGTAATCTTGTGAAATTCGTTGCTGATGTAATGATCTGGTCAAGCTTTGGTTGGCAATTGAGCTACTTTTTTATTTTAGTGAAAATTGAGATACAATTTTATTTTAGTGAAGATTGAGCTACATCTGACAGGAAATGGTGCTCTTCGCCCAAAATTGAAAAAAAAACAAGGGAAATCAGACAAGCTCATTTATTTTCTTTTTTTTTGCGAGGAATGAAGAGGAGGGCAAGGTCTCAATTTTAGTAGCAGCGAAAGAAATTTAGCCCAACACAAAGTCCGCCCGGTGAGAGGCCGTGAGGCCCAAAATCCTCTCCTCCTCGCGTTTAAATGAGGCCCACACTTCCGTGGACGTCGTCTGCAGACATGATCCAATCAGATCCGTCAATTGCCCGCCTGCGGCGAATCCAGATCACCACCGACCAGAACCGGATACGGAGCCGGTCCACCACGTGCACGGCGACACGAGTCCCCCACCGCTCACGCTACTAGTCCAATGGTCCGCCGCCTTCGCTCCGCGCCATGTACCCGCCTGCGCGAATCCCGGCGTGCGCCAGGTCGATGGACCCCAAAGCCCACATCACCAGACACGTGGCACATCCCCGCCTCCTCGCACCGCGGAGCACATGGACCTGGTCCAGCCGGGAACCGCGTAACCCCCTCCGCCTCTCCCCTCCTTCCACCGATGAAGGGAAAGCAAGAAGCTTCTTTTCCCCTCCCTCGGGAAAAAGCATCAAAATTCTCCGCTAAAAAAAAAATTCCCTCTTTGAGGGAAAAAAAGGAATTAGATTCGGAGCAATCCGCCATTCGCGCACTCCTCGATCGACAGTTGGGTTAATGCCATAGTGAGGGCTTTGGAGTTGGAATTTCCCCCGGAGGAATCGGACTCGGAGGAAGGTTTGGGGCTTGGGAGGAAGGGAATGTCGGCGCCCATCGATCGGTTCGCGACGACAAGTGAGTGCCAAATGTTTCTTGCTTCTACTACATGTTCTTGGTGATCCCTTTATGCCGCTGTGCTTTCTTGTTTCTTCGGTGTCGCGGGGGGTTGGCAAAGTGCGGGCCTGGCTACTTTGGTTCGTCGGTTCAGTTGTAAGTTGTAACTGCGTTTATTGTATTCTGAGATTGCTTTCTTTTGCCTTAAAAAAGACTGTTTATTTGGGTTCAATATTGAGTTATTGACAGTCAAGAACTCAATAAAGAACTCAAAACAACATACGCGTTCTCAGAATTGTATGCTTCGATTAAAGAAACTGCGATTATGTCTTCTAAATTGATGCCCAGGGTGTGAGAGTTGTGATTTTAACTCTGGTAGTCTAGTGGGTATAAGTTATGACCGCACCTTTTAGTTTTCTTCGACATGCCAGTGACTGCGCAGGTTTTTGTTCGTTGTGTAGCACGGTAATTTTCTAATTTTCCAACTGATTAGTATGATTGTTGTACTGATTTCTATTTGGTTTAGAGAGGGAACATTGACAATACTTGGGTGCAGGAGATGAAGGTCATGCATGCAGCGATGAAAAGAGAGAGTGCAATTCTGATGAAGAAAACTCAGAAGGAGAAAGGAGGGTCAAAAGGGGCTCTTTCAAGAAGAGAGCTATTACTGCAGGGTATAAATTTAGGCATTCCTTAAGGAGGAAGAGTAGAACGAAGAGTGGCAACCATGTAGTCTCCATTGAAGACATCAGAGATGTTCAAGAGCTGGAGACTGTTGAAAGGTTCCGCCGGTGTTTACTTGATGAGGGCTTGTTGCCAGAACGTCATGATGATTATCATACGATGTTGAGGTATTGCTGCATCACATTTGCTCATCTCCGAGTTTTTTTTGGTTTTTTATCTTCCTGCAGCATATTTTAGTTATTAAAATTTGTAATCAACAGAAAATCAACTCCTTATCCAGTTTAAAATTTCTCTGTGTTCCTTTCATATGTAGGTTCCTGAAAGCAAGGAAATTTAATATTGAGAAAGCAAAGCATATGTGGTCAGAAATGCTTAGATGGAGGGAGGAATTTGGGGCCGACAATATAGAGGTAAAGTTAATACCGAAACACCCCAAGATATATGTAGTGTAATTCTTTCTGTGTGTTTACTTCTAAAATCTTATCTGGTCCTTTAGGAATTTGATTACAGTGAATTACATGAAGTTGTGAAATACTATCCACAATTTTATCATGGTGTGGACAAAGAGGGAAGGCCTGTTTACATAGAACTAATTGGAAAAGTTGATACCAACAAACTGGTACAAATCACAACTATTGACCGATATGTAAAATATCATGTCAAGGAGTTTGAGAGATGTCTTCAGATGAGGTTTCCAGCTTGCTCTATTGCTGCGAAAAAGCATATAGACTCGTCCACTACTATCTTGGATGTGCAAGGAGTGGTATGTGATTTCTATGGCCAACATTGCCCTCAACAAACTTTTATTTTATGGGTGTTAGGGTACCAATTAACTTGTTTTTGTAAGTCAAGGGCCTAAAGAACTTCTCAAAAGATGCAAGGGAGCTAATAATGCGATTACAGAAGATTAACAATGACAACTATCCAGAGGTATGCTATTCCTAACTTCATTGCTAATTTTCACTATTTCCTGGTCAAGCCGTCTCCCTTATTTGCTCCTTAGTTCACTATTTTTGTCTGGGGTTATGCAGGGAAATAACTTTCTAATGCGCTCTGCTCTGAATGCTCTTGCAGACCTTATACCAACTGTACATCATAAATGCTGGCCAAGGTTTCAAGATGTTATGGGGTACAATAAAATCATTTCTTGATCCAGAGACTGCTTCAAAAATCCATGTATGGTTGCAACTATTTATTGCTCTGATCTTACCATTCATGTGTAGTTTTTGGTTTATACACTGATTGTCTCACTGATCTTTTCACATCAAGGTCCTTGGAAGCAAGTACCAAGCTAAATTACTTGAAATAGTTGATAGCAGGTTAGGGTCACGACTCCTGTTAATTGATCTTTCACTTGGATTTCATCTAATATTTTCTTATTCCATATTTTCAGCGAACTCCCAGATTTTCTTGGTGGCAAGTGCAGGTGTGAAGAACACGGAGGTTGTTCGAAATCAGATAAAGGCCCTTGGAAGGACCCTGAAATTATCAAGGTATTTTCATAGAAATGCCCTCATCGTTTTGACTGGTGCCCTGTTTGATGCTGAAATAAAAGCTTCCATGTTCCAGAGGGTCCTCAATGGTGAAGCAAATTATGGTCGGCGAGTTCTTGCTGTATCAAGCATCAATCAGAAGGAAGTTGGCTGTACTGAGCCTCAACACACAACTGTAAGCCTGCTTTTCATGGATGTTACTTTCAAAACCCTTTTGAAATTTCCATTATATACCTTAAGCCATTTTCCCTTGGGAGCAGGGAAAGGGCAATGTTGAGTCTGCCGAATCTAGTTCTGAGGTGGAAGACGTTTCTTCTCCTACTGCTTCAGTGAACCCCATCATAATCCCTAATTTGACCCATGTTCACGAGGCAAGTTTATTTTTCCTCTTTGAGCATCCACACAATCAATGATGAGTATGCTATCTTACAGTTTTTATGAGTGTTGATTTTCAATTGCATGAGATAAATGCTTTTTTGGGCTACTTCTTAGTTTGTGACCTCTTTTTTTCCCCTTCTAATCCTTTTAGTTGGTCCATATGATGACTAATAGATGTTTCACTGTTTGCAGTCAAAATTTCCAGGACATGCTTCCACATCTGATGCTCCTCCCATTGTAGAGGATAACATCCCTGTTGTCGACAAGGTTGTGGATGCATGCTCTGATCCAAGAAACAGCTCCATGGCTTCCACCTCAGGTCTTTATCTAATCCTGTCATTCAGAGACTGTTATTGAGAAGTTACTGTGAATTTGACCAACTGTGTAGAGACTAACTACAAATACTATTACCCATCTGAGCAATCTAACTTTGATGATATTGGGCAAATTGCAATTGTTTTTAAGATTAGTAGGATATATGCTGATAAGCAAACTTTCGGAATCATGCTGATTGATTTTGATGCATGTTTCACGCAGGTTCTTTCTCCTTGAGAAATACACCTGCAACACTGGGAGGACTTAAAACTCAAATTGTTGCGTGGTTGACAGTCTTAATCGTGAGCCTTTTGGCATTCCTTCGTTCTGTCCCGACCATAATGACTAAAAGGCTCACAAATCAGGTCATTACCTGTGATCACTATAGTGCCGAGTACCCTCCTCAAGGAAATACAGGAAATGGTACCCTTACATCTGTTTTAAGACGGCTAGGTGAATTGGAGGAGAAGGTACAGACACTTGAAATAAAGCCACACCAAGTGCCATTTGAGGAGGAATTGCTAAACGCAGCCATCCGCCGTGTGGATGCATTAGAAGCTGAGCTAATTTCTATGAAAAAGGTACCCTTGCTTCCTTAAAGACAAAAAACTCAACCCATTCGTTTCCTGTAGCAGTTGACGATATATTGTAAGATAAAAATTGGTGGTCAAAGTGTACGTCTAAAGACTCTTTTGAATCCTAATACTCTCTACTAAAAACGAACAAAATTAGTAGTTCTCGCGCAGAGACATCAGGTTGACTCTAGTTAGGTATCCTAAATTTCATAAGTTTAAAACTTTAATTACGAGTTAATATCTTTTTAGTCGTTTAAGTGCATCCAAGAATTTGGCCGTATAATCACCGTCTTGATTTCCTTGTTGCACCAGAATTGACATTCTAGATCGATCAATGGATATTAAGAAATGATAGAAAATGCTTCTGTTTTCTTTATTAACACTAGTTTCTCTCATAAGCAGGCCCTTTATGAGGCTTTGATTCGGCAGGATGAGCTGCTTGCCTATATTGACCGGCAGCAGCAAGTCAAGTTTTGCGTAAGTTATGAGTGTTCCTATAGTTCGCTCTTTCCTTTCGAGAGAGTACATTTTCGTTATGCATATCTTCCAGTCTATGTACGCAATTTAATTTTTGTCCATCCATTTGCAGAGAAAGAAGTTGTGCTTCTAAGTACTGGAGCACCTGCCGCCACCTTTTCCCCTTCTCTTCCGAGATGGCGTGCTGCTACTGTTGATCCAGAATACTTACAAATGTTTTCATTTTTCCTTGTAAAATATTGTAATTATTAGAAATAGATAGGAATGAGACATTGAGTAACTGGGCCAGCCACAACTTCTTGTGAGATCTTGTTTCAGCAGGAAAGGAAAAGAAAGTTTGAGATCTTGTTTGCACGTTCAAGTTCGACCGAGATGCAGGCTTAATGTTTCCCTGCCTTTGCTGTAGGACGGTTACTAGCTCTGAGCTGTCTGTACATATGATTATCGCCATGGGGCAGGAAGTACAGGAGTCTGGTTAGTTGGATCTGAAGCTTGTTTCCTTGACCCTTACCTAGTTACCTTCCGTGTCCTGTACTCGGTACTCCTGTGCAGTCTTCTCTTCTTTTTGGTCCATCCAGCTTTACTGATGCACGTTGAACTGGTACAGTGAAGAAGAAAAATAGAATATTACTAGTCTCAAAGCACCGCTGATCTGCTGAATCTTGAGAGCAAAGCAACTCAACATTGGCAGGACAGCGTGTGCGATCCTGTTCCACTGACGCTAGTCGTATTGCAGCCGGACGCCGTGGCTCCCAGTGTCGTCCTCGTACAGCAGCCGGGTGGTACCGGTTCTGTTCGTGGAAAAAGTCGGCAAAGCTTCTTGCATTTCACGCAAGCACAGAGCATCGTTTTGCATCCGTATCCAGTGGACTTTTTTCGAGACGTCTCGTACGTCAAACCACGAGCTGTGTCGTACCAGTTCGTTCGCGTGGTTGAAAGTTGCAAGTTTTGTTTTCGTAGACTTTTGGAGGGGTTTCTTCCATCTTCTGTGGCCGCGAAAATGGTTCGGAGTTCATCTCTAGTCCTAACACAGACGTCAGGGTGCACGTCTAAACAACTTTTAAAAGGTGCGAGTCGCAGAGACGACACTGATCTGAGACAAGTTCTGAATCCAAACCACGAAGAAATTAAACCAGAATACCAGATGCATGATGAGCAACTAACACTTTGACCCAGAGATCGATGGTCCACTGCCGTTCCAGCTTTTGCATGCCAGCCAGCCGACGGCGGAAACGATCGTAGCTGGTAGCTCCCTGTGGGGATCTGCTTCTGACCTCACGAGACGGAGACAGCAAGACGCACCGTCGTGCGGCCTGTCAGGTCAGCCGAACAAAGCGGGCGCGCACGGGCCACGTCCAACCAGCCAGCAGCCATCGTGCTCCTCTGTCTCGTGGGATTTGACCGCCCGATGATTACTCTACTCGGCCCCCTCGAGTTGTTGCGTCAGGTAGGGTAATGCTGCTCCCACATTTGACGCTTCCAAATCGAGCTCGCCGTGGCCTTTTCGCTGTTTTGGCTTCCATTTTCCGCTTGGGACGTCGGAAAACTAGGAGCGCCGGCAGCTAGTGGACCGGAGCACAAACCATATGCATCTTCTATGTCAAATTGTCAAGCGATGCTGAGCTTACGGCTAAGGTGGCACACAAACTACATACTATGAGCAGAATTAGCAAACTGTACTTTTTTCTTCTTCTAGAAACATTGGTTTTGTAGCACTTAGAATTCAGAAAATACCCCGGAAGATTTCCGTATGAGCCGTTATCTAGAAATAGCATTATTTTACAGGTTTTGCAATCTCCAAACCATTCACCTTTCTGACTACTAGATGAAAACCAACGGAAAAGTGGATGAAATGAAAAGAAAAACATTTGATTTCTCTATGTGGACTATTAATCTTTCTGTTTGGAATGGTTTTTCTTGAGCTGAAACATTACAACTCTGACAAATTGATACTAACATTTTAAAACTCCATTGTTTGGAACAAACCGTTGCGATGGTCTTGCAGATCAGATCAAACCATAAATTTCTGTTCAACTCCACAAACTTCTGTGCAATATTCATATATTTGTTTTTGTGAAAGCTTGTACTTTGCCGTGATAATATTAGAAGGAAATTAGCCTAGCTTATAAGGAAAACCGGGCTAAAAACATACAATGAGGAGGTACATCCCCCGCGCAACGCCGACACTGTCCCTGCACAACTTTGATCTTGTGTGCAAAATCTTCGAGTCTTTTCCACTATAGGTTTCTACGGCTGTGGGTGCTTGTTGCATGTTTTTCCTCAACTTGTAGATGGACATGACACACAAAGGAAAAGGAAAGCGTGCTAAAAACCATCCATTTGTAGTGCAGACTCCTGTAGCCACGGACACTGCTCGTTCTAAAACACTGAAGTGAAGTGAAGAGACTTGCCAAGGCGGCAAGACCCCAGGTTGATGGAATACAGCGGAGGTTCAATATGCTGCCGAGCTGTCTAGACTGAATCATGGATGTCGGCCCCCTAGATTCAGATTCTGACTCCGGTATTGGCATAGGAGTTGATGCATGTCTTATTCACAGATCGATCTCATAGTGTATGTCAATTTGATGGACCTTGCATCGTGACGTCCTAAATTCGGTGGTTGTAATGTCAGGTTCTGTTGGTGGTCCAACTGAAGCAAATGCAAAGAATGGGGGCTACATATATTCTGATATGCTTCTCAAGTGGCAAAGGCCATAGGATGCAAAGGAACATCGATAGGTTTCTTGAGGTCATAAATTAAAAAAATTAAAAGAGGTTTAGTTTTTTGAATTGTACTTTGAAATAGCTGCTAGTCTGCAAAAGTGTGCTGAAAAATATGGAAGAACCAAATATAACTAAAGGGGGAAGTAATAATGTCATGACAAGACATATTGGGCATGTTCTTAGAGCACAACAATTTTAGTTAGAAACACAAAATAAAGATGAATGTAAATTAAAAAAGAAGGCAGGTAGAGAGGGGTTTATAGTACTCCCTCCGTCCCAAATTATAGGTCGTTTTAGATGCATAGATATTATTATGCATTTAGACATATGATATATTTAAGTGCACAACAAAGTTTATGAATTAAAAAAAGCCAAAACAACTTATAATTTGGAACTGAGGAAGTATGGTTTTTTAAGGTTCTTGGGAGCATACCACAGAATTATACCTAGTACTCCACTAAATATTTTCCACTAAATCTTATACATAGGTACTAAAGTTTTGCACTCCCTAATTATTGGTCGTACCTCTACCTGCCTGGGATGGTATAAGCATAAGTCCGTGTAGCCATCTTATTGGAATAGTTCCGTACATCAATTGTGAAAAGAACTGGGTCTAGGTACCACAATGTGTACAGCAGCTGATATCAAGCTCTAGCGAGGTACCCTGCTTACATACCTCACTCTTTTCTTGGGACCGGAACTGGATGCTCATTTAGCATTCTGAAGGTGTGCTTTATTCGGTGCTATACATGTGCAATGTATACACCCATCATCAACATTTTTCAGAGGACTCTCATCGTTAACGTTTGTTTGCACATGAATTGATTTTTATGAACTATTGCACTCAAAATAGGCCCAAACAAGAAATAGGGGAGGAAACATATCTTGTTCTATGTGACTACATATATTACTTGCAGTATTTTTTATTAGTTCTCGAGCTCATCATTTCTTCTCCCTCAAATACAATTAAGTCATTATATAGCTTTCAATAGCATTCGCAAATGAGATGAGACTTTATTCCCGGAATCTTCTCCACACGCACCTTATAATAACATGATGCATTCGGCCATTACATTACATATTAAAACTATAAAAAAGGAGATCCATTGCCCTATAACCTACAACTACAAATATAATAAACATTTTTAGAACGACCTACAGATATGTTAAACTGTACATAAGCATAAAGTCACAATATTCTCTGCAACTGTGAGCCAACAAATTGTGCGGGAACTAGGGCCTCCAATGAGTAGTCGGATTCATTCAAGAACGGCTAGCTCGAAGGGCCGCTATACCACGGGGGGTCAAAAGGGGAGTTGGAACGGAGCCTATATGAATTCTATATGCATGATATCTATACACACTTTTCAAATGGAAATGATCGTGTAACACAGAGTACGCGCCTATAGTGCGCATGCAACTAGACAGAAGCTTTGGACCTGGTGAACACTTTCGTCTATAAACAATCTCCAATTAATCAAGCCCTACCATGCAGCACTAGAGGGGAAAAGGCTCCAGGGAATCCTAAAAGAAACACAGCTCTAACTTGCACCAACGAAAAGCATATGGCTTTTTTCATATACCTCCTACCATTTTAGTATCTGCTACTACTCCATTGTGCCAAGTTGGTATGAATGTTACAGGAATAGAACCTGCAGCTATATTAGGATCTAAAGAAAAATCTGGAGTAGTCGACCGCGAAACCTCCTATTACAGTCCCTCTCTGGCTCTCTGTAATAGTAATATTATGGTCTGTAAGGCATCTGAGTTTGTTCCAACCAGGAAAATTTGTGGTTTGCTTCACACCAGATTATTAATATCCGACTTTGCTAATTTTTTTAGCAAGAACAATTATGATATTGTTCCTTTCAAAAAGAACAATTGTGATTTTTTTTATTTATTGTTGAGTTGATCAGCCGTTTATTCCAGCCAGATACTCAATATTTCTCTTTTTTCTCTCCAATACAATAAATCTTCAGTGCAATGTCTTGAGATAACTAAATCTGGTTATCATGGCAGTGTTGTGACGCTGCAATTACATCATTATTTAGTAGCACAATGCGTCAATGCCTTCTTAACCAGCTGTTTTTCTACTTTGAAAGATCGTACACAGTACCAACGGATCGACAAGGCATTGTGTGCATAGATACCTTAAATATTGTATCTAGAAATAGAAATGTGGAATATATCAGGACCATATCTAGAATAAAAAATGTGTTGTCAAAGGGCATTAGACATTTACAGTAACAGATGTGGTCATTGTAAGCCATTTGCTAGGCCAAAATTCACATTTCGATTTATTCTCCTTGCCTCTAATGCAAAAAAGAAAGATGCCTCGCTATATTAGTTATATTAGCTAGCCTATGGCCCTATATATGTTCGTTACAGCATGTCTTGTCTGCATCATTACGTGTGCAAATGCGTTGCATAAACTTCACTAAGAAAAAGTTTTTCTGCATTCTTTGTGTCTCCACTTTTCCACAAGCACAAGCGCAGACAAATATATATTCTTGTTGGTTATAGAATTTGATTTACTGATATGATGCTAGTCCATAGATTATTACTGTGTGAGTGATATAAAGGCTCCAGGCTTTCCTGTATACACTGCTTTGCTTCACTGTGTGGACATAAATTCACATTCTGTGGGCCAGGAATTTCGGAATTGCAGCCTCCTTCCGTTGCACAAGTGTATGTTTTTTTTTGAAGGAAAACAACAAACAAGTGTATGATTCATATATAACTTTGTTTTTTGTACAATAAAAGTGTGTGATTAGAAGTTCTAAAAATCTAAGTAATCTTAAGGCCTATATATGTAACACTACCATGCACTATTTTTCTTGATCCTGATATGCAAGTTTGGCATACAGGATTTGCGACCTGAACCGCAACAGGCTTTATTATGGAAACATTTACAACACGATCACTCCAAGTTCTAAGAGCACATTTGTCGGCAGCATCATAAACTCGATGGATGATTGGATGAACCAGAGGGTCGGTTGCAGTTAGCTGCAGGCCTGCAGCACACTCGGCAGTGTGGAAGGTCAACACCATGCACACTATCTGTGGTTGTTTAATTGTAGGGAGTGTATTAAAAATAGATTTCTGACGATGCTACTCTTCATGTTATTCGTTTTCTTTTCTATTTATCCATCCATCACACTTGAATTGAACCGGCTTCGCTAGACCATCTACTCCCCGTGCTGGAAAGTCAAAAAAGAACATTGTAATCTCGCTTAATCAAATAACCTCTCTGTTAACGAAGACGCTCCAGTCGTCCACTCCACAAGACCACAACCATCATCGGTATCACTTACCACTAGCTATGGACTTGGAAGAAAAAAAGATGCCAAAGATATGGAAACGGGGTGAAGTTTCTTCTCCAGCCAGCTAGCACACTCCTTTTTTTGTGCGGGCTCTGCACCTACCACCTGATATTTGAGAAGCAAAACCAAGCCGCTCTCACAGACTCTCACCAGCGCACATTCCGGCCGCGCTTGACACGCAAGTTAGGCACCCGGCCGGGGGCCGGGGAATGTACCCGCGGGACGTCACATACGTCCCTTCGACGAGACGACGCACCTGCGCTCCGGTGAAAATCCCTCGTCCTTTGGGTTCTCTCGCGCGATCGACGTACCGGGGCCAGCCCATATGCCCCATGGACGAAAAAGCACCGGCCGGCGGGACGCGGAGTCGGAGGGGGGAGGGACCGGAGCACCGGACGTCCGGACCCTCTCGGCGTCTCCGGCCCCCTCCACCGCACAGGCAGCACCGATTCATTCTCATTCATCAGAGAAGCAAAGAAAAGAAAAGCCGAGAGAGAGAGAGAGAGAGAGAAAGAAAAAACAAAAGGCGGCTGGCGTCGGCGTCGGCCCAGAGCTCGCTCGCTCCACTCGACCACTCCACAGCCGCTCGCTGCGTTCCTTTCCTACTTCCTACCGCGCCCCGCGCGCCTACCTGTCCCGCCGCGATACGCCACGAACTCGATCGCGCATGGGCACCGAATATTTTTTTCCTTTCCCTTTCCTCGCACCGGCTCCGATCCTTTCGCGAGTTAACTAAACCACCGGACAGAGACCTCCCAGAGTCCACAAGCAAAGCATTGCATCGAATGCTCGAGAACGAACACGCCGCCGTGAAAGCGGCTCGCCGCGCGTGTCGGCGTACCGTATCGTATCGTACCACCACCCCCCCTCTCATCTCCATCGTGCACGCATAAAACAATTAATATCTCTACCTTTTTTGTGATAAAAATCAGTATCTCTATCATATTTTTTGATATATGAAATTAGTATCTCTAAGCTTTCTGATATTTTTTCGTGGCTCCAAGGGACAGCCAGAGCCAACGGCGGGGGAGTGGGAGCAAGCGGGCATGGCAGTCGACGGTCGTCGTGCGATGCGCACAGTCCCCTTGGCCCAAGTGGGGGCGCCGGCGCCGGCCCCCGGCCACTGCGCTCGAGTCTCAACTGACACTGTTCGGATTCCATTTGCCTGCCTATAAATACCCCGGCCACCGAGCACTGCAGACGCCAGGGCAAGGCAGGACTAGCTACCTTCTCCTCTGCCAGCTGAGCGAGACCAGGTACAGCTTGCTAGGAGGAGAGACAGACTACCGGCTACTCTCTCAACTCAAGGTAATAAGTTCCTCACAAGCCTGGTGAATTCATCTGTCCATTCTCACATGCCATGCCATCTCGGCGATGCAAATAGCATTGTTGCAGCGTTCATTAGGAGAATTTGTTTCTTTCCCCCTTTCACACCTCCATTCCATACCTCCCGGATAGCTCTTGCACCAAGAACCTTCCATTTCTGAGAACATGCATGCAAAATGGAAGGCAGCACCGGAGAGACGCGAAAAGGGGCGTACGCTTTCAAGAGCTTCATCCGTCTTGCCTGCTTAAACATGGGAATGCCTCTTAACAAGTTGCAGAGCGTGTTGCAACTTGCCACCCACATGCTTATTAGGAGTATCAGTAGGCGAGGTACAGCGGCAGACCACAAAGGCGCCGTCCTGTCCTCCTACTACTAACAGTTGACTCAGGATTTCAGCCGCTGGTTGTTAAGCCTGCAGGTAAAGCTCCCTCCCTTTCCGAAAGGCAACCATTGGCACTCCACTCACGGACAGATTTGCACCGATGGTCTAGTCTTCGCATGCACCTCTCATGTCCTGTTCACCCTGTCTTCTCTCCTGCTGTGCGAGTCAACCAAATCTGCCGCCGTACGTGACATGATATTAGCGAATCCGGGCCTTACGATATTGTACTTTATCTGAGACCGGATTCTCAGTCACTCACACACCAAACTAACTGAGCCGAAAAGGGGACACATCTCAGTTAGACATGTCACACATTGTTTTGCATAAAGCGGCCTGAATAGATGCCCATCAGACTATTCTCAAGAACTCTCCCCTTTTTTTTTCACGAGCCAAGAACCCCCTTTTTTACGCCTAGCGTGCAACAAGTTGCTGTCCAGTAGCTAGATATGCCCTAGCTCTTTTGCTGCCAAAAAGAAATGCGAAAGAACTAACGGGTCTAGACAGACAGTAGTATTCTATTTCATTTTTGTTTTGCGCCAAGTGATGTACCGAAAAAGAGTCCTGAAACTATACGTACTGCATTACATGACCACAGGGAGAAGGCACACTGGTTCTTGAAGCCTTGGTTGGTAGCAGCAGTGACCGAGAGGCAAGGCAATGGCGTCCTCGCTGCTCCACTGCTCCGACAAGCTCCCGTTCATGGATGTGGAGGCCATCCTCCACATGAAAGAGGGGCTCGGCGAGACCAGCTACGCGCAGAACTCCTCGCTTCAGGTAAGCAATTCGCCATTTTTTTCCCTCCATCAGATTCACCACTCTGAAGTCTGAAGTCTGAACACGCGCGGGCGACCACCATGTATTATCTGTTTTTGCAGAAGCGGGGCATGGACACGCTGAAGAGCCTCATCACCAACTCGGCGACTGACGTGTACATCTCGCAGATGCCGGAGAGGTTCACGGTGGCCGACCTCGGCTGCTCGTCCGGCCCGAACGCGCTGTGCCTCGTCGAGGACATCGTCGGGAGCATCGGCCGGGTGTGCGGCCGGTCGTCGCAGCCGCCGCCCGAGTTCTCGGTGCTCCTCAACGACCTCCCGACCAACGACTTCAACACCATCTTCTTCAGCCTGCCGGAGTTCACCGACCGGCTCAAGGCCGCCGCCGAGACCGACGAGTGGGGCCGGCCGATGGTGTTCCTGTCCGGGGTCCCGGGTTCCTTCTACGGGAGGCTCTTCCCCAGGAAGAGCGTGCACTTCATCTGCTCCTGCTCTAGCCTGCACTGGCTCTCCCAGGTCCCTCCGGGGCTTTTCGACGAGGTGACGGGCAGGCCGATCAACAAGGGGAAGATGTACATCTCGAGCTCGAGCCCGCTCGCCGTGCCGACGGCCTACCTGAGGCAGTTCCAGAGGGACTTCGGCCTGTTTCTCAAGTCGCGCGCCGCCGAGGTCGTCGCCGGCGGCCGGATGGTCCTCGCCATGCTCGGCAGGCAGACCGAGGGCTACATCGACAGGCGGACCACCTTCCTCTGGGAGCTCCTCTCCGAGTCGTTCGCCTCGCTCGTGTCACAGGTGGGTGAGCTCGCCGTTCGTGAACACACACTGCTCGATCGATCGATCAGACAGTTCATGCGAAACGAAACTGCTGCGCAGAACGAACAGACTGAACCTGATTACTGAACACACGATCTGAAAAAAAAATGTGTGCAGGGGCTGGTGGAGCAGGAAAAAGTGGACGCGTACAACGTGCCGTTCTACGCGCCGTCGATCCAGGAGGTGGAGGAGGAGGTGCGGCGGGAGGGGTCGTTCCGGCTGGACTACGTGCAGACGTATGAGATCAACCTGAGCAGCAGCGGCGACGCCAAGGAGGATGGCCGGACGGTGTCCATGGCGATCAGGGCCATCCAGGAGTCCATGCTCAGCCACCACTTCGGCCCGGACATCGTCGACGCGCTCTTCCACAGGTACACGGAGCTCGTCACCGCGTCCATGGAGAGGGAGGAGGTCAAGAGCGTCCAGATCGGGGTCGTCCTCACAAGGTTGTGACACAGAGCCCCCAGGACCTGCTGACAGTCGGTTGATTGCATGGTAGCCTACTGCATTTGCATGACCCTGTTCTGTTGTGGTGTGGTGTTGTGTGTTTAGTGACGAGTAACTGGATGTAACAAATTTCATGTGTATCTAGCTAACTGGTAGGATTGGGATTTGGGAGGATGGAAATTCAATTAACAAATAGCAAGTGTATTTAAATGCCAATGGTAGATAGGAGTGTATATCTTTCTATTTGTGGGAGGATGGAAATTCAAGTAACAAATAGCAAGTGTATTTAAATGCCAATGGTAGATAGGAGTATGTATCTTTCTATTTGTGCTCCGCACTGCTAGTTGTTCAAAAACCACGTAAAGTTTTTTTTAAAAAAAACTGTTACTCCCTCGGAAAACTGATACCATGCCTAAATTCAACCTAATAGCGTTCAGATTTCAAATTAAATGGGCAAATTCTCACAAGGCTACTGCCTACTCGCTCTTAGAAAAAGAAAAAGCTTCCTGCTGAGTTCTCGCACTTTTTTAAAAAAAGGAGTTTGTGATGTGTGTTTCAGAAAGACAACTCACTCCCACGGAGCAGCTACAGCCCAATAGTGTAAAAGGTCATGGACGTCCAGCCCATATGCAATTCAGAGACAAAATCTAGTCAGCTTGGCAGCCCAAGTTCCCATGGCCACAAAATCAAGTCAGTAGTTCAGCACGCGCTGCCGTGGGTTGGTTGCACGTGACAAAATCAAGACATGGAGGAAGAAGACAAACACGAACAATAAAATCATATCTGATGATGAAATCATGTTTGGTAGCAATTCCGACCTGCTTATTATGTTGATCAACAGTAGGAATGATGATATAAACAATAGAAATCCAATCAGAGTGGCTCAAACTTAGACAAGAACTTTGATTCTGCTTGTGTAGAGGAAGAGTTCGTCTTGACTGGATCTTCATGCATAGTGGCACATTAAAATCATGGATAAGTCTTTTTATCTTCAAAATGCACTGATATCACATTTAGATGGTGTTTGGTTTGCACACAGGTAACGGTAACGGTATTGAAAACCGATTACAGGGATTTTGATGGTGGGATCATCGTTTACATGCTCTGTTTTGTTTGGTAACACAAAGGTAACGGTAACGAAATGAAGCAAGAAAGAAAGGGGATTACTGTGAGCAGGGCAAATTCATTCTAATCAATTGGATCAGTCAGCGAGGACGAGGGAAGGCGGCGGACAGAGGATGGTAGCGATCTCCTCTTCTTCATGCAGATCCTGAGTTCCTCACTTTGCAGCACTATTTGACACACAGAGATGGGCGGAAGCATTGACGAGACCATACCAGCGATGAACAGGCAGTCCGGCCAGCGGAGCTCTCGAGCATGGAGGTGTGCTGGCCCACCCAAACTCCATCGCGCATGGAGTCGTAGGGGAGCGAATACGACGGCGATGCGAGTCTGGAGGCGGGCGGCGATGCGAGTCCGGGGGTGAGCAGCGAGTCCGCGCCTCTGCGGCATGCCGGCATCGGGATCTGATTACAGTCGTCGAGGGGAGGAAACAATTTTGAATAAACCGGTATCCGATTACATGATGGTATCTAATTACGAGGGAAGTTGAACCAAACGACCATGATCTGTTTTTACATTTGCTAAACCAAACACTATTTATGAAACTATTCGAAATGCTGACAAATTTAGTTACGAAATTATTGGCCATGGATCAATGATATTTTAAAGATGCCATCAATGATTCAACCCCTGTCAATTGTCACAAACGCCAAGGACCTGGCAGGAAGCATATTTCCCCATGCAAACGGCCGCATCTCATCTGCTCACGGCAGAGACATGCTCGGAATACTGGTGGTATACAGGTATGCTGTGCTCATGATTCCTTCTTCTTTCGGTAATTAAGAATCCTTAATTGCATTTCCGTAATGTCCGCGTATACGGACAGAGCCATCTCGTGCCATACAATGCCACTTTTGCCATCACTGTCAGCATCCGGTAAATTAAAGATCACGCCACCATAGCACAGCCTGCCTCATATAGTCATATGACGTAAATTTCAGATAAAATAGTAAGGACGTACCTGTCCTTAATCAATTTATTTAGTTGGTTTTGTATCACATCTCAAAATTTCCATTTTGGATTGTCAATATGCTAAACCGCCAAAAGAAGAGGAGAGCAGCCGATAACAATAACAAAATGAAGGATTTTCGTTTTTTAAAAGCAAAATTGCCAACCTTTAATTGTTTAGCTGTCAATTTAGACATACAATTTTTTATCAAAATTTGGATTTTTACATTTTGGTTTCCCAAAAACCAGTGATGACGTCATAAAAGTTCATGATGGCGACATAACTCCCTTTTCTATAGAATTAATTTTATTTAATGTAACATTTGCATTTTAGCCGCCAAAACTTTTTAAAAAGCTTACAACTTTTTTATCTGGAGCTCCAATTTAGATGGTTCTTTGCGCTCACGAATTTGTAGCGACGAGTAGTACACTGCATGGTTTTATAATGTTTGGTGTATTATTTTCTTAATGTATGTTTCTTCTCTTTTGTGGTGCTTCGTGCAACAGAAGACGATCAGTATGTGGAGTTCCAGAAGAGGCTTCATGTGGTTGATAGATCCCAAGCTAACGCAAGTGTTTTTATCATATCCCAACATCTACTTTATTTTAATTTACTATAGTTAGACCATTAGTTGCATGATGAGTCAATTTAAATCCTATATTAAGGTTTACTTGTGTTTGGTTGAGGAGCAGCGCCGTAACTATTGTTAAACTAAGGTGAGGATGATAAATACACCGATTTAGCTTGTTAAGAGATTGATTTCACCAAGTGAAACATGTTGAATGAATATCACACTTTTGTAATACCTGAAGAGATGAAAAAATAAAGATATTATAGATATTTGATCTCTTCCATCCTTTCAAAAAAAATTAAGAGAAATCCTTCTACCCAATGATTTTCCACGAGACAAATTAGAAAAGTCGCTTTACCAGAGGAAGCAGAGTGAGAGCCATACCTAGCGCACCCTTAATTTGAGTTGCTTTTCTCTCTTATTTAATTTATTTTTGCCACGCCATAGAAAAACTACGCATGGGACTAATACTCATGACATGACTTATTGGGACTATCATATAAAAAGGAAAAAGTGTATTTTCATCCTTCAAGTATTGCAGAAGTGTGATATTCATCCTTAATATTTTATTTGGTGCAAATCAACCCCTTAACCAACTAAATCGATGCATTTATCATCACCGCATTGTTTAACAATGATCTAGTGTCATATAATATCCGTTTAGGTCATGTGTGTGGCAGAACCACCTAAATTAACCCGACTAAAGTGTGCTAAACATCGCCTCAAATGCGAACAAACACTTTAATCGGATTAAAATGGTAGTCTGTCGAATTTAACCCAATACAACCACGTATTTCCGATCGAAACAAGCATACTTGTACGAAGACGAGTCCAGAGATTACAACAATCCAAGTGCAACATTACAAAGGTTCTAATTTACTTATTACAAACCGAGTTCAAAATATAAAGTAGTTCAAAGTTCAAATGCAGCGGAAAATAATGATAGGTCTAACTTCGATTCACGATACCATGGTGAAGTCGTCCATGATATCACTCACTGCGATCCTTGCCCACTGAGGACGGGTCCCACTCAACCGTCCATCCCGGAGGGATCTAGTACGGCCAAGTCACACTGGCAATCATATCATCCACATCAACATTACTTGAAAACATAGCCACAAAGCAAAGCTGAGTATACTAATATTCCGCAAGACTTACCCGTCAGGTGGTATCTAATCCACCGACTCCTAGACATGCAAGGCTTTTTGGCTGAGGGGTTTGTTTTGTCAAAAACTTCTAAAGTAGGTCCTTGCTTTCAAGTTTTAGCATCAAGTTCTAGTTGATTAACCATTCTAGGTAAGCACCTATTCTAAGAAAGCATGGTGAACAAGCAATTTAATCAAACATCAATATTAATCATCATCATTGTTTCTCTACTTAATCAGTGCAGAAACGCGGTCAAGCAGTCCCAAACTGTGAGAAGCAGACAATTCGAATTCAATTTCTTAACCTTGCAAGGTGGACCTAAACCCAAGATATATGTGTACCACGACTGGTTCTCATATATCAGTCGTCCCCATTGATCCCCAGGCATGTGACCAGGTCCCACTTCCCTTGGATATAATGCCCCACGGTCCCGGATGACGCCGTACCGTGACTGCACTTGTACCCACATGGTGCACCAGGGGAACTCGGTTCCAAAGAGAGTGGGGAGTATGTCAACACCCCGGTTCAATCAGGTACTATGCTTCCCCATCCTTTTTTATACTAGGTATGAGTTTAGTACGTTCAAACACTTGACCACAACTCTAACACATTTTGACCTTAGCAGTTTTCCTAAACAGACGGGGCATCTACCATTTAGAACATAATACCAAGCCCTGTCCATCAACCTTATGATTCCAACATAAGTAAACAAGCAACTGTTATAGCTCGCGAGTGACAGGAAATCACTCGACTTTTACTGTGTCCCTATTTAGCATAGCAACTAAACGACTTATCATGCTAGTATTCAAAACATGGGTACTAGGAGCATGCAACTAGGGTTTCAAGCAACTCCTATGAACTTAATGCACAAACATGAGTAACATGATATTGCATAATTTTAGAAACCAGAGTTATGCTCCGGGACTTGCCTCCTTGTCCTAAGTTAGCCTAGGCTCTTCTGAAGCTTGGTTCGGTTCTTGAGTTGTCTCGATCAGGTTCAACGTAGCAGTAGGGTGTTCTTCTTCAGCTCCCGGGACTAGCTCGTAGGTTCCATCCGCGAGGTTAGCTTCTACATGAGATGCATACGCATAAGATTTCATGTATAACCGTTCATGATGTTGGTTGCATTTCATTAGCATTGCAGAAACATAGGGTGCATTTTCGGTCACATTCACCTAAAAAAGTTTGTAATAATTCTTTTCTTCGCAAAACAAGGTTGGTTCGAAAGAAAACCTAGTTTTCACTTTGATGGTGATTGTGTACACATATAAACTGCTTAAAAACTTATTATTCACAAGATAAAAGGTGGTGTCATGTTGGTACTGTTTAGCATCCTTTTTAAGACTGATGAGAAGCACAATTAATTACTTGTGAGCCTACAAGTTCTAGTAACAATTTTCTTTATTAAATAAATTAGCTTTTAACATGAATAAATGTTTAGAAAGCATCTGTTAATATATGAGAATGAAACTTTTATAGGAGCTTTCCCTCTATACAAGAAATCTACTATAGAAATTTGAGATGGATTTGACAACCACAGAATTTACTAAAAAATCAAATATGATTATTCTGCAGAATTTGAAGAATGATTTTTAACTAGGGTAACATCATCAGTTAAGTTGAAACACTAACATGTGCTATGGTGATTTTTTCAAAATTTTATGAGCATTAAAACTATTCATTCGACAGCAATGAATTTAAACAATCATGCATTTTTATAAGCAACAAAAACATATGTTTCACTCGAGCAAGTATTTTTACTCGGTAGTAATGAGCATCAGGAAACTAGAAAAATTTATTTCACATTTCTAGCAATTCTCCACAATTTTCTATGCATTTTCCAAGTTTCAGCCATTTCTGTGCATTTTAAAATAAAACTTGGATTTCCTCTTTTACAGAAAGGCCCTCACGGTTTTCAAAATCTCACAACAAGACCCTGGAACAAAACTTGGCCTTGCAATGTGGCCCTTGGGGGCGGCCGGCGGCGAGGGCGGCATAATCCGGCGAGGTCCGGCCGCGGGGGTGTGAGCTAGGGGTGGGAAAGTGACGAGGGGCTCACTGGTGATGTTTTCGTTGTAGGGGTTGAGGGCAGAGGAGGTTCGGCGGCGGTGCTCGATGGCGTAGCTCCGGGTGCGGCTCAGGTGCAGTGAGGCTTGGGTGGTGCACAAGAGAGCTTAGGCGGCGCTGGTGGAGCTCGGGAGGTGATGCTCTGCGGTGGGGCTCCAATGGCGCACGATAGAGGGGGAAAAGTGGAGGGTGTGGTGCCGGCGAGCCGGGCTTAGCCCCTTTTGTAGCGGCAGGACAGGCATGGGCGAGCTGACGACGTCGGGTGGGCTCGTGGCGCAGTTGGGCAGGCCGGCGTTGGCGGGGCAGAGGTGGCAGGCGGAGGCGACGTGCGAGTGGCCGCCGGTGGCGTGCGGAGCTCGCATGCACGTGGCCCGCGCCCCGAGGTTGGCCGGCAGCGATTTGGCGTGGGAAGGGGAAGATCGCGCGGCGCACGGTTGGGTGAAGGTCGTGCTCATGCGGTCTTGTCACCAGCGGCGGATGGCTGAAGGGAGCGGCCAGCTGGGCGGCATGACGTGGCATCGGCGTCCACACCGTGCATGATCACTGCGATCCGAGCGCACGTGGGTTCGCACGTGGTGCGCGTAGGCAGGTTCTTTGGGCTATATTTGCTTCCAAAATTCTAACTGAACTTTGAAAACTTCAAATATAAATGTTTGAGCTTGAACTATGGACTACAATTTCTACAAAAGCTGACAGGTGAAAAACTTTGCAGATTTGGAGATAAAATGGTGTAAACTTTAGTGGAACGCCGGGTAAAGTTGATTTGAAAATGACTTGAATTTGACCCAACTTTGACCTAGTTTTTGAATGCCTTCCACTTAAAATCAGAAATAGTGCAAATTATGAAAGTTGCTCAATTTGAAAAGTTCTACAACATTTATATTGGCCAAAAGTTAAGTTCTTATATAAAAATCTGTTTTTATTTCTTACCCATGTGAGTGCCTTTTAGGGTGTTTTCAAGCCTTAGATGAATTTGAAGTGTTTTTGCTTTTGACACTTAGCTAATTTGGTTTTGTCTAATTTTCTTCTTAATTTTTATGGATTGGTTGGACACATCTAATGTTGAGTCGGTCGTTATAATATTTCGATATGGATTGGTTCCGTTAATTTTTTCCCATAAAATTTTTATGGGTAGCTAATTTAGATGATTTACTAAATTTTCTGGACTCTATATCCTCAAGTCAGCATATTACCTCGTACTTTACGGATTCATCAAATGATTACATAGCATAAATTGTCATTCGACAACACTAAATTATTTTTAAACTAAGATGGGACGATTAATGCACCGATTTAGTTAGTTAAAGGGTAAATTTTCATCAAATAAAACAACGTAAGGGATGAATATCTCTTTTTTGCAATACTTAAGGATGAAAAATATATTTTTAGAAAAAACTACAGGAGTCTCGTTCGAACGCCAGACAAGTCCCGTAGATACACGACAAACCGAGCGGCACCGAGGACACAAGGCATCAGCCGCGTCTATATTCGAGTCCTGGGTCGGTAGTGCAAATGATGTGCCCATAATTGAAAAATATGTGAACTTCGGTGCATGTGCCGCTTGCTTGCAGCTGGCTGTCTTCCCATGAATACAAAAAACTGTCGGGCCCAAACGGAGTACCGAGACCAGATAGAGAAATGATATGCAGCCAGCTGTTTGATTCCTCCCGGTCACTCATGTAATGTCTTGTCGTCTTGGCTGAGTTAGATCTAGCCGTCAGCAAGTACCTCCGTAAAAAACTGGTTCTCAACTTAGGGGGTGTTTGGATACTAGGTGCTAAACTTTAGTAGTGTTACATCATATGTTCGGATGCTAATTAGGAGGACTAAACATGAGCTACTTATAAAACTAATTGCAGAACCCCTATGCTAATTCGCGAGACGAATCTATTAAGCCTAATTAATCCATCATTAGCAAATGGTTACTGTAGCACCACATTGTCAAATCATGGACTAATTAGGCTTAATAGATTCATCTCGCGAATTAGACTCCATCTGTGCAATTAGTTTTGTAATTAGCCTATGTTTAATACTCCTAATTAGCATCCAAACATCCAATGTGACAGGTGCTAAACTTTAGCACGGGGTATCATGTGCATTAAATTATATTCCATTACATGCTACATAAGTAATTTTGCTGATTTGATAAGATCTTTATGAGGAGAGAGAAATGAGAGTTTCATCATATGTGAGAGGAGTTTTATTCTAATCTTAATAACAGTGCAGTAAAACTGTGCACTAAGACTGACCTGAGTATATTGGTGTTGCATTACGAACGGTTTAATGTATTGATACATAATTTTAAAATTATTTAACAGATAACCTCTATAATCGTATCTTTATAATCGTATCTTTAAAGTTGACTCACAATACCTAGGAGAATCAATTACTTTCCCTTAAGACTTTTTTTAAGGGGGGTCTAGCACTTTTCATTTGTCGTTTCCAAGCGCCTCTGATTTTGGTCCTAAATTGACGCATGCCATAATTAATACAATTAGAAAAATTATGTTATTCTAACCGTTAGGTGCTTGTATCTACGGGACTGATCCAAAATATTAGCACATTTTTCCAAGATGTGTCTCCATTATACACTACAACAATATTATTTTTCCCAACAGTTTCTTTACAAATGGCCAACGATTTCTAGTATATTTGAATAGAGCTCTTTTACGGTACACAG